>NC_138188.1:78045945-78642359 GCF_964194105.1 Spermophilus citellus
GAGTAAGAACACCAAGATGCCCCAATTCTATAAATCTTTCATAAGAACCACAAATATTATAATGGAATTCTTTTTAAAAAGCATGCTATAGGTAAAGGAAGGACTACAGTGTGAGAAAACAAACATTGATACATAAACTAAAATGCCTATGAGTTACATTTCCTCATTTTGTGTAGTAGCTTATCACACCTTATTTTTGTTCAAAAAAACTAATTAATATATTGATTAGAAACAGTGATTACTTGAATATTTCTGTAACTCAATGTAATTTTCTTACATTTTGGATAAATTATTTATGACTATGACAAAAAAGTGTATAATTAAAACACCAATTATAGGTAAAGGAAACTTTCAATTAAACTTTCTATGGTTATATTTAAAAAGATATCAATTTGTACCTTTTTATACCCATGTCTCTAATTGCAGATGAAGGAGGACCGATAAAAATAATTCCTTCTTGCTTACAAAGTTCAGCAAATTCCACGTTTTCAGAAAGAAAACCATATCCTGGATGGATAGCCTAGAAGTGAGAAATAAAATGACAAACCTGTTAGTTCTCAATTAGCAAAGCTTTGATGCAGGTGAAGCTATGCTTCTCTAGGGAGGCTTCTCCATACACTGCCACAGGCACATTATGGTCTCTATCAAAATCTGCTTCCCAAGAGATGTCTGGAACATACAAACTTAGTTCAGAAGCCTCAAATAAGCCATAAGAATCTACGTGTGTGTGTGTGTGTGTGTGTGTGTGAGGGAGGACTCAAAACAGGGTATGCATACCAAGCAAATGAAATTACCTCTAAGCTACACCCCAGTTCTTATCATTTAAAAAAAGTGTAGTAATATATACATAACTTAAAATTTTCCACTTTTAATCACTTTTTTAAGTACAGGATTCAGTGGCATATATTCACAATGTCTTACAACCATCAACATCCATCTCCAGAATGTCTTCATGATTACAAAAAAAATTTCCATTCCCTTCACCCCACCAGTCCCTGGTAAGTTCTATTTTACTTTCTGTCTATGAGTTTGTCTAGTCTATGTACCTTGCTTAAATGGAATTGTATGATATTTGTCCCTCTGGGTCTGACTTACTTCATTTACCATAATGTTTTCAAAGTTCATCCATATTGTAGCATGTATCAGAATTTTATTCTTTTTAATAATAATTTTATTCTTTTTAATAATATTGCATTGTATATATATATATATTCCACATTTTGCTTACCCATTCATCTGTTGATGGATATGTGGGTTACTTCTGCCTTTTAGCTATTGTGAATAATGCTGCTATAAGCGTTGGTATATAAGTATCTGTTTGAGTCTCTGCTTTTAATTCTTTTAGGTTTATACCTAGAAGTGGGATTTCTAGATCAGATGGCACAGAAGAATCTATATTTTAATTAAAAAATACTGCTATTAGGGCCGATCTGATGGCATAAGCCTGTAACCCCAGCAATTTGGAAGGTCCCAAAATAAAACATAAAAAGAACTAGGGATGTAACTCAGTGGTAAAGTGCCCCTAGGTTCAATCTCCCATATTGCAGAAAAAAGAAAAAAGAATAATACTAATTGAGAAGAATGTCAAGAAGCACAGGGTGAGAGGCTTTTGTTTACTCTGTCTCTGTGTACAATTGCCCTAGAATTGAAACTACAATATCCAAAAGCTAGAAAGAGTGTGCTAGACATTAATACCTCATAATCCTCAGGTTACTATCTGTCAATGTTATCTTTCTGAAATACGCTAAAAAGCAAGCAAAAAGTCAGGTAGTAGAGTGTTTATGTATGTTAGTGAAAGAGGAATCCCTCAGACTTTAGTCTACTTACTTCTAATTTACTAAGAATTTTATTAGGTTTACTTGTTTGGCTTTCTAGCAGATAGAAAGGAAAATCAGTAACTGAGAGTAGCAAGATTTCTAAGAGTAAACACGCTGACAGCAAACAGAGGAAACAAAAGTCAGCCAAAAGGAAGAGGTGTGGCCAGGGCATATTTGTTTTTCAAAAGTAATAAGGATGTATCGTAATTATAGTCAAGAGAATGCAAAAAGAAAAACAAACAGCTTAGCCAACCCGATTTCAAAATAGTTATGTACAAAGAGCATTTCAAATTAAAGGGGTAAGTCCAGTTGTCTGGGAAATTCATACAAATAGAATAACCCACATCCTCTAGCAGCAAACAACAAAATCTAGTTACTAATAATGCTAGATGGTCACATTTTACAGACAGTTTAGAGTCTCAAAAAGTTCAATTTTAGTGTTCAAGTGCTCTACCACTGAGCTACAACCCCAGCCCGGTTGTTTTGGTTTTTGATTTATAATACATAACATTCACCTACTTATAGGTTGATGAATTTGGTAAATTTATACAACTGTGCAACTGTCACTATAATCTAGTTTTAGAATTCTTTCATCATTTGAAAACACCCCCACATGCCCAAATACAGTCAATCCCTGTTCTCAGGACCCAAGCAACCACTCTCTTGCCTTCTGTTTCTGTAATGTTATATGCAAATTTTTTATATGTAAAAAAATTTTATATAAAGACACAGTTTTATGTATGTCTGGATTTTTTTTTTTTTTTTGGTACCAGGGATTGAACCCAGGGGCATTTAAGCACTGAGCCACATCCCCAGCTCTTTTTTATATTTTATTTAAAGATAGGGTCCCATTAAGTTGCTTAGTGCCTCACAAAATTGCGGAGGCTGGCTTTGAATTCACTATCCTGCCTCAGCCTCTTGAGCAGAGTGTTGGGATTACAGGTGTGCACCACCACCAGACTGTGTCATTATTTCATATAGCATTATTTCATATTGTCGTATGTGTCAGTAGCTCATTCCTTTTTATAGTATAGGTTCTACTGCATGAATATATCATATAATTTATTTGGATATTTTTCCAGTTTGGGGTTATTATGAATAATGTTGCTATAAATATACCTATATAAGTTTGTGCAGGCATTTTTTTTTTCATTTCTTTTGGGTAAATATTCATGAGTACAATTGTTGGGTCATCTATAGTAATTATATAGTTAACTTCTTTTTAAAAAATATTTGTTTTTAGTTGTAGTTGAACACAATACCTTTATTTTATTTTTTTTTATGTGGTGCTGAGGATTGAACCCAGGGCCTTGGACTTGTTAGGCAGGCACTCTAGACCTGAGCCATAATCCCAGCCCCTAGTTAACTTTTTTTAAAAAAATAATTTTCAGTTGTATATAGACACAGTACCTTTATTTTATTTATTTATTTCTATGTGGTGCTGAGGCTCGAACACAATGCCTCATATATGCTAGCCAAGTGCTCTATTGTCGAGCTACAGCCCCAGTCCTATATTTAACTTTTAAAGAAACAGCCAAAGCAGTTGTACTATTTTTGTATTATTTTTGTATTCACTAGCAATGTAGGATGATTCCATGTTTTTCCACATCCTTACCAACACATTATACTGTCAGTCTTTTTTGGTGTTAGCCATTCTAGTGGATATGTAGTGGTACAACAGTTTAAAAAATTCATTTTAATTTGTTTTAATTAATTATAGGAAAGCAGTATGGAGATTCCTCAGAAAACTTGAAATGGAACCACCATTTGACCCAGCTATCCCGCTCCTTGTTTATACCCAAAGGACGTAAAATCAACATACTACAGTGACACAGCCAATCAATGTTTATAGCAGCTCAATTCACAATAGCTAAACTATGAACCAAGCTAGATGTCCTTCAACAGATAATGGATAAAGAAAATGCTGTACTGTACTTTTCAAACCATTATTATTAATATATAACTCATATGCCATAAAACTCAACCAATCCAATAATTTTAGTATCTTCACAGAGTTGTGCAATCATCACTGTAATCTAAGATATTGAGTAAAATCAAATTATGCAAACTTTCACCAACTCAAAAAAAAAAGAAAAAACCCATGCCTTTCAGCAGCCTTCCCTCCCAGTTGTAGGCTACCACTAATCTCTCTATGTCTATAAATTTGATTAATCATGGACATTTCATATAAGTGGAATCACAAAATTCACACAGTCTTTTGTGACTGCCTTCATTTATTGAACATAATGTTTCCAAAGTTCATTCTGTTTTTTTTTTTTTTTTTTGGTACCAAGAATTAAACTCTGGGGCACTTAACCACTGAGGCACATCCCCAGTCCTTTTTTTGTATTTTATTTAGAGATAGGGTCTCACTGAGTTTCTTAGCACCTCACTAAGTTGCTAAGGCTGGCTTTGAACTGGCTATTCTCCTGCCTCTGCCTCCAGAGCCACTGGGATTACAGACATATACTACTGTGCCCAGTGGTTCATTCATTTTTTAGTATGTATCAGTACTTCATTTTTTATTACCAGATAATATTCTATAGTATGAGTATATCACATTATATTTATCCATCCTGAAATTGATGGATATTTGGGTTGTTTTCACTTTTTGGCTTTTGTGAGTAATGTTGCTATGAATATTCATGTTGAAGTTTTTGTATGCATGTATGTTTCCATTTCTTTTGAATATATACCTAAGAAGTGGAGTTACTGTTCCATATGTTAACTCTTTAAGTTTCTGAGGAACAGCAAAATTGTTTTCCAAAGTGCCTGTGCCAGTTTACACTTCCACAGGTAATATGTGAGGGTTCCAATTTCTCTACATCCTTACCAACACTTGTTATTATCTGTCCTTTGTATCATAGCATCCTAATGAATATGAAGTGATATTTTATTGTCATTGGATTTAGCTATACTAGCTAAAACAATTTTGAAAAGACTAACAAATTTATAGCAATCAAAAGCAAAACTGCAATCAAGATAGAGTGGTATTAGTATTAGGATAAATATAAAGGTCAGTGGAGCAGAATATACTGTCCAAAATTAAACACACATACATATACATATACACACATACATATACTAATAGCTAATATTTTAAGCATCTTTTAATGGTTTGTGGGACATTTTACTTATTTATTCAAATACTTTTCCCATTAAAAAAAATTTGGGTTGCTTCATTATATATATAACTGCTCTTTATATATTCAAGCCTTTTACTGAATACATGTTTTGAACATAGTTCTCCCAATCAGAACATTGTTTTTATGTTTTTAAATGGTTTCCCCAAAGAGCAAAAGTTTTATATTTTAAAGGACATATATTTTGGAGGTGCTTGGGATCCACCCTAGAGCCTCATGTATACCAGACAAGTGTTCTACCACTGAGCTACAGCCCTAGCACTCAAATTTTAAATTTTGAAGATAACCATTTTATCACTTTTTTCTTTTATGGATCTTGCTCATAGTAGCCTAAGAAATTTTTGCTTAACCCAAGGCCTCAAAGGTTTTCTCCTAGAAGTGTTTTTTAGTTTTAGCTCTAACATTTAGGTCCATAAAACATTTCAAGTTAATTTTTTGTGTGTGTGTGAGGTGTGAGACAAGGCTCTAAGATCCAGACTTTAGGTTCACCTTTTTTTGCAAACAGATATTCATATATATATGTCTGTGCATATATATATCTATATATCTGTATTTATATCTATCTATCATATATATCATATATATAATTCAATTGCAATCCCAAAATAGCCTCAAGAAGTTTATGACTACACACACACACACACACACACACACACACACACATACATATACATATGAAGTTTCTAAATAGATATATCATTGTAAGACTCACTATTGGTAAGATGGCAATTCTTTCCATATTAATCTGTACATTTCATTCATTCATTTTAATATTTAGTGTATGTGTATTGTATGTATGTGTTTAATTTTGGACTGTCTTGATTCTGCACCACTGACCTATATATTTATCCTAATACTAATAACACTCTGTCTTGATTGCAGTTTTGCTTTTGATTGGTATAAATTTGTTAGTCTTTTCAAAATTGTTTTAGCTAGTATAGCTAAAATTGTTTTAGCCAGTACAACTAGGCTATCTTAGGATTGGCTTACCAATTTCTCCAACAACCTTGTTGGGATTTTGATAAAGAATGAATTAAGCCAGGTGCAGTGGTGTATGCCTGTAATCCCAGCTATTGGGGAGCTGAGGCAGTTGAATCATAAGTTGCCAGCCTGGGCAATTTAGCAAAAAGACCCTGTTTCAAAATAACTTTTTTTGTGTGTGTATGGTGTTGGGGATTGAACCCATGGTCTTGTGCATGTGTGGCAAGCACTCTACCAACTGAGCTATATCCCCAGCCCTCAAAATAAATTTTTAAAGAAGGTTGGGGATGTAGCTCAGTGGTGGTGTGCTTGCTTAGTGTCAAAAGGGTACCAAAAACAAAAATAAAAAATAATGAATTAAATATGCAGATTAATTTGGAAAGAATTGCCATCTTACCAATAGTGAGTCTTCCAGTGACATATCTATTCATTTAGAACTTCTTTCAGCAACGTTTTAGTAGAGACTTACAAGTAGGTCTTAAACCATTTGTGCTATTGATTCATATTTGATCCTTACTGATGCTATTATGAAAGTTAATTGTTTCCTTAATTTCATTTCTGAAGTATTCATTGCCTGTTCTCTTTATTGTTAGCAGATACTTAATTTGATGGCATTCTTTGATCAACTAGATAGAGTTCAGAGAAAAGCAGCTATCTCCTTGTGAAAATAGAGTTCAATTGCAATCCCAAAACAGCCTCAAGAAGTTTATGACTTTATTAATAGGGGCAGAACACTGGGATCTCCTGTTAAAGGTGTGGTCCCCAACCCCTGGAAGGCAGTGGAACTGTAAGAGGCGGGGCACGATGAGAGGTCTTTAGGTCACTGGGAGGGAGTGCCCTCAAAGAGGATTGTGGTGCCTAGTCTTTTCCTTTTTCTCTTTTGTTCCCCAGCCATGAGGTGAGCAGTTTTGCTTTACCATGTACTCCCAGCATGATACGTTATTTTGCCCAGGGCAACAAGGCCAACCAATCATGGACTAAAACCTCTAAAACTGTGAGCCATAACAAACCTTTTTTCTTTATAAGTTGATTATCTTGGGTATTTGTTATATAGTAATGGAAAGCTGACTAACATACCTGCCCTAAAATCTCTGCCATCTGCTAGTATCTCTTAATAGGGCTATTTATTCTTTTCCAAATAGTATCTATTATCTTCTCAATATTTGTGCTATAGCATCTAATACAATACTAACCAAAAGAGATATAGAATTGATAAATTCTCTAGAAATTCTGCCTGTCATATATTTTCTAGAGGGTTATAACGTAAACTAAAATGGTTGCAGAGAATGATCATTAAAAAGGGAGTGGATTTTCAACTCTAACAAGTTTTCTTTCTGTCTTTAAATATGTATATGTATGTTGTAGATAGACACAATATCTTTATTTTATTTATTTTTATGTGGTGTTGAGGATCAAACCCAGTGCCTCATATGTGCCAGGCAAGCACTCTACCACTGAGCCATTATACCAGCCCATGGCATTTTTTTTAAAGGATAAAGTAATAATAAAATAAGGAGGTTGATCAGCCTAAATGAATTTTTTTCCCCGGTACTGGGGATTGAACCCAGGGGCTTAAGCACATCCATATCCCCAGCCCTTTTTATTTTGAGACAGGGTCTCACTAAGTTTCTGAGGGTCTTGCTAAATTGCTAAGACTGGCCTCGAACTTGCCATCCTCCTGCCTCAGCCTCTGAGTCCCTGGGATTACAGTGACTCAGGCCCCCATTCCTGGCTTATTTAGGTCTTTGTTTCATTGTCACTCCTGACTATTCTATTTAAAAGTACCTCCCATCCAGTCTTTGTCTCCTTATTCTGCTTTACTTTCTTCCCACCAAGTATTACTCTGCTTGTTCTATTTTCTATTTGTTTAAATGTTTATTATTTGTTTCACCCACTACAGCATAGCTTTGTAGGGGTAGAACTGTCTCCATCTTATTTAGTGCTGCATCCATGGTTAGAAACTGGCACAAAACAGGAAACCAATCAGTGCTGGCTGAGAGAGGAAATGCATGGATGAAAGGAAATTGGGGAAGAGACACTTGCCAGGTAGAACCATATCAGAAAATGCATAGATGAAATAGCATGGTGTGTAAAGAAGAGGGAGAAGTTTATTAGTTATTATAAAGAACTGGAGACAAAACACAAGGTTTTTTTTTTTTTTTTTAGGATTTTTGTTGTTGTTTGCAGTTCTAGGGATTGAACCCAGGGCTTTACATATGCTAAGCAAGTACTCTTTACCACTAAGCTATACCCTAGCCCCAAAGTCTCCATAAATAGAAAGGGATAATATCAGAAACTCTTTTGTGTGCTATGCTAAAGTGTTTGGACTTTATCTTGAAACCAAGGAAAATTTACTAATAGATAAGATAGGGAAGGGGTGGGGTTGTTTTTAAAATGGGGCAGGGAGAGAGGCAGAAAATAATAAGGAACCATATTTAAGAAATGTTCACATGGAAGTATGGAGAACTGATTGAATTGGTAACAGATTTAAAAGTAGGAAAATCAGCTGAGATTCATAAATCCAGATAAGAGATCAAAAGATCTGGCTATGTGATCAAAAAGAACTGTGTCTGGAGCCATTTCAAAGAAAGATTCAACACAAGTTGGTTCCTATTTCATTTTGAAGGATGAAGAAGAGATGTAATAATATCCAAATTCTGAGCCTGGGATACTGGAAAAACAGATGGTGAATTCCTACAATGACACCTAGAAGTCAAGGAAAAAAAGATTTCTCTTTTGATTATATTTTACTTTGTAATTTAGAGCATCATCTATTCTCCCGAAGGATCTGATGCTCTTAGCACCTGATTTTGAAGGTAGAAGAGCTGAAATATCTCTCCATTTTTATATACAGTTTAGATCTTCCCTTTACTTACTTCTGAAAAGATCTAAAGTACACAGGATTCAGTCAAGAAGAGGAATGAAAAGAGATGTGATTAGTTTACAGTGACAATCCAAAAACCAAATGAAAAAGTCTTGGCTAAAAATAGAAAATAATTTAGACAAATAATTTTGCATAAATTATGAAAACTTATTCCTCTTGTAAATCTTTTCAGAAGTCTTACCTGTGCAGCAGAGATCTTGGCCACTTGAATAATTTTCTCCATAGAGAGGTAGCTCTCTTGGCAGGGAGCTGGTCCAATAAAATATGCTTCATCTGCCTGTTCAAGAAATAGTACCTGCTTAAAAGATGACATGGCTGGTACACCCTCAAACACTTCTTAGAACTGCTTCAGATTATTTTTATGATTATAAATAAATGCTGCCTCCTCAAGGACAACAAAAGGACTGCAAAACGAAATACCAGTTCATGCTTATATTATAAAAGTAAGCCAGTTTTATAATCTTTTGCATGAAGAAGGTGCTAAAACTTGATTTTTACCCATAAGCCACATACTAGAATGAAACTAAAGTCTTAGGATAGAAAACAACAGTCATACCTCATGGTATTATCAACAACAATAATAATCTTAAGTTATAATTTGACAAGAAACAAAATATACAATTGATATATACAGCGGAAAAAGAGTGAAAGTTTACTGAGGTTTATATAATGGCTAGAGTATGATAATAATACTCATTCTGTACATTTGTCAACTATTTTGTACTGTCATTTAGAACTTTCATATAATAATAGCATCTTTTGCAGTAGAGGAGAAAGACAATATTTATCCAAAAGACTTAGTGCCTACTATGTGCCATGCTTTGATGGGGAAGCAGTCTGAACAGCAGTAAACAAGACCAACATTAAGCATTCACACTCCTAATGACAACTGTGATAAAGGCCTCAAGGGCAAATTATATTGTTATATTGTGTTCATGTGCAAATATGTAATAAGAAAACCCATCATTATGAACAAATGTAATGCACCAATAAAAATGTAGGGGAAAAAAAAAGGCCCTGAAAGAAAAACCAAGTATATAACAGAGGTAGGAAGAGGACCAGATCTGGTCTGAAGGTGGTCAGGACAAGGGAGAAGGGAAGGTCAGGGAAAGTTCTTCAAGGATGATGAGGACTTGGCCTGGCATATGGATGGAGAACATGGATCAGGAATAAGAATGGAGATGGAGTGAGCCTTCTAGGCATAGAAAACATCATATATAAAGGACCTAAGTTGGGAAGAAGTCTGGCCTACTTGAGCAATCAATATAAGCTTATGTGGCTGGAATAGTGAGTGAAGGGTCAAAGGACCCTCTGGTCAACATTGTAGGGCACAAAAGTTTTGGATTTTCTTCTACAGGAACACAAAACAAGATATGGGATAAAAAAAATTAAGCTTTTGGTTTCACAAAATGCAAATTCATTCCCTTTCTAAAGAATGAACAATAATACAAAGGCAATGTAGTCTTTGGTACTGTTTCCTCTCCAAACTGCAATCTCCTTCCAGATATAACTTCAACTATAGCCAGTTTGGGACATATTTTTCCATATCCATATTCCTATTTATTCATTCATATTTATATAAACATACAGTTTTAGTTTTTGTTTTTTATACAGATGTAATCATACTATATAGTTATCTTCTGCAGGTGCATTTCTTACCAACAGTATGTTTTGAAGCTGCTTCCACATTTGTACATATATGTCTACTCTGCTTTGTATAACAGTTGCATGCTCTTTCACAGTATGGAGGTATTACAGTTTCTTTAATCATGAACTTCTTTACGTGCATTTAGAATGTAGTGGCAAAAAAAAAAAGTTGGATATGGGCAAGGCTGAAGGAAACATTCTTGTACACACATCTATCTGCATGTATATGTGAATGTGTCTCTGGGACACAAATCTACAGGAATGTTTGTGTTGAAGAATACGCATCTAGTCCTAGCTCAATAGCTTTCGGTTTTACCAATAAACATCTCCAGAAAAGAAGGGATTCAAGAACCAAATCCCAGGGCTGGGGTAGAGCACCTGCTTAGCACATGTGAGGCACTGGATTCCATCCTCAGCACCACATTAAAATAAATAAATAATAAAAGATATTATGCCCATCTATAACTTAAAAAAAAAGTTTATAAAAAAGGAAATAATAATAAAAAAAGAACCAAATCCCAGAAAAAGGACACTGAGAAGGGACAGAAGGGTTAGAAATAATGAAAGCCATGAGAAGAATTTACTTTGAAAAGGAGGGAGTAGCTTACTATGACGTTAAATAATGTTGAGAGGTCAAGCCATTTTAGTCTCGAAAAGACTCCATCAGATTCTGGGACATGGATGTATAGTGACCTTGGCAGGGAGAGTGTCAATGGAGGAGTGGGGACATAGGCTGAATAGAAATGAGTTCAGAAGAGAATGGTAGGCAAAGAAGAGAAAGGAGCAGGGTAAATGACTATTAAGTTGGTGATAAACTGGAGAAGAAAGAGAATGTAAGTGGGGAGAGGGTAATGTGAGACTGCCAATAGTTATGAAGATGGAGAAATTGTACGGTATTTAAATGCTTTTAGGAAGGATCTAGTGGAGAGTGATGAAAAACACATCATTGAAAATGGAAGATGTTTTTTGAGGCACAAATATATCAATTTGTTTTTTATTATTATTTTAAATTGACAGATAATAATTATGTATATATGGAATGCAATGTGATTTTTGATAATATGTATATAGTGTGAAATAATTAAACAACATAATTAACATATCCATCATTTGGTTTACTTATCATTTTTTATGATGAGACATTTGAAATTTATGCTTTTAGTTATTTTGGGAAAATTCTTTCTTTTCTTTTCTTTTTTTTTTTTGTGGTGCTGGGGATGGTGCCCAGGGCCTTTTGCATGCTAAGCACATATTGTACCACTGAGCTATATCCCCAGCTTGAGAAAAGTCTGAAAAAGATGAGAAAGACTCTAGTGTGTAGGCAGATGACTGACACTGGATGGGAACAGGATGGATGCAGATGTGCGTGAATCAGCAGATTCTGTGGCAGGAAGTTCAATTCTATTTTCTCTGTGAAATCAAGATCATCTGCTGTAACAGGTGGGTGATACAGTGGTGAAAGACCAGGAGAAGTTGGTCCCCATGAATTTTTGTGGTGTGCTTAGAGTCTTGCTGCAGGTAAAACAGACCAAAAGCTGAATTCATCATGCCTGGTGCATGATAGCTCATAATAACTGATAACCCAATCTACAGGGAAGTTGGGTCTTCTTACTTAGAATTATTAGTGAATAGTTTGACCTTAGCTACTTAAACTCTGTTAACCCTAGCAAACATCATAAAAAACTAAACTTACATAATAAAGCAAATAAATGTGATCCTTACAAGATTTAGCTTCCAGATTTTAATAACATACCATATTTACATGCATGGAATTCCTGTCTGCCTCGCTGTAAACAGCCACGGACTGCACACCCATTTTTTTGGTTGTTCGAATCACCCTGCAGGCGATTTCTCCTCTGTTTGCAATGAGGACCTTGGTAATGTTTCTTCCTGTTTAAAATACCATAAAGATCATATGCAAATATTACTGAGGCATAAGAAATAAGAATTAGAATATTCATAACCAGTTGATAAAGATTTGTCTTGGTAAAATCAGCCTGAAATTATCATTTTTTAAAAAATTTTGTGTGTGTATATATATATATATATATATATATATATATATATTTTTTTTTTTAGTTGTTGATGGATCTTTTATTTATTTATTTATTTATATGTGGTGATGAGAATCGAACCCAGTGCCTCACACATGCCAGTCAAGTGCTCTACCACTGAGCCACAACCCCAGCTCCTAAAATTATCATTTTAACAAATATTAATGCATTTATTTTCTCTTCACTGAAATTCAAGATATCCCTATTAACATAAATTCTACAATTAGCTTTTTAAACTTAAAATTAAAACATGCTTTGTTATGTCAAAGATAAAATCAAAATACCTTAAAAATCATCTTAGCTAATAATAACTAATCTCTAATAAGCACTTTTTATGCCTCAGGTCTTATGCGAAAGACTCAAACCTGAGTGTCTCTGGGTATCCTCAGGGGATTGGTTCTAGGAATCCATATGGATACAAAACTCCCTAAATGCTCTTGTCTCTACTATAAAATGGTACAGTATTTGCATACAACACACATCTTCCAGTGTAACTTTAAACCATCTCTAGATTAATTAATCTAATACAACATAAATTGCTATGTAAATGGTTGCTTTACTGTATTATTTAGGAAATAATGATATGGAAAAAGTCTGTATATATTTAGTACAAATGTAATTGTTTTTTCTGAATACTTTCTATAAATTGTTTCTTGATTCCATGGAGGCAGAACCCATGGATGTTAAATTTCTGAATGAGGAGGATCAACTAATGATACTGTTGTCATTATCTCCATTTTAAAGGTGAAATTAAGGCTTAAACAGATACTACTCTTTTCAAATTATAAAGCTAAAATAAGTGGTGAATCCATAATTTGAACCTAAGTTTGCCTGACTCCAGAACATGAGTTCTGAGTTACTCTGTTTCCTTGTCTCTAATCCTAGGTACACAGGCTATATATTGCATCAGTTGCCTGCCATCAGCCATATAATGACATGCCATTGAATTAACATGTAAAATGCACTTCTATCATCATTGAAAGTAAATACTGATAGTTTGTAATAAAGTAATTCTAAAAAAAATAAAGGTTTACATAACTTAAAATAGTGTTTTGTTATGGGGACCCATAGAACTCAAGAGTTATCAGAAGTCACCAATCAAAGATTTATGTATGCATTTGGAGGTGGGATAGATGAAAGTTATAACTATATTCTATTTTATTATAATATTTATTCTATTTTCATTTTAGTATATATTCATCAGTTTTATAGCTGGAAATTCCACATAAAATTCTATTTGAAGAAAAAGATTCTGCTACTTAAAAAGAACAGTTTTAAAAGCACTAACCACCATAGTTATGCTTTTCCAATTCAACATAATACAAGGGTAAGACAGACAGAAATAACAACATAAATATAAAATGTTCTCCATTATTACCTGCTGTATTTTAGACTCAACAACAAGAGGCATTTTTGATATAAAAGAAGTGAAAACCTTTCTATCCTTGTCTTTTCAGGGATAGGTAGGTTCTTTTCCTCTAGGTATTGGGAGGGCACCTCTCACATGAAGTTCTTAAGACCTCAGAAGCAAGAAAGAAGGTGATAGTGACCTTCCTACTCACTAGGCAATGCTGAGCTGACGTGGATCTGGGGCGAACAGTCTGGGCCTCTCAGAGCCCGGATAAGCTGAATTCAAGCTCCCGTTCACCTGCTTCCCGCAGACAAACAGCTGTGACTCAGCACTAATCCATCCGGCTGAAAAAACTGGTCAGCCCTTCTCATCCTACGGAGGTAAATGCCTACCAAGCCTTCATAGGTAGTGGCCACAGGTTTGAAATGGGGCTTGGGAGAGACAGTAAGGACCCACCCGTTGCATTGGTCACCCGGCAAAGGGAAACGAACTGTCGCCATTTGCAAGAGATACCACCATGGCAGAGAACTGACGTCACCAGACTGCAGAGGAGGCGATAACTTCATTGAAACCTGCGGCTACAGGTGTGTAATTCCCTAGCCTTCCCTCTCCACACATCGGGGAAACCTTAAGGGCCCCTCCCAGCTCTCCCGTAAGGGCCCCTCCCAGCTCTCCCGTGAGCGCGATAGCCAGACCGAGGGAATCAGAGGTGGCGTGGGACCCGCAGCGCGGAACTACCGCTCCCACCAGTGCTGACAGCTGAGGTCTCTTGCACCAGCTACCGGGGGCGTGGCTACCAGAGGGCAAGTAAAATTCTCTGAGGATTCTCAGCCCCAAGCTCTACAAACTTAGGGTCTGAGGGAATGGCAAACTGGAAGAGTGTGCCCAGTCGTTCATGAAAACAGGGCTCCCGGGAGCAGCAGACCTGGCGTGTAGCCAGTATTGTGGTGAGCGGCACCCGTGAGAGGGGCCTGGCTAGAGGAAAAGTGGGGAAGTGACTAGACACAAGAGGAGGCCCTAGGCACTCAGGATTGGAGACTCCTCCAGTCTGGGAGGAGGAGCTGCTGCACAGTGATTGGTTCCCGGGTATTGACAGGAGAAACTTGGCCTGGTGGGCACAGCGCCACCTACTGGAAGAGAAGTTAATCAAACTCTAAGACTGCATTTATTAGTTTTTTTTTTCCTCTTTCTTTTTTTGATTTGGGTTTTTTCTTTCATTTTCATTTTTCTTTCTTATTGTTTTTAAAATTTTTTTTTAAAATTTTTTTCTTTTTCTTTTTCTTTTAATTTTAATTTTATTATTATTATTATTTAAAAATTTTTTTCTTTTGTTATTTTCTATTTTTTTCTTCTTTTTTCTTTTCATTTCTTTTCAATTTTCTTATTCCCCCTTCCTTGAATTCTACCTGCTTACTCTCATTCTCTTTAGTGACTTCTTCCCTTCCCTTCTAATACCTTTCCTCCCAAGCATCAAATAAATCTATAGGAGTAAACAGTAACTCAGCAGTCAAACAGAACAAGAAGTAACATGAGCAGCTTGAAAAAGCAAGGAAGAAAAGGAGTACAAACAATGCAGGACAGCCTAAATATTCAGGAGGACCTAGAGTCATCAGAAAAATGGTCATATAAAGAACTCAAGGGGGGCTGGGGGATGTGGCTCAAGCAGTAGCACGCTCGCCTGGCATGCGTGTGGCCCGGATTCGATCCTCAGCACCACATACAAACAAAGATGTTGTGTCCGCCGAAAAGTAAAAAATAAAATATTAAAAGAATTCTCTCTCTCTCTCTCTCTCTTAAAAAAAAAAAAAGAACTCAAGGAACACCTTAGACAGATGGAATGGAACCTTAAAGAGGATACGAGACAGCAAATTCAAGCAGCGAAAGAACACATTGAGAATGAATTACATAAACAGATAAAAGAAGAAGTTAAGCATCTTTATCAGGAGATAAAGATTATAAAAAATAATCAAACAATAATTCTAGAAATGAAGGAAACGATAAACCAAATTAAAAACTCAATTGAAAGTATCACTAACAGAGTGGAGCAAGTAGAAGCCAGAACGTCAGATAATGAAGACAAAATATATCATCTTGAAAAGAGTCTAGACAACTCAGAAAGGCTGGTAAAAAAATCACGAGAAAAACATCCAAGAGTTATGGGATAACATAAAAAAACCAAACTTACGAGTCATTGGGATAGAAGAAGTTACAGAGATTCAAACCAAGGGAATGAGTAACCGGCTGAATGAAATAATTACAGAAAACATTCCAGAAATAAAAAAGGAAACAGATATACAAATTGAAGATGCATACAGGACACCGAGCACACAAAATCACAGTAGACCAACGCCAAGACACATTGTTATGAAGATATCCAATATACAGAACAAAGAGAAAATATTAAAAGCTACAAGAGAAAGGAGGCAGATTACATTCAGGGGTAAACCAATAAGGTTAACAACGGATTTTTCATCACAGACACTGAAAGCAAGAAGGTCCTGGAACAATGTATTTCAAACACTGAAAGACAATGGATGCCAACCAAGAATTCTGTATCCAGCAAAATTAAGCTTCAGGTATGACAATGAAATAAAAATCTTTCATGATAAACAAAAGTGAAAAGAATTTGCAGCCAGAAAACCAGCATTGCAAAGCATTTTGAGCAAAACACTACACGAGGAAGAAATGAAAAACAGTAACCAAAACCATCAGTGGGAAGTGCCTCGGTAAAGACAGAGGGCGAGGGGAAAGATAATCATGGAGAAACAAACTAAATTGTTTTAAAAAAAGGATAAATAATCAAACATGGATGGAAGTACAAACCATATATCAATAGTAACTCTGAATGTTAATGGCTTAAACTCTCCAATAAAGCGACATAGGCTGGTATCATGGATTAATAAAACAAATCCAACAATATGCTGCCTCCAGGAGACACATCTGATTGGAAAAGACATACACAGGCTGAAGGTGAAAGGATGGGAAAAACTATACCACGCACACGGTCCTCGTAAGCAAGCAGGGTTGGCCATCCTCATGTCGAATAAAATCGACTTCAAGACTAAGTTAATCAAAAGGGATAAGGAAGGACATTATATACTGTTAAAAGGAACCATTCACCAACAAGACATAACAATTATCAATATTTATGCACCAAATAATGGTGCTGTGACATTCATAAAACAAATTCTCCTCAAGTTCAAGAATCAAATAGACCACAACACAATAATTATGGGTGACTTCAACACACCTCTCTCACCATTGGACAGATCCTCCAAACAAAAGTTGAATAAAGAAACTATAGAACTCAATATCACAATCAATAACCTAGACTTAACTGACATATATAGAATATATCAACCATCATCAAATGGATATACTTTTTTTCTCAGCAGCACATGGATCCTTCTCAAAAAATAGACCATATATTATGCCATAGGGCAACCCTCAGTAAATATAAAGGGGTGGAGATAATACCATGCGTTTTATCTGATCATAATGGAATGAAACTGGAAATCAATGATAAAAGAAGAAAGGAAAAATCCTACATCACATGGAAAATGAACAATATGTTACTGAATGATCAATGGGTTACAGAAGACATAAAGGAGGAAATAAAAAAATTCTTAGAGATAAATGAAAATACAGACACAACATATCAGAATCTATGGGACACAATGAAAGCAGTTTTAAGAGGGAAATTCATCGCCTGGAGGTCATTCCTCAAAAAAAGGAAAAACCAACAAATAAATGAGCTCACACTTCATCTCAAAGCCCTAGAAAAGGAAGAGCAAAACAACAGCAAATGTAGCAGAAGGCAAGAAATAATTAAAATCAGAGCGGAAATCAATGAAATTGAAACAAAAGAAACTATTGAAAAAATTAACAAAACTAAAAGTTGGTTCTTCGAAAAAATAAATAAGATCGACAGACCTTTAGCCATGCTAACGAAGAGAAGAAGAGAGAGAACTCAAATTACTAACATACGGCATGAAAAAGGCAATATCACAACAGATGCTACAGAAATACAGAAGACAATTAGAAATTATTTTGAAAACCTATATTCCAATAAAATAGAATATAGTGAAGACATCGATAAATTTCTTAAGTCATATGATTTGCCCAGACTGAGTCAGGAGGATACACACAATTTGAACAGACCAGTATCAATTGATGAAATTGAAGAAGCAATCAAAAGACTATCAACCAAGAAAAGCCCAGGACCGGATGGGTATACAGCGGAGTTTTACAAAATCTTTAAAGAAGAATTAATACCAATACTTTTCAAGTTATTTCAGGAAATAGAAAAAGAGGGAGCTCTTCCAAATTCATTCTAAGAGGCCAACATCACCCTGATTCCGAAACCAGACAAAGACACCTCAAAGAAAGAAAACTACAGACCAATATCTCTAATGAACCTAGATGCAAAAATCCTCAATAAAATTCTGGCGAATCGAATACAAAAACACATCAAAAAAATTGTGCACCATGATCAAGTAGGATTCATCCCTGGGATGCAAGGATGGTTCAATATACGGAAATCAATAAATGTTATTCACCACATCAATAGACTTAAAGATAAGAACCATATGATCATCTCGATAGATGCAGAGAAAGCATTCGACAAAGTACAGCATCCCTTTATGTTCAAAACATTAGAAAAACTAGGGATAACAGGAACTTACCTTGACGTTGTAAAAGCTATCTATGCTAAGCCTCAGGCTAGCATCATTCTGAATGGAGAAAAGTTGAAGGCATTCCCTCTAAAATCTGGAACAAGACAGGGATGCCCTCTATCACCACTTCTATTCAATATAGTTCTGGAAACACTGGCCAGAGCAATTAGACAGATGAAAGAAATTAAAGGCATAAAAATTGGAAAAGAAGAACTTAAATTATCACTATTTGCAGATGACATGATTCTATACCTAGAAGACCCAAAAGGGTCTACAAAGAAACTACTAGAACTAATAAATGAATTCAGCAAAGTGGCAGGATATAAAATCAACACGCATAAATCAAAGGCATTTCTGTATATCAGCGACAAAACTTCTGAAACGGAGATGAGGAAAAACACTCCATTCACAATATCCTCAAAAAAAAAAATACTTGGGAATCAACCTAACAAAAGAGGTGAAAGATTTATACAATGAAAACTACAGAACCCTAAAGAGAGAAGTAGAAGAAGATCTTAGAAGATGGAAAAATATGCCCTGTTCATGGATAGGCAGAACTAACATCAAAATGGCGATATTACCAAAAGTTCTCTATAGGTTTAATGCAATGCCAATCAAAATCCCAACGGCATTTCTTGTAGAAATAGATAAAGCAATCATGAAATTCATATGGAAAAATAAAAGACCCAGAATAGCAAAAGCAATTCTAAGCAGGAAGTGTGAATCAGGCGGTATAGCGATACCAGATTTCAAACTATATTACAGAGCAATAGTGACAAAAACAGCATGGTACTGGTACCAAAACAGGCGGGTGGACCAATGGTATAGAATAGAGGACACAGAGACTAATCCACAAAGTTACAACTATCTTATATTTGATAAAGGGGCTAAAAGCATGCAATGGAGGAAGGATAGCATCTTCAACAAATGGTGTTGGGAAAACTGGAAATCCATATGCAACAAAATGAAACTGAATCCCTTTCTCTCGCCATGCACAAAAGTTAACTCAAAATGGATCAAGGAGCTTGATATCAAATCAGAGACTCTGCGTCTGATAGAAGAAAACGTTGGCTCCGATCTACATATTGTGGGGTTGGGCTCTAAATTCCTTAATAGGACACCCATAGCACAAGAGTTAATAACAAGAATCAACAAATGGGACTTTCTTAAACTAAAAAGTTTTTTTCTCAGCAAGAGAAACAATAAGAGAGGTAAATAGGGAGCCTACATCCTGGGAACAAATTTTTACTCCTCACACTTCAGATAGAGCCCTAATATCCCGAGTATACAAAGAACTCAAAAAATTAGACAATAAGATAACAAATAACCCAATCAACAAATGGGCCAAGGACCTGAACAGACACTTCTCAGAGGAGGACATACAATCAATCAACAAGTACATGAAAAAATGCTCTCCATCTCTAGCAGTCAGAGAAATGCAAATCAAAACCACCCTAGGATACCATCTCAGTCCAGTAAGATTGACAGCCACTATGAAGTCAAACAACAACAAGTGCTGGCGAGGATTTGGAGAAAAGGGTACACTTGTACATTGCTGGTGGGACTGCAAATTGGTGCGGCCAATTTGGAAAGCAGTATGGAGATTCCTGGGAAAGCTTGGAATGGAACCACTAGTTGACCCTGCTATTGCCCTTCTTGGACTATTCCCTGAAGACCTTAAAAGAGCATGCTACAGGGATACTGCCACATCGATGTTCATAGCAGCACAATTCACAATAGCTAGACTGTGGAACCAACCCAGATGCCCTTTAATAGATGAATGGTAAAAAAAAATGTGGCATTTATACATCATGGAATATTATGCAGCACTAAAAAATGACAAAATCATGGAATTTGCAGGGAAATGGATGGCACTAGAGCAGATTATGCTTAGTGAAGCTAGCCAATCCCTAAAAAACAAATACCAAATGTCTTCTTTGATATAATGAGAGCAACTATGAACAGAGCAGGGAGGAAGAGCAGGAAGAAAAGATTAACATTAAACAGAGACATGAGATGGGAGGGAAAGGGAGAGAAAAGGGAAATTGCATGGAATTGAAGGGAGACCCTCATTGCTATACAAAATTACATATAAGAGGTTGTGAGGGGAATGGGAAAATAAACAAGGAGAGAAATGAATTACAGTAGATGGGGTAGAGAGAGAAGATGGGAGGGGAGGGGAGGGGGGATAGTAGGGGATAGGAAAGGTAGCAGAATACAACAATTACTAATAGGGCATTATGTAAAATTGTGGATGTGTAACCGACGTGATTCTGCAATCTGCATTTGGGGTAAAATTGGGAGTTCATAACCCACTTCAATCTAATGTATGAAATATGATATGTCAAGAGCTTTGTAATGTTGTGAACAACCAATAAAAAAAGAAGTGAAAACCTGACTTAAAAATTGCTAAGAAAATTATCATAAAAATACCAAACTTCAAAGGTTTATGAGAACTAATTCTATTACACATAAACTAAAGGTTAAACATGTCATCGTCGTCTTCTTCTTTTTCTTCTTCTTCTTCTTCTTTTTTTTTTTTTGGTATTGAACCTAGGGATGCTTACCACTGAGCTATATTCTTAGCCCTTTTTATTTTGGGACAGGTTATCATGAAGTTGTTTAGATACTCTCTAAGTTGCTGAGGCTGGCTTTGAACTCTTAGTCCTCTTACTTCAGCCTCCCAAGTTGCTGGGATTACAGATGTGCACCATACACCCAGCCTAAATATGTCTCTTTCTTAGTTCAGTTTGAAGCAAAGCCAACAAAGTCTGTCAGTACCTGTGGTTGTTCCATACTTCATGGTTCTTTGCTTCCAAGTCCATTTCCTATAAAACAAACCCAAATGAAATAAAATTTAATGAGAAAACACAATATCAGTTATTGTTCTTTCAAAATCTAATTTTTTAAAAAACTTGAAACCAAACCCAGATACAATCTAAGTTAAACCTTACTAAACCTAACACTAACAGAGTGATTTAGTAAGACTTTGTTTGGGAAAGAAAACTAATCTAGAAATAAGGAGCCAAGAGTTCTGGCTGTTTTCCTCTTGAACTACAAGTCCTTGAATGAGTCACCTAACCGGTTTACAATAGAGGCTGACATCTGACCACAGAATTACAGAAGATTAAAAAACCAAGATGCTTCAAGATCATCTACTTCAGCTTTTTTTCCAACTTTTTTTTAACATAATAACTCTCAGTAAATACTACCTGACACACACACATAATTAGAAGTTTCATCAAAGATAAATAACCCTACATTTTGATACTTTCCTTTTTTGTCTTTTAAAAATATGCTGGTTAAACTATAGTTTAAAAAATACCAATAGAATTCAATCCTAATAGGACAGGTTTGACATTAAGAACAGACAAGTAAAGGGAAGGAAGCTGAGCAAGGGCAGCAAAGGGAAAGAATGCTGGCTATGGAGTCAGGAGAGCTGAGTGTTCATCTGTGACCCAATGATCAGCTTGCCCAGGCTCAAGTCACCAGTGCTTTTCAACTGTTTTTTTTTTTTTTTTTTCCATTACTACTCTCCTCATGAGAAAACTTAGGAACCATGAAATAAGATTTTATATGTAAGACTGAGCTTTAAAGGGCCACAAACCATGATGCTATGTAAGATTTTCTTTGCTCTCCCAGGAACTGATATTTGCCCCTTGAATTGGGGATGCAAGCCTTAAATATTATATTCAGTGTTCTTGTACAAGAGAGGACTATAGGAGGTGATTCTGAAGACATATCACAGTTTTAAAAATATGTAATTCAATTCCAAGTTTCTGTATTAAAGGAAAGGAGGAATAACTTGTTTGATCTGTTTTACCTAGGTAGAAGTTCATGAATGTTTATGACAGTTTAGTTCCCCAATACCTGTTTAGACAGTAATTTAACACTGAAACATTAGTCAAGAGCTGATGGAAAGCAGGCAAGATTCACTTTGAGAACAAAAAAGTACAATATTCACTAGATTTCAGTTAAAAAAAGAAAATGCTGGGAAATCAAATTGTAGAAGCAATTCCACCTTAATCTTTTCCATCTACATCTGGAAGATGTAGCAAAACCATTGTTACAAAGGTTTCATAAATGAAAACTTTCCACACAGTGTATATAAGATACTGTATAATTATGTAGATATATATAGTATATATATCTTTTTTATATACTATGTAACTGAGTAGGTCTAATATTGCACTGGGGCATAGATTCAGAAGGCTGCATCACTATAGTGACTCTATATACTCATTGCCACTTAATACACATTCAATTGGATGCTGCCATCCATTAAAGGCTGGTGGGAAGACCCACAGCTTTGGCACATGAGTTGTGTAAGAGAGTTTCCCTAGAAGGATGCCATTCTTCCACATCTTCCCAATTCAGTTGACTTCACTTTCTTGATCTTCAAGGAAGAGCATCTTTTCTGATTTTTTATAAGGTATTTTCTAATTTAGCATCTTCTTTCCTTTGTATTCTTCAGGTAGGTTTGTGGTAAGATTTAAGGCCTGTCCTAATCAGATATTTCTATAAAGTGGTGAATTCTCATTAAATTTAGCTTAAGACCTAATAATGTTCCAAGGCCACTGTTGACCTAAAGTTTTCTTCTGCCATCTTCTAGTAAGAGATGGAGATAGATATATCATTATAATCCTCTATCTCAACAATGTTTTGATTGGTATATTCCATTTTCCACAATTACATAAGCTACAACTTAAAACAGTGACTTAAACAAAATTAAGAGGTTGCTTCCATGAAATAAATACACTCTGATTCAAGAAAGCTTCTATTCTCATGCCTGGAATTCCACGACTAAAAATTCTTTTCTCTAAGCTATCAGAGAATCATGGCATGAAGAGAAATGTAAAATCATTATACCGACTCATTTTTTTTAGTTCTATAATCCATCAACAACTCTAAGGCTTTCTAGAGTGACAGCAATATTAAGAATCATTCTATAGATATTACATAAGCTTTGAGAGGGAAGAGAAAGAAAGGGGTCTGTAGTAGTGTTTTGAAGATCCCTGGGAACTGAAGAAAGGTCAGGAGAAAAAGAGTGGCACTACTATTACTTTCACCAACTTTCTTATTTTGCTTCGGTGAGTCCTATAATTTAGTAATTGAAAGTCCAAGGTGGCTACAATCATTTGTGGAAAATAAAAGCAAACAAGTTTATCTAAAGAGCTGAGTTTGCAAAGTTTGTTTATGAAATGATTGAAACAGGTCAGATTCTGTTTAAACTTCTTTCCATGTGTTAATTTTCACAACTGAGGATACTGGCATCACCTCCTCCTAGGTAAGAAAATTGAAGCAGAGATATTAAGTAACTCAGCCAAGGTCACACACCTAGTGAGTAACTAAGCTGAGAACCAACCTTCTAACTGCAGTCTGTGCCTCTGAACACTAAGCTACATTGTCTTTCCAGAATGGTGGAAAATGATAACACTGAAGCAAAGAAAGATAAAGAAGCTAGCTACCTGCAAATCTGAGGGTGTTTTCACTGCCAGAATAATCATTACTCATGCCTGGAACTATAATTTGAAATGGATCTGGAGCCAGGTTTCTAGAGTGGGTCACTTGGTAGATAGTTCTGTTCCAACTTGGGTATAAGAGCTTTTGACAAATGTCCCAGCCCTATGGAAAGTAAATTTACTCTTATTAACTGAATGCATGCTAACAATGGGAAAGAGCCCCAGAAGTCTTTCTTTGATTTGGACCCAAGGGCTGAACTGTAATGGACTTTGAGGACGTCCAGGCCCCTCTTGCTAGTTGCGTGATCTTGGGCAGGTCTTTGGTTTCCTTGAGCTTCATCAGAACCGGGATTGTATTAATGCTGGCACACAAACGGTGCTGTGAAACCAGAAAGTAAATGCCTAGGAGGTGCATAGTGTCGACAGAAGCATGGAGGATGGCAGGCCCAGCTCCATCTCTCTCCCAGTCCTCGTAAGTGGAAAAACAAGCCAACGGCAGATTGAAGGGTGGATGGGGAAGAGGTAAGTAAAGAAAAGGATGAGTGAAGATGTCTCATTTCTGCTGCAGAGACTGACAGCAGAACCCCCCCCCCCCCCCCCCGCGAAAGCGGATGGGGTTTTCCTTCAGTCCTCTCCCAGCCCGCGACCCTGGGGGTCCCTCCGCACTTCCCGCAGCTCATGCGGGTCCATGCACCCTGTGTCCTAGCCCCCGACCACTGATCCACCGCCCCTCCAGCCGCGGTCACCTCGGCGGCAGCAGCAGGACCGGGAGACGCTGCCACCGGTTCCTCTCCGCCGCCACCAGCAGTACTGACGCTGCCGCGGCCGCCGCCATATCCAGGGAGCCTGACTGCTGACAGAAGGGAGGCTGCGACCCACACGCGCAAGCCCTTTCCGCTCCTTAACCCTAGTGTCCACCGACGGCCACCGTCCCTTCCAAGTACAGATGGGGGCGTCTCCACGAAAGCCAATCGAAGAGAAGAAAAAGGCTTCGGTGGTGACGATTGGCCGGCAGAGCTGCGGACTCTGGGCGAGCCTACCCGGGGAAAGGTCCCTTCTCCCCGCCTCCGGGTTTCTCTTACAGCCGCGGGGTTCCTCCTCCGTGGTTCAGCTTCCGAGGGAGGAATGTTCTCTGGTGATCTTTTCCATGAAAAACCCGGGAAAAAAGTCAAATGGAGAGTAATAAAAAAGCAGGGCCTATACGAAAAATCATAGTAAATTAAACAAGCAAAAGTTTAGGGGAAAAATATAAAAATAAACACGAGGAAAGTAGGAGGAAGAAATTAGTAAATATAAAGAAATAAATTAATGATTTAAGAAAACAATACCAAAGGGATAATAAATCGCTGGG
Organism: Spermophilus citellus; assembly: GCF_964194105.1. Classification (NCBI taxonomy): domain Eukaryota; kingdom Metazoa; phylum Chordata; class Mammalia; order Rodentia; family Sciuridae; genus Spermophilus; species Spermophilus citellus. The sequence goes on from NC_138188.1 coordinate 78,071,312, forward strand.
AGCAGTGGCACAGGCGTGTAAATCCAGCAGTTTGGGAGAGTGAGGCAAGAAGATCGCAAGTTCCAGGCCAGCGGTATCTCAAAATAAAAAATAAAAAGGCCTGGGGATGGGACTCAGTGGTTAAGATCCTCTGGGTTTAATCCCTGGTACCAGAATAAATTGAGAAAAGGGCGCAAATGCCCCCCCCCCCCACACACACACACGCACAGGGGAAAATTACAGATACAGAACAATGAATAAAAAAGGCAAATAAATATGAAAAGCACATAACCTTTTACCAAATACCAATAAACGTACTACCTTCATTACCATATTAGCAAATATGAAGTGGGAGAATTCTAAGCTCCCACTGTTTTGGCAGTTTTTGAAATCCCAATCCCATTTGGGGTTCACATGTTTCTCTTTGGTCAGTTTAGTTGTAAATCATTTGTGGGCACTTTGCATGTCTTTCAATCTGGTGACATTTAAATTAATTGTTTTGTTCTAGTTGATCCATTAGGAGAATATGCCGAGGTTTTGTTCATCCAACTGAAGAGACAAGAATGACTGGTCACCATCGGAGTTTGGGGTCTTCATCTAGTAAGCCCACATTACTTCACTGGATCATTTTGAAAATTAAAAAAATTATGTTAAGTGACCTCTGAAACTGTAAAATACTACATACATATGTTTTTCTTTTTTAAAAATTCTAATTTTATTTTTTTACACAAATGGAGCACTTTTCATTTCTCTGGTTGTACATGATGTAGAATTATACCATTTGTACAATCATACCCACACGTGGAGGTAATAATGTACATATCTTTCTACCATCTCCCCCTCCACAACCTTCCCTACTCCCCTCCCTCACTCTCTCCCCTCTGCTCAATCCAAAGTTCCTCCCTTCTTCCCTTGCCCATTATGGATCAAAATCCACTTATCAGAGAAATCATTTGGCCTTTGGTTTTTTGGGATTGGCTTACTTCACTTAGCATGCTATTCTCCAATTCCATCTTTAAATTTTCCACTCTTTAATTTTTTTTTTTAGTTATACATGGGTACAATCTTTATTTTGTTTATTTATTTTAATTTTATGTGGTGCTGAGGATCAAACCCAGTACCTCACATGCTCAAGGCTAGTGCTATGCCACAGAACCACAACCTCAGTCCCTGTTTATTGATTCTTGATTTACTTTTTGTGCTTTAGGAGTGTTGTTAAGGAAGACAGGTCTTAAGCCAACATGATGTAGATTTGGGCCTGCTTCTTTTTCTATTAGGTACAGAGTCTCTGGCCTAATTCCTAGGTCCTTGATCCACTTTGAGTTGAGTTTTGTGCAAGGCAAGAGATAGAGATTTATTGCAAGAAAGATCAGGATGTCCTGGAGGGCTAGCAAACCAGAATTTCTACTCATAAAAAGTCTTAAATTTAAACCATCATCTATATAGTTCCCCTAGTAGAATGATTAGATGGACAGAAATTTGAACTTGTGATTCTGTGCTGAGCTATACTCCCTACAGTAGACCATAAATTAATATTTTGCTTTTTTAAAATATTTTTTTTAGTTGTAGATGGACACAATGTCTTTATTTATTTATTTTAATTTTTTTTTTATGTGATTCCGGGGATTGAACCCAGTGCCTCACACATGCTAAGCAAGCGCTGTACCGCTGAGCTACAACCCCGGCCCAATATTTTGCTTTTATCTTATAATTATCCTGTGAATAGCCACAGTTTTGCACTTTTTGTGCTAAAATATTATTTCATTACACATAAATATTCAAAATATACAATTTGGAAGCATTGTTTTAGCTTTCCTAAAATTTAAAAAATATATTCCTCAAAAAATGAAAGTGCTCTGATTGTCTCTAGAACTCTGAAAATCCATTTAGTAAAGTAGAGCAAGGCTCTGTATACCAGCTTGGCTTTCTAGTATCTGAAAGAGGCTCAGACATTTTCTTCATCACCAGTCTCACATTTTTAATTAAACTCTGTTATCTTGTCAATCTCACAAATTTCATGTCATTCTGTATCAGTTTGGATGCGTTTGCCTATAAGTCACAGAACACCCAACCAAAAATGAGAAAGACTTATCATCTCATATAACAAGAATAGAAGATAGACTGTTTCCAGGACTGATGAACTCCATAGCTCAATACTGTTACCAAGGATGCAGGCATATGCTTCTCTGTTCTGCTCTGCCATTCAATGTCAGAAGAAAGCTGCTCAAGTTCCCACCAGCACAGCAGACAACACCCAGCAAAAAAAAAAAAAAAAAAAGACATTTTCCCCCCATGCATTTCAGGTTTTCTCCTTTGGTTTTTAAGAACATTTTATTATAAAAAGGCTTTAACATTTACAAAAGTAGATCGAATTATATAAGAAATCTCTGCTCCCATTAAACACTTTCAACATTACCAATTCATTATTTTTTTTCATTTCTATCCCACCCAATTCCACCCCCCAGCAAATTATTTTGAGTCAAATCCCAACCATCATTGAATTTTACCCACAAGGATCTCAGAATGTATAAATACAAAAGCAAGAATATTTAAAAAAGTAGTAAAAATATAATAATCACACCAAAAATATTGACAATAATTTCTTAATATTATCAGATATAGTTGAATTTCAAGTTTCTTTGTTTTATAAATATTTTTCTTTCTTCATTAAAAATTTTTAAAATTTGGGCTGGGGATGTGGCTCAAGCGGTAGCGCGCTCGCCTGGCATGTGTGCGGCCCGGGTTCGATCCTCAGCACCACATACCAACAAAGATGTTGTGTCCGCCGAGAACTGAAAAATAAATATTAAAAATTCTCTCTCTCTCTCTCTCTCTCTCTCTCTCCCCCCTCTCTCACTCTCTCTTTAAAAAAAAAAAATTTTTAAATTTAATTTTTGCATTTGTTTGAACCAGATTCTTTTAAAAAGTCAAACTTTACATTTGGCTGATACATTTCTTATGATTCTACTAACCTATAGGTTCAGGTTCTTCAATTTCTCATTTAATTCCCTTGATTATTTATTTATTTGGGCACTAGGGATTAAACCCAAGGGCACTCAACCACTGAGCCACATCCCCAGCTCTATTTTGTATTTTATTAAGAGACAGGGTCTCACTGAGTTGCTTAGTGCCTAGCTTTTGCTGAGGCTGGCTTTGAATCCGAGATCCTCCTGTCTCAGCCTCCTGGGCAGCATGTGCCACCTAGCCCAGCCATAAAAAGTTAGATTGTGACAGTTTATCCTATAGCTTCTGGGTTTGGGTTTTGCTGATTCTATTCTCTTGATCTGTTTGAACATGGTCATTTGACCCTGGCGTTTCATGTAAATTGGTAATTGTACTGGCCAGTGCCAGCTGTCTCAGTAGTTGATTGCACATGCGTGAGTGAATCTGGCCAAGATCAGAACAGCCCCATTGAGCCCATCATACTGCTGACCTACAGATTCATGATAAAAAAATAGCTATGGTTTTAAGCCACTAAGTTTTGGGGGTGATTTGTTACTCAGCAAAAGATAACTGATACACTGAGTGTGCTCTTTTCTAGTGGACTTCTTTTAGTCAATGTCTTTGAATTTCATTTACATTGTGTGTATTTTTAAAATTATTTTATTATGTTGATGGATATTTATTTACTTATTTATATGTGGTGCTGAGAATTGAACTCAGTGCCTCACACATGCTAAGCAAGAGCTCTACCACTGAGGCACAACCGCAGCCCTGTTGTGTGTGTTTTATTACATGAAAAATATTACACTTGTCCATTCTCCTGATGAGACACATTTGGATTGTTTCTGGTTTGTAACCTATTAAATGGTACAGAGGAATTTTCCTAGGTTTGAGAATGTTGCTTCCTGCACTTGAAGAGGCCCACCAAGTTCTGTATTTCCTTCTTAGTGAAAGGGAGGCAGAATGCAAAAATCACCTGTATTTTATTTTGGGGGAGGTATTCTGGCATACTCCTGACACTGGTTCCCTAAAGATACTCAAAACAATCCCTGAATCTTTATCAAGTTCATCTTCTCCCTCCTGGAAGACATGTGTCTTACCAAGGTCTCCAGCATGCTAACTACTTTTTGCTTATTCGTTCCAGCTAGCATGATGTTGCCTGTGTAATGGATGAGTGTGACGTCTTTCAGGATATCTCTGTTTGTCCAGGTCTCTTTGGATTACATTGTTACAGAGAGCAGGATAGTTAACAAAGCTATGAGGCTAAACTGTAAATGAATATTGTTGTTTGTTCCATGTGAAAGTGAATTGGTTTTGATTTTCTTTTTAGTTGGAATGGGAAAAAAAATATTTGCCAAATCAATGGATGCCTACCATGTACTAATGGCCTTATTAATCTGCTCTAGCAGTGACCCCCATCAGATGGCTGCTGCAGTCAGGGTTACTTTTTGATTAAGTTTGCAAGAATTTAGAATCATTCTCTGGAGTTCATTCTGCAGGGACCAGACTAATGAGTTCAACAGAGAAATGACTGGGAATTCTGTAGGTCTTTAATGGTGGTACTGATTTCTGCCATCCTGCTCCAGGACACCAAATTATTATTATTTTTTTTAATATTTATTTTTTAGTTATTGGCGGACACAACATCTTTGTTTGTTTGTGTGTGGTGCTAAGGATCAAACCTGGGCGGCACGCATGCCAGGTGAGCGCGCTACTGCTTGAGCCACATCCCCAGCCCCAAATTATTTTTTATTTATTATTTCAGTGGGGACAAGGAGGAAGGCATTTCTGAGATTTCCACGTGGCTTTTGCTACAATGATAGCTCTTTTGTTTTCTTTTTCTTCTTCTTCTTTTTTTTTTTTTTCCTTAAGACCAAATCTCTTACTCTCCAGACTGGGGTCCAATGTAAGGGTTACTGCTAAATACATCAACTCTTAGATGCTCTTGGTCTTTAAAAGTGACCACTGAATGGATTCACACACCCAGTGAGCCAGATTTTAGTGGACTCCGTTTATTACTTGATTCTTGTAGGCCCCATATCTAGCAGGAATATTGTGATAATACTGTGGGTCTCTGAGTAACAATATCAACTCAAACCCTGTATCAAATAGTGATTGGACTATCTGGTTATTTTCTTTTTCTTGTATACAGTCATTGAGTAAGTAGCCATTCCCACTTCCTTTGGGGGGAGAGGGGGAACCATTAAAATATTCATAGTGACTTTGCCACCTCTAACCAATGGGTTCCAGATCTGAAAAATTGACTGAGTTCTGGAAACTGAGCTAGGGGTTATGGAGTTTTATGGGAGTAGCCACCCTTAGCCTCTTGCTCCTCTATTCTTGCTTTGTTCTTCTTGTTATAAGTTCAGTAGCACCATGTTGGCTGTTCATCTCTTTTGCTCCAGAGGACGCCAGGCTCTATTAATCATATCTCCTATCTTCGCAAATCAAGCCCCCTGGCTGCTCCTCTGACCTTGCCACCTGTTGTAGTAAGGGCATTCTCCTGTCTTGTGGCAGTAAATGCTGCCACCTGGCCTTTACCGTTTGGGGAGGGGATCATTCCTATGGTTCCAGCTCTGTGACCACTTTCCTACCATTTGCATTACAGAAGAGAGCCACACTGAAGTTGTCAGTGATGCTGGTGACACTGTCACCAATATATTTGTGATAGCCTCAATAAATGATATATTCTCTGAGCCTCCCTGGGAAAATAATCCTCCAATTGTGTATTTTGACTTTCCAAAATATATCCATTCCAACATGCCTACTTCCCTCGACTTCCTTTTATTTTCTTTCATCATCTACTAGGGTAATTCAGGAATTTCCACCTTGCTGAGTGTTGGCTGTCATTTCTTCCAGGCTTCCTTAGCAAATGTGCCCATTTCCTGGGGTCCTGTGAGGTATTAAATATAATGTTTCAAGACTCTACCCTCACCAACACCATGGTGCATACCTGTAATCCTAGCTACTCAGGAGGCTGAGGCAGGAGGATCAAAAATTCAAAGCCAACCTCAGTAACTCGGTGAGGCCTTGAGCAATTAGTAAAACCCTGTCTCAAAATAAAAAATAAAAAGGGTTGGGGATGTGGCTCAGTGGTTGAGCGACTCTGGGCTCAATTTCCAGTACAAAAAAAAAAAAAAAAATGTACTCTTTAAGTCACAACCACTGAAATTTTTAGCAACTAAGCTGCCTCCCAGAGCCAGGGGCTCTGTGCTCACTTATCAACAAGATAGTACTCCTCCCCCTGTTGGGCAATGGGTGAGCCAGTTCCAAATCCACTTCTTACTGCTTCTTTTCTTGGGCCACTTGTTAGTCCAGGTGTTCCAAGAGAAAGATGGCAATATGTAAGAATTTTATTAGGAGAAAAGCCTGTGGGAGAAGATGGTTAGGGAGCCACAGGAGTTTGGGGAGCTTTCCCACTATGATGGCGCTGAACATGAATTAAGGGAAAGGGAAGAAGGGTTAGATGGAGGCTCTGCAGTTTGAGGAAAGTTTGGAAAACCCTTGGCTGCAGCTGGGGAGCCCACCAGCCACAATCAGCTGTCAGATGAGAGCTGTGCACCCCAGGAATGGTCCTACTCTAGTATCCCACCATTTTCAGTCATTGACTGGGAGCTTCCTGTGGAAGATGCTGTGACTTTGGTGTAAACATGGTAGTTTAAACAGCTTTCTTGCAGCTGTGACTTAAAGACCCAACCAGTATAATTGTAGGGGAGAAAAGGTTTATTTGGGGGCTCACAGTTTCAGAAGTTTTAGTCCCTAGAAGGCTGGCTCCATTTCTCGGGGCTTGAGATGAGGCTGAACATCATGGTGGAGCATGTGGCAGAGGGAAACAGCTCATATCATGGTGATCAAGAAGCAGGAAGAGACTCTACTCTCCAGATACAAATATATACCCAAAGCCACACCCCACCTCCCACCTCCTGCAGCCAGCCACACCCTACCACTTCAGCTACCACTCAATTAATCCCTATCTGGGGATTCCATCACTGTTTGGGTTTAGACTTTTATGAACCAATCATTTCCCCCTGTGAACCTTCTTGCATTGTCTCACACCTGAGATTTTTGGGGACATCTCACATCCAAACCATAATACATGGCAAAAGCTTTCTGAACTCAGCCACTGGAACCCTTGGCTGATGTTCTGTTGTTAGAGGTCTGCAAAGTGGTGCTTATAGTCACCATAGGCTGCAACACAGAGTAAATGCCATTTGCCTACACCATGTCCCCTGCCTCTTCATAAAACTTACATGACAGGTGGAAACAGAAAAAGCAACAACAAACAAATTAGACCATTTCATTTGGTGTTTGAGTGTATGAAGAAAGTGAACAGGGTTCTGAGATCAAGAGTGATGAGTTGTGTGATGGGTCTGTTGAGGATAGTGTTGTGCCCTGAATGAAGAGTGAACGGAAGGGCTGGAGAGGACCAGGGCATGGCCCCTGAGGAGGCCTACAAGGAGGACCAGAAGCAAGTCAGCAGGGCTGGGTATGTGAGCTGGGGAGGGAGACAGGGCCTGTGATCAGGGGAAGGTGGCCCAGAATTGGCAGGTTCCCAGAGTGGAAGCCTTTCACGGAAAGGCTTGATGTGATCTTTTATGTTTTAAAGAATGGGCTCCAGGGGGCCACAAGAGAAGAGTGTTACAGTGGCCTGGGAGAATGATGATGGGGACTTCGATTGAGGTAGTGGCCATGTAAGAAGTGATTAGATCCTGACATATACTATATATATATATAATATAAATAATATATATTTATTTTAGTTGTAGGTGGAAACAATACCTTTACTTTATTTATTTATTTTTATGTGGTGCTGAGGATCAAACCCAAGGCCTCACATGAGGCCACAACCCCAGCCCCTGATGTATTTTAAAGGCAGAACGGACAGGATGTGCTGATGCATTGAGTTTAGATGCTGAGAGACAGAGAAGGACGAAGATGCCTCCAATGCTGTTGGAATCTAAGTGGTGCTGAGGTGGGAGGAAGAAGCAGATTTGAAGAAGTAGGTTTGGAGGGGGAAGGATAAAGATTGAGACTTTGTTTTCAACTGGTTAGGTTTGAGATCTGTGTGTTACACTTCCATGTGGAACACCAAGGCAGAGGATGTTGAAAAAAGATGGCTGAGGAGAGTTGGGAACAGTGGCACATGCCTGTGATCCCAGCTGCTTGGGAGGCTGAGGGAGGAGGGTGATGAGTTCAAAGTCAGCCTCAGCAAAAGCAAGGTGCTAAGCAACTCAGTGAGACCCTGTCTCTAAATAAATAAAATATAAAATAGGGCTGGGGACATGGCTCAGTGGTTGAGTGTCCCTGAGTTCAATCCCTGGTACCACCCCCCCCCCCAAAAAAAAGATGGCTGAGGAGAAAACTTTGGGGAAAACCCTTATTTTCGTTTTCTCCAAAGCTCGTGTGGTTAGTTTAATGTGTCAACTTAACTAGCTGATAGTACTCAGTTTTTAAATCAAACAGTGCTCTGTGTAGCTATAAAGATATTTTCTAGATGTGGTTAATATCTACAATCAGTTGAGTTTAAATAAAGCAGATTCTCCTCAATGAGGTGAGTGGGCCTTGTCCAATCAGGTGGAGGTCTTAGAGTAAAACTTGCTATTTTCCAGAGAAAAAGTAATTCAAACTTAAGACTGCAGCACCAACTTTTGTCTGAGATTCAGACACATACACTCATGCACGTGTATACAGACACACATACACATACATACACACACAGAGACATCATATATATATCCTACTGGTTGTTTTGTTTCTTTCTTTTTTCTTTTTTCTAGAGATGCTGACTGATGAATTGGAGGAAGGCAGAAAGACCAGCGAAGATTGGGGATGGATGAATAGTGGGAAGCAGAGACTCTGAAATGTGATTGATCAGAGGCTACAGATGGCAGTTTCAATGAAAGCTTGGTAAAAAAAAATTCAAATAATAAGGAGAAGACTGAGAATATAGCTCAGTTGTAAAGTTCTGGCCAAGCTTGTGTGAATCCCTGGGTTCAATCTACAGCATGAAAAGAAATCATAAAGAGAAGTTAAAGAAGATGGAAACTGGAAAGTTTGGTCATGAAGAATTTTATTTTCAAATATCTGCCTATCATCTGAGTCTCTATTATTTCCGGTTTACCTATATCTGAAAGAAAATTGGAGGTAATGTCTTTTCTTAACTATTACAGTCTTTTTCATCTGGTGGAGGCCGGAGACCAGAGGATTCTGCTGCCTTGAAAAATGTCTCTTGCGAATGTTTGCTCAGACCTCACACCTCATCATCAAAGTGTTCTGCCTTTGATTAAGGTAGTGTCTTTTGACAAAATGCAAATGGCCTTTGGAGGAATAAAATGTAACTCCAAAATTATCTACCAACATGAAATAATCAACTAGAGAATAAAATTTGGGAGGAATGGCTGAAGCAAGTTGAGGTAGGATTTTGTGGCTGGTGGGGATGTGAGGAAATTAAAACACTATGTGGGCAGTGGCATGGCTTAGGGTATGGTTTGAGTGCGTTCTCTGAGGGTTCATAGGTTTGGTCCTTAGTGAGGCGATGTTGGGAGGTGGTGGAAATCTTAGGTCATTGGTGGTGCTTCCCTCAGCAGGGATTAGGGTGGTTCTCATGAGACCATACATTTGTTCTTGGAATAGTGAGTCTGACTCCCAAATTACTCTTTGGCTTTTGTTTTGATGCAATTTTATACTCCCATGTGTGCTCGCATCTTGATACCATCTGCCATTGAGTCTTCACCAGAGGCCAAGCCAAAGGAGCTGCCCACCCTTGAACATCCTCCCTCTAGTCTTTGAATTAAATGAACCTCTTTTCGTTTTCTTTTTTCTTTTTGGTACTGGGAATTTAACCCAGGGGAACTTTACCACTGAGTTATATCCCCACCCCTTTTTATTTTTTATTTTGAGAAAGCATCTTGATAAATTGCTGAGACTGGCCTTTCATTTGGGATTCTCCTACCTCAGTGCCCCCACTGGGATTACAGATATGTGCTATCATGTCTTGCTGAACCTCTTTTCTTTATAAAATAGTCCACCCCTCAGGTATTTCATTATAACAATAGAAAACTGATAGAGGTACTTAACAAAAAACTTTGCTAGGATAGTCAGGAGGTCATATCCAGAAAGCAAGAGAGGGAATTTTCAAACAGTTTATTTCATAATTTTTGTCCATAACAATTCTTGTTCTTAAAACCAGGTAAAATAAAAACAATAAAAAGGGCAAAACTACCTTAAATCTCTTTTCCAATGCAAAATTGGTTTTCTCTTAAAAGTACCCAGGTAGGAGTGAAAGAACTTAATGATTGAAGAGGGACCAATTCCTCTCTGAGATGTAATTCTTCTTCCTTGGCAGAAGTTATTCTTCCATTCCTTTTTATCATTATAGAAGACACTATTTTGTCTCTCTCCATTGGATCAATATGGATGATTAATATAGGACCTCTTAGTTATCTGAGCTCCTACCAGAGTAAGTTCTTCATCAGTGTTGGTGTATGGGCTCTTAAGACAGTATGCAGTTGGTTGTTCTACCTAAAAGTTGAGAGATTTAGTCTGTAACTTGAATGGTGTAGCCATTCAGCTTCTCCCAATAGGATCTTCCCACTGAGTAATAATGTGGCAATGGAGAATAGGATAAAATAATTTATTTTGGGCTGGGATTGTGGCTCAGCGGTAGAGCGCTTGCCTAGCACATAGGAGGCCCTGGGTTGGATCCTCAGCACCACATAAAAATAAATAAATAAATAAAATAAAGGTGTTGTGTCCAACTATAACTAACTAAATAAATAAAATATTAAAATAATTTATTTATAGAAAGATAATTTGCTTGATTCAAGCAACAACATCCATATTAAAGAAAGATGGTAAGAAAAATTTTAGCCAGATACAGTGGCACATGTCCATAATTCTAGCGATCAGGAGGCTGAGGCAGGAGAATCACACATTCAAGACCAGTCTTAGTAACTTAGTGAGATTCTCAGCAACTTAGTGAGACCCTGTCTCAACATAAAATATTAAAAGGACTGAGGATGTACTTCAGTGGTAAAGTGCCCCTGCATTTTATCCCCATTAAAAAAAATAAGAAGAAGAAAGAAAAATTTAGGTAGCACAAAAACTAATTACAAGAAATAAATGACATGAATGAATCTTCAAAATAAAATTTTATTACAAAATCTTTAAATACACTTAATATTCCATTAAGACTTATTGATCCTATGGATTCACAAGGGAACAAGTCAGGAATGTCAGTATGTTCTCTAGGTTGAATTGAATGCCACTCTGTTCAAGAGGGTAGGGTCATGTGGTCTTTGTTGCTAATATTCTGACTTTGTTCCTTTCATTAGCAGCAAAACTAAGCAGGAATACTACTTTTGGCTGCTCTCCAGAATAAAGTGAACTGCAGAATAAAATGACCACAACATGCAGAAGCAGAATGTTACCACAAGAGGGCGATATCTACTTTCAATAAAGAAAAATCGTTCCTTGGTCTGCAGTCTTGGTTTTTGAATAAAAGGAACTTGGAGAAGTGTTTCGCTTTCCTTCATCTTTACAGACACAGCTAAACAATAAAAGTGGGAAATTGGCGCATGTTTTACAGAGCTCCTCAGTCTCTTTCAGGAGGCTGGGAAGTTTTATTAAAAATGGACTATTTTATTATCTGCAATCTTCCATGTACCCTAATGTCTCATGATTCTGGGTTCATCCATTTCCTCAGAAGAAATGGAGCAGATGTGGGTGGGAGGTGTGAGTAGCACTTAGTCTCATTATTCTTGTAGGCCACTTGGTACCATGAAAATATCAAAGACCTTCATACCGGACCAACATGAATTCCAATTCTGGCTCTGCCACTCCTTAAGTGCACGGTATTTAAGTGATCTGTAGCCCTTAAATCTGAGTTTCCTAATCTGTAAATTGTGAGGATTAAATTAGATGTGTGTAAATGCCTTAGCCTAGTGTCTGACACAAGTGTTTGATAGGGCCATGGTAATTGCTGCTTGCTTATTTAATTCTGTTGTCTGTAGTATTTAGTAAATCTGGAACAGCAATCATCGAGATTTTGATGTTGGTCTCACATCAAAAACCTAGACAACCTGAGATACGTTGTTCTTTCTGATGATCTTTTTGAAAATTTAAACTGAAAAAGGAGATAAGTCTCATAAGGCATATATACATCAAATAAACACAGATGGTAAAAGCACTGAAAGTCCATTTTTTTTTAACCTGGAAAAGATCAAGGGTAAAATAAAATTCTCAATGCAAACACAGGTAGCATTAATCACAGTGGACACTTTATAATATGGAGGCACATGCCACTTTACATGCATTATGTTGATTCAACGTATCTCAATTGTTTTTGGTTACAATATTCTGAAGAAAGCTAGAAAATACTCTTAAACACTAAGTCATAAGATGAACAATATTTAGAAATTGTGAAATATTTGGAAATATTTAGAAATTGTGCTGCTTGAACTTAAATCACAATTTGGTTTTAGAGGAAGATGGTGGTTTACATCATTGGAAGAACCCACACCCTAAGTTAAGCCCCCAACATACTGAAAACGATGAACGAATTCTCTAAATTCCATTTCCCTTGGGCACCAATTAGATTCTCTGGTATCCAGATGACTGACGCCTTAGGCGGATTGTATAGACACCTATACCCACAAGGCAGAGGCCAATCACGATGGCCCCAATCACTGGAAGCACAATTGTGTAGTCAGACGAACACTCATCCACTAAGAGAGAAAACAAATACAATATAGTAGGTGAGGTTTGGTGACGACAGACCAGAAAGGAGAGAGTGGAAAGGACATGAGCATTGGAGTCAAATGTGATTTTCGTGTGTGAGTATGCGCACGCGCAGTTTTCACCCAGCACCTTAAGCATGACAAGCACATGCTCTACCACTGAGCTGCATCCCTAGCCTCTGGTCTTGGCTTTTAATTACATCATTAATTAACTGTGTGATCTTAGATAATTTACCCTTATAATTCTCTCATTTATAAAGTGAGCAGATACTATATGAGATTATTGGTCGATTAAGTAAAATAACCTTTTTTTCCCCCCTCAGCTATTAATATTCAATCATTGTTAGCTCTATTTCCTGAACTGGCCAAGAAGTAATCCCACGTGTGCTCCCTGTAAAATGGGATGTGTCGATAAGGAAAAGAAAATTTGTGTCACAGGATTCTAGATGATCTCTTGAAAACATGGGATGTTTATCCACTTTTGAAACATTTTTGTCACTCCCAAGGTTTTCTTGTATCATTTCAACTAATTTTTTTTAAAGGACAAGTTAAAAGCAAAACCAAGAAAGTTTGAAAACGAAAGTTTATAAACTTGTCAATACTGTTTTTTCTTTATTCCATCAGAGAGTACCTATTCAATTCATTTAAAATATTATCAGTTAGGTCAGAGATTAATCAATCTTGGCTGAAGAAGAATGGAAGGACCTGGGGATTAAGGAGAACTTGGTAGAATACTCAGTGTAATAAAGAGTTTGGGAGAAAAAAGCAAATAAGTGGAGAACTATATATCTTACTCATAGATAAGATACATTTATATATAGATATATCTTATTTATCTTACATACACATATCTAAAATATGATATGTGTGTGTGTGTATACACACACACATACACACACATACATATACAAATTGTGTCCTGAACCAATGATCACCATTCAGCCACTCCTATGTACCTGAAGTCCAAGAAAAAAAAGATCAAGAGAGGTCAGGGAGATTTCAGAATAAAGAAAATTAATATAAGAAAGAAACTGTATTTGTGGTACACTATTTGATTGGCAATGGGCAATATTTATGTAATTATAATAACATGTGCTTTAGTAATTAAGCAGAAATAGTGGTATAGCCATAAATCCTTTACCTGCTATAGCAGGAAACTGACCAATTAAGAAATATCGTGAGGACTGGGGTTGCAGCTCGGTGGTAGAGTGCTTGCCTAGCACTTGTGAGGCACTGGTTCGATCCATAGCATCACAGAAAAATAAAAGGCATTATGTCCATCTAAACTAAAGCAATATTAAAAAAAGAAATATCATTATACAATTTTTAAAAACTTTTTTAGAATTATGGAGATAAATATCAGAGGAAGCTGTTAAAAGTAGTTAAAGCACTTTATCTCTCGAGGGTTCAGCAGAGAAATGCTGCTTTTCATAACCCCTTTTGTAGTAAATGAGACTTTAGTTACTTAAAGATAAATGAGAAAAAGAATTTTGACAAGAAATTAAAATGAGTGGAAAAAATAAAAAACATACTTGTTGATCTCTAGGACTTCATAGTAAAGATAAGTTCAGGGGCTGTGGTGGTAAATGAGTAAATGAGTCCAGCCTGTGAAAAGCCCTGGGTTTGCTACCCAGTACTGGACAAACAAGAGATATGTTCATACAACCACTCTAAGAGAATCTATCAGAAATTTAAACTGATATTCATACAATAGAATATAATGTAGCCACTAAAAAGAATGTGGTAGTATGTGTGCCTAGCATGCACAAGGCCTTGCACCTTCACCCCAAAATATAATGTGAAAATTCTCAATGTGGCAACTAGAAGTTCCCTAAAGACCTTCAAAGGATATCAAGAACCCAAACAAACGTACAGTGTATCCAATGTGAAAAGATATACAAAAACCTGAAAAAAGGACTGGAGTGAAAGTGGAGGGCAAATTTTACTTTCTATATTGTTTTATTTAGTTTAACACTTTTAAATATATTTAAAATGTAGAAAAATTTACAAAGAAAAGTAGCTATCTAATCACTACATTTGGTTTGAATGAATCACTGTAAATCTTGGTAGACATTTGCTTCCTATGTGCATGTGTGTGTGTGCTGATGCACGTGCTTAAATAAAAATGATTGTGTTTTAAATAATGTATACTCACTATAAATGATTAAAACAATTACGAAAAGTACAAGTAAAGAAGTAAAAACCTATTACCTCAAAACTACCCACCCAGAAATAATTGTTAACTTGAACAAGCACTGTTTCAGGCATCTTTCTTTAAAACTATAAGAATTGATGGGCAGAAAAATGAGTAAAGTACTTTTACCAAAATAGGATCATGCAAGTGCTATTTTACCAAAGCTTTTGATTTTGATTTTACTTGAATTTAATAGAAGAAAAAAACACTAAGATGAAATGGGAGGAATTATTGAATGACAATGTTTATTTGTCACAGGAAGTACTGTTTTATAAAGCATACTTTAAAGTTCAAAAATGAGATTATGAAATACACATTAAATGATTATGAAATGCATTGATGTTATGAAATAAATCAGAGTCATGGGTTTTCTAAACCCTGTTTCCAAATTTAAACATTATCTGTTGATACCATCTTTAAAGATCAATATTAATAGATTCTCTTCCATCTCTTTTGTCCAACTCCAAATTTTGAATACTTATATTATTGTATTTTTTAAAATCACTGTTCAGGCTCATAACATTTAAGTTCTATTCGGTAACTATGATTCCTATAGTCTTCAAAAAATGTGTTGTGGGGGCTGGAGTTGTGGCTCAGCGGTACAGCACTTGCCTGGCATGTGTGAGGCCCTGGGCCTCAGCACTGCATATAAATAAATAAATAAAACAAAAGATCCATTTACAACTAAAAAATATTTTTAAAAAAATATGTTGTGTTGGGGCTGGGGATATAGCTCAGATATATATGGTAGAGTGCTTGCCTCACGTGCTCAAGGCCAGCAAACCCCCCCCCCCCCCCACAAAATGTGTTGTGAAGATAGAATATATTCAGATTATTTAAAACGTTAAAATAAAACAAGATGTTGTGCATTGAGAAGTTCCTCTTTAACCTCTTCCCCCATTCCCATTAGACAACTACTTTTTAAAAATTTTCTTATATGTAGTTCCAATGTTTATTTGTGCACATAGAAACAAAAATGAAAAAAAAAAACCTTTTATTTCTTTTTTCTCAGTATTATGAACTATGCTTTTTGATTTAGCAATATATTTTAGGGGCTAGAATTGTGGCTCAGGGCTAGAGCACTTGCCTAGCATGTGTGAGGCATTGAGTATGATCCTCAGCACTACATATAAATAAATAAATAAAGGCCCAACAGCAACTAAAAAAATATATGTTAAGAAACAGTATATTTTGGATAATTTTTCCTTATCCATATCTAGCAGCCTCAGTTTTTTATAGGTATTTTGTATTTTGTTGGGGATATCCTACTTTTTAAATCTGTTCCCAGTTGATGGATCCTTGTTTTTTTTGTTTTGTTTTGTTTTGTTTTTGTTGTTGTTGTTGTTTTCTTTTTTCTTTTTGTGGTGCTAGGGTAGAATGCATGGGAGGCAAGCATTCTACCAACTGAGCTATATCCCGAGCCCTTACTTTTTTTTTTGGCCAACTTTTTCTATTGCAAATAATACTGTAATGAGTAACATGTACAAATATGGTATCATATACCACAAGGTATATTTATATTCCCAGATCCATAATTGGTTAGTACTTTTTATATTTGTATGAATAAAATGTTCAACAGCATTTGTGTGTGTGTGTGTGTGTGTGCGTGTGTGTGTTAGTGATTTTCCTATTCCTGAAGCCTACCTGCTGTTTCCTTGTTTGTCTTATGGCTCATCTCCTATCTGGGTAAATTTCACTGTCAAACATTATCTTTAGAATGGCTTATTGGTGCTGTCAGCATCCTTGGATTTATTCAAGACTGACGACATCTGTTGATTGCGTTTATACCTAAATATTAATTCTGGATTACACTTTCTTTCCCTAAGAACTTGGTAGGCACCAGTTCATTGTTTATTGGTTTTAAATGATACTGTGAAGAAATCTGAAGCCAACTTTAACTCCCCCATTTATAAGTGATTCTCTATCCCCCTACAAGTTCTATAGCTTACTTCAGATATGTCCTAGACTTTCTATATCAATTATTTTCTGTGATACACTGTGCTCTTTCAATCCCAGCTTCAATTACTTATCTCAAGAAAGATTCTTCTGAATCTTCAAATATATCTTCATTCTATTTTTTAGCTCTCTCAGAGATACCAATTATCATTACATTGGATGGTCTGAATAGCATCTCTATTTAGTATCTTCCATAGGATGCTTTATTTATGAGGTTTTATGTACATTAACTGTGATTACTTCAGTCTTTCTTGCCATGAAAATGATATTTCAGATATTTCAGTCCTACCTATTCTGTTCTTGCTGTTTCTATATAATATAGAGTGATGCTGCTTTGATATTTAATTTGTTTTCTTAGAAGTGAAATGTCCTTTTATCTTACTTCTTCATTTAACACCTCATCTTTAACAACTCTGCTTACATAGAATCACCTTCTCAAGTGAGTCTCAGTAAAAAGCAATTGTCAGGGATTTCTTTCTGTTCCTGAGTTTTCTTTGTCTTTTATCAAACGTGTCCATTTCTATTCTCTGTCACAGGCTAACTGTCTTCTCCTCCCATGCGTAGCCTGAAGTCCTAACCCTGGAACCACAGAGCATGACTATATAAGATAAAAGATGTTGTGTCCGCCGAGAACTAAAAAATAAAAAAAAAAAAGATATACTGTCTCTAAAAAAATGAAGTTAAAATGAGGTCATTGGAGTAAAATCCAATCCAATATGAATGGTGTCCTTAGAAGGAGATGGCATTGGGCATATAGGTACAGAAGGAAGAAAGGATATATAGGTCTTCTTTGTGAAGACCTGGACTACTTGCAGCCAAGGGGAGAGGCCTCAGAAGAACCAACACTGTTGACACTTTGCTCTTGGCTTTCCAGTCCCCAACACTGTGAGAATAGAAATTTCTGTTGATTCAGGCATCCTGTCTATGGTACTTTGTTATAGCATTCCTGGCAAATTAATGTACCCTCCCCCCTTTTGTCAGTGTAATTTTCTAACATTCTTATGACTGTTTTGTTATAGTACTTTTGCATAGTGGTCATGCACTTCTTGCTCATACTTGAGCAGGGTAGCCCAGAAATTCAATTTCCTATGATGCCATTTAGGCAAATTATGTTTTTTTTTTCCCCCATTGCCTATGAGATCAGTCAGTGGTTCCCTTTGAGCTACATATTTGGATTCTATCTTCTTCTTCTTCTTCTTCTTCTTCTTTTTTTTTTTTTTGTAGCCTGAGAATTAGCTAGAGTTTAGAGATAGCCTCAGGTTTGGGGCTGGCTCCCCAATTCACTCCCATACGTCCCATGTTCACTCTTCCTAGCCTTTCCAAGAGCTACTGTCACTCTCCCAGGTCAGAGAAGGAAGAAGATGAAGCAACCACTCTTGTTTCCTCCAAGAATGGAATGGAAGCAAGCATTCACAGAATTTTTCTTCTCGAATTGTAGGCTTCTTAGGATAGATATAATTATGGTGGGGGAAAGGAAGGCAGGGTCAGGAGCCCCACTCAGGTGCCCCTCCACTCTCCACAGAAGGTGGGCAGAGCTGTGAGTGCGTAACATAACCAAGCACTTATTTATTGGTGATTCATATGAAGCAGTTACTGCAATGTCAATTTAAATTAATTTTAAGGATAATTTGTATGGGTAGTGGGGGATAGATAACAGGAGTTTAGGCAACCATCACCCAAAAGAACTCACTGAAGATGCTAGAAGGGAAAATCTAAATTTGTATGAACTGACTTCTCCTGCTACTCTTGAGGTGAAATTTTGCTTTTTGTTTTCATCTGCTGTGGGAGAAACTGCCACATCCTAGAAGATTAAATTTACTTTAGTTATTCTGCAGGGTGGTTAGTGGCACAGTGAATAAACACCTCGCCCTCTGCTCTCTAGAATCTTTCAAGTGCTCTTCACCTTGCACACAAGGGAGCCTGTAGCAGGCGCCTATTTGAGGGAGGAAGAGAGAAGAGGGTGTGTTTCTGCAAAGCCAAGCCCTTGCTCTTAACCCTGAGTCACTTTGGGGAACACCAGGCCCTCACGTCCCAGATTTCTGTCGACATCTCCTTTTTAAGGAGGAAACAGGTATTTCCTGACACTCCGACTTCAGCCTTCAGAGGCTCTTCAGGCTGTCTTGAAGCTGAGTGTCCTCTCTACCACTTCACTTCTAAGAAAGAGGAGAGAGCGAAAATACCTCTAAAGAGAGCCAGTGCATTTCCTAGATAAGCAGCAGTTACAGAGCTGTTGCTGAATTTCATAAATTTCCTGTTAGAAATGAGGAGTGGCAGGCACCCTTGGAAGATGGAAAAAATAAGAAAGAAACTTCCTGTTAGTAAAATCAGTTAAGAACATCTGGAAGTCCATTATGTTCTCTTTTTTTCTGAACTGAAATCCCAACTCTCATATTTAAACACTCAGTGTAATAAAAAAACATTAATAGAATGTTTTCCTCCAGTTAACAATCACTCCTAATCAGGAATTTACTGGTTTATAAGTTGTTTTTTGGTGAATGTTTGCAAAGAGGCAAAGGTCATGATCTAGGTAGATCAACCTCTTTTTCGTGACCTAGCTCTCCTCCAGAAATAGCCCAGATCAATAAATATACAAGGACAGAATAGCATCGAAGAAAGACAAATCAGAAAAGAGAAAGTGTTAAGAAAGCTGACAACAAATGAAGTTAAAGAAACTGAAGAATGAATATTTATTACACCTCTTTTGTTTGCCAAGATCTTTGATATGAGTTTTACATTAAAAAGTGAAATATTAGACAGTTTATATTTTTTAAAATGATAATACATTGGAATAGTATAGAATGTCTTTTAAAAAATGATAGTATATTAAGACCATTTATAATTTGAGTAAGTAAGAGTTTGGATAAAATCCAGGAGTTTAAATTCACTTTATAATCTATTTTGAAATGGAATGGTTTTCCTAAAGTAGTATTAAAAAAAAAAAAAAAACAACCTGAATATTGAGAATATTCTTAAAAATATATAAGAAAAATCAGTGCAGTTTTAAAATGTCTTTCCTATCATCCTCCCTCTGGATTTTGGCTTTCTTCTTCTCCCAAGCACCGTGCTCATGCCTGTCTTTTGCCCCCTGATTCTTGAAACCAGACCTGTCTTATTCAGATATGGAAGGTGGCCCTCGGGCCCAGCTGGCACAGCCTCCCTCAACCGACTAGAGGAAGTGGGGTGGGGGTTGCCCTCTGGACAGCCCTTTGCTGGCCCTCTGGTGGAAAACTGGGTTTCCTAACCAGCTTGGGAAAGTGGGACAGGCAAAGAAAGCCGTCAATCATGGTGGGGCACAGTGGTGCACACCTGTAATCCAAGGGGTCTGGAGGCTAAGGCAGGAGTATTATGAGTTCAAAGCCAGCCTCAGCAAAAGTGAGGCGCTGAGCAAGTCAGTGAGACCCTGTCTCTAAATATAATACAAAATAGGGCTGGGGGGATGTGGCTCAGTGGTCAAGTGCCCCTGAGTTCAATCCCCAGAACCCTGTCTCCCCAGCCCCCCCCCCCCAAAAAAAAAGAGGTCGACCCTTTCACTTTGGGCTGAATATGAAGCCAGAATTCCCAAGGCCGTCGCCCTGCACATTTTGAAGAAGGTGGGGCTTTACATGCGTTCATATCCTCTATTGGGCCTCTTTCTGGCCACCAGGCATGCGGTTAGCCATATGACAAGTAGTCCTGCGATACTCAGGCCCACGGCCACAGGGATCTCTCTCCTGTTTCTGTCACTGAAGCATTCGTCAGCTGTAATTGAAGTCAGAGTAACAGGTGTTACAGGCTGGCCACAAAAGCTGGGAAGTGATATTGCCCCTGTCTGTCTCAGTGTGGTAGAAAAGGAAACTGAAAGAGAGATGGAGCTCTGGGCCTCCACCTGCTGCCTCAGACAACAGATGGGTGAAAGCAGGAAGGAAAAGGATCAATACAGTGGATCTGAAATGGGTAGGGCTGGTAGTTGCTTAAGGAGTTTATTCAAAGGTAGATCTACAGGCCCCATGCTCAGGAATATGGAATTTAGTGGGGCTAAGGTGGGGCCTGGGGACTCTGATGCAGCTGGGAGGCAGATCCAACCTTGGGCAACACTGGTTTGGTCTAGAGGGTTATGACTGGAGTCCTGTTCTAACTCTCAATCCAGATGAGCCCTGGAGCTGGGTCCTCCAACTCCAGAAACGGGTTCCTGCACCCAAGTTTTCTATTCAAACTCTTTTCTTCTTAAAGGGGCTGCTGGAACAACCTGGTGTTCCTTGGGTGACAGAAAATTTAAAAACAACAACAAAAAATATGTAAAAATAGTAAAAAGAGAGCAAAAGTAAACTTCTTGTGGGCTCCTGTGTCCTAGGGAGAAGAGGTATGATGCACAGGTCAGCATCTGAGGTTTGGGGTGATCTTTTCTTTGACAAGGCTGAACTTTTGTACTTGTTGGATTCCTCTCCATTTAAATGTCAACCATTGGCCAAGATTTCCCTAACTCCACCCTCCGTCTGCCACCAATGCTGTGTCAATCGAATCTTCCTCTATACCTCAGTAGCCCTTTCATAATGTCTTTTTTTTTAATTATTGTTTTTAGATGTTGATGGACCTTTATTTTATTCATTTATTTATATGTGGTGCTGAGAGAATCGAACCCAGGGCCTCATACATGCTAGACAAGCACTCTACCACTGAGCCACAACCCCAGCCCCTGCACATGTCTTTTTAGCACCATATTTTACAATAGCCTGCTCCTTTTGATCACCATCTCTCATTCTCTGATAAAAAATACTACTCAGGTGGTGGCGCACAGGTGTAATCCCAGCGTCTTGGGAGGTTGAGGTAGGAGGATCACAAGTTCAAAGCCAGCCTCAGCAACTTAGTGAGGTGCTAAGCAACTCAGTGTGAATCGCCCCTGGGTTCAATCCCTGGTACCAAAAAACAAAACAAATGAAAAAATAACCCCACAAAAACTGTTAAAGGAATGACATAAATCTTCCCATTTGAGCATGTGTAGGGAGATCTGAATAGCAAAGGCCAGGAAAATGGAGTTGAGCTCCAGCAGTGATGGTAGGGTAAATGAGAATATTTTGGCAGTAGAATCAGTAGGGCTTTGTGAGCGTTTGGTGAGAGGGTGGAAGAGAGGAGCGAAGGATAACGGAGCCTCATGCTTGAGGACTCACCAATGAACAGTGAGTTTTAGGAAAACAAAGTAAAAAAAAAGAGCTTCTCTCCATCTGCTTTTTAGCACTGATAATAGGAGCCAGGTGTGTGTTCCTGAAAGGTTTGATTCCCCAGCCCTGCTCACTTCCTGCCTCACAGAGGTTCTGATTGGGAAGATGAGCAAGTGTGGGCCTCATTTTAATTTCACATTATCAGTCATGGAGGGTTTCAAACCTTCATCATGTGCTTTAGAAAAAATACTTTCCCTACATTTGAAGTTTTGAGACCAGCTGACAAAGTGTTTGTTGCTAATTTTACTATTTAACCTGAGCTCTAAATTTTACTATTTAACCTGACTGTAAAACCTGCAGAAATCAGGGCTCCAAGGCGAGCAAGGCCTGACGCCTTAGTCTGCTAAGTGTTTCCCATTACATCGGAGGTGTTTTCTGCTAGACACATCTTTGATTTTATAATGAAACCCAATGTGAAATCAGATTCTAACTGTAGAAATTTAATATATGGCTAAACTTCTAGCTTAACCTATATTGGATAATTGAGAAGAACTTATATAAGATTTTTGATGTCTCCTGTGAGGGATATTTTATGAATTGAAGCTCATGAGCCTCTGATCATAAGTAGGAAAACTTGTGACCCTGCTTTCTGGGTGGGGAGAAAAAGGCTTTTCTGGAAAGTCACCCTACTCTGCTCCTGGCCCTCATCCAAGGGCTGGTTTCCTTCCTGGGCAGCATCAGGCAAGCTCTGCCTGTGGTGGTTCAAACCCAAAGCAGAAGTTAGATGGAAACTAAAACTAACTATGGGGAAACACTGTTGGGTAGAACAACCCGTACCGAGAAGAGGGGATCCAACAGAGTTTCTTTCTTTTTCAAATTTTGCTCCTTTCCTTCTGCAGGTGGGAAAGAATCTATTCTGAAAGCTTCATTCACTAATTCTCAGGATCTATAAAGTGTTCTCCAAACATGCCAGAGTTCCCCAGGGCTCAGTAGCATGTATAAGGGAGGTCACAGATGTGCTTCCTGATGGATTGCATGTGTGTTGAAATGAGTGAGAATGTGTTTTGGTTGGACAATGTGAATGCATCCTGCTGGAAGAGAGCTGTGAGTGTGCATGAGTTAAGGAATCTGGTTTTGGGGAGAGAGTGGCCAGGGGGAACTCTGTCCTTAGAGCTTTGTGGATGTTTCTATTTAGGAAGCTCATGTGATTCCCTGCCCCTTAGACAGCATCAGACAGAACATGACTTGGAAGTGAAGCCTATGTTTGTGGCTTGATGAACCTTTAACTTACCATTTCCAAAGTGATCTCCTTCGAAGTCGAAGGCTTGAAGTTGGACGTTCATTGTTTTCAGCTGAAGCTGTGGGGACAGCTGGATGCTCTGTTCACTCACACACTTGAAGGAATGCCCAACCACTGTCTCAAACATCATCACAGCACTTTTCATGCCTTTGTAAGCTTTCTCTGAAGAGAAAAAGTGAAATTTACCTATAAAAAAATTCTGGCCTTTCTCCACTGAGTCCCAGTTGTTGCTGGGCGGGGAGAAAAACGTGACCCACGTGCCACATTAAAGGACTTTCTTTAGATATGGCTCTCTGAGGGTCCTGCTACCTTCTCCTCATGAAAAAAATACCCTTATTTTGGGGGAGGCTCTGGAGGGGGGGGAATGTCTCACAGAAATGTTGAGGATTCTGAAGTGAGAACTTTGAGGAATGCTTCCTCCAGTTCTTTTAAATCACTGGAGATGGTTGTCAGTGCTTAAGAGGTACCCACAGAAATTTTAATAATAAGAGAGGACTGCTCTCTGACACAGTCACATGAGCCCTTAGTGACCCAGAGCAAAGTCAGCAAGTGGAGCATTCGCATATCACTGGCTGAGTGCATAATAGAGTAGGAGGAAGAATTCAGCAGGAGAGGATGTCACATCCACCCATGGAAACTGAGAAGGGCAGGGCCTGTCTCTTCTTCCCTTCTGAATGCTATCCTCAGCCTGCCTTGCCTAGAAGCCCTATGTGCTTGGCCTGAAGGTCCCTCAGACCTCACTGGCTGTATGTTTCTTCTCTTGGACACACTGGTGCCCTGCTGGCCCCCTTGGCACCCCAGCAAGCTACTTGGTAGAGTGCTCAAGGACGGGCCCTGTCTTATGACAGGTGCACCCTCTTCAGGGAGGTGATACTTCAAGGTAGATGGGGTTAAGGATTTTAATCACATAATGAAGTTTATTGGCTCTAATTCCACACTTGTCAAGCACCCTTCTTCCTGTACATAGTTAGGCTTCTTGAATGGGAAAAAACTCATTGGCCAGAGGACCCAACTGTCTTGTCTTCTTGGCCATTATAGCGAGAAATAGCCATGTGATCAATTAACAAGTTGGCATTAAGGTCTGCATTTTATGTGCAAATGCCCTAGATGTTTCCTACATATGACCAGGAGTAACTCCTAACAGAGAAGAGAGGATCAACAGAGTCTTTCTTTCTCAAATGACTGCATCTTGCTCTTTTCCTTCTGGAGGTGGGAAATAATCTACTGTGAAACTTGTGCATATTACGGTATCATGTGATCCTGATCCCTCTCTCCCCACACCCATGGTCTGTTATCACCATCTCCACTAAAAGTGCGACTGCATTAATACTTCAAGTACAACTGATTGCTGCTACTAATAGCACCATCACAGCCACTGTCACTATAGCTCCTGTTGCCAATGCTAAGTCTTGATCATTGGGACCTGGAATCATATTTCCCCTTTATGAGCATCTAAATTAATTTCTGGTCTGACTTTCCCTTCCCCTGACTCTGAAGATGACTATCTTATCACTGGCAAAAATTTGATCCACGCCTAGTGATAACATCAGTTAATTTATGTTAGCACTCACATATTTATTCCCCAGCCTATATGAGACAGGTTTGAATAATGCACATGAAAATATGTTCTCAATATGATATTTTACTTACATTTAACCAATAATCATTAACAAAATCCTCCTGAACAATATCAACATAATATAGTAAATATTTTAAATAAATATTACCCCACATTTTCATTTTTTTGGCAAGTTTCTTTAGTGTAAGTTTCTTAATTAATAGAATAATGTTTAAGCTAATCCAAAGGTAGAACTTTGAAAAGGAGAAAACAGACACAAAATCCAGTGTCTGCACAGAGAAAGGGAGTCAATACAGGTGTGTTATCTAAGAGTAGGCTTTCTGGGGAAACATCGGGGGCCTTTGGGAGACTCACTGGACTTTTTTGGAAGCATGACTGGTCCAGTAATGAACACTGTAGGAGCTTCCCATGGGTAATTCTCCATACAGCAACCAAAGTGAATTTATAAACATAAATCGGATATATCATTTTCCTACACCAAATCCTCCCATGGCATCCTTTCATTCACACTTTAGAATAAATCCAAAGTCCTCAGTTCGCTTTCCACACAGGCGCTGCATACTCCAGCCTGGTCATCCCCCAGACCTCGTGGGTTGTGAGTTCCCTGTCTTGGGTGCCGAGGTGCCCTGCTGGTCCTTATGTGCTATAGTAAGCCTGCTTGGTACAGCCTGTGCATCTATTGTCCTGCCATCAGAAAAGAGCTTGCTCAGGCCCAGATAGTCCTAAATGGTGATATCTGCTCAAACCTCACCTCTTCAGAACTGCCTTCCTCCCCTGAGGGTTCCCTAAGGCTGATCAGAATCAGCTTTCCATTTCTCTCCACTGCTCATAGAAGGTACCAGCCCTTAATAGTGTCCTATAATTTAGTGTGTTCGTGTGGGGTTCCCTCCCTTTCCAGAATGTACATTCCATGAGTGCAGGAATTATCATTTGGAATAATTAGGGATCCCCAATGGCTAATAACAGATGGGGCTTGGCCTTATCTTTATTTTCATAGAATGTGTGATACCAAGTGTAGAGAAAAATTTGCTTTACTGAAACAGCCCCTTTGAAAGTAAAAACTCCCATTTTTTTTTTCACTTCTTAACTTTTCCATACTGAGAATGGAGGCTGAGGGGCTGTCCCTTGGCCCTGACTGCTCTAGGTAATCTGAGACTGTGACATATTTCTGATTTACACAGCTAAATCTACATGTTTGTCTCCTGCTTTTTGCTTTTTTCTGTGCCCCTTCTCTTTTAATAGTTTTTTGTGACTGAGTGAAGAGGTACCCCTTTAATCCCAGCAATTTTGAAGCCTGAGGAAGGAGGATGGCAAGTTTGAGGCCAGTCTCTTCAACTTGGCAAGGCCCTAGGCAACTTAGTGAGACCCTATGTCAAAAGTTGGTGATAGGAGTCTGGGAATGTAGCTCAGTGAAGTGGTCTTGGGTTCAATTCCCAGACACTGCCCCCCCCCCCCCCATCCTCCACCTCCCCCCACCAAAAAAAAAAAATGTTTTCCATTCTCCTGAGTCCTAGAAGATGAGCTTTGAAACAGAAAGATCTATATCTTCCTCAGAGCTGGTTTTGAATAAAAACCTCTTTTTCTCTCTCACCAACCTGCCTCTTGCTTTTTTTTTTTTTTTTTTTTTGGTACTAGGGATTGAACCCAGAGGCACTTAACCACTGAGCCACATCTCTAGTCCTTTCTATATTTTATTTAGAGACAGTGTCTCACTGAGTTGGTTAGGGCCTTGCTAAGTTGCTGCGGCTGGCTTTGAACTTGTGATCCTTCTGCCTCAGTCAGTAGGAAGTGCACGCAGGTAGCAAATTCCTCCAGAGTTCTCTTGCAGGCTACTTCCTTATTATTATTATTTTAATTTTGTAGTTATAGATGGACAGCATGCCTTTATTTTATTTAGTTATTTTTATGTGGTGCTGAGGATTGAAAGCAGGACCTCACATGTGTTAGGCAAGCACTCTGCCACTGAACTCCAGCCCCAGTCCCCTACTTCCTCATTTTGTTTCTTAAAAAGCAGCATCAAAATTAGCAGATTCAATGATATGAAAAATAAGCTAACCAGAAGCAGAGTTTCATGGCTGCTTGAATAGCCATTCTCTAAGTACCAACCTGGATTTGAGACGGTCAAATAGGCTTCCACTTCACTGATATAATATGAATTTTCTTCCTGTAAAACAGCAGCGTGTTAACCTCTGGGTCATCTCCATTTTTATGTTTATGATTCTGGCTTACAAATTTGTTTTGTCAGGATTCCAGCTATTATATCATTGATGTGGGGGCTGGGGGCACATGGATACTGAACCACAATGGTGTTAGAGAATTTCAATAAAATAAACATACCACACCATAAATATAAAAAATAAGTAATGGCTTCTTTCTGGCCCTGGACTTTCTATGGCTTACTTGTCACTAGACCCGAAACTCAAATTCCACTAGTTTAATTTGAGTCCTTTCAGTAGTGCCAAGTTTCCCCTTTGAAGCGCAACTACATTGGGAAGGTGAAAGGGTTGGAGGGACACATATGAGCTTTTCTAATAATTAATGTCTAAGGGAAGGAGTTCTTAACTTGACAGCACTCATCCCCAAGGGTAAACTTCATGGAATGCAAGAACCCTCTGGAAAAATAAAGTATGCAAAATTGTACATGCATTTTCTTCCATGAGATGTCAATTGCTTGAAAGAAATTAATAGGCCCATGTTCTCAAAATGGTAAAACGGGACCCACAGGAGAGATTCTGGGAAGAAATGGTTTACCTTAGAAGAGGACCCCCATTTAGAAACACAAAGTAATATCCCAAACTTTATTTAGGGATAGTCCTTTTGGACAAAACAAATGAACTACAAAGTAACTATAACCTCCTCAGAGTGTAAAACAATCAAAGGAATGAAATTGGGGTATGAAAAGGTAAAATGAAAAGGGAATTTATTTCTTTGGTGCTGGGGATTTAATCCTTGGGTATGATGCATTCTATCATCGAGCTACAATGTCAACCTGTTTTCTGTTTTTTAAAGTTAGTGATTTAGGGTATTCTCATATGAAAGAAGTGCAAAAAGTGGCAGAGTAATCAAAATTGGAATCTGAAGTCAAATTACTTTTTAAAAAGTTTCCAGTCTAGTTGTTAAAGAAATTTAACAATAATAATATTTTCTCTCTTTCTTTCTTTCTTTCTTTCTTTCTTTCTTTCTTTCTTTCTTTCTTTCTTTTTTTTCTTTCTTCCTCTCTCTCTCTCTCTCTCTCTCCCTCTCTCCCTCTCTCCCTCTCTCCCTCTCTCCCTCTCTCCCTCTCCCTCTCCCTCTCTCTCTCTCTCTCTCTCTCTCTCTCTCTCTCTCTCTCTCTCTTTCTTTTGTACTGGGGACTGAACCCAGGGGTGCTTAGCCACTGAGCCACATCCCCAGCCCTTTTATATTTTATTTAGAGACAGGTATTACTAAATTGCTTAGAGACTTGTTAAGTTGCTGAGGCTGACTTTGAACTGTGATCCTCCTGCCTATGATTACAGGATCCTTTCATACTGTGGGGATAGGTGAAAACTTTGTTATGTGAGAACTTTCTTTTCTTTTCCCTGGAATGCAGGAGCTTATAACTGTGTATAGGAAGCAGAATTGGCTACGTAAGGGATGTGTGGGGTCTTACACAAAGTGAAAATGCAGGGTCTCATTTAAAATTCATTAAGAATTTTAAGAGTCAACAGCAAATCATTAAAGCAAGCATGAACCCTTTCAAATGCACAGATTTCACACCGAGGAAACCAGCCCCAACAGGAAGGGCTGTCTGTTTTTGGCCCACAAGAATCATACTAATACAATCAAGCTAATGCAAACAATGAGGCTTTGCTTAAGAGATGGTTCACATTCACTGTGAGTTCTTTTTCATGACATTATAGGTCAAAGTCTAGAAACTTCTATTTTGCTGCCTCAAAATTAGTGAAACATTGACTGGGACTGAGCTGATGTCTGTCTTTAGGCTAAAGAAAAAGTATGTTAGGTGAACTCATGTAAACAGGGGGATGTTTAGTTTTCTTAGAATTCTAAGTTTTACATAATTTATACTGCTGATCCCAAGTGGATCTTACTCAGATAATGGTGTCCACCTTATTCTGAAGAGTTATGCTACAGGATGTAAAGAAATAAAATTGTCTTAAACTACAGCAAAACACATTTTTAGATTTGGAATTCAAAATCTGGCATAATTCGAATAGGAACAGGCCTATGGGAGGGTTTGCAAGCTTTTTGTGTAAAGAGCTAGAGAGTAAATATTTTAGGCTTTGTTGTTCCCTGATACAACTCCTCAAGCCTGCCATTGAGCAGCCACAGAGAACACATAGACAACTGTGCATGCTCCAAAACACTTCATTTATGCCCCTGGAAACTTGAATTTCATATACTTCCGTGTCAAAGATACCCCACCTCACACACCATTTAAAAATGTAAAAAATCATTTTTAGCTTGTTGGCTATACATTCTCAGGTGGAGGGCTGGATTTGGTCTGGGGATCACTGTTGAACCCTGGTCTACACCATCAGTGGAAAGAAAGTTAATGAGTCAGCCAGTCAGTTACTGCTGAAGGAATCCGTGTTATAAACAGAGTGATTAACTTTCTAACTGGGAGAACAAAGTGTTGCTAAGAACTTTTTAATACCAATTTTGAAACATTTTCTTGTCCCCATGTTGGCATCCTTTAAGTTGTCAAATCTTTGTTCTCAACTTTCATTTTTCACTAGTTCAGTAAATGAATGGGGATAGTAACAGGAATTCTTTCTTAGGTTGATATGAGGATTAAAGGAAGAAAACCATGTAAGAAACTTAATGCAGAACCTTCACGTACATTTTAATTGATGTTATTTATAATGCTGATAATAAAGTAGACTGCCCCTTCCCAAGTAAACTGTTTCCATTGAGATCAAATGATAATTTTTATCTATTTCCCAGAGCTCAGCTCTAATGGCAAACACACACACACACACACACACACACACACACACGGTGGGGGGGACACGCAAGTGAGCTCAATGACATGTAGCACTTCATTTCTCTGAGGAGAGAGAATATGTGGCATTATTTCCCACCAGATGTTTTTCTCTTTTGGGGTTTGGGTTAGAAAGTGACAAATATATCTACTTGCTAGACTCTTGAAGATGAAGTGAACACCTTCTTTTTTAACCATGGGTATTGGCTGAATGGGCGTTAACTGATAGGTGCATGCAGCATTTTAGCTCCATGTAAGAAACTTAGAACAGAGTCTTCACTTACATTTTAACTGGTGTTATTTGAATGGACCATCTATAAAAATCTCACCTCCATACTCAGCCAATGGGATGCTGACACCATGCTTCTCACTACTGGTGTCTGAAAGAGCTCTCTGAATATCTCATCAAAGAGATCCTAATTCCTCAAGGAACCTTAATATCTACCTTAGCAAACTGGTTTCTACAGCAAGACCCAGGATTCCAATACAAGTCAGCCCTTCAGGTCTTTCTAGGAAGCCAGCATGCCAATGACCAGCATGCCTTGAGGTTCTTCTGTTGAGAACTTTTTATAAAAGGTGCTGTGGGAGGCACATAGTTGCAGATACTCAGGGTGTGGATTTTTATCTTCAACATTAATTAAGACTTTTTTTGCTCAGCATCATAGTGACAAAAAAACAAACAAACAAAGAAAAAACCTTTGTTCTAAACAGAGGAAAAGGAAGCCCAAGAGGCTGTTTCTCCTGATCTACTTTTGTGGCAATTTGGCCTAGAGTGCCCTGCACAATTTAGATTCACTCCTTTATTCATTCATTTGTTCATCAAACATTTGCTAAAGAGATACTATGTATAAAGTCAGTGTTGGAGCCTAGAGAGAAATGTGAACCAGCCATAGGCTTTGTCTTCAAGACGGCAACATGGACAAATGCATTAATGAAGGTTGGGGAATAAGACGTGGAGACTTGGAACAAAGAGGAGAAATTCTCATCTTTACAGGCTGATGATCACCAGGCCATCTTACAGGATGAATTCAAAATTAACAAAATTCAAAATTAATTAATAAATTTTAATGAATGAAAATAAATGAAAAATTCAAAATCAATTCAAAATTAATTAATTATAATTAATTAAAATAAAATAAAAAATAAAAAATTAATTAAAAATTAAAAGGTGCTGAGGGTACAAGGGTCATTCTAGGCAGAACATATAGGAAAGCAGGGCATGAAATGGCATGGCATACTTGGAAAGTTCTGAGGGTATTAATATTTGAACACTGTTAAGTTATCAGGAGCCCAGCTCATGAGTCAGGAGGACCCCAAACACACCTCAAAGGCTCTGAAGAAAACGCCAGATAGATCATTAGCATTGATTTCAAGACCTGGGCTGGCCAGTGTACTGCTTGGCCCATTCCCCCTTTCCACATGGTGATTGATTTCCCCATGTCCTGGATCCGGGGCTAGAGGCCTGAAGCTCCCTAGTCAAAGTAGAAGGTGAGAAATGCATAATGTTGACTGTAGAAAAATACACTCTCCCTTCTATATCCATGAAGGGTAGTTCCAGAATCCCCCTTAAACACCAAAATCTCAAAGGATGCTCAAGTCCTTTATATAAAATGGTGCAATATTCACAGAATATTTGCACAACCTCCCTTATACTTGAAATCATCTCTAAATTGCTTACAGTGTCTACTTCAATTTAAAAGCTATGCAAATAATTGTTAAACTACATTGTTTTTAAGGGAATAATGAGAAAAAAAGAAGTCTGTACATGTTTAGCACAGAGGAAAATCTTCTTCAGAATATTTTCATGAGCTGTTGATTAAATTCATAGAAATGGAACCTGCAGATACACAGTGCTGACTGTATATCTCTACAAGGCACAGGATGGTGTTTTAAAACAAACTTATCTGGGCAGGAAGGAAGTTGTGGGAAAGAGGGAGAGAAGGTATGTTTATCTTGACCCTAAAAGATCTGAACAACTTTTGGTATATTACCCTAATCAAATGGGACATTGACAGGAAAAGGTTTTCAGTTCTCTAAAAAGTGAAACAGAGGGAAATCTATCTTTCCTGACCCACTGCGGGCCAGTGGTTCACATATGTGAGCCTGGCCCACCTCCACCATGGTCCTCAAACTAAATCCTGATTCACCCTGGGACCCACAGTTCCCAGAGATTATCATAAAACTCTTGAGACCAAGGGGGGTCTCTGGAATAAAGGGTTTATTAACTGTTACAGATGTAGCCAGAAAAGGTCCAGGTCCAGATCCAGGGATAAGCTCTCACAAATTCCAGCAGTAGGCTTAAGATAGAAGCAGTGCCCACTGAACCTAGAGCTACAAACATATTCATAACAAAAAATTGGAGGGCTGGGGTTGTGGCTCAGTGTTAAAGCACTTGCCTCACTCATATGAGGCACTGAGTTTGATCCTCAGCATCACATATACCACATATAAATAAATAAAATAAAGGTATTGTGTCCATCTTCAACTTAAAAAAATTGGAGAAGAAAAGCACAAGCTGTTGACCTTGAACCTCTCTTGGCTATAGATAAAGAGGGCAGGACAATGTGAAACAGGGAAAGCTTGGGGATAGCACAGTCCATAAGGCACAGTGATGGTTGGGTCTGGATTAGCTGGAGCTAAAAGCAGAATGAGGTGGCTCTTAGAGGATGGGGATGGGATTTGAGTGAAGGTTTTAATAGACATTCAGGATTGTGAAATGAGCTTTTTTTGGGGGGGGTGGATGGGAGTTTGGCTTGAGCAACTATAGCGCTTGTAGTTAAATTTAGAACATTTCAAAATTTGTTTTTTCTTATCCACCCACTATTAGAGAAGAGGAAAAGAGGTGTGGAATAGCTAACAATCTGTTCATGGTCACAGAGCAAATGAGAGGTCTAATTGAAGAATAATAAGGTTAGGTGGCACCTCAGAAAGCAGATTTTCTTTATGTTGTTGTCACTAGTAGTATTTCAATTAAAAAATTTGCAAATTATTAGACATAATTTGAAACCCGGAACTAGAGCCTGTATTTCTTTTATATTCTCCCTTATACCTAGTTCATTGTTCACTGGATCATGGGTCCTCCTGTGTAGGGTCCCTTGAGCTAAAGACAGTTAAGAAGAAGCAGGTGCAGAAGAATTCTCTGCCTTCCCCTAGGTCCCTAAAGGCAAGACAGAAACTTTTAAAGATATCACACTCTTCTCTATTTACCAGGAAGGACAAAAGTGAGTCACTGAAAACTACTGGAGACCCCCATCAGCTGGGCACCACATCAGAACAATCTACAAAAGCAATCTTACTAACTAGCCTATATCTCCCAGTGTTTTCCCCATATATTTACCTTCCCACAGTTTCCTAACTGTGGAAGCCTAAAATGGCTTTCTTTTGTCTTGTCACATCTCCAAAATTTATTGTTCTTTGTTGAAGATGATATATAAGCCAGAGTTCTAAGCCATGGCTTTGAGTTATCTTTCCTGGAGGTTTCTCCTGAGCAATGTACACTGCTCACATTAATAAACGGCCTTGTTTTCCTCTCATTAGTCTATCTTTTGTCTCCAACTTATGGGAACAGATTTATGAGGTTTGAGAAAAAAATTACATTTTCTCTCCAATAGGACAAAGTGGATATTCAGTAAATTCTTACTGATGAATTGGTCAGTGCATTAGGTCTGCTCATAAGTATCCTACAACTCGGTTCTCCTAACATCTATTATAATATAATGAAACATAAAGTCATTCTCTAAGGTCCTCCTTTTCTCTAGAGCAGTGGTTCTCAATCAAGGGTGATTTTGCCTCATAGGAGACATTTGGAAATACTTGTACACATTTTAAGTGTCAAGTTCTATTCCTGACACCTCCTGAGTAGAGACCAGGGATGCTACTAAACCTCTGACAAAGCACAGGACAGTCCCCAAGACGATAATTTATCTGGCCCCAAATGTTAACACTGCTGCTGTTGAGAAATGTAAATTCAGAAAGCAGCAACATTTGAAAAGAGACAGATTGAACTGTAGAGCCCATTTTTTCTTTTGGAAAAATCTGGAAGGCTTTCTTGCCTTGTATTTCATATAATAAATACATTTATTAGGGCAGAAGTTACAGCATCAGGGTCCATAACAAATCTAGCT
This sequence comes from Spermophilus citellus, assembly GCF_964194105.1. NCBI lineage: Eukaryota > Metazoa > Chordata > Mammalia > Rodentia > Sciuridae > Spermophilus > Spermophilus citellus. The sequence goes on from NC_138188.1 coordinate 78,105,222, forward strand.
TGTTTTGTTTGGCCAGCATGTGTTCAAATATTTTAAACGTGTTACCAACACTTAAACAAATACTTTTTACCTAAAGATCTGAATTTCTGCCTTTTCTTGAACAATCAGAAGAGCTGGAAACACTGGCCTCTTGTTACCACTTGAAAGAAGTGTGTGTCAAATATTTAACAACTGGCACAGTAGGAAGCCACTCAGAATGGCTTCCACCTGGCCTTTCCGGATCAAGGTTCCCCAATGGCTGGACCCTGCGATTGGCACTGTGATTGGAGCTGAGGAGTGGCGGCTCCCTCTGGGGACGTGGACATTTTCTTCTTTCTCCCATGTGTCTCCTCATTACTGAGGCATGGTCTATTGTCACTTGTCATTCCATGCTTACCTTCACATTTTTCTTATTAGATTGAAGGGGAAAATTATATCTTTCTTGTCTCTAATTAAAACATTTGAAAAGTTAAAAACATGAGACTACCTGTTTCAAGGGGAAAAATGTTTTTATTAGCTTGCTTCATTCATTGAATTTTATGCTTAGCTACTACAATCTTGAACTTGGAGTTCCTGTTTGGCTTAAACAAATTCTTAAACAAATGCAGAAACTTCCCAGGCTGGCAGGAAGTTTTACCTTCTTCTTCTTCTTCTTCAATTTTTTTTTTAGTTGTCAATAGACCTTTATTTTATTTACTTATATATAGTACTGAGAATTGAACCCAGTGCCCCACACATGCTAGGTAGGTGCTCTACCACTAAGCCACAACCCCAGCCCAAATTTTACCTTCTTGAAGCTTCTTTGCTTCCTCCTGTGCTGAAAACAAATCAACTGCCTGGGAATCTGTGCTGGGGATAGAGTAACTAAGGTGGGCTGGCTAGTGAGATTCCGGCAAAGCAATTAGTGAAACACCTTGGGGCCACAGATGGAGAGTGGCTTCCAAAAGGTGGGTGAGGCAGGGAGGAAGGAGGCCTGTTGGTGCTTTTAGCTTCCTCTGGGCCCTCATTTCCTGCCCATACCTCTGCAGGGAGAGAAAATTTGGAGCACAGAGGATTTTCAGAAAGGCAGGGATTCTACACTCTGGTGAGAGTTTGGTTAACCAGAGTCCAGCCTGAAGGCCCTGGAAAGGCAGGGTCAGAGCATCAGGAGACAGAGGGACTTGACAAAAAGAGAGGTTGAAAGGCAGCCAAGGAAACTTTGATTGGCAATTCTCCCTCAGGCGTGGTGGCAGCAGCCATATGAGACACCGACAAGTATTGGAGGTTTTGGGTACCTTCCCCTCAGCAATTATTCCTTCACACATTGTTCTGAGCAGTGGTTCAGGTGGAAGTGAACCCTGTACTGGAGCATAAATGCTTATGTCTGCAGCCCCTACCATTTTTTCAAGGTGAGTCTTAAAGAAATTCCTGACACCTCTAAAGTTTAATTTCAGTTGCCTAGAGATGGAGCATTAATTCTGCTTTAAGTGGTCTTCTGGGATGAAGAACTATATCTTTAGCATTTGGTACCAAAAAGAAATCCCTGACTTCTCCAAAGCAGGTCTGCCTTGCTCAGAAAAGTATACAACAGGAGAATAAAGCCCTGGAGATTAAGTTAATAACAAGAGCAACAATAAATCAACAAATCACCCTTTATTGAACAAAATAAGGGTATTAAATAAAATTTTTAGGAGGCTACTGGTTTGGACTGAGCTCCTGCTCCAGGTTCAACAGACCCAACCACAATGGAGTTACTCATGCTGAAGTTTCAGGCCACCAAGCCAAAACCAAGTTGTTTATCTGATCTTCCCAGAAATCCAGAGAGAGAGAAAGAGATAGTAGCCAAATCCTCACACAAGCTAATTTTGGGTGGCACAATGAGGAAGTCCCCTCTGCTTTAACCTTTATAAGAAAAGTAACTTTGAAATAACTGATTTGCATGTTGTTCTCTTTCTGCTTTCCTCCCTATTCTTCTGTCCATAAAGTTAATCTCCTCTGCTCAGCTCACCAGAACCCTCATTCTCTCTGATAGAATGAGGTGTTGGCCAATCTAGAGTCATAACTGAGAGGTCATTCAGATCTTTAAACTAGATTTCTTATCATTTTGTCATTTGACAATTCTTATGTGCCAAGCTCTGTGCTAGACAATTTACATATATCACTTACAATCTTTAAAAGGGTTTTATCAGGTGGGTCTAATTATTGCCATTTTACAGATGAGGAAGCAGGCCCCACCTGGCCTGAGCTGAGCTCTTACTTGGCCTATTTGAAAGAGACCTTGGGGAAAATCTCTCCCTGGAGAGTAGGATGATAAGATTTTCTGGTTCCCAGGACATTTGCCTAATTAAGTCACTGCTGTGACAGCTGATGGCTATCAAGCATCTGCCACTTACTGTGAGCTGGGCATGCACTTGATAGATCACTAATTCCTTCCCCCCATTTTTTTTCAAATAATAAAATAAAAGCTTGGTCAGGTTAAAGTACCTGCCCAGTGTCAGAAGAGCATGTAACAGAGTCAAATTGGCAGCTGCCTCTCTTGACCTCAGCACCCATGCCCTGTCCACTCCATGCTGTATTCTACCCCTTCCTGAATATGGTCTGGAAAACCCAGGACCTGGTTAAATCCTGTAATTTTACCTTCTGTGGTTGGAAAGAACCCATTGTGACATTTGGTTTTGGACGTAGGATAATCCTGTTGAATGTGGGGTTCACTGGGAATTTTTCTAGATCTCCTCGTATGTACAACTTCCTCCTTTGGTGGTTTGCAAGGGGCACTGGAGGCTAGGTTCCCCAAAAGCCAAGCCTCCCCTGAGAGGCATTAAAGTCTGTCTTGGCCTGCACAGAGGAGGCTGAAGGGGGATGAAAGCAAACATACAATGTCGACACTTCCCTCTTCTCCATCCCCACACTCCTCATTCTTATCAGCAAAGATCTCAAAAGGCTCTGAGGTCTGTTTCTGCCGAGTCTTGGACAGAGGTGAAGCATTGCATCACCAGGACCCCGGGGCAGGGCTAGGGGTAGGGTGACAAGCAAAGCCACACTGGGGCCAGCTGGTGAGAAGGACCCCACTCCTTACCTTGGTAAATGTGAAATTCACAGATCCACCCTTGAAATTCAAGAAAAGGCTGGAATTTCGGGACCCACAGTTCCCAGAGGCTTGGGTTGTGTTGGGTTCGATGTTGAAGTATCTCTGAGGTGAAAAAGCCTAAACCGAATAAGGAAGATCAGCTTAATGAGAGAGAGAGAAGAAAATTCGAGCAAGGGAGTCAAGCACAGACTAGTAAGTGAACTAAGTGGGCATTCGCTTGAGAACTGGGAAGACCTCAGATGGATGACATCCTCTCCCTTCCAAACTCATGCTCCAAAGCTTTCTTCAAGAAGGCATTTGCCTGTGACAGGAGCTCCCTGGCAGGTGGCTTGTGGTGGAAATATTCTTGATAAACTTGTGGAATTTAAATTTGTTCAATTAAGCAAGTTGAAAGATGAAGGATCTGTGTTCTGGGGTACTCCTGTTTTCAAATGAAAATCTGGGTGTGGAAGTTTTCTTTGAAATTATAAATACTATGAAAAAATGAAGGTTTTATTTTATGTTGATTTCTTTCTTTCTTTATTTTTGTAGCAATGATAGTTTATTTTAATATGCTAAACCAAAAATTAACAACTTCTTTCTTTGAAAAAAAAAATCTGAATTCTGTACATGCAGGTTTGGTTTAAATGACCATAATGTATTTAACAAAAAACAAATTGTTATAACCCATCTTATAAAGATTTCTATATAGAGAGTAGATGCTAAATAATTTCGCTGAATGATCAGATACTTAAAAAAATCTACACATAGTTATAAAATAGTTAAGTCCATAAATTAAGAATACTGTGAATTTACTTAACTGTACAAAAGAATCATTCTCTGATTTCTTTATACATCAATTAATTTTAACCCTTCTCTCCATTCTTTTTTTAAAAAATATCTATTTATTTGTAGATGAACACACAGTATCTTTATTTATTTTTATGTGATGCTGAGGATCAAACCCAGTGCCTCACACATGCGAAGTAAGCACTTCATCACTGAGTCCCAGCCCATCCATTCTTTTTTGGGGGGAGGTGGTACGAGGGATTGGACTCTGGGGCACTTGACCACTGAGCCACATCCCCAGTCCTTTTTGTATTTTATTTAGAGACAGGGTCTCACTGAGTTGCTTAGTGCCTTGCTTTTGCTGAGGCTGGCTTTGAACCCATAATTCTAATCCTCCTGCCTAAGCCATCCAGAGCCACTGGGATTATAGGCGTATGCCACCGCGCTGGACCCAATCTTTTTGTTAATCTGGATTTTCATATTAATATCATGGTGGCCAGAACTGTGGAGAGTGTCAGATTCAAATGTCTCATGTCTCTGGTGAGAGGCTGAGGGAAAGTCAGGCAGAGGGGTGTGGCCAGCACCCCACTCACCACTCCCTACAATGCCGAGTTAGCTAGAAGTCAGAGTATGGGTATTGAAGTTCTCATTGTGTGCCTTCCTCTCTATTTTTTAAAAATATTTATTTTTTAGTTATAGATGGACATGATACCCTTATTTAATTTATTTTTTATGTGGTGCTGAGGATTGAACCCAGGGCCTCACACATGTTAGGCGAGTGCTCTAACACTGAGCCACAACCCCAGCCTTCTCTCTATTTTTGTATGTTCTCTAAAACATATTTGCCTTTTAAAGGAGCACCTTGGAGAAAAATGAGCTCATGGTTATATATTTCATTTAAGGACCAGATGCAGGGTATTGTGCATTCCTAGCAAGGCAAATTCCACTCACAGATTTTAAAGGTGGCGTTATAATCTTGTGGCCCCAACTTACCGACTCCTTTTCTTGAACAATCAGCTGTATCCCCATCTCTGCTTTGATACAGAGCCTGCTTCCATTTAGAACTTGGTAAACTCCGGTCTTGGCTGGTGATGGCTGAGGTACAAGGGTGGGCCCAGGAACTATGGTGGCAGGTGGGATTGTTTGGGTGACATTGTGTGACCCTGGGGATGTTCCCGGGGCATGGGTGAGTGGACTAGGCTTTGGACTGGTTGTGCTTTTGTGAGGTATTGTAGACAAAGTTTTGGGGAGAGTGGTCTGTTCACTGGGTTGGATGGTCTTCCTAGTTGTATGGCTGACAGCAGATGTACTGGTTCCAGCTGTAGGGGCTGGTGGTGTGATGGGTGACTCTGAAGGAGTCAAGGTGGGGCCAATGGTGGCTTCGGTAACTGGGTGTGACTTGTTGGGTGTGGCCAGGGTGAAGGTCACTGGACTGGCGGAAGGGTTACTTTTTATTGTTACTGGGGTAGCAGGGGGAGTTTTCATCGTTGTGTTTCTGGGGTTCTCAGAGTTGGAGGTTTTGACAGCTGTTGGAGACGTGATGTGACCCTCCATTGATCTTGCTGCCACTGCTTTGTGAGGCCCTTGGTGAGTTAGCTTTGCTGTAATCTGTCCTGTTGCTACTTCCGTGGGCTGAAGATGGTGTCTGCTTTCTGGAAATGCTGTTGCTCTTATTGGAGGACCATCATGTAAAATAACTGCAAATTAGGAAACAAGAGTGTCAAAACATCAATTGCTTACAAGTTTCCTCTTCCATTCCCATCTTAATGTTGGCTTTTAAGAAAAAAGACAATATACATGTTTTTAGATTTTAGGGAAATTTACAAGCTCTGACATTCCTCTGCAAGAAGCCTCTTTGTGTACACAGGATGTGGCACTCATGCACCCTAAAGTGATCACACTCAGCTAGAGCTCTAGGTGTGTACGCCTCTTCATTTCCCACCTTTAAATGTAAAACCAGACAGTTGACATCAAATAGTGCTCCTGCTGCTGTGATGTTCTGATGGAACCCGGCAGCATGTCTATTGGTAATAAAATATACAGAGGGTTTTAAAAAAATTTTTTTTAGACATTGATGAATCTTTATTTTATTTATATGCAGTGCTGAGGATTGAACCCAGTGCCTCACACATGCTAGGCAAGTGTTCTACCACTGAGCCACAACCCCGGCCCAGAGTTTTATAGTTCTCATAGAATCATATAATCCCAGGTTTGAAAGGGAATTTAAATGTCATGGAGTCCAAACTCTAATCTGATGCATGAATTAAACCTATGAATCTTTGCTCTATGTTCATCTGATCTATGCTTAATTTCCCCTAATGATGGGAGACTCATTTCTTCACAATATAATCCCCTTCATCTTTTATCTTGCCAATCATAAGTTTTCTAAATATAAAGCAATTCCTGTCGTTTTTCTTAAACTTTTGTATGGCCCAGTCTTTCTCAGCCAAAAAGGAAAAATAAGATGTGATTGCTCTGACTCTTTAGGAGGCCTGTCCTTCATGACAGCTCCTCAGACAGCATTCCCTGTCCTATGTAAAACAGGCCCCAACCCCCATGATTCTCCATCTTAACATTATATTCATTGTTTTCACTGTACGAATTACAATTTGTAATTATTTCCACAGGTGGTATTGGAATTAAGACTAGGGATCTGCCTGGCCAGTGGGTACCAGCAGAAGTTCAGCCCTGAAAAAACATGTATTTATTGGTTTATTAATTTTTGCTCATGTCTTACTAGACTAAAAGTCACCAAAGGTGGGAATTTATGTGTATAATTTCACCACCAGTGCCTGTGTGTAGAAAGTGTTCAGTAAATCTGAGCTGAATGAATAAATGACCCAATGGATAAATGAGGATGATAGCCTTAGAGGTCTAGGGCTATCATAAGGCTCAAGTGAGTTGGTTTTAGTGAAAGCTTCAAGACTACTGAGAACATACATGGTGTCTACTGTAGACACAGTTCTTTCTGGGGGTGTCTTTCAGCATGAAAGAGCTCTGGCTTTCTTTCAACTAGAGCGGTTCTATCTTTGCTTTCTCTAGGCATATAACAATCCAGAAAAGTATGCAAAGCAGGCTCAAAATGGCCTTGGGAGCCACAAAATGACCTTGGGAACCGGGTGTGGTGGTGCACACCTGTAGTCCCAGAAACTTGTGAGGCTGAAGCAGGAGGATTGCAGGTTCAAAGCCAGACTCAGCAACTTAGGGAGACCCTGAGCAACTTAGAGAGTTCCTTTCTCTAAAAAAAAGAGTGGGGAGGGGTGGGAATGGGGATGTGGCTCATGTGGTTAAGTGCTCCTGGGTTTAATCTCAGGTTTAAAAAAAAAATGTCCTTGGGAGTCTGATCAGGTACACAGGGAGAGAGTTCTGTCCTCCAATTCTGTGGTTTCATTGTATTTATTCAGACACTCATTGGAGCCATTGTTTCCAGATGTTGGGCTGAGACTTAGGAAAGCATGTGGAAAGGGAAAGGAGAAGGTTCTACATTGGTATTTATAAAGTCCTAATAATCATATCTAATAAAAATGATCTATAAACACCTTTTTATCTCTTTCCATTCAATACATTTCTAAGTGGTTACTTTCTTCCTATTAATAAATAACAATAAATTACCAAATTACAGGACATTTACTACTTGTAGGCCTCAGATCAAAAGTTTTTTTTTGTTTGTTTTTGTTTTTTTTAATGAACTCTTCTTAAAAATCCTCTGGTAGAAACTATCTTTATCCATTTTTCAAAAGCAGAAACTTGGGTTACAAAATTTCATCAACTTGATTGTAATTGTACAACTTGTCAATGTTGGAGGTGAGACTCAAGTTCTTATACATCTGAATCAAAGCCTGTATTTGGATTTGGGGAAGTGTGAAGGTATAGTGTGTGGCTGGGAAGACTGGGGAATGCAGAGACAAAATCACAGGAGAGAGGTCCTTTGCAGTGACCCTAATTTACCAGCTTCTCATAATGGTGGTTCTTGGTGAAACCTTCAAAAGTTCACATGTTGAAATGGTGGTGAAAACTTCAGGAGGTAGGGCCTCTAGGAAGTCCTCAGGTCTTTGAAAGTGGGCATACTTTTCAGATGGGAACCTCACCCCCTAGAGATTTAGTAAAGGTCAAGGTCACTGCTCTGTCTGCCCAAAAAGAGGGCAAGGGACAGGATGGAAGGCAGGGCATAGCTCAGAATCTGTCTCGACCCTCCCTCTACTCAAAAGAACATAGCATTGGAGTTCACATGCTAATCTGCCAACCCCCACCTCCACTCCCACCCCAGAATTTGCTGTCCAGGATTCAGGAGGCTCAGCAAACGAATACCCCAGGGCCTAGATCCATTGCTCTGACTCTTCCAAGAGACTGTTAACAGGAAGAGGTGTGAGAAGGTTTTAGTTCCCCTACAACCAGCAGGAAGAGCTGAGAGCTGAGTCATTGCCCAGTCCCTGGGAAAGTCAGTGGCCACACAGGGGCTCAGGATGACCACTTCTTTAGTTTTTTTTCCCCCCCGACAGGTCCTTTCCAGACAGACTTTGGTTGGTTTCCTGCCACACTCAACTAAACAGGTATGTAGAGCCCTCCTCTGAAGGTAGGCTCCATACCCAGCACTGGGGCTGGGTCTTTGTTCTTGGAGGCTCAAAGCCTTGTGAGGCAGATGCACGATTTCGTTTATACTCCTCAGTGTGACGAGTGTTATTATTGAAACAGTCCCAGGGGGCCAGGGGAGTATAGGGTGGAGCATCTCATCAAGGAGAAATTCTTTGAGCAGAGATAGAAGGTACTCCAGACAGGAAGAGGAGATGTGCTGTGCCGTGAGGCTTGGAGGCCTGGGATATTGGGAGGACAGGAAGAGAGCCTGGGGAAGCAGGGATAGTCAGCAGGAACAGGCCTTGGAGGACACATTTTGTCTGCAGGCCTCTGAGGAGCAGAGTCGGGGGGGGGGCAATTGGAGTCCTGACCCCAAGTACAGGAGCAGGGAACCAGATTTTAGCACCTGACCCCAGCACCTTGCTTGGTACTTCCTGGGGCAGCTATAGCAGAGACGGTCATGCCCTAGAACAGAAGGGTGGAGACTGCTGGCTGACTACTTCAAAATCTTGTCTTCCTCTGTTCCTTAGGAACAGAATGCTGAGTTTAATCTCAACACTTGTTTCCTGGAGTAAAGAGCCCTTCATCCAACTCTCCCTTCTTGAGTGGGGACATGATCAAGTGTTAGCCAAGGCAATAGAAGCAACAGGGTTATGTGGGCCTTCCAGGAAGGCTGGTTGAAGGGAGCTCAGTCACCTGGGTGGCCTGCGTCTCTGTTGCACATCTTTTTTCCTTTCAACAACCCTGTAACTGGATGTCTGCAGACATCCAGAACCACCAGGAGACCTTGAAGGTGAAAGTCACACAAGATGGTGGGTACCTGAAGATGAGCCCCTATGCTAGAACAGGTCTGACTTCCTCTGATTTGTTTTCACAGGAGAGAGTTACAAACAAGAATCTATCTGTTTCATCCATTGTCATTTTGGGCTTGTTGGTTTTATACAGGTGAATCTAAACTTAACAGATACTAATTTAAATCTTCTCGTTTTCTGAAGCAGGAATTTGAGACCAGGGAAACAAAAGTCTTAGATAAAGATTACTCATCTGGTTTACCTAGGAGCTATATCTTTCCTAGCAAGATGTCTAATAGTTTAGCTGATCTCCAAATCAACAAGTTTTTTTTTTTTTTTTTTTGGTACCAGGGATTAAACCCAGAGGGGCTTAATCACTTAGCCACATCCCCAGATCTTTTTATTTTTTATTTTGAACAGGGTCTCGCTAGGTTGCTGAGGCTGACTTTGAACTTGTGATCCTCCTGTCTCATCTCCTAAGCCTCTGGGATTACAGGTGTGTGCTACCATGCCCAGCAACAAGTATCTCTTGAGCCTCTGCACATACGGTTGGGTAGTGCGGTAGTTCAGGGCATGAATCCCAAAGCCAGACTTCATGGACGGCAATCTCCATGGGCTGCCACTTACTAACAGGGAGTCCATGAACAATTACTTAGCCTGCCCCTATCTTAGGATCCTTATCTGTAAACTGGGGAAGAGAACAACACCTACTTTTCAGAGTTCTTAATGAAAACTAGATGAATTAATATAGGCAAGTAGATGCACATATGGAGCCCTTAGCTTATCTGCTATGAGCATGGCTCTGGTTCAAAGCTCAAATCTGTGCTTTGTGACCATTAGCAAAATTTTAAATCATTTTGTGCTTATGTTTTCTGATTGGCAAAATGGAGATGTTGCCAGTACTTACAACCTAGTGAGACCCTGTTATAAGGTTTAAAGAGCTCACAACAATGCTGGCCTACAGAAAGTACCATGAAGTAGTGATCACTCTGTGCCCATAAGCCCTGTGCTGGGAGAAGGGGGTTGCAAAGATGACTGGAGAGAGGGACATGAGAGAAAAATACAGGAAGGGGACTGACCCAGTCAAGCAAAGCACTTTCACAATTGTTTTACTGACTTGCTCTCATGTTGTCCTCCCAGCACTCCTGGGAGAAGACACTATTTTCCCCACTTTTCAGTGAGGAAACTAAACAGCTGAAAGGTCTGTTTATAGAAACAAGGCCTCCCTGCTGGTAAGGGTTGAATCCTGGGGCACTGATCTGCCTCATGGCCAGATGTGGCTCATGGCTCACCCCTGAGGAAGATCATCACACTTCTTTCACTCCTTCACACTGAGAATTACAGCTCAGAAAGGAAAGGGCATTTGCCCTCACTTGCCTAGCTGGCACTTGGCCATACTCACTGTGTGCCTGCATCTGTCAGTCATTCAGTTCGCGCTCACACGTGTCATTACAGGGACCAGGTAGAGTGTGTTTGCTTTTGTATTAGCCTGTAGTGATCATTTTTTTCTTTTACTCCTCCTTCCTCCCTCCCTCCCTCCCTCCCTCCCTCCCTCCCTCCCTTCCTTCCTTCCTTCCTTCCTTCCTTCCTTCCTTTCTGTCCATGGTACTGGGGATGGAACCTAAGGCCTCACCGGTGCTAAGTACCACTCAGCTACACCCCAGCCCAAGTTATTTTTTTCTGTATCCCAAAGAACACGAAAGTATAATTCTCAAAGCATGGCACAAAGGAAAACAGCCTGCATCAGAGGAGCTGACATGACCCTCGCACAGTTTCAAGATATTCGTAATATTCATGGGGCACCAGGGACCACTGTGTCTTGCACTTGAGCATGCTAACAGGGACAGAGCTAGTTCTCTCATATGCTACGTTCAGTGGTTCTAGGTGGAAAATTGGGAATTGACAGGCAAATTTGATAACAGCAACATAACCACAGCACCCAAGAGTACTCCATGTCCTGGAAGAAGGTGCTTTGGTGAAAGCAGGGACTCAGGACATCAAATAATAATTATACGTTTATCATCCCATTTGGCCTCTCTGAGCCAAAGTGCAATGACAGTATATATATATTTATATATTTATAATATTTATATATTTAGTATATATATTTTTATATACATTTAATTTGTTTTTTTAGGTGTACATGGACATAATGCCTTTATTTATTTTTATGTGGTGCTGAGGATGGAACCCAGTGCCTCACATATGCTAGGCAAGCGCTCTACTACTGAGCTACAGTCCCAGCCCCAGTGGTACTATATTTTTTAAAAAAAATCTTTGACACTGGGTTTACACCTTTCTTAAGCAGAGCAATTGTCAGACCACATGAGATGCATCTTGACAGTTCACTGTTTATATAATATAAACATAGCACTGTTATTTAAGAAAAACAGGAAAAGGAAGAGATGACTTCTTTAAACAGATAACAAAATGAGAGCTCCGTTTTTGAGCTGTGGCTCAATTCTCCCTCTCCTGAATCTAAGTGATTTCTATGGATGCCCTTGATAAGGTGCCCACAACCCATGTGCAAGTCGAATAGAGTCGCTGTGCTCTGGAGTTGATGCCTACCAGGCAACACGTCCAAATTGTGAAAACCCTTGGAAGAACTGAAGGTTGGAGACGTCCTTGATCTAAACACCTACAGGCAGAAGCCATATCTACAGTCTGACCTGTCTCTGCTTGGTTAGGGGCATCAGAATGAATTTAGGTTTAAAAAATCAGATATGGCAAAGGCCACCACGGAAAGTGGTGTGTGTCACTCACCAGCCAGGGACACGGAGAGCACCACCACTGCAGAGAGTTGCCGGGGCATGGCTGGCCAGTGAGGGCGAACCCGGGGTGCGAAGGCTCTGCTGCTCTGGGCTCCGCTGGGCACAGCTGGGATGTCTGAACCGTTGGCACAGGGCTAATTCCAGGGCAAGTTCCTGGAACGCCTAGGAAGTTTCAGCTCCTTGCCCCACATTCACTTGTGGCAGAGAAACTAAAGTCACTTACGTTATGAGAAGGATCTGAAAGACCCGCCCAAGCCGTATGCTGTGCAAGAAGGGAAACCACAAGTGCCCTTTGTGGGAGAGCAGGCACCTTCCTCTCTGCCTGGAGCTTTGGTGAGGGGTGGGGACGTGGGTGGGGATGTGGGAGGGGGCCGGCCAAGGTGAAGGGCATTGGGATCTTTTCTCCATAGGAGGTGGAGGGTCTCTGACAACTTGGGTGTTCTCTTTCTCTGATGGCTTGGGTACATTTCTGTAAATCCTGAGATCATTTCCAGTTGAGAGAAAACCAGTCACCTAATCAAGGCTGAGAGGGACACTTACAATACCAGGGCGGAGTGCTCTGCTCCTGTGCGTCTGAGCAGCTCATTTTGATGCCCAGGAAGGCCTCACTTTGGGATCTTGGGGTATAGGAACTTGACCCTGCCAATTCTTCAGATGAATGACCTTGGGCAACCTCTTTGACCTCGGCTATGATTGGAATAGTAATGCCTACACCCAAGTGGTTTTTACAAACCCTGAATTCCTGGAACACAGAAAATATGCAATATCTTTGAAAGGCAACTTTTTTCCAGTTTTTCTCCTCCCTCTGGTAATTAGACAAAACAGTGATGGTCTGTTTCAAGGCTGTGAGTCTGAGTGAGGAATAAGTGTAGGCCGTGTATTAGGGTACCCCCCCACCACATGAGTGGGTCTGCGGCTTTTAGCACAGTCTCAGATCATTTTCTGAAAAACAGTTTTAGCTACAATTATCTTACTATTTTGTCCTAAACACCCTAATCAAGCAAACTTACCAAAGCTTACAGTATGTTCCCAAATGGAATTTTTATGGTAAAACGTGCCTAATGTTAGCAACTACCTGCTTTCTGATCTTCTAGTCAATTCATTCCACAGACAATAATTTAGTAGATGTTGTGTGCCAGGTACTCTCCTTATTCCATTTAAGCCTCATGGTTACTGGGTGTGGGCAGTTTTTTAATTGCCTTCCCATATTTCAGATGGGGAAGCTGAGCACAGAGAGGTCAAGGTAATAAACGAAGAAGCTGGGCTACTCAACCAGGATTGAGAAGCTAGCTCTTTAAGCTAGGATTTTAAGAGGTGTTCTAGACTAGGATACGCTATCAGCTTTCCAATTGCATACTGCCTAGTCGAGAAACAACATTTACTAATATACAATGGCCACAGTGTGGCTGACCAATTGTTTTCTAGAGCCATACTAGATAAAGAATGAAATAGCCAGAGATGACTTTATGATGTTTGGACCTTCGAGGAGCTTTGAGGTCATAGGGGATCTGAATAATTGGAGAATAGCAGTAATAATAATGAAAATAAAAAAAATCTATATAAGGAATTCTTTTTATGTGTCTGACACTCTGTAATGCATAAGGCAACTCTACATGGTAAATTTTTAAAATCTCTGTTTTACTAATATGGTAACTAAACCACCCAACATCACACAACAGATTAAGAATTTACTAATGGCCTATGTCTTGTCTTCTGCTGATCAACAGGGGGAAAATCTCAGGAGTGGTGACAGGTTTGACTGGAAGGTACTGGAGGGTACTGGAGAATAGGAATAGCAGTGGAGAATAGGATCAAGAGATCAAGATGGTGCCACATTGGAGAGACTGAAGAAGTCAGACAGGAGTTTAGTCTTTCTTCCCTGGAGGCTTCAAAATAGGCAGGTGCATTTGGGAGCAAGTGTTGGCCCGACACTTGGTAAGGGCTGGGTGGCTTTGAGACATTAGTTCAGCTGATATTTCTTGGAGGATGTCTAGAACCAGGCTCCTGAGCAGGCACTCAGAGGATCAGAGTTTTGGCCTGTTTCTTCAGGGCTCCTGCCTTTGATTAAAGATGAAATGTCACAGCTGGAGTTTCAGAAGTGGTTGAAGCCAGGTTTTAGACCATCCCCACTGTCCATTAACAGGCAAAATATTTGCTGGATTGCAGGGACCTGTGAAGGCATATTTCAAATTCTGAAAATTGTTCTCCTTTTGTAAGAAACGAATACAAAAGTTTTAGGAGCTCTGTGTCAGGAACTGGGATCAAAGACCAAGTCCTAGAATAAAATTTCTCCTAGCAACCCTATTAACAGGGATTTAGGAGATATGTGAGGAACCGAGGACAGAAAATATGTGTTTCTTATCACAATATCAAGTGATTTATTATTTTAAAGAATTTTTTCTTCTTTGTAATGTTTTGAACAACTAATAATAAAAAAATTTTAAAAAAGAAATTTTTCTTTTAACTAAGTGTTGTTTTATTAGCAAAAAACTATCACATTCCTTGATTAGTCTTATATTTGTAGCATATGTAGTGAGGTCACCTCTTTTATTACTAATATTGATCATTTGCATTTTCTCTTTTTTCTCTGATCAGTCTAACTAGATGTCTATCAATCTTATTCATGTTTTCCAAGAATCAAAATATAGTTTTGTTATTGTTCTTCTGTTTTCTATTTAATTGATTTCCATTTGGTCTTTATTATTTTCTTTCTTCTACTTAATTTGCATTTTGTTTGTTTTTCTTTTAATTTTTTTTGAAGATGGAAGTTGAGGTCACTGGTTTGCGATTTTTCTTCTTCTCTAATAAACGTGTACTGCTATAAATTCCCCTCAAATTACTTCTATATCTGGATCCCACAAATTCTGATATCTTTCCATTTTTACTTAGTTAGAAATACTTCCTTATTTTCTTTCTGATATTTTCAGCTCACAGTTATTTAAAATAGAGTAGGTTAATTTCCAAACAATTCTGGGAATTTTCAAGATCTTTACTGATTTCTAATTTAATTTCATGGTTGGAAATACAGGATTTAAGTTTTACAAATTTATGGAGACACATTTTTCTGACCATGTTTTTTGTGAGAAGTGCCAGAACAAAAGTACCATAGGCTAGGGGGCTTAGATAACAGAGATACCTGAAATTAAGGTATTAGTAGGGTTCATTCCTTTAAAGGGCTCTCTCCTCTGTGTCTTCTGTGGTCATTTCTCTGTGCATGCCTATGCCCTAATCTCCTCTGCTTATAATGATATCAGTCATATTGAATTAATTTCCACCCTGATAACCTCTTAAAGACCCTATCTCCAAATACAATCACATTCTGAGGTACTGAGGTTAAGGTTTCCGCAAATGAATTTGGCGGTGAAAGGGAAGGACACAGCTCATCCTATCACAACGGGATGTCTTGTAAACTGTTTCGAGTGCACTTGGGAAGGACATGTCCAATCTATTATTGAACCCAGTGTTCTGTTGATGTTCATTAGGTTAAATTGGTCAATAATATAATTTGTATTCTCACTGATTTTCTACTTGTTTTATCAATTTTTGCAAGACAGGAACCGAAATAGTTGAATATAATTGTGTTTTTCTATTTCTCCTTGCAATTCTGTTTTTGATTTATTTGTCCTGGGGCTCTATTATTGACACACAAACAGCCAACATTATTAGGTCTTCTTGGTGGGATGGTCATTGTGTCATTTTGAAATGACTTTTTTTTTTAACATATCTTTGTTCTGAGACTGTTTTATGTTAACATAGTTGTTTTGGCTTTCTTCTGGTTAGCATTAGCATGGTATAATTTTTTTCTATCCTTTTGCTTTTAATCTATTTATAACTTTATAATTAGAATGGCTTTTTATCTTGTTTTTAATATCCAGTTTGACAATCATTCTTTTTTGTTTTTTTGGTACTGGAGATTGAACTCAGGGGTGCTGTACCACTGAGTCACATCCTCAGCCCTATTTTGTATTTTATTTGAAGACAGAGTCTCACTGAGTTGCTTAGCACCTCACTTTTGCTGAGGCTAGCTTTGAACTTGTGATCTTCCTGCCTCAGTCTCCCCAGCCAGGAATTTCACCACCACACCTGGCCAAATCATTCTTTTTTAATCGAGATATTTAGACTACTTCATTATTGATACTAGAATGTTTACTATCTTGGTAAGTAGTTTCTACTTTTCTGTTCTTAGTTTCACATTTCCTCTTTCATTATCAGCTCTTGGATATGTTTATTAAATTCTATTTTATCTCACTTGTTGGCTTATTTGTGTGACTCCATCATGTTTGCTTTAAGGTTTACAGAATTTATAATATCACAGTGAACCTTCAAGTGTTATTGTGCTGCTGTACACGTAAGGGACTTACAATACAGTATTTCAATTTCTTCCCTCCTGGTCTTTGTTCTGTTGTGCTCGTCCATTTTAATTGGTCATAAATCAGAAACTGTAACATATTGTCATAAATTTTAAGCTAAGTAGTCATTATCTTTTTTTAAAGATAAAAGAAATAAGGAGGGGGGGGAGCTTTTAGTCTTAACTCTTAAAATTACTATTTCTCTTAGTCTTCTTTTGTATAGATCCTTGGGCTTGTTGTTGCTATGGTTACCCCAAGTACACTGGGTGCACTTCAAGTGATATGTTTGGTGTGTGTGTGCATTTGTTTGCTCAAATGTTTTCTCAGTGTCTGCTCCACTCTAGCTTTAGGTCTTCCTGTTGATTGTCCTCTCTCTCTCCACATACTGGTGGAATCCCCCCAAGTTTTTCTCAGAAAATATTCTTTTAAGTCATCATATCTTATTGTATCTCTTTGTTATAAGTTTAGCCTTTCCCCTTACTAATATACATGGGATATTATATTTCACAAAAGAAAAAAGGGGTTCCATGATCAAATAAGTTTGGGAAAAGTGTATAGACTTCCTTCCTGTAAGAGCTTTCAGATTCTTGAATCTATTAATTGACATCTACCAAGAGAGGAATAGATTATTAAAAACTTTTTTTTCTGCCTAGCAGAAAATGGATTAACTCATTTAATACTTCTGCATATTCTATAAAATATACTGTAGCAATGTTGGGATAGAGGATCTTTGACTTTCTAGCTCTAACATTGCATAATGTATGGCTGGTATTTAGTACAGACTCAGAACTCCTCTAGGTTTTATGGATTTAGCTGCTTCAGCCAGGCCATTATAATCTGTGGCCACAGCATTCTCAACCCTTGGCAACACATTGAAATCCAAGTCCCTCTAGTGGGCCACATTTTAAAGGCATGGGGGATTTGAACAACTCTAAAAGAGGCCTGAGGGGTTTCATCTGGTGGTTTTGGATTCCTTTCCATTTACTCAAATGGGAAGAGAACACATATTTAATTCACGGAAAACATACCCTTTGTTTCTCCACCCTGTTTTTTAAAAATTTTTATTTATTTTTTTTACATGAGCATTATTATTATTATTTTGCATTACCACCCTGTTTTTAATAAGCCTAAAAGTTCACAACTACTTCCTGAGTGAACAGTGTGGCCAGGCCCCCAGTAGAGATTGTAGTGTCCACTGGAGATCTATTGATACCTGAGATGGCTTCACAAGGAATATTCCCCTATTTCTGTGTCCCCTGCAGCCCACCATGAGCTCTGTGATTCCTGGAGCCCAACAGAGCAGCAGCCTGGGCTTTGACAAGGAGGCTGGAGTAGAAGATCAGAGTGGACAGTCCTGGGGCACTGGGGGCAGCACTTGAGGACATCCAGCAATTCCTGGTACTAGAAAGTCTCCTTTGGTCACCTCTCTGTGGCATAATATCTGCAGAGAGACTCCTTCTGGGAAGATAGGGCACTTGTCCCCTGCCAGCACCATCAAGTGTGGACATTTTCGTATGGCAGGCATGGACTCAGGACCAAAATACTGAACATGCCTTGGGCTGAGTTTCTGTAGTGAGCAGCTGGCTAGTCAATGAGACCATCTAAGTGGTGTTTCCTGAGGCAAATGGCAGCATCCTGAAGATTCTTGTGTTTAGCTAAGATACAAAAGTAGTTGAAGTTCTGCCATATTCTCATAGAGAATTGGGTATATCATGATTGACAAGATAAGCAGAGAAGTCTGCTGAGATATTTATACACATGCATTTGAGACTGAATGTATAGATATGTTTTATAAGAAGTTTGAAAATACACCATCATCCATTAGGCGGGACTACATTTTCTTCTGACTTAGTAGTCATGTTTACTGTTGTTCACATAGTAAAGGACTCTGTGTGCTTTCAATACTCGTTTTTTTTTTTTTTTAAATATGTTTTTTAGTTGTTGATGGACCTTTATTTTTATTTATTTATTTATTGTGCTGATAATTGAACCCAGAGCCTCACAAATACTAGGCAAGTGCCCTACCACGGAGCTACAACACTGTTGAATTAATAAGATTCACAAACTAGGTTGGATTTAAATAGGTTCCCCCTTTGAGAACCACATTCCTGCAGACTTTCTACCTTTCTATGGTTGCAGTTGTCTAAAGCATCTGGAGGAAGTCATGAGTGGTCATGCCCAGAGCCTGCCCTACCCTTACAGATTTCCACAGCAGGTTTCCTTTGTCCCCTTTTTCCTCACCTCCTCTGCAACTGACATCATCACCACCTCACAGGTGGCTGGTCTCAACCTTCCTCTTTCTCTACAGATGTGTAAGAAACTGGAATGAGGAGGTGAAGGAGGAAGGGACTCACCACTAATGAACAAGTGAAAATGGGGGTGGGAAACCACTAAAGCCAGTAAGGAGGGAAGATTCCCAGGAATGTAACTGTGATGGGATCAGGAAGAGCAGGAAGAGCACTGGACTCCTGAAATTGCTTCCCACTCTCTGTTGGTGAGCAGTGAGGATGATAGGAGGCAGGATCTGCTGAGTGCCAGGGCCAGCCCTAATGTTAAGAGCCTTTCTGACTCTTGTGGCCCAGGGGCCCTTAGCAACTTGTCATCCCTGCCATGCAGGGCTCCTGTATGCCTCTGTGCCTGAGCATGTGCTATTCCCTCAGCCCAAGGTCTCCTCCTCCTTCTCTACCTAAAGAAAGTTTTGGCTCCTTTAGATCTAGCTCAGATTATCACCCCTTCCCTAACCACATCAGAAGAGTCCGTGACAGTGTTGGTGCTCCCAGAGTATCTGTCACACTGTGATTGTGATTATCTGTTTCTACATTTGTCTTCCCCACTTGATGGATGATTTCTCACTCATCTTTACATTTCTCTGGGCTCACTTGGTTCTTGAATTTCCCTTAGGACAGAAGTATTCTGAGAGCAGGTGTTGAATCAATTGAATAACATATTATATATTTTTATGGTCAAGATGAAACAATGTGGTTTGAAAATGATGCCGATAAAAGAATCTAAGATTATAAGATTATGGGTTTGGGAAGAACTTTTATTGTGTAAATAGTCTACAAAATTGAAACACACATTATCAAGAAAGATACTTTATTGTTAGGAAAGGGGGGTGGGAGAAGGTAGACTCACAACATAGTTTCACTTTCTGAAAAGTTTCAAAGAGGGATGAGCCTCTCCCTTATAGCCTGTCCCTTAGTCTCTACTTTTTTGGCCACCTAAAGGGCTTCCTTATTAATAAAGTGAGACACATGATTTTTTTTTTTTTTGATATATAAAGTGGTTTCCTTGAGACTCACAGGAGAGGCTGCTCTCATTGGCTCACTCCATTCCAGAAACAGTCAGGGGACCGGAGACTCAGCTAGATCCCATGTCTAGGGAAAACTTAAAACCAAATCATCCCTAACAATTCCAAAACAAACTAAATTCAAAAGTACTCTAAAACTAAGTAACTGCAAAGCTAAGATTGCTGGTTGTACACTGGACTTCCCAGCTTCCAGCCCACCCTTCTACTCTCTGCTTTGGAGACTGGAGGAGGGGAAGGGGACGTGCCTCTTCAGCATCCTGCCTGTCTCCCCCTAGCAGCATCTCTACCCAGAGAGCCAGAGCGTGCTTCAGCAGCACCAGTGATCCAGTTGGATATTTTCCTTAAAAATCCCATAACTAGCCCATCGTGCCATTTTAGAGACACCAGCACCTGCTTTTCAGAGTTCTGCATCTAGCTCCCAAGTTCCTGGGCCATCTGTATCTTGAGCAGCAACTGCTCCTCAGGGGACAAGCCCTAGCCATGGGGTCACCTCTACACTCCTGGATTTTGATAATTCCAACCTCTGACCTTTGTTCTCTCAGCTCTCAGTTTCCATGATATCTAAGTATCACTTCTTCTTATGTTTTAAATCTCCAACAGCTGGTTAACAATTCTTTATATTATATTTTCTCTGTTAAAATAACTAATATAACATTTCTTAATTGAACTGGTACACTAAATTCTAAACCTAAATAACTTGGAAAATAAATCTGAATGAATTAAGAAAGAAAAAAGACGAAAATTTAAGTGGTGAAGGCATAACTGAAAAAAAATGACTGAGAATAAGTTGCTCTGGAAATAATTTAAAAACTAAATACATTAAAAACTTTGAAAAAATTTAATATATTTAAAATTTAAATAATTTTGAAAATAAAGTTTTAAAAATGAAATAACTCACACAATAAATAAAAAATAAGTGAATGTAAAAATAAACAGCTCAAAAAAAATAACTGAAGAAACTCTGGAAAACTAAATAACTCAGAAAAAGTCCTACAGTGATAAGAGCATTGCACTCTGAAAATAAATGACTACAGTAATTCAAAAGCTCTCAATGAGTTTCAGTTAGTCAATTGACTGTGAAAATAAATAGTTCAAAATTCCAATAACTAAAAGTAGAAAGCAACTCAGATACTAAACATTGTAAATACAGGCAATGAAAATAGATAATTATAAGCCAATTAATTTAAAACCTACAACTCAAAATAACTATTAATAAAAATAAAACATAACTGAAAATGAATAATTTAAAAAATCTTGAAAGTAAAATAAATGATTATTCACAGGTAACTACAAGTATAAAATTAAGTAACTAAAAAGCTAAAAATGAATGAAATGTTACCAATGAGACTAAAAAATAATTGAAAATAAATAACCTGTATTAAAAAACTAATACATCTGTCGTAAATACTTCATAAGTAAACTTGGAACCAACCCTCTTTGAAACTGAACAACCTTGGAATGAACACACACACACACACACACACACACACACACACAGACGTTCTCTTGGGGGATGGGGAGGCGCAGCAGCTTCCAGGTGCTCATCCTCGGCCTGCGCTCGCGCTCAGGCTCCAAGGCTCTAATTCCACTCCCATTCCCGAGAAATCTTGCAATATCTGAAGGAATCTTTGATTGTCCCAATTTGGGGATGGGAGGGTGTAGGGGCGTGTTAATGACCTGTAGTTTCTAGAGGCCCGGGATGCTGCTAAACATCCCACAGCCCACAGAACAGCCCCCACAGCAAAGACTTATTCAGCCCCAAAGTTCAAAATCGCCAAAAATTGAGCAGCCCTTGGTGAGTCCTGGCGGCGTAAGCTGTGCGCTCCCTGCGCCCGTGGAGGCGCGTGCAGCCACACACAGTTCCCGGGCCCCTGAGCTGGGACCCTTGGGGCGCTTCGCCTTGGGCTCCCCTCCCCCCGCTACAGACCCGGGGCGCCGAGGCCCGCAGGCTGCTTTCTGCTGAAGGAGCGCGCGGCGTTCGTCTGCATCACAACAGCCCCTCCCCGGGATGCAGACGGCACCGGCGGCCGCGGAGCTAAGGGAGCCTGCGACGAGGGTCAGTTCTCCGTGGAGGAGGGTCTCCGGCTTGCTGCGATCGCCCGTACTGCCTGCGCCTGGACACCCGTCGTCTCCCCCCCCGCAGGAACGGGCAGGCCAGGGGACACCCCAGCGCACCCCTCTGTGCTGCTCGATGCCCTGAAATGACAAGAAGAAAGTCAGAGAAGCCCTGGCAACACATCGGCTTACTTTCTTCCAACTTTCACACTCACGCTTTCTTCTCATCACGTTCTTCTGTTCCTCCCTCGGTGCTTTCTCCTTTCTCCAGGGAAACCGTTTTGGGGGAACAGGTTTCATAACTGTCCTCAGACTGGAAAAGTCCTGAGAGCTGTAAGGGTGGGAACAGGGACACACTTCAGAGTCAGCAGTTGGGGCAGTGCTCCGCCCCGGCAAGGCCCATTGAGCCTCTCCCACCCCAGATCTCCCACCTGGGCCTTTGGGGTGCCCAGCTGCAGCCCCTCCTGACTCCAAACCAGCACATTGCCAGAGACAGTGATGTGGAGACATGCAGGGCTGGGAGGGTGCACAGACACTTTGAAGGTCCAGTGATCTAGGCTTCCTGATTAGACCTGGTCTTGATGGGACAATTATGAAAAATGAGGAAGAGAGGGAATAGAGGAGAGGGAGAAGGGGCAGGAGCAGCCCATGAATAGAAATGAGGGAGATTAGAAAAGATGCAAGAAGGAAATAATTACACTCAGCACACTGCTCTCCTTGTCCATATTTCCGCCACCTTCACCACCATCAAAGGTTTCCGTGGAGACAAACTCCCTGCTGGAGCAGCCTTGGGGAGGGAAAGGGTAGGATTTGAGCCCCTTTGAGGGAGGAGGATGATCCCTCTGCCAATAGCAGGATGTAGCAGGCAGTGCCTGTCTCAGGGACACTTCCACCCCATCTCTAACTTCTATCATAAGGCATTGTACCATCGTTCAGCAAAATGGTCATTTCCTCATCCTCACTGTGCTTCTGGCATAAGGGGACTCCAGGTTTGAATAACTGCCCTAAAGAAGAGTCTCAGGGGGTTTTGTGAAGCCTCACCTCAAAAGTGCTGGGAGGCAACCCAAGAACCTAAAGACAGATTCCAGACACACTTCAGGGTAAATGGCACCTTGGGGTGAAATAATTATGGGGAGCATCAAGAACTGCAGCCCTAGGCCTACAGCTTCCGTGGCCCTCATGAGAGACCTGGGTTTAAACTTCCTAGCTGAGTTGTAGCTCAGAAACCGAGATAATAAGTGTTTGTTTTAAGCTATTAAGGTTCGGGAAATTTATTACGTAGCTGAACACAATCAGCACATATTTGGGGAGTGAGGCAGGGACTGGCTCAGGAATGGGCCCCACCTCCAATATCCAGAGGCAACTCTGTAGGGACTCCCATGACTCCTCTTTAGGGTGGTTGTCTATCCCCGAGTCTCCTTATGCCAGGAGCAAAGAGCGAGGGCAGGAGAATGACTGTCTTCCTGAGAGGTCTGCAAGGGAGTCTTGGAGGGATGGAGGGAGCTGTGTCCTCCATCACCCGCTGCGGGAACCAGAGGGGCTGAGCCTCCAGGGTCCAGTGGTCCCAGTGCCTCAGAGGATGCAGGGGCTGCCAGGGACCACAGAGCCCTCTGCTGGAAGGTTTGGATGGTGGCCCTGGCCTGGCTCAGAGGCCTGGCTCAGCCTGGAACCCCCACAGCCCAGGTGGGCAGGATGGGAACTGAGAGGCCTCATGAGTTCCAGCCACTCTGCAGGCAGCTGGCACCTGAGGTGAGGTGATCACCTGCCTTCATTCTCCTGCAGGGCCATGTAGCAATCATGTATCAAATCATTTACAAATGTAAAACAACAGCTTCCCAGACAATATTCACCCTTGATGTGATGGCCTCATCTGTTGCGTCCTACTCCATCTCTGTGTGCTTGGGTTCTGCTCTAGAGGCAAAGCAGGAGAGGTGCTGTGGGAGTGGTTAAGGGTCACCAGAGCCTTTCCAGGGTGAGTCCCAAACTGCAGCTGCTCTGGGTGTCCTCACCTGTGGCCCTGGGCTCTGGGCAGCAGAGACAATGCCCTATTCACTCTCTATCCTGGTGGCTCCTGGAAGAAACCTGGAATTCTTAGAACCTGCAAAACTTGGAGAAGGTCCTGGGGGCAAAGTCCTGGGGAGGAAGGTGTGGCTCATAGGCAACCAACTGCGGTAATTGACCTGTGGGGACTTCTCAAGGCCCAAAGTGGGGTCAGGAGCTGTGGGTCCTGGCTCCTAGATGATGTTCCTCCTTCATCCAGGCCCTTCCAGTTCTTGAGCTGCCTTTTGTTCTAGCTTAAATCACCTGCATATTTAATCCTCTCCAGGAGTTGGGTCATGGGGTCAGCAGTAAGGAGCTGGCAGCATTGAGGGTCCAGAATCTCAGATTCGAGGGTCTGGCCAGTTATAGGCATGTGTGTGGGTGAACACATGAGAGGCCCACTGCCCAGTGGTAGGAGAATGGACTTTGGAACCAGCCAGACCTGAATGCAATTCTGATTTTTCCACTCACAAACTATGTGACCTTGGGCAAGTTAAATCTGTTTTTTTAAAGAAAATCTTAAAAAAAGGAATAATAATGTCTTGGTAAGAGGATTAGCTAACATGTTAATGAAGTAAAATACCTGGTAATCACATGAATTAAAAAAGTAACACTTGTTATAATTAGTGCTAATAATAATTACAATAATACTGAAGAAAGCTTCTCTGGAGCAGTTATGGGCATTCCAAGTATTCTATTGTTACTCAAATTTGGGGACAATTTGTCATTGTCTCATTCTCAGAAATACTCAGGAGAGGAAACAGATTATAAGGTAATAAATAGCTTTAAAAAGAAACAGCACACACACAGTTTTGTTTTAAATTTTTAAAATTATTATTTGTTATATATGACAGCAGAATGCATTATCATTCATATTACACATATATAGCAAAATTTTTCATATCTCTGGTTGGTTTTTCACACCATTTATGTCTTCATATATATATTTAGGTAATGATATCCATCTCATTCCACCATCTTTTCTACCCCCATGCTCTCTCTCTTATCCTTCCATCCCTTTGCCCTATCTAGAGTTCGTCTATTCCTCCCATGCTTCCCCTCCCAATCCCACTAAGAATCAGCCTCCTTATATCAGAGAAAACATTTGGCATTTGGTTTTGGGGGATTGGCTAACTTCACTTAGCATTATATTCTCCAACTCCATCCATTTACCTTCAAATGCCATGATTTTATTCCACATACACATTCTGAAGAACCAAACCAACACACTGGATCTTGACAAATATTCAATTTGATTACAGCAAAAATTTAAGTGATATGTTCCTTCTTGGAAAATGCATAGAGTGACTAGTCCCAGCTGAGGTCCTGCAGTGTGTTGGGTCAGTGTTCCCCAAGCCTCCAAGGCTCTCCCAGTTCATGTAGCAGAATACATCTAAAGAGTGTGGGTGGGGAAGGACAACAAGAGTGGAAAAGGTGGCCCATGAAAATTCATGCTGATAAGGTCTGGGGAGTAGTGTCTTTTCCACTCTTGGATGATCTTCATAGCTCACATCACATAAACCCTGCATGAATCTAGTTTTAGCATTTAGTGTTTAGAATTCCAAGGTTTTGATTTTGCTTAAGAAAATTGAATGAAACTTATGAACAAGAGAACCTATTAGTGAGATTAAGTTATCCTCATCAGAAAACACATTTTTTGGTAAATTATAGACTTCCAAGGCAAAATCATGGCCTTTCCCTTGCTGAACACTGGATGGCACTAACGGACCAATATAGATCCTGCTAGTTCAGCGGCAACTAATACCATGAAGATATTAAATGAGTAAATTCTATTCTATTCTCTTCCAAACTAGATTTTTCTCTATTCCTTACAATTAGGCACAACCTTTAAAGCATCATCTCTATCACATGAACGAAAGCACATTATTTTCACCTGGGGGTCTGGGAGTGGTGGGGAGCTGCCCTAAGGCAGTGCCTGGGCTGCTGACCTTCCATTCCCTTCCCTGGATGTACAGTAAGTAGGTGCTAATGATCATATACTAACAGAAAACTGGGCACAGCCTAAAAGCTTCATCTCATTTAATCACTTAATCTCATTTAATGTGTGTCTACATTTTGTAAAATAAACAATAAAAAGAACTTAAACCCAAAGAGGCTAAACAATTTATTCAAAAAGATGGAGATGGTCTTGAGCCTGGGTCTGTAAAACCTCAGGATTATGCTGTGCTGCTAACCAAGGTTTCTGTCTTCTAGGGTTTAACTCATGAGTCACCTTCTGCCTGATCATACTACTCACTTTCCAGAGCTCACAGAGGAGAGAGTGCCAGAATGTTCCCAGGGTACTAGGCTGGATTAGGATCTTTTGTTTGGCAGCCCAGAGTGTAAATGTAGGTCAATCAATCAATCCAGACTAGTCTACAGCTGAAGCATCTATTTTATTTGCTAATGGTCTTTGGCTAAGAGGAAGCAAATCATTCCTAAGCATTCAGTTAATTGCTTTCAGATTCCTCATAGTCTCAAGGCACATTTTCCCCCCAAGTGTATTTTCTGTTGTCAAAGTTCTTTTCAGTTTGTAGGGCAGTCTGAGTTGGCAGTCTTAGAGTTTTAGAGCTGTTTTAAGCTGAGATCAAAGAAACGTCCCAGCTAGGAAATCACTTCCTAGCTCAGAAACCAGCTTCCTTGGATATTCAGTGTTGGAAGAAGCCCAATGGTGGGGGTAAGGGTGAAGGACAAGCTGACATGTCTCGTTGGGTCTAGTCTAAGCCTTGCCCATTTCATCAGATTCAATGGGAATTTTTCAATAAGACTAAAATATAAAGCCATGCAAACATTAGTATGGTTCCATTTTTTAAAAAGCATGCATTTCTATGGACACAAAGTTGGAAAGATTTATATAGTGGTTATATCCAGTTTGAATCTTCATCTGTACTTTTCTGTATTTCCTGTTTTTGATAGCCTGAATGAGTATTCCTTTTTGTAACCAGAAAAAAAAAAATCAAGCTAGCTGGTTATATATCCAAAATAACCCACAATCTCACTAGAAAGAACTGTTTGCTAGAACTTATTTTATTCATCAATTTACAAGAGGGCATGAAATAATTTTGAATCATAATAATAACGATGAAAGCAAATAATTTATTTAGGCCAAAAAAGGAAATGTCACAAAAGTTAGCAAAGAAACAACCCCTATGTACTATACTAGATAACCCATTTGCCACCTTCAAAACCCTGGGGATCTGACGGGGGTGTGTGGGGGGGTGCCTAAAGAGAGGCTTGAGGAGGGGCCTGTAGCTCTCTGGGGTCTGTCCAGAGGCTCTTCCTCGGTTGCCTATGAGGCAAAAAGCTTATTCTCAGTGATTTTTCATATGGCCAGGGAGGGCTCTGCAAATCCAGGACAACAGTGAATTCAGAGTTCAAATTTTCATTTAACTCCTTAATTTGTATAGTCAGCGGCCAAAAAGAGGCTGTTCAACCAATGGCATCAGAAATAGCACACCCGCTTGTTCTGTGACTGTCCCACTACTGAACTGCGTCAGTCCTTAGGTGAATTCCATCTTTCTTCCTTGTCCCACTCAGACTCTTCCCCTAGTAGAATGAGAGCCCTATCACTTTGTCCTCATGCCAGTAGGCTCGCAGGCAAAAAAGTAGCTGTCACACTAGAGGGAGGATTGATCCTGACCATGGGGAGGAGTAAGACTGCTGTCTGGGAGAGGCAGAGAGGTGATCATTGGGACATCTCTCAGTGCTCCCATGCCCACTGTCACTGCATTGGTGAGTAAAAGAACTATAGCCAGGGATGAGTCTCGGACTGGATGCCATCAGTAGAAATGCCTGATGGGCAGCAGGGGTCAGGGTGTCTAGCATGAGTAGGAGGGAAGTGATGAATTGAAGGCAAAATCCAAACTAATGACCAACTGCAGCAGCAGGTGGCAGATGTAGCTTTAAGCTAAGTAGGACTTTTACCATGTTCCCTAGTGGAAGTGCTCCCTTAGGATCCAAGATCTCTAGACTCATTGAGGCTAAAGTTGCAGGGATAAGTGGGAACAAATCCCTCATGTCGGTCACTAGAAGTGATAATGAGCAAGCATGATATCTTTGCTCTTGGATTCATATATTCTGCCTACTGGGGCTCAGCCCTGTAATGTAGCCACAGTTCAAGGCACATACTGCATCCAGAAGGATGGCACTCCCTATCCACAGTGCCTTGTCCAAATTGCAGCTCTGCCTTGCCTTCAAAAGGCTGTTCCACTCCTCTATCAGGCCAATTACTTCTGAATGGGGTGGTGGGACCATAGTTCAGTGGTCATTTGTCCATGTTGAGTCCCTTGATGAAAGCAATATTACACACTGTGCCCCTGAGCCTGGTGGGGGCTGAAGAAATCGACTTCTCTTAACAGTACCATACTGAGGGCTCAGCATGGATCTCTCTAGCAGGTTGGACATTCAACAGGCTGGCAGCTAGATAGGACTTTTTTTAATAAAGAAAAGCAGGCTTGCTTATACAGACCCTCATTTGGATGAGTCTGGAGTCAGAGTCTTGGAAGTTTGACTATTTTATTATCCTACAAATTGGATGTTCTAGCAGGGAAGCACCGTTACCCCTGTAACTCTGACTAAAGAACATCTCTCCTCTATGAGACTAGGTCATCTTTGTCAACTGAATATATAAGAGACACATGTGGAGTGGTGAAGGAGTAAGGAGACACCCACCTGGCAAGCAAGATCCCTGGTGAACCATGTACCCATGGGAACCAGGGACCCACATTGTAGCCAGATGGTCCTCACATCCCAGAGCAGTCCTGATGATAGGGAGCCCCCACTGCAGGGCCCATGCACAGCCTCCAGTTCTGCTACCAAGATTTCTGTATTAGGAGCCCATGGTTTAGGCTCTAGGGTGCCATGAAGTAAGCTTGCTGACATCTACTGTCCAAGTTGTCCAGTTGGATTGGTCTTTTGGTACCTTTTCTATAATGGATCTTCTTAGATGGGCACTAAAGCATAATTCAAAGATCTTTGCCTTTGGAGCTCATGACCATAGGTCCATGTGCTTCTACCCCAGGTCAGGTCATGTTGTAATGCCCATCCTAGTCTCTATTCTGGAAAGGGTTTGGAAGGGAGATGTGGAGAACATGAGGAAGAGCAAACATTGTCTTTCATGCTTCATCTACAGGTTCTGCACAGTCCTGGGGGGATGGGAGAAGGTCTCTCTCTTAATAAGGGGGAGTAGGTCACCACTGCCAGTCCAGGGGATAAAGGGTATGGACCCAGAATTCTCATTTCAATGCTTAGGGTCCTTTTTACGTATCATGACCTGACTTTGTCTCCTCATCTACTGGCTAGGATCCCAAAATGACCCAGTGACAGATTTGCCTTGCCTGAAAATGTATCCTTTTCTTAAATTCTGCCACTGGCTCTTCAGCTCAGTCTGCCTGGAGATGAGGAGCTAAACATTGGCAAGGAGGCCCTCTGATTCTCACAATGGGCTTTAAACTGGTGACTAATGTGGGTCTGTTCCTTTATCTTCAGTGCCTCAGTGGTACTTAGCAGCAGACTCTTAATTCCACCATCCTCTCCAAAGACCTAGCACCAGCTGGCGTGTCACTGCCCACCTATATCTGATCCCAGCTCACCACAGGTGAAGGTCCAGGCAATTGAACCACAGCAGTTCAGGGATCAGGACTCTCAGTACTCTGTAACACTACTGATGGGGTCCTTATTATTAATTGCCAGCAGGTGACCCAATACCAGAGTCCCATTGTTTCTTGGATTTCTCCTGTACTGTCTTAGGTCAGGAAGCAGATTGTGCAAGTGTGTTATTGAGAAAGGGCTTTCAGATGAAACCTGTAAGACAGTGAGGGCCGAAAACAGGGCGGGGAAGAAGTAGGCGTAGATGTGGGTTTGGCTGAAGTCTAGCATCAGCCGGATCCCCTAGGAAATGCTAGAGCACACATGGGACCACAAGGGTGTTATCTTGGTACAGAGGGTTGGCTTTTGTACCCTGAACTAGTAACCCATTTGTGGGCCACAAGCTACCCTTGGGGGAGGATGTAGCCTCACAGGCATTTCCTGGCTAGACAGCTCTCGTCAGCTGAGGGCAGTTCTTAGAAGGGCACAACTGTGAGATATCATCAGCTAACCTCAAAGCAATTGGGAAGTAAATGGATGTAATAGCCTGATAAAGAGGAACTGGCAGGTTTCAACAGCATCTAATACAATAATGTGCATGTGGCCTATTTGAAAAAAGTCTTTATGAAGGCTCCTATTTTTTTTTTTAAGCAGAAAATGTTTCATAAGAAAATGTGGAGGAAGGTTCAGAGATTTTCCATAAGGCCCCTGCCCCTACACATGCCTAGCTTCCTCACCATCACCATCATTACCAGAGGGGTGAAGCTGATGGACCTACATGGACACTCGTACTCATCCAAAGTCCATTGCTTACGTTAGGGTTTGCTCTTGGTGATGCACACTCTATGGGTTTGTACAAATGATATGTATCCACCATTACAGTATCACACCAGAAAATTTTCAGTGTCCTAAAAATCCCCACTCTGTATACTCATCCTTCTCTTCCACACTAACTCCTGACAACAAATGATCCCTTTACTATCTCCAGATAATAAAAAATTTGAATTTTCTAGAATGTCATAAAGCTGGGATCATATGAATTATAGGTTTCTCAGATTGGCCTTTTGCACTGAATAGTATGCATTTAGGTTGTTTTTTTTTAAATGTCTCTTCTTGGCTTGATGGCTCATTTCTTTAGTGCTGAATAATATTCCATTGACTGGATGTGCCAGTTTATCCGTTTACTCACTGAAGGATATCTTGGTTGCTTCCAGGTTTGGAAAATGTGAATAAAAGCATGTAGAAATATTTGTGTGCAGGTTTTTGTAGAGACATAAGTTTTCAACTCCTCTAGGAAAATACTGAGCATGCATGCTGAATTGTACGGAAAGAATATATTCTGTTTTGTGAGAAATTACTAAACTGCCTTCCAAAGCAACTAAGCCATTTTGCATTCCCACCAGCAATGAATGAGAGTTCCTGTTGCTCCACAGCCTCACCTGCATGTAGTGTTTTTGTGTTTTAGGCTACTTTTCACAACCCAACTGAATTATTTGTGTATTTATTGATTTTATGGTATCAGCCAATCTTCTCAAGAGCTGAGTGGTTTTCATGAGCCTAATTAGTGAAAAAAGATCATCTCAGCTCATATCAACACAATGGTCATTCTACTGCCACCTGTTTGTCCCCTGAAACCAGGCAGCCTTCCCAATATTGAAAGTTGTGTATGTCTGAGTGTGCACACATATATATGAGCATGTACACAGTTAAAACCAAGTACACACTAAAAGTCATCCTTTCTTTCTTCTGCTCACACCATGCCTTTTGAGCATAATGACCTTAAGTTAGCAGTGAGAGAGAGAGAGAGAGAGAGAGAGAGAGAGAGAGAGAGAGAGAGAGGAAAGGAAGGAAGGCATCTGGATAATCCTCATCCTTATGATCTGGGTAAAAGAGGAATTATAAATTTATATAAGTTAGTTCATATCTCCTGGTGATCATATTTGGACATCTTTGGCATTGTTGACCCTTCTGTCCTCAAACAGATCAGCTCATAAAGATCTTTTTGTGAAACACCTCAAGAGCATGACATACATTATGACCTGGCTAGCTTTCATAGGTTCAGTGTTTTAAAGTCCCAGTAATCTGAAAAGTCACCTATTAAATCAACAACCTAATAGGTTGAGAACTGAAGTGCCAACATATTTTGTTGGTCTGTTGGGCCCCAGCTGAAACAGGAGCCCAACTCCAGGCACCTTACCTCACTTTGAGTTTTTCAAAGTAAGAGGAAACTGGAATGTGACGTCCTCTAACCACCACAGTAAATATGAGACAGTGTTAGAAGATACGACCAGTTACTTAGGAGATATAAATTCAGTTTTATTTTCCTTCAAAAAAAAAAAAAAAGCTTTTCACAAGCCAACCTGAAATTTCCACAGGAAAATAAAACAAAAACCTCCAACCTCCCAGAGCTCCTGTCACCTCCCATGGAGGACTAGGCCTGACGAAAGATTTATAGACCATATTCTAGAACCAAGATTTTTCTCAATCCTTATTTTCCCGGTTTGTACTTAGAAGAAAACAGGTCGCTTTTCATTTTCTAAATATAAAATTTTATAGCACCAACACACCCTAGTTGACAATTACTGCCTTATTAAATGGCATTACTATTAATATTTGTTGACCAAGTCTGAACATCTGATTTCTCCATGACGTGGACTTCTTCCTGTTTAATTTGCTCCTCATGCTCATTAACATCCAAGAGTCCAGAAGCTTAAAGAAGAAACTTATTCAGTCTTGGCCTGGGGTAGATGGGAGGTTCTGGGACTGGGCTTGTTTAATGACTTTTGTACTTTCTAAGTGCTCAATAAGTGCATTTTGAACTAATACTTCTTCTAGCAGCCATTGTAAAATAGAGTATGTGCCTGAAGACATATTCGTATTGCACCAAGTTAATCACAAATGGTCTGCTACGGGCTGAATGTTCATGCTCCATCCCATTCACATGTTGAAGCCCTAATGCCTCATGTGGTGGTATTTGGAGATGGGACCTTTGGAGGTGAGAGGGTTAATGAGGTCAGGAGGGCAGGGCCTTGGTCATATGGGATCAGTGCCCTTAGAAGAGACACCAGAGAGCTGGTTCTTTGCCCTGACCCACTGAACGTGGAAGTCACATGAGCACACAGTGAGGAGAAAGCCCCCTGCCATTCAGGAAGGGGACCCCCCAACTAGCACCAAGCATTCTGTTACCTAATCTCAGACTTCCAGCCTCTGGAACTGTGAAAAGGAAGTTTCTGTTCTTTAAGCCACTTGGTCTGTGGCATTTTGTTTCTGGCAACCTGAGTTGATGGAGACACAGTCCAAAAGCCCAAACTTTAAATATTAAATTCCCAAGGTTTTCACTATGGGCAGTTTCAGGAAGCGTAAAGCAGAAGATTTAAAAATTATCTTTAGTTTAAATAGTTAGGAAAAGATAAGATGATAAAATAACATATTCAAAGCCCCATGAACCTATAACCTATGGTGATGTCCTTAAAATAGGAAATATAAAAATGCCTACATATCTGCTTATTTATTTAATTTTCATCCTGCACCCAATTCTGCCTATAGGAAATTGATGTACAAAGTGGTTAGAGGTGATATCCTATGGGGAAGTACCTGGAACAAGAGCTCTGAATCTTTCCACAGAGAGTTTTGGGAAGCAGCAAAATTCAAAATTCAAGATTCCTGGAGAAAGCGAGAAGTAAAGTGCCTCCACGCATCTTGCTTCTAAAGCACAGACCTTCTGGCCCTGCTCTTACCTGCAACAACTACTCCTTCACAGAGCAGCTCTTCTAGAGAGGAGTTACCTCTCAATGTGAGATTTCTGACCTAATTAGAACACCACAAATGAACAGCAGGAAATTGATTTTATACCACATAAAGGGTGTAGATGCTGTTCTTTCTCCTCCCTCTTACTCCTAAGGGAGGGCCGGGACTCAGGTGTCTTCCCCAGCGGCTCAGCAGCAGTGTCACCCTGCTTCTGTGCTCTGCTCTCCATTGGGTCCTACCTTTCATTCCATGAGTGCTGGAGACTGGCTCTTCCTTGCTAGTTGTAGCTCTATCTGTGTTTTCAGTTCCAGGAACACATTCCACTCCATTGCCTTTGCTTTAGAGAAATACAGAGGAGCACTGAATCATGGGAGAGAACAGCACTTGCATTCCTCCTTCTACCAGCCAGAGCAGCATTGGCTTGCACTAGGTTATCCCTGGCTTAAATCTCCAGGTGCAACTTCTCTCTCCTCCTTTACCTGTGATGTAAGATCTGCCCTAACTCTATGGTAACATTCAACAAGGGAACGTTCAAAGGACACCTCTTGTTGGATAATAAAGTTAACCTCTAACTGGCTGCAAATCTTTTTTTTGGGGGGGTGGGTGGGAGGATGGGTACCAAGGATTGAACCCAGGAGCACTTAATCACTGAGCCACAGTCCCAGCACTTTTTTGTATTTATTTATTTATTTTTTTAGAGACGGGATCTCACTGAGTTGCTTAGGACCCTGCAAAGTCGCTGAGGTTAGATTTGAACTCACAGTACTCTTTTTTGGGGGGCTGGGAGAGGTACTGGGGATTGAACTCAGGAGCACTTGACCACTGAGCCATATCCCCACCCTATTTTGTATTGTATTTAGAGACAAGGTCTCACTGAGTTGCTTAATGCCTCACTTTTGCTGAGGCTGGCTTTAAACTCGTGATCCTCCTGCCTCAGCCTCCTAAGCCATTGAGATTATAGGTGTGTGCCTTTGTGCCCTGCATGGCTGCAAATCTTAAAGGTGGAGAGGTAAGGAGGAGAAATCCCCTTCTGGATTCCCAAAAACTGTTTCACTGGCTTACTGCAGTTCCCTCCTCTCCTGATTATTGGCCTGAAATGCCAACTGTTGTACCAAGTCTTTTGGATTAGATTAGATCTAACACCTACTAAACACAGAAGGTCCAAGTAAATGAGATGGGCCTGAGCTAAACCTTGGCACTGCCCCTCCCCACAACTTTGTTTACAGAGTAGTTTGCAAGCTTCACTTGATGCTTCAATGAGTTCTTTCATTCACTAAACATTTACTGAGCACCTATACAAGTGACAGGCCCTTGTATATGAGGCCCAAGGGAAGCTAAAACTAACAAGACAACCTCCATGCCCTAGAGAAATTTATGGTCTAGTAGAGAGAAAAACACATCATAAAATTATAATATGGTCCACTAAATGGTGTAATTAGAGAGTACTTCATAAGATCGTGGGTGCAAAGAGCAGGGAGAGAAACTGCTGGTTTCTAGAGCCTTCACTGACTCCCACCTCTGTCATCTCTTTGGGCAGCTCCATTAGGAGCAGGATAAATGAGCCTAAAAATTTAAGTGGGCTCCTGTATCAAAACTGGATCACAGACTAAGGTTTATTCAGGAAACACATAGTGGGTTCCTCCTTCAGGCCTTAGCCAGGGAGAGGAGTTACAGAGAAAGTTACCTCCTGAAGGGAGTGTAAGTGCATCCTCCTGCAGACTAGAGGGAATGAGAGGACAGTGGTGACCAGAAGAGCTCTTAGTGGAGAGAGGGAAGCTGTAGGAATTAACGTGAGAGGATACTGGTATCCACTCAGCAAAGAGGGACAGGCAAGCACGTGAAAATAGGAGTAGAATTGGAAGTTCTCATTTGAATATTAAAAACAAACAAACAAATAGATGCAACAGCAATTAAAGGAGGTTTCAAAGTGGCAGGTATCACTTTAATTGATGGCCCAGTGAGTCAGCACTGGAAAAGCTGCCCTTGTCTGGTAGTGGGGTCAGGAAACTGATTTTTTTTTTTTAAGATTGGAAATTATTCATAGCATGTTCAATGTTAAAAAAATTCTATAAGAAGAATCATGCAAAATCAATATGAATTATCCATAGCATTTAACATTTCTTTAAAAAATTTTTTAGATGTTGATAGACCTTTATTTTTTTCATTTATTTATATGCAGTGCTGAGAATCAAACCCAGTGCCTCACACATGCTAGGCATGTGCTCTACCACTGAGCCACAATCCCAGCCCCTTGACATTTCTTAAAAAAAAAAACAAAACAAAATAAAACAAGCAAATAACAACAACAACAAACAAACAAACAAAAAACACTACTCACCCAGTGGTTACTTCAAATTGTAGATTCCCTTGACCTGAAACAAAGCAAAACAACACTCTCAAATTTAAGCTATTTTGAATGGATTGTATATATTGATTTTTCATACATGTATACATAGAATACTATAAAATATATCAAAGTGTATAGATCTTTTTAAAAAACTTTTTTTAGTTGTAGATAGACACAATATCTTTATTTTTATTTACTTATTTTTATGTGGTGCTGGGGATCGAAACCAGGGCCTCACGCGTGAGAGGCAAGCACTCTGCCACTGAGCTACAACCCCAGCCCGTGTATAGATCTTAATCTTATTTTCCTACTTATTCAGAAACAGTTTCTGGCTTGCCTGTCTCTGGTAGCCATTGTTTCTCCCACCCATCCTGCTGGGTTCCCTTTGTGCCTGGACTGTGGGTCCATCCATATTTCAACAATTAGCTCCCTTAGTACTGAATTAAGAACTAAACAGTGTGCCTGTGAAGTACTTATTTTTTCCACTTGAACCCAAAGTATATGATCAGGTGAGGGGTAGATCACAAACCTCTGGACAGTAATAAGAATCATATTCTTTATTTGGATGTCATCCTAGGTGTAAGAAAAATAACACATCTCAACTCGAGTGGCTTCCCCACCTGCCTACCCCTTTGTTGCCTACAACAGCCTAAAATCTGAACTCTTCAGCCTGATATATGAGGCTTACTCTCTCATCTCAATGGCATTTCTTCCAACTCTACCCATGACCTCTCAAGCCAGGATTCAAATCACCACTGCCTATGTTCTCTCTTGGAGGCAGCTTTGTGGTCTTCGAAGGACTCCAGGGGCATCTTTTATTATCCAAGTGACCAGAACATGTTGCCCAGTGACTAGGATGGAACTGTGGACTTGGTTTCTACCTTGCCTTGTATCCCACCTAAGTGCTGCCATCACAAAGCTGCCTGCCCCGTGGGCTTTCCCCACAGCCCCCTAGACCATCCCATCATACAAAGACGTCCCAAACCACAGGGCCCATCTCCCTCCTTGACCTCTCCCCATGTATTTGTTAAACATTCCTCTTCCCTGACCAAACTCTGACTCCATAACATCCTTTGGATACAATGCCCTCTGCTGCTAGGCTGTCTCCAATCCCTCCCTGGCTCCCAGTGTCCTTCTCACCCATAACCCCAGGTATCTTATGCCTTGCTCATTGCATAGAATTATTAGGCCCAAGAATCCCTAAGGATGAAAGGTGCTATAGGGTGATAATGGTTCTGTGTCAGATCTTTGTGAAGTGCTAGACATATACAAGGGACCGATGTTCTTGACATTCCTGAACTTGGAACTTGCATACCACCCTCCCCCACTGCCTGGGTGCCCCTGAGTCTCTATTCTGCCCCTGAGAGTCTCATCTCCTCACAGGGTCCAGCTCAAGGCTCTGCCTCCCACTCACTATGGGCCTTTCCGAGTTCTTAGAGCCCTTGTAAAATGTCACTCATGGTAAAACTGACCCTCAGTTTGCATATCTGTGAAAAAAGGGACTGGGACAACTGTGGGGCTTTCAGGGTTTTTTTTTTTTTTCCTTTTCTTTCTTTTCTTTTAATGGAAACTACATGCTGGTTCTGGTTAGCTTATTATCTGGATTATACCTTCCTGTCATAACCTAGAAGAGCATGGTGCCAGGCCTTGAGGAGGGTTTGGGAAATGTATGTCTGAATTTTAGCTGAATAAATACATTTTTACCTTCCAAATAAATGTGTCTTTTTTACTACAGGCCAGGGCTAATCAGGAGAGATTCAGTTAAGATTTAAATTGTAGATTTTGCTTAATATTGTGGAAAAAGTCAATTGACCTATAGATCACTAAAGTGATCCCAATCAAATCTCAGCAAGTTTTCTTTTCCCCCAGAAATTGATAAGCTCATTCTAAAATATACTGTTGACTCTCTGTATCTGTATCTCTTCCCTCCATGGACTCAACCAACTGTAAACAGAAGATATTTGGAAAAAATTACATCTGTAATGAACATGCACAGAATTTTAAAAAATCTTATTCCTTAAACAATAGAGTGTAACAACTATATATGTAGCATTTACATTGTATCAGGTATTATAAGGAATCTAGAGATGACTTAAAGTATAGAAGAAAATGTGCACAGGGCTAGGGGTATAGCATCTGGAAAGCCCTGGATCTGATCCCCAGCATTGGAAAAAAGGGGGAAAAAAGATGTGTATAGATTATGTGCAGATACTATTCCATTTTACATAAGGAATTTGAGCATATATACAGAACCAATACCCCATGAATCCCAAGGGACAACTGTATATGAAAATGTGAAGAACATAGAATAACCAAAACAACATCAAAAGGAAGAACAAAGTTGGAAGACTCAAATTATCTGATTTTAAGACTTATTATGAAGCTATAGTATTTGAGATAGTGAGGAAGTTAATGTCAAGATGGACAAATAGATCAATGGAAAAGAATAGAACATCCAGAAACAGATGCACTTATATAAATCGTCTCACTTCTATAAATAGTCAGTTGGAGAAAGAAGAGTCTTTTAAACAAATTTCATAGACCAACTAGATATCAATATGCAAATATATCAACAGATATCAATATATCAACACCTGAACTTTGATCCATATCTCACATCATACACAAAACAAAAACAAAAACAACAATAAAAATCACTTAAAGTGGATCTTTGCCATTTGTATATCTTCTTTAGTGATGTGTCAGTTCAAATATTTTTTTTTTAAAGAGAGAGTGAGGCACTGATTGGGGGCTCTGGAGGGCGGCTGGGCACCGCCTCTCCCCCCGAAAAGGGAGCAAGTTGACAGATGAGCTCGCAGGGGTCCCTAATCGGGCTCACCTTTTGTACCTGCTACCTGGCTTCTTACTTAATGAACAAGTATGTCCTGTCTGTCCTGAAATTTACTTACCCTACATTATTCCAAGGGTGGCAGACATTCATTGGTGGACTTCTGCTCCATGTGTCATGGAAACTGGGCTGGATGGAGATCAACAGCAGGTGAAGTGACTTCTTCCCTTCCCTTCTAATACCTTTCCTCCCAAGCATCAAATAAATTTATAGGAGTAAACAGTAACTCAGCAGTCAAACAGAACAAGAAGTAACATAAGCAGCTTCAAAAAGCAAGGAAGAAAAGGAGTACAAACAATGCAGGACAGCCTAAATATTCAGGAGGACCTAGAGTCATCAGAAAAATGGTCATATAAAGAACTCAAGGAACACCTTAGACAGATGGAATGGAATCTTAAAGAGGATACAAGACAGCAAATTCAAGCAGCGAAAGAACACATTGAGAATGAATTACATAAACAGATAAAAGAAGAAGTTAAGCATCTTTATCAGAAGATAGAGATTATAAAAAATAATCAAACAATAATTCTAGAAATGAAGGAAACGATAAACCAAATTAAAAACTCAATTGAGAGTATCACTAACAGAGTGGAGCAAGTAGAAGCCAGAACGTCAGATAATGAAGACATAATATATCATCTTGAAAAGAGTCTAGACAACTCAGAAAGGCTGGTAAAAAAATCACGAGAAAAACATCCAAGAGTTATGGGATAACATAAAAAAACCAAACTTACGAGTCATCGGGATAGAAGAAGGTACAGAGATTCAAACCAAGGGAATGAGTAACCTGCTGAATGAAATAATTACAGAAAACTTTCCAGAAATAAAAAAGGAAACAGATATACAAATTGAAGATGCATACAGGACACCAAGCACACAAAATCACAGTAGACCAACGCCAAGACACATTGTTATGAAGATATCCAATATACAGAACAAAGAGAAAATATTAAAAGCTACAAGAGAAAGGAGACAGATTACATTCAGGGGTAAACCAATAAGGTTAATAACGGATTTTTCATCACAGACACTGAAAGCAAGAAGGTCCTGGAACAATGTATTTCAAACACTGAAAGACAATGGATGCCAACCAAGAATTCTGTATCCAGCAAAATTAAGCTTCAGGTATGACAACGAAATAAAAATCTTTCATGATAAACAAAAGTTAAAAGAATTTGCAGCCAGAAAACCAGCATTGCAAAGCATTTTGAGCAAAACACTACACGAGGAAGAAATGAAAAACAGTAACCAAAACCATCAGTGGGAAGTGCCTCAGTAAAGACAGAGGGCGAGGGGAAAGATAATCATGGAGAAACAAACTAAATTTTTTTAAAAAAGGATAAATAATCAAACATGGATGGAAGTACAAACCATATATCAATAGTAACTCTGAATGTTAATGGCTTAAACTCTCCAATAAAGCGACATAGGCTGGTATCATGGATTAATAAAACAAATCCAACAATATGCTGCCTCCAGGAGACACATCTGATTGGAAAAGACATACACAGGCTGAAGGTGAAAGGATGGGAAAAAATATACCACGCACACGGTCCTCGTAAGCAAGCAGGGGTGGCCATCCTCATATCGAATAAAATCGACTTCAAGACTAAGTTAATCAAAAGGGATAAGGAAGGACATTATATACTGTTAAAAGGAACCATTCACCAACAAGACATAACAATTATCAATATTTATGCACCAAATAATGGTGCTGCGACATTCATAAAACAAATTCTCCTCAAGTTCAAGAATCAAATAGACCACAACACAATAATTATGGGTGACTTCAACACACCTCTCTCACCATTGGACAGATCCTCCAGACAAAAGTTGAATAAAGAAACTATAGAACTCAATATCACAATCAATAGCCTAGACTTAACTGACATATATAGAATATATCAACCATCATCAAATGGATATACTTTTTTCTCAGCAACACATGGATCCTCCTCAAAAATAGACCATATATTATGCCATAGGGCAATCCTCAGTAAATATAAAGGGGTGGAGATAATACCATGCATTTTATCTGATCATAATGGAATGAAACTGGTAATCAATGATAAAAGAAGGAAGGAAAAATCCTACATCACATGGAAAATGAACAATATGTTACTGAATGATCAATGGGTTACAGAAGACATAAAGGAGGAAATAAAAAAATTCTTAGAGATAAATGAAAATACAGACACAACATATCGGAATCTATGGGACACAATGAAAGCAGTTTTAAGAGGAAAATTCATCGCCTGGTGGTCATTCCTCAAAAAAAGAAAAAAACAACAAATAAATGAGCTCACACTTCATCTCAAAGCCCTAGAAAAGGAAGAGCAAAACAACAGCAAATGTAGCAGAGGGCAAGAAATAATTAAAATCAGAGTGGAAATCAATGAAATTGAAACAAAAGAAACTATTGAAAAAATTAACAAAACTAAAAGTTGGTTCTTCGAAAAAATAAATAAGATCGACAGACCTTTAGCCATGCTAATGAAGAGAAGAAGAGAGAGAACTCAAATTACTAACACACGGGATGAAACAGGCAATATCACAACAGATGCTACAGAAATAGAGAAGACAATTAGAAATTATTTTGAAAACCTATATTCCAATAAAATAGAATATAGTGAAGACATTGATAAATTTCTTAAGTCATATGATTTGCCCAGAGTGAGTCAGGAGGATACACACAATATGAACAGACCAATATCAATGGATGAAATTGAAGAAGCCATCAAAAGATTACTAACCAAGAAAAGTCCAGGACCGGATGGGTATACAGCGGAGTTTTACAAAACCTTTAAAGAAGAATTAATACCAATACTTTTCAAGTTATTTCAGGAAATAGAAAAAGAGGGAGCTCTTCCAAATTCATTCTATGAGGCCAACATCACCCTGATTCCGAAACCAGACAAAGACACCTCAAAGAAAGAAAACTACAGACCAATATCTCTAATGAACCTAGATGCAAAAATCCTCAATAAAATTCTGGCGAATCGAATACAAAAACACATCAAAAAAATTGTGCACCATGATCAAGTAGGATTCATCCCTGGGATGCAAGGATGGTTCAACATACGGAAATCAATAAATGTTATTCACCATATCAATAGACTTAAAGATAAGAACCATATGATCATCTAGATAGATGCAGAGAAAGCCTTCGACAAAGTACAGCATCCCTTTATGTTCAAAACATTAGAAAATCTAGGGATAACAGGAACTTTCCTTGACATTGTAAAAGCTATCTATGCTAAGCCTCAGGCTAGCATCATTCTGAATGGACAAAAGTTAAAGGCATTCCCTCTAAAATCTGGAACAAGACAGGGATGCCCTCTATCACCACTTCTATTCAATATAGTTCTCGAAACAGTGGCCAGAGCAATTAGACAGATGAAAGAAATTAAAGGCATAAAAATAGGAAAAGAAGAACTTAAATTATCACTATTTGCAGATGACATGATTCTATACCTAGAAGACCCAAAAGGGTCTACAAAGAAACTACTAGAACTAATAAATGAATTCAGCAAAGTGGCAGGATATAAAATCAACTCGCATAAATCAAAGCATTTCTGTATATCAGCGACAATACTTCTGAAACGGAAATTAGGAAAAACACTCCATTCACAATATCCTCAAAAAAAATAAAATACTTGGGAATCAACCTAACAAAAGAGGTGAAAGACTTATACAATGAAAACTACAGAACCCTAAAGAGAGAAGTAGAAGAAGATCTTAGAAGATGGAAAAATATACCCTGTTCATGGATAGGCAGAACTAACATCATCAAAATGGCGACATTACCAAAAGTTCTCTATAGGTTTAATGCAATGCCAATCAAAATCCCAACGGCATTTCTTGTAGAAATAGATAAAGCAATCATGAAATTCATATGGAAAAATAAAAGACCCAGAATAGCAAAAGCAATTCTAAGCAGGAAGTGTGAATCAGGCGGTATAGCGATACCAGATTTCAAACTATATTACAGAGCAATAGTGACAAAAACAGCATGGTACTGGTACCAAAACAGGCGGGTGGACCAATGGTATAGAATAGAGGACACAGAGACTAATCCACAAAGTTACAACTATCTTATATTTGATAAAGGGGCTAAAAGCATGCAATGGAGGAAGGATAGCATCTTCAACAAATGGTGTTGGGAAAACTGGAAATCCATATGCAACAAAATGAAACTGA
Organism: Spermophilus citellus; assembly: GCF_964194105.1. NCBI lineage: Eukaryota > Metazoa > Chordata > Mammalia > Rodentia > Sciuridae > Spermophilus > Spermophilus citellus. The sequence goes on from NC_138188.1 coordinate 78,147,652, forward strand.
ATCCCTTTCTCTCGCCATGCACAAAAGTTAACTCAAAATGGATCAAGGAGCTTGATATCAAATCAGAGACTCTGCGTCTGATAGAAGAAAAAGTTGGCTCCGATCTACAGATTGTGGGGTCGGGCTCCAAATTCCTTAATAGGACACCCATAGCACAAGAGTTAATAACAAGAATCAACAAATGGGACTTACTTAAACTAAAAAGTTTTTTCTCAGCAAGAGAAACAATAAGAGAGGTAAATAGGGAGCCTACATCCTGGGAACAAATTTTTACTCCTCACACTTCAGATAGAGCCCTAATATCCAGAGTATACAAAGAACTCAAAAAATTAGACAATAAGATAACAAATAACCCAATCAACAAATGGGCCAAGGACCTGAACAGACACTTCTCAGAGGAGGATATACAATCAATCAACAAGTACATGAAAAAATGCTCACCATCTCTAGCAGTCAGAGAAATGCAAATCAAAACCACCCTAAGATACCATCTCACTCCAGTAAGATTGGCAGCCGCTATGAAGTCAAACAACAAGTGCTGGCAAGGATGTGGAGAAAAGGGTACACTTGTACATTGCTGGTGGGACTGCAAATTGGTGCGGCCAATTTGGAAAGCAGTTTGGAGATTCCTGGGAAAGCTGGGAATGGAACCACCATTTGACCCTGCTATTGCCCTTCTCGGACTATTCCCTGAGGACCTTAAAAGAGCGCACTATAGGGATACGGCTGCATCGATGATTATAGCGGCACAATTCACAGTAGCTAGACTGTGGAACCAACCCAGATGCCCTAAAATGTGGCATCTATACACAATGGAGTACTATGCAGCAATACAAAATGACAAAATTATAGAATTTGCAGGGAAATGGATGGCACTAGAGCAGATTATGCTTAGTGAAGCTAGCCAATCCCTAAAAAACAAATACCAAATGTCTTCTTTGATATAATGAGAGCAACTATGAACAGAGCAGGGAGGAAGAGCAGGAAGAAAAGATTAACATTAAACAGAGACATGAGATGGGAAGGAAAGGGAGAGAAAAGGGAAATTGCATGGAAATGAAGGGAGACCCTCATTGCTATACAAAATTACATATAAGAGGTTGTGAGGGGAATGGGAAAATAAACAAGGAGAGAAATGAATTACAGTAGATGGGGTAGAGAGAGAAGATGGGAGGGGAGGGGAGGGGGGATAGTAGGGGATAGGAAAGGTAGCAGAATACAACAATTACTAATAGGGCATTATGTAAAATTGTGGATGTGTAACCGACGTGATTCTGCAATCTGCATTTGAGGTAAAATTGGGGGTTCATAACCCACTTCAATCTAATGTATGAAATATGATATGTCAAGAGCTTTGTAATGTTGTGAACAACCAATAAAAAAAAGAGAGAGTGAAAGAGGAGAGAGAGAGAGAGAGAATTTTTTTTAATATTTATTATTTTTTAGTTCTCGGCGGACACAACATCTTTGTTGGTATGTGGTGCTGAGGATCGAACCCAGGCCGCGCGCATGCCCGGCGAGCGCCCTACCGCTTGAGCCACATCCCCATCCCCAAATATTTTGTTTATTGTTCTCTCATTGGGTTTTGAGAGCTTTGTATACCCCTTAGATACAAGTCTTTAGTTACATGTTCTGCAAATATTTTCTTTCAGCCAGGCACAGGGTGGTGCATGCCTATAATCCCAGCAACTCGGGAGGCTGTGGCAGAAGGATCACGAGTTCAGAGCCAGTCTCAGCAAAAGTGAGGTGCTAAGCAACTCAATGAGACCCTGTCTCTAAAAAAATACAAAATAGGGCTGGGGATGTGGCTCAGTTTTTGAGTGCCCCTGAGTTCAATCCCCAGTACCAAAAAGATATTTTTTCTTTCAGTGTGTGGTTTATCTTTTCATGATTTTTAAATTAAATTTGAACAGCAGATGATTTTAACTTTGATGAAATCCAATTTTTAAAAATTTTATGGATTGTGAAAGAAAATCAGTAGTAGTGACCTAATTTGGTGGCAGCTCTATTTTTTTTTTTTTTTTTTTTGTGGGGGAACCCTTTATGAAATTGCTGACATGCCAAAAAAAAGTTATTTGATGAGAAGAAACATCCCGAGGACTGTGCATCTTATGCTCTTTCCTAGAATGTATGGTCTGCAATGGTATTTACTAGACCAATGAGCTATAGAAGTAAATTTATCCTTCAATTATAATTCTTTTTATTTTTAATTGTTTTTTTTTAGTTGTAGATGGACACAATATCTTTATTTTATTTATTTATTTTTATGTGGTGCTGAGGATCGAACCCAGTGCCTCACATGAGCAAGTCAAACACTCTGGCATTGAACTACAATCCCAGCCCTCCAATTGTAATTCTTGGTAAAAACCCTACATAACTCATGTAAACCTCCTCCCACTTTTTTTAACCCTTAAAAATACTACATGGGTTCAATCCCCAGTTCAAAAACCAAACTAAACCATCCAACCAAACAAACGAACAAAAACCTCTCTAAACCTTTTCCTAATGGGATACATGGACACATTCTGGTTTCTGGTGAAGTCTGTGTTCCCTAAATCATAATTCTAAGATCCCAAATAAATGCCTTTTTGCCTAACAGATCTTCTAGCCTCTTTAGATGACATGGTTTTAGTATCTTATCTAGTCATCTAAAGACCATGTCCATTTTGTCCTGTATTTACCTCTAAATGTTTTATGTTTTATAGTTTAAATTTTGCATTTAGGTCTTTGATCTGAGGACTGTCAATTTTTTTATTTATTAATGTCAATATATCTGAATAAAGATGTTTAAAAATTGTGGTATAAGGTTCCTGTGTAGAAACTTTAATAAGCTAAAATGTGCATCCCAAGGCACTAACCCTAGCTATTCCAACTCCATAGTTCTGGGGTAGGGATCTTAAAACCTGTATTCAAGTCCTTTAAGTCATTCTTAGGCAGGTGGTCCCTAAACTCCACTTTGAGAAATGCTGATCTAAGAAGTAAGTATTTCTAGAACAATCTTGTAATGAGAATGTTGTTCCTGTGAGAAACCAAGTTACTTTTTCCTACCTTTCTGTTTTAAGCCTTAAGGGCACTCAGACTTAATTACCACATTCAATGTAGTATTAATAGCTGAAAAGCAAAAGTAATCATAGTTTCTATGCAAATTAAAATCAACTTATCTATCCTGGTAGAGGCCTAGAGTTTAAATCAAGAACTTTTGTTACTTTCTTGTGACAAGAAACAGAAGTAGTAGTTTTCCAGTCCTACTTCTCAGTGTATCTTTTTCCACATCTATCCATATGGAAAACCCCTCTGTGCACATTCTCCACACCTGCCCTCCGGTCCTCCCGCTAGATGATGATCAGAGGAGACACAGAAAGAGTGAGAAATGGTTGCATTCTTGCCAAGTCTCTAAAGATAAAATTTATCTTTTCATTTTTTATGCAATTTTCCTTACTTTATACAACTTTATGTGTGTGTGGTGTGTCTGTGTGCGTGTGTGTTTGTCATAAATCATTGCCAGAATAAATGACAGGGATAGATTTTTCACATAAGATTGGCATTTCTCAACCCTAGCAATGTTACCTGACCACTTGGAACTTCATTTATGAAGGCTGGTGTGAATTTCCCCTCCCCTGTTATGAGAAGGATTGAGGATCCTTTAAATGATACAAATGTGAAAGGGTAAAGATGACTTTCAATTACTGTGAGTGACATTAGTGAAAATGGTGGAGAACAAAACTTTCAAAAATTCTCTTTACCATGAAAGTGTGGGGTAAAGCTGGCAAAAATTGTCAGTAACATTTTTTTTTTCAGAAAACTGGAAATTAAAGGTTTGCAGTGAAATCTGGAGATCATTTGTTCAAAATGAACCTCAGTCTGAGCAGTGAGATTTGTGGTGTCTTAACTCACCCTGTTCCTAACTTCCCCTTCCTTCTTGGGGTAGCCTTGGAAAACAACAGTCTACAATGATGGTAAAGAATAGCACACAAAAATTAGATCAGGGGCTGAGGTTGTGGCCCAGTAGTAGAGCACTTGCCTAGCACAGGTGAGGCACTGGGTTTGATCCTCAGCACCACATAAAGATAGATAAATAAAGGTATTGTGTCCATCTACAACTAAAGAATTTTAAAAAATTAGCTTAAAATGGATCAAAGACCTAAATGCAAGAGTTAAAGCTATAAATTATTAGAAGACATCTTAGGTATAAACCTTCATCACCTTGGATTAGGCAATGGTTTTTTAAATATCCAAAATATAAGCAACTAAAGGAAAAAAACCAGACAAATTTAATTTCATCAAAGTAAAAAAAAAATTTGTGCTTCAAAGAACACTCCCAAGAAAGTGAAAACAAACGCTCAAATGCAAAATGTTATTTGACAGGAGTTCTGGTATCCAACTAGCACTACAACTCAACCATAAAAGAAGCCAATTAAAAATGGGCAAAGGAGCCGGGCACTGTGGCACACACTTGTAATCCCAGAGGCTTGGGAGGCTGAGGTAGGAAGATCATGAGTTCAAAGCCAGCCTCAGCAAAATCGAGGTGCTAAGCAACTCAGTGAGACTCTGTCTCTAAATAAAATATAAATTAGGGCTGGGGATGTGGCTCAGTGGTTGAGTGCTCCTGAGTGCAATCCCAGGTACCAAAAAAAAAAAAAAAAAGGGCAAAGGTCATAGATTTTTCTTCAAAGAAAATATATACCTAAGGCCAATAAGCACATTAAAAGATACTTGACATCACTAGTTATAGGGAAATGCAAATCAAATCACAATGAGCTATCATTTCATACCCACTGGGATGGCAATAATAATTATTATTTTTTAAAATATTTTTAAAAAATAGACATAATATCTTTTTACTTCATTTATTTATTTTTATGTGGTGCTGAGGATCGAACTCAGTGCCTCACATGTGAGAGGTAAGCACTCTACCGCTGAGCTATAACCCCCTTCGGCAATAGATAATAATGAGCATTGGAACCTTTATTTATTGCTGGTGTGAATCTGAAATGGTGCTACTGCCTTGGAAAACAATTTGGAAGCTCCTCAGAAAGTTAACTAGAATTAACATAGGATCTAGCAATTCCACTTCAATATCCAAGAAACTTAGAAATAAGGACTCACATTAAAAAAAAAAACTTACATGAAAATATGTAGCACCACTATTTACAAAACCCACAAAGTGTAAATAACCCAAATGTTCATCACCTGATGAATGGATAAACAAATATGATTGCTATAATTTGAATGTGTCCCCTGTGTTGGAAACTTGATCCCCAGTGGAAGGTGGGTCCTAATAGGAGATATTTGGGTCATAGGGGCACTAATCTCATGAATGGGTTCATACAATTATTGTGGGGTGGTTTTGTTATCACAAGAGTGGGCCCTTATAAAAGGACAAGTTTGCCCTCCTTCCATGTACACACATGTGCATGTGTGTGTGTACACATGAGCGCTCTCTCCTTTCTTTCCTTCATCTCTCTTTCTACCTTCTGCCACGTGGGATGAAGCAGAGAAGACCCTGAGCAGATTCCAGCCCCTTAATCCTGGACTTCCCAATCTCTAGAGCTGTGAGCCAATAAATTTCTGATAATTATGAATGACCCAGTCTATTGTATTCTGTTATAGCAGCAAAACATGAACTAAGACAATGGTACATCCAAGCACTGGAGTATAATTTAGCCATAAGAAGGAAGAAAGTACTGATATATGCTACAATGTGGATAAAACCTGAAAAAAAAATGCTAAGTGAAAGCATCTTGACAGGAAGAGTTACTTTTTTATAGTATCTAGAGTAAGAAAATCAAATAGAAAGTAGATTAGTGGTTGCCAGCAGCTGCGGGGTGGGTGGGGGGAGATGGGGAATGACTGGTAATAGATACAGGATTTTTTTAGTGAGGTGTTATAAAAATGTTCCAGTTTAGAATTAAAATTAGAGTGGGGATGATTAGACAACCTTGTACAATTGTGAATAGGCTAAAGTACTGGAATCATACGGTTTAATAGGAGAGCAAATTTTATGATATGTGAATTTTATCTCAACTTTGGAAAAAAGGTAACACAGTTTCTGAAAGGTAATGTTGGCTATTTGACTCCCTGTTCATATTTTCTCAGGTGGCTTTTGGGAGCAGTTGACCTTAGCAATTAGGTGTGTGTAGGAACATAACTAAAAGGGACATTTCAGTGCAACCACACACAACTGTGCCCCTCCCCCAAACCCAGTCAATTTAAAGCAAGCACAGGCATGAACATGTGACCACAGTTAATTTTCTGACAAAACATTCTTTGACAACATCCCCAGCCTGCCCCCATTGCAATCAGAATAATGCTCCAGACTGAAGTCAGCAGAGATAACCTACCTTTAATATTGTTTTGTTGTTCCATCAATAATTTACTTATTTCTGAAAACCAACAATCTCTGATTTCTTTTGAGGTTGCCTGCAATTACAGGTAAGAAAATGCTATGAGTGTCAGATCACCCTGAGTATTAAGCACAGGGCTTTTGTTCTCTGCGTGATCTTTAGAGTAAAGAGACAGAAGATCCCTCGTCGAATTACGGAAACACAAGAGGGAAAGAGCAAAGGAAAACCAAGAACGAGGTGTGGGCTTTACCTGCAGGATGTATTTCTCAAGTCCATTTCGGTTGGCAATTTCAAACTTTTTATTGCTCCCCCTTCCAAGTGGGCGAATTGAAAGTGTCACCAACTATTGTAAAGAAAGAAGTGTTCTGTATCAGCATTTTTTTTGACATTTAAATTGTCAATCTGCCCCTCTAATATTTTTCTACCCTTAACAGGTTTCTTTCATCTTCCTTCCAAATGTTTTTTGCTTTCCTCTGTGCATGTCCCCAAAGCAGCATAAAACACAGTCTGGTACAGCATCCCCTGTTCTGTTTGTTTCAAAGATATGCTTTCCCTGAGGAGGGCTGTAGCACTTGACCTTTGAGTGAAGAAATCACCTCTTCTGTAACACCTACTTCACAAATCTCTGTTTAATGGTAATTGAATGAGTATCCATTAAGAAATATAAATAAAGAAAACTACATGAATTGATAGCTTTAATTAATCACAAGATATAAGTGAGTGTGTGTGTGTATGTCTCTGTGTGTGTCTGTCTCATAGCTAGCAGGCTATAAAACATTTCCTATTCAGGTGAAAGATAAGACTTGATGTGGATAGGGGGTTTATGGACCCCCACGGTCAGAGTGAGGATGCTGTCTGCATTTATACACAAAAATATAACATTGAGAAGATTAAGATGAGACCCAGCTTGTGCTTTAATCACCAAATCTGCCCAGAGGAAAGATTCCTCTTTACTTTCACTGATTAGTTTTTCCAGACAAGCCACAGAAAGGTCCCTTTTGTCTTATCTAGCATGCAGCCACCCCTATGCCTTCCCCAGCCCTGTAGGGACTGACGACAAGTCCTGTCTAGAGTCTGGCAGGCCTGGGTATGGATTCCAGCTCAGCTGTGAAGCATTTGGCAAGTTGAACTTCCCCCTCAAAGCTTCAGTTTCCTCTTCTGTAAAATAAGGGGAAACCATCTCTCTCTTCTCAGTCCCCAGATGGTGGTGACTCCAGGTATATTAGGATCCCCTTTACCTTCATCCACTTCTTAAAGCTGTAATGAGGAGATGGCCCCTGGTCACCAGGCTCCATTCGAATCTTACAGAACACGATTCCTCTTTCGAATAGATAGATTTGCCTCTGGCTGGGTTTAAATCTAATAAAATCCTTCATTTTATAACGATCCTTGTGAATTGTCCAGACATTGAAAGGGCCGTGCATCAACAGCTTGCCCAGTTTCCCGATATCATCCTTTTGAAAACAAACACACCAAGAAAGAAAGAAAAGCCATTAAAGTACTTGGCAGATACACAATGCTTAGGGATTGGTTTTCAAATTATAAAGCACACTCATTTGAAGTTTACAATTCTAGAAATGCCACTTGGGAAAACCCGTCACTAAGTCAAAACTAATTTCGAGGGCTTTGCTGATCATGGTGTCATTTTATCATGTAAGGAAGTAAGTTCAGCTATGCAAGACACATACATAAAGGATGTTAGGAATCCTGGAACTAAAGATATTGCCGCTCTGATATCCTATCTTATAATACACTTTAGTTAGCAGAATTCTGATTTATCTTCTTCATGTTTGATACATGACAGTCTACTTAAAAGGGACAAGAGAGAGAGAATTCTTGTTGCATATGGACCTGAGATGGTGGGTGTTCTACCTGTATCCTAACATCTGCTTCAGGGAATAGAAGGTTTGTTCTGAAAGGAAAGAGCATAGCACAGCCTCTCCTTCATAGCATTGCAATAGGAATAGTAATTACATTTTACTCTGTGCTTTTCAGAGTGAGGAACAATGACAAAATAATCCCAAACGACACATTTTTTTTTTTTTTTTTTTTTAACAAAGCCTGTTTGGCTCCAGGGCACACACCACGGCTGCCTCTCCTTCCCCAGGGAGCCTGCCTTTCCCATGTGTCTGCTGGAAGTCCACATGAGATAGCGCTGTCCTCTCTCAGCTCACTTCCAGGGGAGTGGGAAGAACTAAAGATTGGTTTTCTACTATTTTTAAAAAATTAAGTCCCTGTTTAATGTTAATCTTCTTCTCATGCTCTTCGTCCCTACTCTGTCCTTAGTTACTCCGGAACTATGTAATGTTTTGAACAACCAATAATAAAAAAAGGAAAAAAAATTAAGTCACTTAAACCAGATAATCAAGAATTTATTTCTATGAATCAAAAGGATTCTTTTCAGAAGGAAAAGAAATTATTTGAATGGGGCCATGACAAAGAAATTTCCCTTAATTATATCTAGCTGAGATAAAGCTCCACAGTTTTTGTTTTTCTTTTGGTACCAAGGATTGAACTCAGGGGCATTTGACCACTGAGCCACATCCCCAGTCCTATTTTGTTATGTATTTATGTATTTTTGTGATGCTGGGGATTGAACCCAGGGCCTTGTGTAGGCGAGGCAAACTACCAACTGAGCTATATCCCCAGATCCCTTATTTTGTATATTATTTAGAGACAGGGTCTCACTGAGTTGCTTAGCCCCTTGCTGTTGCTGAACTTTGAATTCGTGATCCTCCTGCCTTAACCTTCAGAGACACTGGGAACCTCCACAATTTTTGAGAGTTAATAGTAAAAATATATGTACTGTATTTAGAACCCATTGGGCATGTTTGTGATTTACTGTTTATATAGCAAACAAATTGTGAATATCTTTTTAAAAAGCATGGCTGTATTTTAAGAGCAATACATTCTATAGTGCTTGTGGCATATTTTCTGGGTTAATTTTCTCCTTTTGCTTTGTAAAGTTGACAAGTACAAACTGAGGCAAATGAAACCCTCACTGAGGAATGGTGAGCCTCAGCTTTTGGAACCTTCTTTCCCACAAGCACGGGCCTCCTGTTCTGTATAGCATGGGCTCCACTTGACCACATTCCGGGATACTTTGAAGAGTTTTTCATTCTGACTTCATCCTTCTGGGACTCACTCACGTGTAATCACCCCACTCCTCAGTGATTGCTTTCTCCTTTACAAGCACTCATTCTGTATTCGATAAAAGTATACGTAGTGCAGAAAGCACATGTTAGAAGTGGGTATTTAATATTTGCCACATGAACAACTATTACTGATAGTTTCTATTTTTAAATGGTCTTATTTCACAAATTTGATATACATTTCAAAAATACATACAACCTGACCATATGGTGCATAAAATCCATATGGTAAGGCCATGTAAACTCATAGTAGTTTCAGTTCTGACTTTCTAGTAGGCAGTAGAGAGGAAAAAGGGGTGAGTTATATGATTCATTATGTCCAAAGATGTATACACACCACTTGTTCAGAAAAAGCACAGCAATTCCTGTTAGTAATACATGTGAAAAATTCCTCCCATAGGATAAAGGGTTACTGGGTCACTGGACCAGGCTACATCCTAAACTACATCCCACAATAAATAGATGAATGTATTTTAGTCAATGCTGCTACTTAAAATACACATCAGTATTTAGAACACATTTGGTCAATGTGGAGGTATCACTTCACAGCGTAGCTGTAAAAGCAATTCTAAAAGAGACCAGAGGATGGGGATGAAGAATAAGTCCAATTGTACACTCTCTAATGAATGACCTGTAGAAGCCTGGGCAAAGGCTGGTAGGTGTCCGCCAAGGTCATGCATTGGCTGTTGTATAGGAAGCCTTGACCTCAGCCCTGCTGAAGAGGTAACCTTAGGAAGCAATGTGTTTTTGGTACCAGGGATTGAACCCAGGGGTGCTTAACCACTGAGTCACATCCCCAGCCTTTTTTATATTTTGAGACAGGTTTTGCTAAATTGTCTAGGGCCACACTAAATTGCTGAGGCTGGCCTTGAACTTGCGATCCTCTTGTCTCAATCTCCCAAATTGCTGGAATTATAGACATGTGCCCACATGCCCGGCTAGGCAGCAGTGTTTTTGTGTTTCATCACCTCTGAAATTTCTTTTTTAGTCTCCCTGTAGTCACAGCTACTTTCAGGTTTGTGAATCCAGAAAAGGGCCAACAGCTGACACAGGGCCCTTGGTTGACCATAATAATCCCTCTGTAACTAAAGAAAACTGAGGAGGAGGCAGTGACCAGCAGGAGTTGTAGTTGTGGACAAGCTGTGTGATTAATAAGAAGGGAGGAGAACTATGAAGAAAATGAGTCAGAAGAAACTATGAGGAAGAGAAAAAGGCACTAATGGAGGAAAAGAACTAGTAATCAGTGGGTAAGAGAAGAGGACAGCAGGTATGGGTTGTACCGGGTACACAGAAGCAGGTACACTTGTGAGAACCTCAAATCCCTCCCTAGGCCAAGATCCCAGAGCTGCTATAGATCCTGGGTTCAGTCCCCCTCTCTGTGAGCCCAGCTATGCTACTGTCCTGACTCTACCTGCAGCTCTGTGAGTCAGCTTTTCTGATAAGCCCACCACCTAAATTCTCTGAAGGGAATCACCAGGTCTATCTAGACTGCCTGAAACTGGTTGTGCATTTTTTGGGTCATCTTGCATAGATGTTCTCATGGGCCCATGAGAGGAGTGAACACCTCAGTGTTTGAGGCCCAATCTTCAGCAGGCAAAGCCACATACCCTGTAGGTACAGTGTTGGTGAAGAGCAGGCACAAATACTTTGTTGTTGGCAGGACACATGTCTGTGTCGAAGCCACCCAACCTCCAAAGGAAAGTGGTGGGAGATTCCCCCGAGCAGGACCAAGCATTGCCCTTGGACAATTATTTAGCTTCTCTTCTTTCCAACCAGACTGTATTTGGTCTCAAGGCTTGAGATCACATGCACAACCATTTTCGGATACTTGTCCCCTAGTATTTGTTCATTTATTGTCATTTCATGGCATTTGGGGGCAAGGGACATAGAACTAAATACTCAATACTGTGAGAAAATATTGATTTATTCAAGAAGTTAATTCAGTAACGCCCCTGTACTTGGTTTGAATAGCTTCCCCCTGTTAATTGGAACCTCAGAAAGTGATCTTATCCAGAAAGAGGATCTTTGCAGATGTATTAGCTAAGATGAGTTATACTGTTTTAGGGTGGGGCCTACTCCAATGACTAATGTCCTTATAAAAAGAGCACAAATACAGAGATCCACAGCAGAGGGAAGACAGGCATGTGAACCTGGAGGCAGACGCTCGAGTAATGCTACCGTCAGCTCAGGAACTCTATGCATTGCCAGTGACAACCAGAAGCCAGGAAGATTCTTACCTGGAGCCTTCAGAGGGAACACAGCTCTGTTAAAACCTTGCTTTTGGCTATCTAGACTTCACAACTGTGAGAGAATAAATTTCTGCTATTTTAAGTCGCTCTGTTTGTGGTACTTTGCTATAGCAGCCCTAGCAAACCAATATAGTCCCGACCATATTCTAACAGTGACAAAGAATTGTGGCTGTGTCAAATGGTATGTTGTTGAAGAATCTGATGCTTATGCATTCAGAGATGAGACCCAGGGTTACCTTAAACAAACAAGCAAGTCATATAGTCTCCTCCATAGGAAACACCAAGGCAAAATAAACTAGTAAACGCTATCATTTTCACTTATGGGCAATTTGCAAGCAAGAGCTGTGATATAAGCATTTCAAATGTGACTACATGGGCCAACTGAAGAATCAACCCAAGAGAATGAACCAAGTGACACTAGAAAGAGACTTCTTTGGGGTGCTCTTCATCCTTGGCAGTGTGAGCTAATGTGACCAGGTTCTATACTTCTCACGCAGAGAAGCAGGAACCATCTGGATAAGTGAATCATCACACTGCCTGGTTGAGAAATGAAAAGCAGAAACTGTGGGAGGAGTGATCACAACAGGCAGAGGCAAAGAGCTCTTTCAATCCCAGCCTGATGATTAGGCTCCAAGGAACTCAGCAGGAGGGCCACTGAATCAGCATCTGTGGGGTGCCAGGCAGGTGCCACGTGCCTCACCTGGGATGTAGGCCTCACTGACTCCTAACAGCCACGCTTTGACACAGGTCTCCTGAGGGTGGGAAGATTCTCAAGGCAATCCACTGAGTGCTGAGGTTGTCTAATGTAGCAACATTAGCGTGAGAAAAGTAGAAACTGAAACAGAAATAAAACATCTGGCCCTAGCTCACAATGACCTTGTAATTAAAAATAAGCCTTTTATTGAATTATGCACATTTGTTCTGGGAATGAAATTTTTTCACCAATCTTTATTTGTTCCTTGGAACTTGTTCCTGGTAAGTCGGGATTTACATGATCTTTATTACCCATTGGATAATAAACTTTTTTTTTTTTTTGCAATTGGAGGGAAGTAGATTACAATTCAGCATCTATGAAACAAATCTGCTTTAAAAACTTGTTAAAACTTTTGTGACTTAATTAAACCAAAGACTAAATGAGTATATCCAACAGGGAAAAATGTAAATATTAGAAAGGATTTCTTTTCCTAGTTGTTTTAATTACAAATTGATCCACCAATATTCAATTTCCTTCCTTTTCAAAACCAGGCTAATATTGGGTTTAAAGTAGAAAAACAAAGAGGTTAAGCTCTGGATTTATCTATGTATACCACAGGTGTTTATAAATACCATGACAAAAAGCTCTATAAAACTGAGCCAAAGGATCTTTGATCTGGTGATCTGAATTAGTAGTAGTTAAGATATTATGTCAATGCCAAGGAGAACCAGATAGAGGGTAGATGGTACCCTGGATAGGATGTGAAAAAGAAATAGTCCCAGCTGATGCCCACGTACTCTTGGGTTAGTTAACTATTCATTCCATGGATTTGCTCTTGAATCAGAAAAAGTTGAAAATTCCTCCATAATTAAATAGGAGACTACAAAAACTGTCAGGATAAATTTACTAATGTATTAAATATAACAGCAGATGAAGGTCTTAGGAAAGAAATTACAGAGCATATGGCAAAGGTACAAAAACAGCCATTTGAATTTAGTGTGAAATCTCTAAAATTTTATAAACTGATTCATTTTATTTGCGTACAAGCTGGCTTGGGATGAAATTAGGGCAGATTGTTATTTCCTTATATTTTAATCATTTTTCCCCAGAACTCCCCCCCACCATGTTATTTACACTCAGATGTTATTTACACTTCTTGATGTGTATTGTTTCTAGGAAATTTATTTATTGGATTCAGGGAAATAGATACCTAATAGAAGTAGCTAACACATGATTCAAGATAAAAAAAAAAAGAACAGAAAGATGTGCCAAAATGATTATGCAAATTGTTCCCTTGATGCTCCTTAGTTGAAGAAAGAAAAATTAATACCAAGAAAATGATCCCCTCTCACACACACCTTAATGTCACCCCCTGTAGTTGACGAATATTCTCCTGAATCATGCATCAGTTGTAAGCAGAGAGCACGTTGGTGTCCCAGAGGATAGAATAGCATCACTGTCCAGGATCACAGCAAACCCAGTAGGGCAAAGTTTCTTAGATGCTGTCCAAAGAAATACCATGAGGAAGGGAAGTTAAAGGATCATTTTTTCCCCCTAATTAGTTTGCAAGGTTTGATGTGTGACAAGGACAGGAAAAAAAGATCATTGACTCTTCTGAGATTTCAATAAACAGTGTAGTAAGAACCAGGAGAGAGAGAGAGAGAGAGAGAAAGTATTTGTCTGAAATGTAATTCTCAGAATGCTGACTACTGTTAGATGAGCAGAATAATGGCTTCCCAGGGATGTCCACATCCTAATCCCCAGAATCTGACACTGTTATGACAAATGGAAGTTAAGGTTACAAATAGATTATTTTGGATTATCTGGCAGGGTCCAAGTAATCACAGGGGTTCTTATATGTGGCAGAGAAGTACAGGCCAGAGTGATGTGACTGGAGAACTCCCCTCCTCCCAACTTCTGGTTTTGAAGCTGGAGGAACAGCTACAAGCCAAGGAATAGGGGTAGCCTTTTGGGGTAGTGGGTGGTACCAGCAATTGAACTCAGGGGCACTCAACCACTGAGTCACATCCCTAGCCCTATTTTATATTTTATTTAGAGACAGGGTCTCATTGAGTTGCTCAGCACCTCACTTTTGTTGAGGCTGGCTTTGAACTTGTGATCCTCCTGGCTCAGCCTCCTGAGCTACTGGGATTACAGGCATGTGCCACAGAGCCCAACTGGGAGTGGCCTTCTCAAGCTGGAAAACTCAAGGAAACTGAAAGAACTCTAAAGGGGAAAGCAGACACCTTGATTTTATTAGCCCATGAAACTATGTTGAACTTCTGATCCTGGAACTGTAAGATAATTTGTGTTGTTCTAAGCTACCAAATTTGTGGTAAGTTTTTATGACAGTGTCAGGAAGCAAATATATTTGAATTGAAATCTAGATAAATTCAAAGTGAAAACAGTTAAATATTAACCATATCCCAGACTTGAGATGTTATACAGCTACAGGAGATGATTTGCCTGGACTGGGGCCCAACTGCTCAGGATTAGTGCTGTGCTCAAGCTGACATGGCTCAGTTCCCCAGCATCGGCCTCTCAATGCATTTTCTTTGAGTCCTTTGGATTAAGGGTTGTACAATACTTGTTGGGCCTCTTTTGGACTCTGTGATGTGAAATGGGGCTAGATTCTTATGTAGGACTCATTTTCAAAATACTTTTCACACTGGATTGGGGGTGTGGCTCAGTAGCAGAGTATGTGCAGGTAAGTATGCACAAGGCCCCAGCAACACACACACACACACACACACACACACACACACACACAAATGCTTTTCACAGAGAAACTCTGAAGCAAGAAGGACAATCTTTTAATATTTTAATAGTGAGTTAGAAAAATACTACTCCTTCAGCGCTTTTGCCCTTTGTATGAATCCTGGCCCCTGAGTTTCTGATTTGTTTAGAAGGTGGAATGGCATGACATTCAGGACCCTGAGGAGTATAAACCAAGATCCCTAAGAATGCTAAGGGGCTTTTCACAATCTCCTGGCACAGATTGCTGACCAACTTAGGTGACTTTCCTCAGAATTCAATTTCTTTATTGTAGATGATTTCTCTGAGTGTGCCTCAGCACCTCCCACCTTGGGAATACTGTGCCCACCTTTGATGTGATATCTTCCAACATTTGCTATGGAACGTACCGGACATCCAGAGACTGCTGCTAGGTCCACCGCCAACTCACAGGACTTGATCAAATCCTCTATCACTGCCAAAGCTTGTCCAAGCTCAGCTGAGAATGAGGAATTTTCGGTCCTCTTTGGCCCATCCTGTGGAAACAAACGCCTTGTTGGAAATCAAAAGTGTACCACCTACCAGGCAAAAACAGAAAACAGGACAGAATCAAGGAACCAAGACCCAGCCAGCACTGACTGGGAGGATGGATGCACTGAACAGTCTCCTGCTCCCAAGAGTTGGTAGCTGAAGTCATTTGCTGGTTTAAGACATTTGCAGTAGAGGCAAGCAAAATCATCCCTGGAAACTTCTGTATTTGTATTAATGAAATTGTAGACATTATTTTCCTGCTGTGTAAGATACAGACAGAAGAGGGCTTTTTTGCTAGGCACTGTGGCACATGCCTGTAATCCCAGTGGTTTGGTAGGCTGAGGCAGGAGGATCGTGAGTTTAAAGTCAGCCTCAGCAATTTAGCAAGGCCCTAAGCAGTTTAGTGAGATCCTGCCTCTAAATAAAAAATTAAAAAGTGTATGTGGTGGGGAGCTGGGAATGTGGCTCAGTGGTTAAGTGCCCCTGGTTTCAATCCCTGGTACAAAAAAAAAAAAGTGGGTTTTTTTAAAACAGGAAAAAACCTAGCCTCTTTAACAGGCAATACCCTTACTTCTTAGGGCTTACTGCAAAAGACAATCTAGGTATCATATTCCCATATTTAATGGCGAAGTCTTATTCCTATGGATAAAATTAAACTTAGAACCATCCCAGAGGAGGAAATTAGTGAACTCTGATAAAAGGCAAAGAATTGGCTTCCTTGTGAAGGTTCACTAATGAGTTATACTCAAAGTCAAAACAGTAGCATGTGGCACATTGAATCTTTTCCAGCTCTGCATTTCCTCCCTCTACTTCTCCCCCACTTCTGCCCACATTCCACCACAATTAGAGATACCAAAGAGATAAGCCAGTGCAGTCTGCACCTCCCAAATAGAAAGACAGCATTAAGTGGAAAAGCCATAGGGACCAATGTTCCAGTTATTACCAGGGCAACACCAAGGACAGCTGTGACAGGGAGGATTGTTTCAGCTTGAAAGGCTTTTGTTAGGGATTTCAGTATTTTATTCCCCTGCTACCTACATGGCATATTTATCTGTCACCTGGTAACAGAAACAGAACAAAAAGATTCTGGTTTGTTCTATGTAATTTTTTTTTTTAACATTTCAATTTCTACAACAAAGAATGGATAGCTCTTCACTGTTCCCAGTTGGCCCCACCTCTTTTTGTCTTCAACAGCATGATGTAGGGAAAGGGCAGTGTATTTTCTTAATGTCTACTGAAGCACTGGGTATTGGCATCTTTGGATCAGAGATAAATGGCAGGGCTGATGAATTGAACAGATCATGGAACCGTGTAGCGTGGCCTTTCACCTTATCACGCATAACAAGTTTCATTTCCTGGTGAAAGACAGACTCTCACCAGAGTTTTTTTTTTTTTTTTTTTTTTTTTTTTTGTATCAGGGATTAAACTCAGGGGTACCCAATCACTGAGCCACATCCCCAGCCCCAGCCCTATTTTGTATTTTATTTAGAGACAAAGTCTCACTGAGTTGCTTAGTGCCTTACTGTTATTGAGGCTGGTTTAAACTTGTGATCTCCTTCCTCAGCCTCCCAAGCTGCTGGCATTTCATTACAGGTGTGCACCACTGTGCCCAACCTCACCTGAGGGTTTTTTTTTTTTTAAACATCAGAAATAAGGAATCTAAAGTTTGTATGCCAGGAATCTTTCTCCTTACCCAAAACTTCTGTTTTTGTTTTAGATACCTTTCTGCACCTCTCCCCTGTCCTTTCTATTAACCCTTATCTCAAACACATGAGACAACTAGTTTTCCACTGTACAATGTAGGGCCCAGAAAAATAATTACACAATTTACTATACCCCTCTACCTATGGCTAGTTCCTCTTGCCCCAGGATGCAAAATGATTCCTTATACTTCAAGCATCTTCTGTTTGCAAGGGGTCCTCATCCTATGCTCCAAGTGGAGAGGACATGTAAATGACTGCTCCCGGACACAACTCAAGAATTTCTTGTTAAAACGAGAATATTCTATAGAAAATTGAAAAGAAACCCTGTTGCTAAGCCACAACATTTCTTTTTAACCTGGTATGGCTACCATTGCCTCCAAGTGTCTTTTACAATTCATACTCACATACAAACACACACACACACACACACACACACACAGAGAGAGGAGAACACAGCATTTATACAAATTCGATATGCTAAGAAGTAAAAAGAAGAAACTATAAATCACACATAATCCTGTCATGCCAAAAAAACCCAGAGATTCTATAATATTTACTTCTAGTCTTTCTATGTATACTTAACATCTTCACTTAATTTTGAATTCCCGTTAAAATTTATTTATGTGGAAGGAAAAAAAACACACATTAGTACTCCTTATTATGCTGCAAATCCTTACTTCAAAATTGCCTTTTTAAACTATGATTTATGAAATACATACTATTTTAGAAAATTTAGATTGTTAACAGAGGTCAAGTCCTCCTGTGCATTGGCAAACACCATTTTGTAAAAAATGTGATATTTATACATTACCTTGGTGGAGCCTCCTTCTAGACCTCCTGGGTCTATTTCCACATCTTCAGGAGATTCAAGATCCAGCAGACCCTGCATTAACCCAAAAGCCCTGTTGAAAATCAAGGAGTCGATTGCCGACAAAATCTACTGCACAATCTGCAAAGTGAAACTGTCTGTGTGTAAATTTTTAAGAGGGAAAGAATGAATGACATCTTTGGCACAGATTTCTTTCTACAAATGCAACCACATGGTACACACCACTTGTAAGTCTTTCTCACTCTATAGATATCATCAGGAACATTTCCTTATGACCATAGTTTTCTTTAAAACATAGTTTTTGATTGTGGCAAAGTATTGCATCCTACAGATAAGCCATGATTGGATTATGTTTATGAATCACAGTTTTCTCTGCTGTTGAAGGTTCAAGTTCAACAATTTTTTACTATAATAATTTTTGTGCATTTTTCCTGGGAATAAACTCCTAGACATAAAATTGTAAATATTAAGAGTTTTGAGGTGTGAACTATGGTGGTGCACTCTTGTAATCCCAGCTACTTGGGAAGTTGAGGCCGGAGGATCAAAAGTTTGAGGACAGCAGAGGCAACTCAGTGATCCATCATTAAATTAAAATTGGAAAAAAAGGATTGGGGTGCATCATTGTGGTAGAATGCCTGCCTAGTATGCATAAAACTCTCAGTTTAATTTCCAGTACTGCAGAAATAGAGTTCTGGGGCATATTTTCAAGTTTTTCAGAGAAGGACTGTGTTCCTGCCAGCTATAAATGACAGTTTGTTCCTCCAGCCCTTACCTGACATAGGGCATTACTATTTAATCACAAATCTTCACCAGTTGAATTGACAGATAAATCCTGACTGTTGTTTTAATTTGAATTCCTCAAATAGTATGTCAGGTAAAACTTAAAAAAAAAAGTTTGCCTAGTATTTCTTCTTCTGTTTTTTCCTTTGGTGCTGGAGATGTAAACTAGGGCCTCACATATGCTAGGCAAATATTCTACCACTGAGCCACCCCCCTAGCCCTTTTTCTTTTATTTTGAGATAGTGTTTCCCTAAATTGCCCTGGCTGGCCTTGAACTTGCTATCCTCCTGCCTCAGGCTCCCCAGCAGATGGAATTACAGGTGTGTGCTACCACACTTGACTTTTATTAATTTTTTAAAATAAATTTCCTTTATTCTATGTTTTTCTATTATTAATTTCTGAGAGTTCATTATTAATTATGCATACTGACCAACTGTCGCTTATTTTGCTAATATTTTCACAAATTTTCATGTTTCTTTGATTTTGTTGGGCAGCCTATCCTTTCTTACCTTTTCTTTTATATTTAGAAAGGACTCCCTATATCAGGCTCTCATGATGCTTTCTAAGCCACAAGGCAATTGGTCCAACATCCATGCCCTTCCAAGCAGCTGATGAATGAGCTTTTCCCCTCAGGTGACAGAATGCTACACAGTTCTTTCTGTCGCCACAGCATGCTGACAGTTAGTACTTCTAATTCCAGGCACATGGCAAGTTTAGCAATGGGAACAACTGGTCTGCCTTGGGTAGCCTCCCATAGACCCGTAAGGAATGTTTTATAGTGATTCTATCTCATTTCCTCAGTGATAGCAGCTAAGAAAACTTTCTAAGCACTTTCAATCTGTATTATCTCATTTAGTGTTCCCCAAAAGCATACCAGGAAAGCACTGTTACCTTAATTCTACAGTGAGGAATTCGAGACAGTTTAAATGGCTTGAAAGAGTTCGTGCAGCTGGGAAGCATCAGAGCAGAGATTCCAACTGTTTGCATTTAACATATTCACTTAATTTTGAATTTCCATTAAAATTTCATTTATATGGAAGGAAGAAAATGCATGACTAACTACTGAAGCTGTGTTGCTAATTACTGTGTCTATAGCTCTCCTATGGAAGAGAACTCAGCTTTAACATAAATAACACTTGTGGGAAAACTCCAAGGGAGGAAAGACCACCATTATGTCCTATTCTAAGGGCCCAGTTTTAAGACATCCAAAGTAAAAATGACAGTAAAAGGGGATGGGAGAAGAATAAAAGGCCCTTGATGAACACTGTATCCAAATTCATTCATAGCTATTCGTGGATGGAAGCCATCAGTCAGCTCGTTCTTCCTATCCATACTAGTGTGATGGTCTCAGTGTCTAAAATAACAGCTACACATGGTACGAAGCTTCCTGGGGGGCGGGGGTCAGCACTGTGCCACACTTTCTATGAATATTACCACAGTCTGATGGAGGAGATACTATTCCTCTCATTTTATATAGGAGAAAGCTAAAACCCCAAAGGTCAAGGTTCCAGACTACTAAGCAGCCGAGCAGTACAGTGAGGCTCAGACTGTGGATGGAAGCTGAAAGGGTAACTCCTTCTAAAGGCAGAATGCTGGGCCATGACCTTAACATCCCTGAGCCTCAGTTTCTTCACACTCTAGTGCCTTGCTGGTATGTCTGATTGTGCAAATGAAACATGAGATACATGTGGTAAAGTACCCAACAAACAGTAGGTGCTTATTTTTGTTGATTGATTTTGCTTTTCTTTAAGTGTCAGTAGCCACTGGACTCTTGTTAATTCAAAAGACATTTTGTAGGGATAGCCCAAACCTTTCCTTTAGGTTTACACATGTGAAACTAGCCTTGATAGGGCCTCATAAGTCTTGTCTGGGGTGTCCAGGAGTGCTGGCCTGCAGATATCCTGGGATCAATGACTCACCACTAAGGACAGGAGAACGCAAGTTGGGTTAGGGCAGAGCATGCATGCCTGTGCCGCTTAGGGGTGCAGACACAACAAAATTCATGCTGTTGGGCTGCTTTCTGGATAAGATCCTAAATCTAAGTGTGCAGGTTGATGTTGTAAAAGACAATTCCAATTTTGCCTTCTTTCTGCCTTGTTTGAATGCATGCAAAATAGTAACTTTGAGGAAAATCACACCTCTTCTCTGAAGTACCAGTCCTCATCTGTAAATTAGAGCTATTGATATCTCACATATCCCAGAGAAGATCAGAGGGCCACCTCCCTTATCCTCTTAGTTGCCCTCATTGTGGCCGCAGCCCTCTCCCCACAATGCTCCCAAAGACCTCTCCTCCCCTGAGTCAGGCCCCTAGAGATTCATGCCCAAGCTAGTTGTCAGACTAGCCAGGCTCCAAGATTCCTTCCAACTCTGATTCTCTGGTCTTCTTCCTCATTAAGGTGGGCTGATTGAGGCTTGGAAAAAGGCCTGAAGGAGAGCCATATCTGGAGCCTCAGAAGACCAGACACAAATCCATATGTATAAGGAGCAGAGCAGCAGAATGCAAGCAATTTGCTTTCCGGGCTCAGAAAAGCACCACCTCAATGACTTTACCTTCAACAGCATCTGGTATTTTATCAGTCTCTGGCTTGGTCCTCTAAGATACTTAAAAAGAGGGAGACTATGATCCAGTTGACGCTGGCATACCTTTAAAAGTCAAACAGAAATTACATAAAACAAAACATATAAAACACACACACACACACACACGAGTCATCCCGCCCCTCAGAAAGAGTATGTGAAATGAGAGAACAAGAGAGAAGGGGTGGCTTGACTTGTATTTTTATAGGAACTAAGGAAGCAGGGCCATTTTTCCTTTTCAGAAGTAAATTCAGTAGACAGTGGGTATTTCAAGTCTTTCTGAAAAGGAGGCAGCCCGTCCAGAGGCAGGATGGCATCTATTTGGGTCATCTAGAGTCTGACAGGTAGAGATGGCTTGTTGGCATCATTCCAGGGAGCCACAAAGTATGGCATTCTTAGTTCCATTTTTAAATCCCACCCAAGAAGAGGATACTGGTTTCTCACCAGACCATTATGTGCTTCTCACAGGTGGGGTCCATAGACATCAAGGACAGCATTGAAATTTCTAATGTGTCATTTCAAAGTTTGGGAGGCTTGGAATAAATATAAATCCCAATACCAAATTTCTCTGCCTAGTTCAGCACTTTTGATTTCGATGCACATAAATATTTTCCAGGAAGAACAACTTGTGGGAGACTTAACGTTAAGTTCAACATTACCCCAAAGTAGGCGCAGTCTTGACACTCTTGCCAGATGGCCATTGCTCGGGGCAGATTCCTATGGTATTTAAAATATATTTGGAGGTCTTCTTTCTGAATGGGGGAAAAAATAGAACAAATTAATCAGGTAGCATTTTTAAGTCAGTGGACAGGAAGGTACAGCTTCATTTATTCATTCATTCAATATGTATTCATTGATTTCAGTGTGTGAGGAACTGGGAGCACATAGAAAACAACCTTACGTTGGGGTAAGTATGTGATGGAGAGGTGAACAGGGAGCTCAAACAGCCATAAGTGCTTCACACAGACACAAGCAGAGTGCTATGGAGCATGTGCAGGGGCTGTGGGTAAATAAATAAGTAAATTCACCAACAGAATTTGTGTGTATATATGTGGGCAAGTAATTAATTTTTAATTTTTTCCCATATTTTTGTTGGTGCATATTTTTGGATTTATTGTTACATTTCGCACATGCACACCATATAACAATATAATTTGGCCCAAATCATTCCTTATTATTTCCCCTCTTCCTCCCCCCTGTCTTTGCTTGGTCCCTTTCCTTTATGCTACCTTTGATTTTCATGAGGAACAGGAATTTTTATCTTTATCTTTCCTCCCTTTCTCTATGTTTAGGACACCAATTTCTCTCACAAACAATTCTGTAGTGAGTGATAAATCTGAAAGAAAGAACACTTGTGGCCAATAGCCCCTCTCTTCTCTGTCACCACCTTCTCTTTGTCCTGGTCATCATGATGCCAACCCTACACAGAAACCTAAGAAACAACTCATAACTGGAAATAGCACAAAAGCAAAATGTGGCACTTTGGACAATAAAACACAAATCTAAGTCATTTGGGCAACACTGGAAGTGACAGCTCTGCCCCAGACATCACCTTTCACCTGAAGTCCAAGACTCTGAGACAGGAGAGATTATGGATTGTTTCAGAACTAGAGATCAAGAAGGATTCAAAGTGCTGTGTGGGAGGGAGCAGAGGAGGTAAAAGGGAAGTACTGGGGAACAAAATTGGCCAAATTACATTGTGTCTAAATTATATTGCTCATGTATGAATATGTAACAACGAATCCCACTATTATGTATAATTATAAAGCACCAATAAAAAACTAAAAAGAAAAATAACAACAAAGTGCTGTGTGGCCCCTGTTCTCATTGGGTCAAAGCTCTTGAGAGGCGGCCACACATCTGCCAATATCCGAGGGAGAAAGGACAGCCTTGGCCTATGGGGCAGCTTGGCAGCTTTGCTGGCTCCACTGGGGGTTCCTGGTCCATAGTAGCTTTGCCCATCACAGAGCCCATGCTGCCCCAGTGGAGAAGCCCATGTGGCCACCTCCTTGCAGATTTCTATGTTCCTCTCCTTCAACTCTTGATTTCCTTTGAGTCGACATAGGTTATTTTTTTCCTCCTCACAGCTTCAACTATGTCTACTCTACTTGTAAACACACTGCTGGAGCTAGGAGTGTAGCTCAGTGGTAGTGCACCTGCCTAATATGCATGTGGCCCTGGGTTCCACTCCAGCACCAAAAAACAAACCAAAAATGTAGGTTTGTAGCAAATGATTTGTTTCTCTAGCTCTTCCCCTCACCTGATAGATCGTAAGTGACCATTTCAGCCAACAACTATTTCAATTCTGACCTAGGCTATCCCTACACACACACACACACACACACACACACACACACACACACATTTAAGAAGAAAAATGGCCCTTGAAAAATGTTGTTCAGATTGACCAGAATAATAATTCAGAGCTTAACTATAAAATGGTCATTATTCATTCACTCAAAGGCTGTATTGAGTGCCTTTGATATCAGACATTGTGTTAAATATTTGTTAAATTCAATGTTTCAAATAGCTTAGTGGTTTGGCCATAGGAAACATTCCTGTCATACTGAAGGCCAGACTTGTAAAACACTGAAAATCAATTAAGACATCTTATCTACATTTAGTCTGTCAGGTCATAATGATATTAGATCCTATAAAATAATCCAAGGTTTCATTGCTTTCGACATTCAGTCATCAAAAGATTCTCAGAGTCTGGAGGTGATTTTGGAGACTAAGCCTCTCATCCAGTACAAGAACTTCAACAACCAATCATCTTTTCCTGAACTCTCTTAGTAATAGAGGGACCTGGTTCTACTGATAGTTGCTGAGTTGAAAGCTACCCTTCTGAAGCTTTCACTCCTTGGTCCTAATTCTGCTCTCTGGGCAAAACAGAACATAAGCCTCTAAGTATTGAAATACAGGTATTGGCCTAAATTGTTTTTGTAATAGTGAATAGTCAAAAATTCCTTTGAGAAAGGATGTATACTAACTAGCAACATATGAAAATGCTAATTCCCCTCATCTC
This sequence comes from Spermophilus citellus, assembly GCF_964194105.1. Taxonomy (NCBI): domain Eukaryota; kingdom Metazoa; phylum Chordata; class Mammalia; order Rodentia; family Sciuridae; genus Spermophilus; species Spermophilus citellus. The sequence continues at coordinate 78,172,269 of NC_138188.1, forward strand.
CTTATAGAATAAATCAGAAGGCTATAAAACTGCTATCAAAAACTCATATTCATACAAGGAGACATGATTGCTATAGATTCAGACTATGAGCTTTGGTGGTAGATGGTCCAGGTTCAGTTCTCTCCTTTGTCAATGATAATCTACATGGCCTGAAGTCAGTTACTTAACCGTCCTTGACTTCAGTTTCCTCATCTGTTAAATAGGCTCATAACACTTCTGGGATTATTGTAAGATCCAATGAGATGATGTACAGAAAGCCTCAACATTTGCCCTCTATATGCACAGTACTCAGAAAATTGTAACTCTTGTCAAGACACTTCTTATTTTGTAGAACCCTTGTGCGGCCATTCTTACTTTTGTTTCCCACAATGACTTTGCATATTGGTGCCATTAAGAGTGTTGTATAGAAGAGGCAAGTGAGATTTTGAGAGTTTGCTTGAGTCATACAAATAGCCAGTGGCTCAACTTCAATGAGAAGTTACCTTTTTGGAGTCCCACATTCGATCATGTGAGATCTCAGGGCAATTCTAACTCCAAGTAAACTCCTGACAAATACCATTCTACAGAGAGCAGGGTCTCTGGGGGAGAACCTTTTGGATGAGACAGGCCATGGAATCTGATTAAGACACTTGGTCAGAAATAGTTCAAAATTCAATTCCAAGATTGGTGCAATTCTGAAATGTTACTGAGACAGGATAGACTGCTATCATTTTTATTCCCTGTATTTTATCTCCAGCATTATAAATCATACAGGATTAATAGCATGGTTTGTGGTCTAGATTAATGATTTCCAAGGTTTCCCTCAACATGAAGGGCTATAAAAGCTTTGTGAAAGTACAGGAGAGGAATTCTTTTAAGAACACATGTTTAGTCAGCAATTTCCTGACTGTCTCCTCATACTTGAACCTTTTTATTAAAATCATATCTATTTTTCCTTGAGGAATTTGTCCCTGTTTTTCATTCAACAATTTAACCTTTGGAAGAATGATATAAACAACCATAAAGTAGTTCTTAATTCTGAAACTAGATTCCCTGTTAATGGTTTTATGAGTGTAAAAGTGCAAAATAGAATAAAACACTAATCATGTTACAGTAGTAATTTTAAAAGGGAATGAATCAGATTGAATACAAAAATAGTTTTAGTGTGTTTTAAATTCTGGCACTTGCTGAAACTGTGGAGATCCCATACAGGGTCACAGAGGACTTGGTTTCTCCATTCCATCAAGTGCCTTGAAACCCAGGGACTTTTGTTTGCTTGCTTTTAGATAACTCAAGTATTGCTTTCAGATGTATCAATCATAACTTGGGTATTTAAAATGTGTTAAGTCATTGACTTGGGTTCACAAAAAATAAGGCAGGACTTCTTAGGAAAGAGAAAAGAAATGGGAAAGGTTGAGAAAGTGGAGGACACCAGGGGGCATACTATGGGGGCGAGAAACATGGTGAAGGGGAAGATGTTGGATTCAACAGTCCCACTAGCCCAAAGCAGGGATAGAGAAACAGGTAAAGAAAGAGGGACCAGGGCTAGCGGGTGGGAAAGGGAGGTAAATAGAGGTATGTTGTTGTAGGACAGGAAATTCACAAATTGGGTGCTAAGCATAAGAAAGGTTATAAAGATTTCTAATCATCTCCTATGATATTAAATAAAATGGAAGAAAATATAATTTCTGAAATTTTCAATTTAAGTTCAGTATTTTGAGAGCATTAATATAACTTCAGCATGGGGCTTTAAGCCTGCTGTATGATTCATGCCCTAAAACACAGCTTAGTCATTCAGAAGAGGATCACCCACTATGAGGACCTTGGGTGGCCAGCCTTCCATTTCACGGGCTTTGCAGGAAGCCAGGTCTGCAGTTGCTCCTCCATATGAGTGTGAGCCCAGTGTAACTTGGGAGACTAATAGGACTACAAAGGATCCCTGCAGTGCATTTGAAAGTCAGATAGAAGAGCTACTCTCTTAGCATATTTCAAGTATATAACATGTAATATTAACTGTGCTATGTATTACATCTCCATAACTTACTCATCTTGTAACTGAAAGTTTGTACCCTCTGACCAACATCTTCCCATTTCTTCCCACCACTTGTACTCTCTGCTTCTATGAGTTTTAACTCTTTTTAGATCACACTCTGACACACACACCATGATAACCATTTGAGATGACAGATGTTAATAAACTTAACTGTGGTAATCATTTTACAGTGTATACATATACCATATCATCAGGTTGTGTATCTCCAATATATGAAATTTTTATTTGTCAATTATATGTCAATAAATCTGGGGATCAGGGAAAGCAGAGATGTTTTTAGACCTTTGGTGTTTCAATTTGTCCTTGTCACTTACACAGAAAAACAAAGACTGACTTTAATCACATGGTTATTTTTGTTCACTGGGACCACAGACTTACTCTCTTGAGAAAACAACAGGCCAGAAGTTCAGGGTTTTCGGTGCACTTTTCCAATTCTTTTAGAAAAGTCCTAAGGAAATAAAAAACATAAGGATGTCTTGATTGCTACATGTGTGGGATTCAAATTGTTTAAGGTAAAACCACATAAAGTTTTAAGAAGTGTCTAGAAAAATGCTATTCTCTAGGCTTTATTGCTGCTGACCATCTTCTACACGTTCATTTGTGAGGGGAAAAAAATGTACTCTGAGGCATTACTTATGATGACCATGAAACCACCACAGCTGTTCTGGTCATTCTGAGCATCAGCCGCGGACAGATGGGATACGCTGATGCTACATGACGGTAATGTTCATAGCATCTGCCACTGCTCCCGCTGCCGCTGCTGCTTCTCATCAGCCAGGCACAACCAAGTGCTTCACAAACAAACATTTCATTTAATTCTTGACCAAACTCTGCAAGACAAGTTTCATCAGTGTGACACCTGAGGCTCAAAGAGGCTGAATTACTTCTCTTGGAAAAGTAGCAGCCATGGGATTTCATTTCAGTTTTGTGTCTGACCAATGGACAAAGGATGAGGTTAGGAGACAACTATGGTTCAATTTGCCCAGCAATCTTTCCTTCTCCATTAATCAGGTGAAAGGTCTTCAGAGGGTAAAGTAGTCAAAGAGCTGCAGTTTACTCATGTGTGAAATGGGAGGGTTGGAAGTGTCTTCTCTTTCCTTTCTCTAAAACTCAACATCCAAGCAACACTGGGCTAGAGGGACAATTTATTTGGCCAGTTAGCATTTTCTAGCACCCCGTGCCATTCTATGTTAATGGGCATGTGGGTGTGTATCTTGGTCATCTTTGTATTTCCAATGCTGAGCACAGGGCCTGGCATAGAATAAGTGCTCAGTAAATGCTGATGCATGATTAAATAAACAAGCAAAGGAACACAGCTAGTACAGCACTGATGCCTGACACCTAGGACACAGGCCAATGGTGTCTTTCCCCTTCTTTATTCCTCAGGGATCCCTTGGAGCTTCTTTCCCCCTCACATGCCCATCCTACTCCAATCCAATCCACAGACTCCAAATCACTTGCTCAGGCTTGACCATATGAAAACACTTTCATCTCCAAATTCCATCAGTCTGATTTTTGCTCTTCTTTTACTTTTCATTTCTTCCCCATAATGTGAATTATTATGTACCTGCTATGAAATTCATAAAGTTCTTTAATATTCCCAAAGAGAAAGTCCTTGTTATTCTGAAGAGCATCTGGAATCAGATGTTTCAACCAGATAAAATCCATTGGAGTGATGTATCCCTGCAGAGGTGGCAACAAGGTAGGTTTTACAGATATTATATGAGATGATCTGAATCAGCTACTTCAAGAACCAAAACTTTAATGAAATAATTGGGCAATACAGTACACATGCTTCTTGAAAGCTATTCTATTAAATATGTTCTTTAGATATCAGTTTCCTTATGTGTCCATCTTCAGAAGGAGATGGCTTAATGGCAATGACAACAAAGTGGCATTTTAATTGGAAGAACTAATACATATTTTTAAATGTGTATAAGTTATATGAGTAGAATGTGAAAGAAAGGAAAAATCTTACCCATCATTTTATGACCTGCTGCAATTACTGTTAAGTTTTATTATATTTACTTCATAACTTTTAAAAAGCTTATTTTATATGGTTATAATCATGATACATATTTATTTGTACTTTTTTCAGGTTCATTACAGACTCAGTTTATAAAGCTCTCTCAAGAGATTTTCTTAATGTTGCTACTTATTTTCCAAAAGAATCACATTTTTTAAAACAGTTGAATACTATTTATTCAGCATATATATTATATTTTGTTAACCATTCCATTTTTTAATTGCATATTTTGGTTGCTTCTGATTTTCTTATTGTGAAAAATGTATAATAAATAACATTGTACATATAATTTTTTTCCTTAAGATTACTCCTTTAGGAGAAGAAGGAAAGTGTACATTTTTACTCTTAAGAAAAAAAATACCTTAAAACACAAGAAAGAATCTTCCCTTCTTAAGCATCAAAAGTACTTATATTATAATACCCTTTGTTGGCAAGCATGTGGTGAGCTTAGTTGGGTATTCCCGGGATCGGTATGAACTGGCACAATCCTTTGGAGCTATTTGGTTACAAGGACCCAGAGCCATAAGGATGTTCCTTTTCAAACCGAGGAGATATTGTGCTGTTTATTATAAGACTGAAAACTTGGTGAGGTTCTAGAGACAAAGCAACTATTTTCAGTCTCTTTGTTGCATCTATGCTTAATACCCTCCCAATCTACTTACATCGATTATGCTCTCCATTTCTTTTATGTACACTTCTTCAGTCTCAAGCAAGTCACGTACAATGCGTCTGAATCACAGCAGCAGGTGGGAGATTGAAAGAAAAAGAAACAAAGGGAGGGAGGAATGCTCTTTGAGAGTTCTTTTAGAATTATGCTCATCAACACCGGTCCCCTTAGATCCTGGTCAGTTCATTCTGTTCTACTGAACTCTGGCATCTCACAAAAGCACACTCTGCTCACACTGATATCAAGAAGAAACAGCAAGGTTAGAGGGCTCAAAATCCATGAATGAAGCCTGTCCTCTGGGTGGGCTATGTGGCCTGAGGGTGTCAAGAGAGCGGATGCTGAGGTGGGGAATATCACGTTTGGATCTTTGGTCAAGAAGGTCTGCCTGACCTTCACATTGTACGTGTGGTTTCCTAGATTTCCTCTAAAGCTTTCTGCTGTTCCATTGCTCACATCAAGATCTTTGACCCACACGAATGTCTTTTTCCATCCCTGGGTTAGACAGATGCTAATCATGGCCTTTCCTCCATCATTGAACAAACCCTTTCCCTAGAAAGAGGTAATAGAGGGTTTGGTGGGCAGAATTCTGAGATGGCCCCCGAATTCCTGGTCCCTGGTATACAAACACCTCTTCAAAGTGAGTCAGTCAAACACTGATTTAAGTGCTTCTGTAAAGAGATTTTACTCCTTAGTTGACCTTAAGATAGGTGATCCAGTGGGGCCTGTCCTAATCATACAAGTTCCTTAGATCTGGGCCTTGACATCACAGAGATTCAAAGCACAAAGAGGATTCAGCATGGGAAATTTCTCTCTCTTGGCTTTGGAGAGGCCAGGAGCCATGTGACAAGGTACAGGGGCAGCCTCTGGGATCTGAGAGTGGCCCCCTGGATGGCAGCCAGTAAGGAAGAAGTCGGCCCTATAGTTGCAGGCAATGGGATCCCACCACAACTACATGAAGTTAGAAGAGGATCCAGAGCTCTCTCTGAGAATGCAGCAAGTCAACTCCTTGGACTTTACCTTTATGGGACTTGGAACAAAAAACCCAGTCCTGCTGTGCCTGGACTCCTGTCCCAGGGAAACTCTGAGCTAATCTGCCAAGTTTGTGGTCACTTTTTATACAGTAATAGAAAACCAAGTGAAAGAAGGAGGCCAGTCCCCACATCTATCCCAAACAGGCTGTTTTCTCTCACCTTGGGCTATGAGACCACACTGATGCTTCTTTTTTTTTAGGGCTTCAAGAGGGTAACCAAGTGTTTATACAAGTGTTCATGTGTACAATATATACATTTATGGTTTCCTGTGAACTGTTAGTGGGTTATATATTAAATGGAAGCCTATCTCAGAGAAGGATTTTTTTTTCCTCTCTTAAAAATGGATAAGGCAAGGGATAAATAATTCGACAGGAAAAAAATGGGAAAAAGACATGAAATGAGAAATTCACTCAAACAAACAAATGATTGTTAGTCTTATGGGAAAGAAATACTCAATATACACTAATCCAACAAAGGCATGTTTAAACAGGAGTAATCATTTTCATCTTTGAGGATGGTAGAAATTTCAAATCCTAAAGGAAGATGAGGATATGGAAACACTCTCAGACAATATGAGTGGAAATGTAAATTTGTGCAAGCATTTTAGAAGATAACTTAGAAATATCACAGCTGCTTGAAGCTGTAGCTCAGTGGTAGATTATGTGCTTGCAAATGCAAGGCCCTGGGTTCCGTCCCCAGCACCACCAAAACAAAACAAAACAAAACAAAACAAAACAAAACAAATAAAACAAAACATCACATGATCCTGACTCACTAATTTCATTTCTAGGAATGTTCACAGTCACTCAAACAGTATAACTTCAAAGATAACCAGATATTAACTGGAAATTAATTAAGTACCTGTAAAAAAAATGATGGCACATATACATAGTGAAATGCCATGCAGTTGTTAAAAAGAATGAGATCAATTGGTACATGCCAACATGACAAAGCCCAGGTATTTTAAGAAAAACTAAAAAAGCAAAATGCAGACAGTATGTATCAAATTACTACTTGCATAAAAATCAATGTGTGTTGGAAAAATATGAGAGCAAATTATTTTTATTGTTTTAAGGCATGAATAAATTCTTGATAGTCCAAATTAAAAAAAATAAATGTGTGTGTGTGTGTGTGTGTGTGTGTGAGAGAGAGAGTATGTGTGTGTAAAACTACAAGTAAAATTATAAGTGCTTCAGAAACAAATGCAAAGACACTGACGATATTATTACAGGGATTGCATTTGGAGAGTAGAAGTGAACCAGAATATAAAGAGAGGAATTTCTACATTTTACTTTACACCCTTGACAATGTCTGACTTTCTTAAATGGATGAAACATCTACTGATTTTATAATTTTAAAAAAATGTCTTACATGGCATTTTAAGATGAATATTACTGGAGGTAATGGCATGCAAGCCCCATTTGAGAACTATAAATAAGTCATGTAGTTTACACGTCTTATAGCTCAATAAGTCATTCTTAAAATGGGTTTTTGTATCTATTTATCTATGCTTGTTATAAGACAAGACTGATAAAGTATATGCACTGACAGAGGATAAAATACTTCTTGACAAAAAGTATATGAGACTACCAAAAATTACCTTAAGACCATACTTAGCTAAGAGATTCTTGGCTTTTTATAAACCATCCTGAAACAATGACAGTTACTATGTCAGTACCAATCTGTTTCCATGAGCCACGACATCACTAGAGCCACAGCACCAATTCAGTGTTCATAGCAACCAGAACACATCCAGCCTCCTCTGCTCTCACCAAGCACTGGGCCTGAGAACCAGCAGGTCAGCTTAAGGATGGATCGATGATTAAATGAGTGAGATGGTAGAAATAACTCAGTGGTAAGTGGAAATAAATCCTATTATCCAATAATCATATAGGAACTTAGAGATCTTAGGAATTTTTAGGAATCTGATATAGGAAAATAGTTGCAACTCAGAAGAAGAAGAAGAAGAAAAAAATCCTTTGTTAGGTCATGTCCCAGTTTGTAGTTTGGAAATTAGTCTATAGAAATTAGTCTATATTCTGCTGCTTCATTTTACCTTTTGGGGTGTGACAGATATAACTCCAATGACAGGAAGTCCTCTGAAAACTGGAGGCCTATATTTCAGTTCAAATTTTTAAAATAATAATAACCCTCACACCTCCATGAAGCTATTATTCTTTCTTTTCTCTCCTGTTTCCTTTAAAACAGAAGAAAATTTATGTCTCTTGCTGAGGATTGCCTGCTGGTATTCCAAAGTATGTTACTTTGCTCACAGAAAAGACTCTCAAGGATTTACATGGAAAATCATAAAGCATACATAGTGCAAATGACCAGAAAGTACTGGTAGTACTCAAGTCATTTAAAAACACTGAAGCACCTACAGCAATTTATATCTGGTGGATATCTACCCAGAGGCAGAGGACTGTAGTTAGGAAACCACCCGAGTTTATGACACCTCTGGCAGCTTGCATTAATGGGTCCCGCACTAGTGTCCTCGTGGGATCCTAGCATTCTGTTTCAACTTCCAGATTTCTTTTTTTTTTTCCTGTACTGGGGATTGAACTCAGGGGTGCTCTACCATTGAGCTACAACCCTAACCCTGCTCCCCTTTTTAATTTTTTTTTTTTTTTTGAGACACTAAGTTGCTGAGGCTGGCCTCAAATTTGGAATTTTTCTGCTTCAGCCTCCCTAGTCACTGGGATGACAGGCTTGAGCCATCTGGTCCCTGAGCACTTTGTTTTACATTTCAAAATGGATCCACTGTCTCTTAGAACATTAAGGGGGAAATGGTGACATAATGTGTTTTAAAGGAACGTTTCTTCTCTGAAGCCATATTTCATGGTGATTACAAAAGCAGAACTTTGGATGTCCAGTTCCATTCTGTGACAACTCCTGCTTCTTTCAGATGATACCATAACCAAGGGGCAAGAATGGAAGAATCTGCCCTTGAAGATAATAATGCAACCCTGCTTGGTGAGCAGGACCACTGAGGTACATGCAACATGTGCTAGATTCCCTTCTAAGTTTCTTCTCTGTCCATGCATCCTCATCTGCTCCCTTTGGACACTTGCCCCTCACCCCCATTTCCCCCACTTCTCAGCTGTTTAACACAAGAATATCATTTTAGAAACCAATCTGCCAGAAGTCTATTATTGCTCATTATTGTCAAGCAATTTGCCATCAAGACTTTTCTTTTCTTTTATATGTATATATTTTTAGTTGTAGCTGACACAATACCTTTATTTTATTCATTTATTTATTTATATGTGGTGCTGAGGATTGAACCCAGGGCCTCCCACGTGCTAGGCAAGTGCTCTACCACTGAGCTACAACCCCCAGCTCCACCAAGACTTTTCTTTATTCCTGCTATTCTATGACATGAACACATGTAAGAAAGTAAAATCAATTTTACAAATCTGAACTCAGGTTCCCAGGCTCCTTCCCCCTCTCTCCCTCCTGCTGCTGACTCGCCCACATCTTTCTCTTCCTTCCAGGCCTTTGGTCCTACTCAAGCCCACATTGCCAATGGATTCAACATCATAAACTGGATGCCTCCCAGACACCTCAGTCCCATCAAGCTGAGCTAGAAGTCACTGGATGGAAATGCCGTGCGTATGGGGGGAACTGCTATTTTTCTAGGGTCCCTAAAACACAGGTGTTGTTTCAAGCTCCCCTCTGCCATCATACCTTCTATTCAACCTGTCATTTCACCCTTCATCATGACTCCTGGTGTCAGTTTGTTTTCCACCTTTGGTGCCATCACCATGAAGAAGGCTCTAAATTCCTCACCTTGAACACTTTGGTGCACTCTTAGGGGCTCGCCCTTGCCTCTGAGACACAGCCAACAACTTATTTTGCACATCACTGAGCTACACTCTTCCTAAAACTTCATTTTCATTGTGTCATTGTTCTTCCTCTTCAAGAATTTACATAGCTTTCAGTTGCCCATTACTGCCTAAGTAGTTCCTTCCAAGATTTTATGACTCTCCATCCATGTGATAAAAATATTTATTAAAGAGCTAGCTGTAAAGGTAAATCCAGACTTGCACATTCAGAATGAGAGCAGTGTCTGGGGGCTACAGGTGGAATCTGTAATTTTTGCAAGGACCCTTGCTAGATGAATCTAACTGGACTTCCTATTCAAATGAGTAACACTGATATCACTAACTCCTTGGTTACCCCCATCTCTTTAGTTAGGCAGATGTTATCACTATTTGCCATTTCCCCCGACCCACAAATTCTAATCATCCTTGAAATCCCTAACAGCTGCAGATGAAATCTGTAATACAATCTTGTTCTTGGGGGTATTTTATCCAACACCTATTGACTCCCTGCTATGACTCAGGCACAAAAACAGGCTCATGGGATAGAGAAATGCACCACAATCGTAGCTTGAGTAACCTCCAAGTCTAATGGAAGAGACAAGAAAATAAATGATTTCAATAAAGTAACAGGTGTACAGTGAAGGGCATCAAATGAGTTGGGAAGACACAATTTTGAGCTGAGAGAAATTTTTAAGCAGAGTTTTTGTTTTGTTTTTCTTTTTTTCTATTTTCTTTTTTGCCATTGAACCCAGGGCCTTGCATATAGTAGACAAATATTTTACCACTGAAAAACATCCCTGGCCCTACTCAGAGTTTTGTTGTTGTTCTTTATTTGTTTGTTTTTTAAGTGAGGGAGTAAAGGAGAGGGAATATGTCCCAGGCTGAGAAGAACATCATACTGGCTGCAGCAGGGAGAAGAGGCACGAGTGTTTGCTGTATCAAGTACTGGCAAATTCTTTGGAGGGGCTAGGCCGACTCCCTAGTAGGTTCATAAAATGCTAAAATCAGATATAACTTTAAAGGTAATCCAATTTATCTCTTTCTTTTACAGATGGAAAAACAACCCAAACCAACCACAGAAATAGTCAAAAAGAATGGAGGCCAGAGCCATTAAGGTGACTTACCGAAGATCTATGTCTTTGGCAAAGCAAGTGCTCTTTCCCCTCCATTATGTGGTCATTCTTGGCCTATATTTAAGTGCATCTAAAGACTATTTACCAATTATTAAATAAAACATAATTAGAATGAAACCTGCATGGTGTTAGAAAAATATTGGCTTTGGGGAAACTGAACTTTCAATTCTATTTATTCTTCTAACATACAGGATAAATGACTTCCTTTCTCAGGGTGTTAGTTTCTTTATGGGCCAAAGGACTGGATTAAATAATCTTGACGACCCCTCCTGGCTCTCACAGATCATTCTATAAGTGTATTATTATTTCTAATAAAAACCTTCGATGTGATCTTTGGTTTAATGGCCCTTGTTTCTCATTTCTCCCAAGAAATGAAGCAAAGGTCATGAGGCTTTCAATTCATTTACAATCTTCATTAACTAATAAATAGTTAATGTGTAACTGAGGTGTTAAATAGGGACTGCAGGGAGAAGGGGAAGGGAGGTGGGCTGCAGAGGTCTTGGAGAAAATGAAATCTGACTGCTTCATGTGAGCGGAGCTGGGCTTGGCCAGGAAGTTGGGAGAGGGTTAGAGGAAGGAGACACCACAGGGGCTGTTTCATGGAGACAGGATTTAAGTTTGGGATGATGAAAAAGTTCTGAAAGTGGGTTGCATAATACTGTTGACAAACTTAACACTCTGAAAGACACTTATAATAGTTTAAATGGTAAATTCATGTTTATTATACCACATTTAAAAAAAAACTTTATAATTACTAAAATGTTATACAAATGCAAGGATTGTTAACTTCAATTAGAAGTAGAGGGATTGTGTTTATAATCAATTCATGCTTTAAAAAGTGCTGTATGCATAAAATTATTTCATCATTATTGATGATATTGAAAAGTATCCATACAGATAAAAATTATAATTACTAAAATACTATACAAATGCAAGGATTTTACAATTATACAATTTTACAATTATAAATCCTTGCATTTGTATAGCATTTAGTAATTATAAAGTTTTAAAAAATTGTGGTATAATAAACATGAATTTACCATTTAAACTATTATAAATGTCTTTCAGAATGTTAAGTTTATCAACAGTATTGTGCAACCCACTTTCAGAACATTTTCATCATCCCAAACTGAAATCTCGTCTCCATGAAACACAGCCTCCCCACGCTCCACCTCTCCCCCACCCTTGGCAACCAGTGTTCTGCCTTCTGTCTCCATATACTTTTCTACCCTGAGTTCCTCACAGAAGTGGAATAATACCATATTTGTTCTTTCATGTCTGGCTTATTTCACACAGCATTTAATTTTTGAGGTTCATCTGTGCTGTCACTGTATCAACTTCATTTCTCCTTTGTGGATGAATATCTTTTGTTGTATGCATATACCGCATTTTATTTATCCATTCATCCATTGACAGACATTCACATTGTTTCTACTTTTTGGCTATTGTGACCATTGTTACTATGGACATAGATGTGTAAGTATCTGTTAGAGTCCCTGATTTCTACTTTGGGTATATACCTAGAAGTGGGATTAATTAATCACAGGATAAGTCGATTTTTTAAACATTTATTTTCTAGTTATAGATGGACTCAATATCTTTATTTTATTTTTATGCGGTGCTGAGGATCGAACCCAGTGCCTCACGCATGCTAGGTGAGCACTCTACCACTGAGCCACAACCCCAGCCCCTATAATTCTATTTTTAACTATTCCCGGAAAGGCCATACTGTAGTCCATAGAAACTGCACCATTTTATATTGCCACTAACAGTGCACAACGGTTCCAATGGCTCCACATGTTTATCAAAACTTTTTTTTTTTTTTAAGCTAACCTGATTGGTAAGAAGTAAGGAGTTTTAAAAATCATGTTACTATGCACTTGAGTTATTAAATCCCTGACCAGGAGCTCCTCTGAGGCATATGTACTGTCTCATCTTTGTCCCCATAGCTTTATAAGCAGATAAAATGTCAATATATGTTAATTAACATCTTTGCCAACACTTATTTTTCTTAAAAAAGAAAAGCTAACTCGACTGGCATGAAGTAATGTTTTTTTAAAAATTGTGTTATTATGTACTGGAGTTATTGAATCCCTGATCAGGAGCTCCTCTGGGGCAGATATACTGTTTCATCTTTGTCCCCATTGCCTTATAAACAGATAAAATTTCAATAAATGTTAATTGAATGGATGATTAATGGATTTATGGAAGAACACCAATTCTGTGAACAAGAAAAGGAACCAATTGTTGGTTTCATTTCACAGAAGAGGAAATTGGGACTCAAAGCATTTAATGAGTTGACTGAGGTCAAATTGCTGGTTAGGGGCTGCTAATAAGGTCAAATTCAGTCCTTCTAAACTAGTGACAGAACATTGATGTGCCGTGGGGAATTGAGTACACTGGAGTAATACCGCCTTTTCTAACCCTGCCACATAGCTCCATAAGACACTGGTTATGTATAGCAAGAAAACAGGTTAGCAGGCTGGAGAAGAAGAGAGGCTCAGACATTGTCTATCTGTCCTTAGTATTGGAGGAGTATGATTCAAATCTACAGCGCAGTGCATAGGTATATCTGTGATCTAAAATATACCAAGGTATCCTGTGAGGGATTTCTGGCCCAACAAGGAGATTCCTGGAATACTGCTGATAGGAAAACCGTTGTTATTTCAACTGGTAGAAAAGAGTAGTATTTACAGTAATAATCCTTTAAGGAGTATTCAAGAAACTCAATAATCTTCAGTAAACCAAAGAAATAGTGAAACAATTACTAGGCTTCCACCTCATGAAAACAGAAGGATATCTATTACAAAAAAGAAAATTCCCAAAGGGGAACTTGTCTATGAAATAGTCAAAGAGCAACAAAGGCTGAGAAGAGATAACACTGTTTTCTCTGCCCTTTCTGTATAAAACTCTTTATCTAAGTACCCTACTACTCTACTGGTTCCTTTCCTCTTTTCTCACAGAGATCCCTCTCTTTCTAGGATTTCTTCACCTTAAATCTGCAGAGCCAATTAGGTGTTAATAATGGGTTTTACCACTATATCAGACCAACCAAGATGGATTCCTGGAATGTATATGGTTTCAGATTACACCAAGGACTTCAAAATTGGCTTTTCAGAAGTGCTGTTTAAGACAAATCTTAGCAAAGCAAACCATTTCTAAATCTCAACTAATGGTCTACTTATGTTAAATAATACTCAATATAAATCCAAGGCAGAGTTGTAATTGCCTTTTGGAATTGGTTGGTTTGAGTGATCATTCAGTCCTTCTAAACTAGTGACAGAACATTGATGTGCCGTGGGGAATTGAGTACACTGGAGTAATACCCCCTTTTCTAACCCTGCCACATAGCTCCATAAGACACTGGTTATGTATAGCAAGAAAACAGGTTAGCAATGAGCAATGAGCATTTAGTAATGAATATCTATTCAAAAAAGAGAGGGAAGAGGATGTAACTCAGTGGTAGAATGTGTATGTGAGGCCCTGGTTTAATAAGACCCCTGATCTGAGCATAGCAGGGCTTTGCATCTTGTTCATCAATCACAGAAACAACATCATCAATTTGGTAATATACTCCCTTGTGGAAGATTGAGTCTGCAGTGATTATGGTGGAAATAGGCTCAGGAGCTTTGATGGGATTTCTAAATTTTAAAATGTCGATTCCCTTTTCCTTTTTAGTAGAAACTTCCTTTTCAGCAGCAGAAGCAGATTTGTATTTAGTGTTTCTGAGCCACGCAGACCTTCTGTGAATTTCTTGCTTACTCCGCCTGCCGCCTCGCCCCCGTGGCTCTGCGGGGTGCAGCCGAGGTGCAGGCGAAGTTCGCCGCCCCAAAGCCCCGGCCACCACCCATCCCAGTCCTGCCGGCCGCCCCCAAGCCGGCGCCCCCGGCCCATGCAGTGGTGACAGAGGATCTCCCCCAGCGGGCCCTTCTTCCACTTGGAGGACGACGTGGTCTTGCAGCCGCTGCTGGTGGGCTTCAGGCTCAGCGGCACGGTGGCAGGCTCCAGCGGCCCCCCCGGGCGCAGACACGGGAATGGCGGCCGCCTTTCTTGACCGCCCACTGGTCGGCTCGCCACCCGGGCGACCTGAAGAAGGGCGAGGGCAGGGATGCCAGGTTGTCGACGCAAGGACCTCCAAGGCCGCTGCCCCCTGCAGGTGCGGGGTAGGCTCTGCCGGTCCGCGCCCAGCACCAGCCCAGGGCTGTCCACAGCGCCCCGGGGGCGGGCCCGCCAATTGCCTTTTAAAGTTTAAATGTTAATCAGACAGAATTCAAGAGTGTCCCTACAAAAATGTCACCTATTCACTCAAGTTGATGTGCCACCCTGCGTAGGATGGAGATGAGGTGGAGGGAGACTTCTGGGAACCTATGACCCTATGTGCCCTGAGAGTATGAAGTGTATGATCTACCAGTGGGAATAGGAGAAGAAATGCTGAAAGGCCCACTGTCAGGAAATGGTACCAGGTCATTGTCACAGGGGCTGCTTGAGCATTTGCAGCATGGAGAGGAAACGGAGCCAGTCTCACCCCTCCCCTGGATGAGTTATATCCTATCCACAGAACAGCTTTATTGGACTAAAGGAAGATCCCAGCAAGCAGGGCCTGATCCTCCAAGATGGTTCCTGACCCTGTAGGGCCCCACTGACTGCCAGCTGGCACAGGAGAGGGACCCTCATGTGTTAGCGGGAAGGAGAGGATCAGTTATAGGAGGCCCCCTTCCAGGGCAAGAGAAGAACCTGGAACAAAATGGATTCTTAGAATGGCCTGTGGGGAGGGCCTCTTTGTGCTGTCAGTTCTAGTCATTGCCAGTTCTGAGTGTACCCAGTACAGTCTCATCCAGCTGCTGAGGTCCTGGAATTGAGGGAGGATGGTGATGGTGCCAAACCACAGGCGCAGCAGGAGAGCCGCAGGAAAGGGGCTAGCATGCCTCCAGTGTCAGCCTTGGGGCCTTGGTGGCATCAAGGGAGAAGGACACTGGGCCCATTGTACAACAGATGGAGCTTCTTGGAATGCAAGTTGTACATTTGATGAACGTGGAAGCAGTCAGCAAAAATTTAGTTCAACCAGCAGTTATACGGTATGCATTTGCTCTGTGCAAGGCGTTGGGGGTGGGGGGTTGGAGGAAACTGGAGATGAGCAGGATGTGGTCTCCACCCTCAAGGGGTCTGAGGACTCTCAAAATAGGAAAATAGATCCAGGCATCATTTAGGAGTGACAAAATGCTATCAATTATTATTGACAAGTAAAAATACTGAGTCTGCTGGCCTTACGGGCATTCAAGTCCCATCCATTCACTGTTTCCCAAGCATGTATTTAGATATTCCAGTTTAGACATGCTAAACTAAAGACTGATGTGACATACCTAAGTGAAGACGTGCAAATGCGGAGCTTGGAATCTGGCTTCAAAATACAAATCAGGATTAAAGGCACAGAGAAGATCACCAAGTAACAAGTATGGGGAGAAAAGAACAGACAGGAAGGATGTGCATGAGTTGGAGGGGGCTGGTGGGTAGTAAAGGAGGCAGCCAAAGAGTTGAGGTGTTATTTTAAAGGCTGATGCTGTGTTAACAGAAATGGAATTCCCAGAGACGTGAATTGCATCCCATCCTTTCTGGGTGGTAGTATTGGCACAATGAAGCCTCCTCTTCCTTCTCTCCAGAGGAGAGGAGCTTTCTGCAGCCTGTGGTGGGCATGAGGATGCTGACTGTGCATCCTGCCCTTAGGACAGCCCCAGTCACTGTGCACAACACTCCACATGTTATCATTGGTACACACTCCTTACTTGCCCTGCTGTTAGGTGTTTCTCACTGTAAGATACACATGAATTGGTCAACTTGCCTGAGATCCCAGGTAGGAAACTAAGCCAGGATCCCACCAACATGTCTCTAACAGGCCTGGCCTTGCAGGAACAGTGGCTGGTTTCAAAATACAAAGTCTGTGGTGTCTGAATTCACAGGACAGGGTCTATATAGGGTCTGACCTGATAAAATCTAGACAGAGCCAATTAAACTGAACTAGTTAAGCCTGACACTAGTTTGACATAATTCACTTGTGTTAGGTGTAAAGTCAGCTATCAAACCTGCTCCCTCTTCAGGATTTCTTAAACACTGGCCTCTTGCCTGCTTCCACAGTTTCCTTGGTTCTCCTGTTCTCAGGGCTTAGTATTCGCTCCACAACTGATGCTGCATGCCTTACTGCCCCACCTTCTGGTCCTCTCTCCTAAATCTGCTCTGTCTCTTCTAACATGCAAATTTCTCTACCACCACAAGACTCACTTCTCTATTTACCATCTTGATGATAGTTTCTTTTTCTACTCCCTTCCATAGTTCTCTAGTGCTATGCAAAATGTATTCCTAAGGATGGCATTCAAAGTCATTTATAAACTGAATCCCAGGGTTCTCTACTCACAACCAGTTACTGTGGACAAGGAGAGCACCCTGACACTGTCCTCATTCTTTAGGCTGGCCAAGTCAGTGTCTTTATTGTCAGCATCATTGCTGTTATAGAATTTTATTTCCCACTCATCTCAAAAGTTTCATGTACTCTCTCACAGTGAAAGTAACTGAGTTCTACACCATGAAATCCAACATTCTTGTCCCCTCTCTCTGGAGTGGGATTGGGAGCCAGTCTGTTCCAGGAAATTTTCCCAGATGGGCAAAGGGACCTCCCTTTCCTGTTCCCTTCTACATAGAAGGGAAGTATGTGTGTGTGTGTGGCGGGGGGGATGGGGGCCAGCACACAAGAGTGGGCACTCTGGACCATTGTACCCCTTCCCTTACTCTTCCTCATGCTCTCTACCACCAAAAGACTGGCATCTTCTGGAATTATTTCCGGGTTTATTCTTGAAATCATTCATCTGTTGGTCTAATTTTACAAAGGATGATGTGAATATGTGATTTTTATGTGTTTATCTATTTTGGATACGTTCCTATTTCTAGTGGGTACAGTCTTATGTATTCCTGTATGTAGAGCATGCACATATGCTGATGGGTAGGCCTACTGTTCCAAATGACCAGAAAGGAATAGTCAAAATTGAATATTTCATATGAATACAGCATACACATATGCTGATGTGTGGTGGTGGGGGGCTATGTGGGGTTACATTCAGGATTTTAGTAGGGAAGGAATGTGATTGGCCCTGTAGTAATAATTAATTGGCTTATTTCATGGGTTACTATCAGTGACTTCCTTGTGAATCACATTATGTGAATATTTTTGCCTGTGGTCTGATGCGCATGTAGCACTATCATCTCTGAGGTGACAGTGGGTGCAGAGCCATGCCCTCTGAGAATGATACACAAAAAGAATTTCATTAAAATATTCTGAAAGGCTTTTTTTTTAAAGCAGTTACAAAATGTTCCCCAAATCTAGTTTGCAATAACAAATATAATGTTGTATTTACTATTTACAGTTTTAAACTCTGGTTCAGTAAACTGTTTTGAACTCATCACCTCTATTCCTTTTACAATAATAAACCTGAAACTTTTATTTTACTGAATTGGGGGTACTCTTATTTTTCAGCTATGTTCTGAAATATGTGTAACAAAAAAGAGCTCAAAACACGATCTCCATTGAATGGTAATGTTGTGTTCTATATGGAGAAGGATAAGGCAACATTTGGGGAAAAAGAAACCCAAGGCATAAAGGATTAATTTACTAGCGCTTTCCCCAAGTAGACTTCTACATTCTTCTGATAATGTCTAATTTCGTGCATGGGGAAAACACAGAAAGAGAACATTCATGTGGACCTTGGCTTACATTCGGTCGTCTGAGTAAATGAGCCCAATTACCTGAAGAGGCGCGGAGGAATCACTTCCTGGAGCCTTCCTTTGCAGAAAGAACACTTTCGGGCGGGGCCCCTCACCTTCACCAACAGGCCGGGGTGGTGGCACTCGGTCAGGCGGGGTCGGGCTTTGGCAGTGACGCCTGTAGGTGCAGGCGACGCGCTGTGAGGGAGGCTCCCCCGCCCGGGCCCCGAGTCCCCTGATTGGGCCCGCCCCACTCCGCCCGCTTCAGCCCCGCTCCCGGCGGGGAAGCTAGCTGAGCCATCGCTGGCTGCCTGGCCCTGGCCAGAGATTTAAAGCCCGCAAGTTTTGTTCTTGAGACCAATGACTTTGCTCCGCCGTGAGGTGGAAAGCAGACCTCCGATTTGGACGTTTAGGGAGCTGGGCTTGCATTTGGTGAGTTTTTTTTCTTTTAAATTGCTTTTAAGATTAAACTTGAGTTTGAAAGTAAACCACGAGTGAAACGGCCGGTGGGGAGGGGGGGAGAGGGATTTATTTAAAAAAAAAAAAAAAGACTGCTGTAGTGCAGTGTTATTTGATGTAAATTAGTTTTCTTCCTTTGTTATTCAGGCCCGCAGAAGGTCCAGGCATAAGTGGTGTGACTAGAAACCTCTTAACAAGTCTCGCCTGCCTTTAGAATTCTTGCTGGAAAACTAGAATAAGTTGATCCGACAACCGCAAGTCAAAACTTATCCGTATTTGAGTATCTGTTACGTTAAAGGAATGGGTCACGATCCTGGTGAATAGTGTACCGAGGCCAGTTGTTTCTTTGATATGGAATAAATATACATGCGATCAGCGGCACGATAAAAACCGTGCCCAGCAGCATATTGCATCTTAACGTGATTCGAGGCCTCTCGGTGGGTTTGGAAATGTTGCCTTTCCTTTCTGATCACTAAATGGAGACGTTCTCGCACTGTTGGCGGGATAAGCCTCCAGTCCCTGGATGGGTTTTCTTTGTGCGGCGGAGCAGAGACGCTTGCTCCCTGGGTCCCGGGCAGGGCGGCGGGCGCGGGGGGCTGCGAGCCGCCCAGCCTCCGCCCCGCCCCTGCCCCGCCGGCCGCACCGCGGAGCCGCACCTCCTTGCCGGTGCAGCTCCCTATACAGCACAGCAGGCTCTTCTCTGCCGGCTCTGGACCGGACGAGGTTTCCACAGGGCGGAAAGGGAAGAGCGGCGTGGAGGTGAAGACGAGTTCGTTCACATGGGTGGCTCCGGGACGTCGGGTTGGAATGTGCCCTCGGGCCTGGGACGCGCGGCGGGAGCCGATCCCGGGCCGGGAAGCACGGCCCAGCATCGGGAAGCTGGGGAGGCCCTTCCCGGAGTGGGCTCGGGCTGCCCGGCGTCCGAAGGCGCGGCGAGGAAGGAGGGCGCGATCCCTCCCCGAAGCGCCTTTGTTCTGTCCGGTCAGTCTGCGCGGGCGCCCGGCGGCCGGGACCCGGGGCCCAGCCGCCTCCTGGGTGAGGCAGGTAGGCTGGGGTCCCCGGAGGTCCGGTGGGGCAGTTTCCCAGGACCCCGCGGGCTTTCCCTCCAGGAGGGGTCTCCGGCAAGGCGGCCGCGGTGTTGCGCTGCTGACACCCGCCGGAGCGCGGGAGGCGCGAGGCGAAGAACGCCGCGCCCACAGCTTTGGTTTCCGGCGCCGGGTCCCAAACTTGCCGCCACCCCCAGGGCGGAATTTGTACAGACAGCATCGGGTTGGAAAAGGGGAAATTGGCAGACTTTCGGCTGGCTACAGGCTGGGGAAATGGAAACAGGGAAGTGGGCAGGCAAGGGAAACTGGGAAACTAGACCTCTTCCTGGAGAGGGGAAATCTTTGCTCCTCTTTCTATTGACAAATTTTATTTTGCGTCCTGACTTGACAAAGTGATATTTGCCCAGATACCGTGTAGGTGAAAAGTTAACAACTTTAAATTTGCATTTCACTACACTATATTCGTTTATAGTGTTGGTTTTCATAGGTTTTGGATCACGTTAAAGAGACACCAGTGTTGTGTCCGCAAAGCATCTGGTGGGGGCATGTAGCTTATATTTAGAGTAATTTTCTAATGAAAGTACATCCATTAGAATTGGATTTGTTCCTCTGTGTCTTTATTTTGGGAAACCTTACCTGGTCCCTGTGGGGGGAAGGGAGATGGATGTGAGAAGCTGAAATTGACCCAGAAAAGGACGATTGAAGTTAGATGTCTTAAAGTAGTGGCGCAGAAATGATCCAACCCGGAGCACTCCTAGGATGTTTAGTGATTAGCATCAGATGTTTTTGACTTTCTTAAAAAACAACCTTTGGTAGATTTTATATCTTGTCACAAAGAAGAAGGGAAACCTGCACTTGGGAGCCCACTCTTTGCTTTAAAAAAAAAAGCAAGATAAAGTCAGTACCTTAAGGTTTCCATTATATACTTAAAGTGTTGGGCCACTTGTTCTTACTCCCTACTCGTGACCCCACTCTCCAGAAGTTCACTGAGCCCCCTTTGAGGATGAGACCACCCTTTTCCAAGGGCCCACCTGAGCCTTAGGATGGGATGAGTGTTGTATTGGGAAGTTCATAAACCTAGAGAAGCTCTTCATAAGGAAGTGAGATGAAGGATAAATAGGTAGTATAGATGTTTATAATTGCTTTGCCCAAAAAGAAAACTCAGAAGATAGGGTTGAATTTTCAAATGAATTCCAGGTCCTATTGAGTAAATAATGTCACATTGTATTTCATTAGAATAGAACCATATTTCCTTTTTTTTTTTTTTAAAAAGACATACAAACAATGAGACTGTGGAAAAGAAAGTAACTTTTCAATTCTCAAATATAGAACACCTTGAATAACTCATGGGTTTCAAAATGGGTCATGTTTTTTAAATGGGTCACTTTGGCCAGAATCATTGCACTTGGTGACTTTCAAATTTTAAAGGATTGAGTTCTTTTTGAGGCCTAATTGCATTAGAATTTGCATTTCATAACAGATTGCTGGATAAATTCAGAAGTAACAAAATGTACCCTTTTTTGGGGGGAGTTTTACGTATGCTCAATGGAACAGATTTAAGCAAATTATTAAAAGAGCTTTGCCTTTCCACATCAAATTTCTGCCAGCACAGATGTAGCCAGAACAGTGTGAATCTAGAATTACTTTCCTTACAATATGCAGTATCTATTATGTATTAATTTATAGTGAGAGAGGATATAAGAATTTTTATATATAAAGATAAAAAACTTGATCAGGTGAGATGTGAACTTCAAATAAATAAGTGATTTTTTTTTTACATTTTGATGCCATGAATTCAGAGAATGGCTTTAATCTGTAACTTAATAAGATTTATCTTTTATAATGAAGGCTTTAATACTACAATCCAGTTTATAGAAGAGAATGTTCTACGAAGTCTGCAGGCAAGAAAACCCCCAAGAGCCAGGTGCAAAATTTTTGTAAAACAACCTAAGGTCCACTTATGATTTCATATTTTATCTCTTTTCTTCTTGTTCCACAACTTTTTCTGTAACTTTCTGAGAATGGCCTAAGCGAAATAAGCTAAAAGGTTGACTCAAGTCAGATTTCCTTCTCCATAATTTACAGGGTCTTATAGTCTTATTATCTGTCATCTTCATTGATAGGTCTTTACAGTGCTTGTGGGAACCACAGTGTTCTTTCCTGTCAAGGATAATGAAAGAACATGTTTAGTCAGTTAGGATTGGTATTTCTGGTCTCATGGTAACAGTAGTCATGTGTTAAGTGGCTCTTAGCAATCAAATTAGTTTTTTTTAAACTCCTATCTAATTAATATCTTTATAAGAAGCATATTAATAATATATCTCAGATTTTTGAAAGATAAGTAACCCCTAAAAAATGTCAGCTATCTACCAGTTAACCAACTGTGGTAGATACCTGGATAGTAATGGAATATCTGATGTGGACCATACTTTGTCAATAGGTTATCTCAAAAAGAATTCTCAGAAAGCAGTGCTACATGGTTTACAGTGAAGTCAAGTGCATGTGGATGGTAAATAGAAGAGGCAGAACATAAATCTACAGGTTTTTTTTCTCATTCTAAAACTCTTGGCTCTTCTCTATCTCACCTCCAACAGGTCCAGATTCCAGTTTGCAGTGGAACATTTATTGATTTTTGGTTGAGGATCTACACCTGTAACATCTCTCAAGTCTTCCCAGCATCCTTCCCCTGGCCTCCTACACAGTATGTGATAAGTTAATCTTTGTTGATTTAATTAACTGTAGCTTTTACTTTCATTTAGGGCTATGCAGTGCAAGGCCTGGAATCAGGCTGGTGCTTAATACATGGTAGCTAACTTATTATAATCATTGTCCATCAGCTAAGATAGGAAAACTTATATACCTGCTATATCTCAGGTCACACCATCTTCTGCTTCTTGTCCTCTGTGTGTTAAATCCTTAATCCAAAGCTGTTTCTAGCTACAATGCCTAAATGAGACAAATGAACTGCCACTGAATAACAGGCATAAACGGTTACTATCACCCTATTTCTGATCACTATTTTACCTACTAGTTTGACCTCAGCTCTTCTTTTTTTTTTTTTTTTTCCCTCCACTTTTTCCCTTTACCCTAGCTTCTGACCAAACCAAGTTATTTGACATTTCCCACTGTAGCCACAACTTTTTCTCGGGTGTGCTTTCAAAAATGCCTACATTAGGTTCTCTTGGGATGTCTACTCCTGCTCCCTCCACCCTACCAGTAACTTCTGTCTGTTATTACCTTTCCTTCTGAACTGTCACTTCTCCTTTCCTCCCTGAACCCATGCTTGAATTGCAGCCATTATTATAGGTCCTGCTTATTTGCCATCTCTCTCACACAGGGGTTCCCCATTTCCATCCTCTTCTCCTACTCATCTCAGCATTCTTTGTATAGTAACTGGGTTTCCAATATCAGATTCCTGGATGAAATTTCCAGAGCCTCACCTCCTCCTGACTTAATGCAGCATTTCAAATTTACCTTGGTAATTTTTCTGGGGCAAAGCCATCCTAAAACAATCTCAACAATCACTGCTGGAGTGAATGCTGATCTTTGTGTGTGAAGAGTCCTAGAGGGGTGGCACAGGTAGGATTTGGAGTGGTGGCAGTTTTTGGCATATTTTATATCACCTCAAAGGGGATAGGCAGTCACTTGTTCTTATTGATAGGAGAACATACACACACTTATATGTTGTTGTTTCACTTTATTTTGTTTGGTACTGGGGATTGAACCCCGGGGGGCTTAACCACTAAGCCACGTCCACAGCCCTTTTTAAATTTTTTTGGGGCTGGGATTGTGGCTCAGTGGTAGAGTACTTGCCTGGCATGTGTGAGGCACTGGGTTAGATTCTCAGCATCACATAAATAAATAAATAAAATAAAGCTATTGTGTCCATTTACAACAGGAAGGAAGGAAGGAAGGAAGGAAGGAAGGAAGGAAGGAAGGAAGGAAGGAAGGAGAGAAGGAGGGAGGGAGGGAGGGAGGGAGGGAGGGAGGGAGGAAGGAAGGAAGGAAGGAAGGAAGGAAGGAAGGAAGGAAGGAAGGAATTTATCTAGAGACAGGGTCTTGCTGAGTTGCTCACAGCCTTGCTTAGTTGCTGAGGCTGGCTTTGAACTTTCGATCCTCCTGCCTCAGCCTCCTGAGCTGCTAGGATTATAGGCATGTGCTACCGTGCCCAGCGATATTTATTTTTGATTCATGCACTGGCTATAAACCTTAAGCTGGATGCCTGGTTTACATCTGTTATGTCATGTTCACTTTTTGCCTGTCATTTTATAAGCCAACTTTGAGTACATCTTCAAGTTTTTTCTGTTATTCATGAAAAAATTTTCATACAGCTTTTTAATAAAAGAATGATAGCTTTTCCAGGGCTAGTGTATGATTCCCTGCGTGTATGACTCCTTAGTTTACCCAGTACTGTTAATCAAATACTCGCATCAAACATTCTGAATTTTTTCTCCTTTATTTTTTTCTCTCCTCTCCTTTTGTCTTCCCCACCTCTCTTCCCTACTTCTGCCACTTTGGATCCTTCTCCTTAGATCCCTAGTTATCTTTAGAAAAAAGATTTTATGTACCCAGAGTACACAGACAGATGGGGTCATTTTTACTTATTGTCTAGTGCAATTGGGACAAAGGAAAAGAAAAAGGAAGAAGGGAAAATTGAAAATTGAGCCCAAGGAAGGTTAGGAGAAGGTTATGTTCAAATAGAAAATGAATACAAGTGTTGGTGAAATGCAGGTGGGATCAAAACATAAATGACTCCAAGCTTCAGACAGAGACGGAAATTCTTTGGCTTGGTGGATCATGGCTCTAGTTCCTGCTCCACTCACTTCCTTGCCTTCCCATCCTAATGGGAACTTCGGGAAGAGCTGTGCCGGGAAAGGCGTGAACAGCTCAGGGACTGAACAGAACAATCATCTGCTCTGAGTTGCCACAGCGTCTGGAATTGATGGAGGTGAGATAGTTAACCCCAAATCTCAATGCCTCACTTTCTTCTGCAAAATGGGGGGAGATCATTTCTCCCTTATGGTTTGTTGTGAGGCTTATAGAGTAACAAAGGATGTGAAACAATCAGAACAGTGCCTGCTATGCAGTAAACATGCCCATGTTGGAAACTGTTGCTATAGTGGGTAAAGAAGTTTGTTTCTTAAGTAGGAAAGAAAGAAAAAAAAAAACAAAACAGAAAACTGAAAGAATAGTATTTAAAAGAGCAAGCATTCTTGTCAACGCAAACAACCATGTTGCAAGAATGAGTCCAGGGGGCAGGCATACTAAAGCAAATGTTTGACCTCCTTTGTATTTTTATTTTTTGTCTTTCAAATTTCACATAATCAAACTGTCTACTGGGAGATTTTAGTGACTTAATAGAACTGCATTAAAATGTAATACTACTCTAAAATCCCATGCCACCAGTTGCCAGAGTAAAGACTTAGGGCTTGATTTGCTTATTCTTTTGATATTTCTCTGTCATTATTTTCCCTACAACCAGGAAACAAATCTGTACCCATATTTAACTTATAAAGAAACATAGAACTTAGTTTATGTAGATGAGAATCTTGTAATTGGATTCACATGGTAGTTTATAACCCACCTTCCCCTCTATCCTTCTATCCATGCTTGCTGAATTGGAACTTAAAGTTTTTGGACTAACACTGAATCAAGAACTAACTCTGTAAATATATTCTTAGTGGAAGGATAATAGCTCCAAATGGCTTCTACATTTTGCCTGTGGCTTGAGACAGTTTTAAGGTTAAAGTCACAGCCATAAAAATACCCGAAGACACTAGCTATGGGGTAAAGTTTTTCCTTTTTTATAGGACTTATGTTGGAAACACTCAAACTTCGCTTGAATTAAAGAATAATATAACTTTTGAAAGAATGTCTAATTTTTCACTCAGAATAGGAATTGTAAATTCAAATTTCACGTTGTTTCCTTTCTTCTTAAGCAAATAGAACAGGCAGTTACCACTGACTGGTATCTGGTTGTGCGGTCACAGAAAATTTTATTTTTCTTTTCTTTGAGTTAGGCCTGAGCAGGAACCCAAAATTGTCTCTTAGTTGGGACTTTAAGTCTTCAAAATTTAAATGATGGTATAAAGTATTAAGACTTGAAAGAAACAAAAATCTTTGACTTACTGAAGGAGGCTTATTAGTGTATAGTTTATGATAGTGTCACTTTTAAAAGCATCATTAATATTTGAATGGCTCATGGGGATAGTCTGAATACTAAATTGATTTTTAAAATGAAGGCAATCATTAATTTGGTCCTACTTTCTATGAGACCATTCAGGGACAGGTTTTTACTATGATATTTTATTTCTCCAACAAAGAAAAAACTAGAGCTAGGAGACAATGGTTAAATTACTTTTCTTCTTTTAACCCAGTAGCTTTCCTTCAAATAATATTGTCTGCTTAAGTAGAATTTTAGGGTTTATTTTTGTTTGGGGGAATATTTGAACTAAGAGAAGGCCATTTTATGGTGCGGCTTTGATTCCATCTTGATTGGTGTTTTCAAAACTTTCAGGTCACAGTCTATGAATGGTTCATGTAGCTACTTTAGGAAGCATAAGTGTAGCATTAAAAATAAAAGAAAAATGAATAGAAGTGTGCATTGCATATAATAAGCATTAGTACCATTTATGATATAAATATCAGAAATATATTCTGACACACACACATCCATACACATGAATGAAAACATGTCCATGGAAGTCAGCCACACTTAGTACCCAGGGAGTTTCAGTGAGTAGGACAGGGATTAAGGTATCTTGTAAAACAGGGATGTTTAATCACATAAAGGGATCCTGTCTCTGTTTATAATTTTGATACTTTGTTCATCATGAACTTTTCCCTTAATTTCACCTTTTAAAAAATATTTAAAATATTACATTGACTACCTTATTTTTAGTGCTCCCTTAAGTTTTGCATCCCAAATGTCTACCCTGCCTCCCCGCAGTCCATGTTCTGATCAGTGTGTTTCATTGAGGGCATGGAGACTGTGGGCGAACCTCAGCAACTTGTGACATTGGTGGCATATGGGGAGGAGGAGGTGATGATTGGTGTCTTCTCCCTTCTCTAGGGAGCAAGTGGTAGAACAGTCAGAGTGAGGGGCCAGGCCGGGGTTGGTGAAGGGGCTGGGAGAGGAAGAAGGTAAGAGGGTGGTGACACAGCAGTGAAGGCTACCCACAGGCAGAGAATGCCATTTGTGTGACCCTGCCTGCTGGCGTTAGGTTTCTCCAGCAACCTGTAGGTATTGTGGGAGTAGAGATGGGAGCGATGGCTACTGAGACAGGCAGAAGGACAGGAACCAGGAACTGAGGGCAAACGTATCTTAGGATTCTGCATTTGAGGCTGGGGGTAGGGTGAGGAAGGAAGGTTAGGAGGTTGCTGGAGGGCAGAGGAGTCCCACTGCATATTAAAAGGTGATGGATAGGAACTGAATGTCCTTGAGAGTAAATTTCCTGGGATGTAAGATCTCTGAGGAAATGCAGTTCTAAGTGAAGCCATGTAAATGACTTTCTTGCCAATGAGTTTTCTTGGGTATGTGGGAGGTTAATGTGACCAAATGATACCCATATCATAAATAAGGTTTCCACAGACTTGGGAGAATTTTATGTCCACGAAATAAAATGAAAACGCTAGCTTCCCTAAAGGTTAGATGTTGTTACTGTGTTCATAACAATGGCCAGAAATGCTCAAGAAGCACCATTGTTTCTAGTTAGCATCACTCAGCCCTTAGGTCTGAGATTCAGGATGGCTTCTCTTTATGGAAGGTGTCTTTCTTGACCTTAACTCAGTCCCACCTGGCAGCTGGGTCTGCCTTTAGCCCCCCTTGTTCCCAGCACATTTCTAGTTGGTGCTCTAGAAGGACATTTCCTTCTCTACTTGGAGCTCCACATTGAGAACCTTCCTAGTGCTGCTTCCCATACCAGCCATTTGTTAACTCCATCGTAATTTTCTGAGCTAGCCCTTTAAAGTAGCTCCTATTTTCCTTAACGCCTCCCTCTTTTTCTCCTTCCTCTGAGTTTATTTTTCTTCTAGATTTCTCTGCTCATCTCTCTCCAAGGCAGCTCACACATATGCATGATCAGCCATCTGCGTGCTAAGTGCCAACCTGGATTTCAGTCCTGTCTGGCTTGGATTACCCGCTGGTTGTTTGTACCTTGTTATTGCTCCATCACCTCAACCTCAACACAAGTCTAAGACCAAATGTAACTAACCTTTACCACTGCTAACTCAGGAAACCAGTTTTCCCATCCTTGTTAGCAATACTTGAAATTACATTTCACTCCTCCTCATCTTCCTTTCTTCCCCATCCCAGGTCATTCATCAGATTCTGCTAGGCTTTTGTTTTCCTCAAAAGTGTCTTTATCCCTCATTTGGTTTGGTTGTGATTTGTCTCCCAGAGGTTCATGTGCTATAGGCTTGGACCTCAATGTGGCAGTATTAAGAGGTTGTGGAGCACTAAAGAGGTAGGATCTAGTTCAAGGTGAGTAGGTCATTGGATGTGCTGCCCTCTGCGAGATTGTGAGTTGGTTGTTATGAGAGCTGATTGTTGTAAGGTAAAGTCATTCATGTTCTAGGACCCTTTTGTGAATAGCCATTTCCCTTCCCTTTTCTCTACACCTTGTGATACAATTAAAGGAGCCCTCATCAGAAGCTACACAGATGGGGATGCTTGATCTTGGATTTTCGGCTTCCAAAACTGTGAGCTAAATAAACTTCTTTTCTTCGTAAGACACCAGATCCAAGTATTTTGTTATAGCAACAGAAAATGGTTGAATACACCTTCCTTCCCTCCTCACTTTCACCACCCTGAACTCCATCAACTGGAGGCCCACCTGTCCTGATCTTCAGGTACTGCTCTCTATCCTGCAATACCTCTCTGCCTTTAATCCCTTTTGCTCAAACTTAATAAGTATCAAAAAAGGGAATGATCATCACAAACACAAACAGAAACTTCTGTGACTTCCTTCTGCTCTCTCTACAATCTAAGACTTGATTTTCAAGGTTCTCCATAAGCAGGTACCTACCTCCCTGCTTTCAAATATATTCCCATTTCACAAATATTTGCCCCAGGCAATTCTTTCCTTTCTCTCCTGAAACAAAGACTGTTCCTTGTCCTTTAGCCACTTCGATGTTGGTCCTCCTCAGGCCCTGCTGAAATCCTCTGACTAATCCTCGTGGATCTCACTGCTTAGCGACTCCTCTGTTGTGTGCCTGGAGTTGGTATCACCTGAATGATCTCTGCCATGCTGTTTGCACCTTACCAGTGTTGGCCATGGGAACCAAGTTCTTATGTGGAGATAGTGAGTCTTATCTCACATTGATTATAAATGCTTTGAGATTGGAAACCATAAAATACATACTACTTTATGATCTTTTACCATGCTTGACTCACATAGCAAATACTCACATCCTTGTACGATTAATTCAAACATCAAAAGTTGAGGTTAACTTGAATTTAAAATACAGATCGCACCATCTTGATTAAAACTTTGAAATTTCTAGCAAGTTTT
This sequence comes from Spermophilus citellus, assembly GCF_964194105.1. NCBI lineage: Eukaryota > Metazoa > Chordata > Mammalia > Rodentia > Sciuridae > Spermophilus > Spermophilus citellus. The sequence goes on from NC_138188.1 coordinate 78,201,745, forward strand.
GTATAACTTTCCAGGATCACAAAAGCAGACACCACAAGGAAATGAGTTGACAGCTGGTATGAAGTAGAGAAACCTCAAGGGATATTTTAGGGAAGTGAATAGCCTCTAGCACACCAACCCTAGTTTTTTCCAGAGAAGTTTAAAGAACTCTTGTGAAGAAATACATTGTTGAGTAACTGAGGGGCATGTCTTCCAGGTTGTGAAGTATTTGAGTTGGGTTTGTCACCTTTTCTGATATCCCTCTTCTATTCTTTACTTTTCTGACTACTTGTATTACAAAAGAGAATACTAAGGTTAGCAGTTCCATTCTCCCAGTCCAAATAGAAGAAAACCAAGTTATATTCTGAATATCTGCATATTTCCTCTCAGCAATTCTTTGTCCTCTTCTCTATAGTGCTCTGTATCATATTTTTTAGTAGACCCTGGAGTCATCTATAATTTTTACTTCCCTTCAGTAACATTACATTGATATTCACCTCTGATGTGCAGATGAGATTACCAAATGCAATAAGGTGAAGCCAGAGGTTACACAATAAATCTGAGGTGACCCTTGAGTTTCCAGTCTGTTGATTGGCCACTGAGCCGTGCTACAAGCATACAAAGGAAGCTGCATCCACAGCAGAATATTCTGGGTGGTTGCTGAGCTTCACATTTGTTATTGTTTTATGTCCCGTAAGGCCCAGTGTTTTCTTCCACCACATCAGCTAGCTCGATTGGGCTTCCCCAGTCCCCTCCCCGCACCCTGAATATGAGGGTACAGCATGTGATTTCAAGCAGTATTAGGATGCTCTGAGAAACCAGAAGAGTGAGTGCAAACTATTTTTTGTTGTCAGAGCGAGGTTGTGTAATATAAATGAGTAGTTTACCTTCCCTAAATCTTCCCCCTACTGTATCCATATTATTCGGTTGTAACGTGTGTAAATAGTGGCTAAGCAGTTGAAGTGGCTGAGTGGGAGAAATCTCATTTTGGAATTTCACTTGCTGTACTGAACTAAATAAGGAATGTGGGTTGTTGGCTTTGTGACAAGTTCTCGGTCATTTTTCAGAAATATTTGGACACACTGAGGCCTATTTAGAATCATTGGAAAAATAGGGGGGATAGAATGAACATTATGGGCGAGCTGCCAGCTTATAGTAGCATCAGCAGCAGCAGCAGCAGCGTACCAGCCTGCTGAGTCACAGCCCTGGCTCCTGAGGGGTTCTAGCGCCCTTGTGAGTCAGGTGTGTCTGTATGCTGGGAAGTGGGGTCGCATGCTGTTAAGTCTAGTAAGAAGTGCAGGCTTGTAAATAGTGGTGAACATGTACAGAACAAGCTCAGAGATGGGAAGCTGGTTTTGCATGCATTCTGTTGGATTTCAAAGGTTATGTCCACCTCATTAAGCCTTTGCCAGGAGCCTTTGGAGTAGGGACTCCAGATTGGTTTCAATTGACAGTTTTCTTTGAATTCTTAAACACTGATGCTGTCTTCGACCCTGCCATCAAGAATTCTCTGTTACCTTGCTTTAAACCTTCAGGTCCTTCAAGATGTATTGTAGAGGTAGAAGGACCTTCTTTTTGGCCTCCAGAGGGTAGTCTTTGAGTGAGAGCAGTGGAAAGATTGAGAGGAACTGGCAGCTGAATCAAAGTGTATTTTGCAGTTTTGGTAGATGTCGCCATCAGGAACTGATGCTTCCTGCTGTCTCTTTCACCCTCCTCTAGAATATCGGATCCAGACAGTGAGCCTATCCAAGGGGAATGCTGCTCTTATCAAGCTGTTCCTTAGAACAGGGTTTCTGCCTTTCTGATAGTCAAGCACATACTAACGCATTTGACATCACATCCCTGGATTATGCACACAAAGACCTCAGTTTTACCACATGAGTCCACACTGTTGTTCTGGTTTTTCTTTTTTTTAAATGCTGGTTGTGGCTCCCTAGGTAGTGCTTGCAGGTGTAAAATCCATGCCATAGAGGATAAAGTGCTACCTATGCTGATTAGCTCTGGACAAAGTCTCAATTGGGCTTGCTCTAATGTCCTGTCCTTTTTGAAACTTCTGCATGCCCAGCCTTTGCAGTTATCAGCCTGAAGAGGAGTGATCATGGGGGATGGGAAATATATCAGAATCTAAAAGCCCAGCGGTTTGGATGGAGATACCATAGCCAGAACTGATTCCATTTGGCAGAGTGCTCAGTATGTGCAATTACTTTTACATTCAAGGCCAAGGGTTGGGGTGGGGGATGTGTGGAAAGGTCTCAGGGCACAAAGCACAGCCTTCATCCTGGGACTTGTGATGTGGATTCACGATGACCTCACCTGCATTGCCTTTTCCCTTCCAATCCTGGCCAAAGCCCAGGAGACAGATGTGTCACCATGATTGAGAAAGTTGACTTTTCTAGGCAAGGAAGTATTTATTTGTGGCAAGCAGTGGGGACAGAATTCTTGAGGAAGGAGGGTGCTGTTTCCTAGTAGTGGAAGAAAAGGGAAGTATGGCATGGACCTCATCTGAGGTGGCTCCTAGCTGGTCTTGACTCTGAGTTTTCCTGAGTAATCAGCACTTTGACACTCCAGCATGATTCTTGGTACCCATATTTGGTAAATGCCTACTGGATGCTGAGGGTAGAAGGTCTACACCACGGTACTTGAAAAACCATAACACAGTAGGTCAGGAGGTGCTCACTAGAACATCTTTGAATGAGTGGGGGGCCCAATTCAGGCTTCTGGAGACAAATACCTATAGGACTGGGGTGAGCATACTTCATACTTGCAGGGAGGTGGGATGTGCCAGGTCCCAGCACTGCCAGTGCAAAGGGCAGAGCATATGCAAATGCCAGGTGGCTGAGGTTTCAGCCAGTGGTTTGCTGTGTGACAGAATAGCTGGGAAGGCAGAGGCTGAAGGGTCCTGGGTGCCCTACAAAGCCATGAGTTAAACTGAATCTTATACGTCATGGGCAGACTCTGAAGGGGTTTGAAGAGCTCAGCTGATCTCATGGTTAAGTCTGAGTTTTGGAAAGGAGAACATTTAAACTATGATTTTATAAAGCAAATCTTGACTCTTTGTTTTTGAACCTTGATTTATAAAAACAAACAAACAAACAAACAAAAAAAAAAACAACTCTTACTCCTGCCTTTTCTGGATCAAGTGTTAATAGATCTTTGTTGCTATGTACTTTATTTTCATCTGTGTAACTACTTTCATTGTGATTATATTCAAGTTAGTATTTTCACAGATATACTCGTTAAACTTTAGTATATATGTTGGTCACCATTTTGGAGGTGCTTTTTTTTTTTTCCCCTGAGGGTTGTGGGTATGTGGCTCAGTGTAGAGTACTTGCCTAGCAGGCACAAAGCCCTGTGTTTCATCCCTGCCACTGCCGGAAATACAAAGCAAAAACAGTGAGAAGAGGAAAGCAATGTCTATATTTTGAATGGGAAGATAGGATCAAGCGGTTTTTCTGCTTTTTTTTTTTTCTTTATATTCCTCTAAAAAAACAAACAGCTGTGTGCCTCTGCTAAATACTAATTGCTTTGTGAGTCAGGTTACATTTGGTTTTAAGGAATTACCAGTAGCATGTCTATTTTTGTACTCAGTAACCCATTCACTTGTTATTCTTTTGTCTTTTTGATTCTGATAGGTCAAAGTTCATGTTCACTGAAAGAAGTATATGAGCTAGCTGTTCATGAGGCCACCCACCAGACTTAATGAAGGATGCCAACGTGGAAGAATTTTGATGTTACAGTGTCCTCACTCGATAGTGTATTTCATTCTTTTGCAATCCTAGAAAAAATGGTATTATTTCACACTATTGTGTGAAATAGAAGATCCTTTTCTATTTTTAATGACTAACATGTATTAAGATGGACATTAATTCAACAAAATACCAAGTTCTATGGTGTCAAAGCAGCAAGCACCCATTTGAAACTGATCCCAAATAAAAACAGACCTGAGTGGACATGAGAATGTTTGTTAGTGGCAGAAGAGTAAAAAAATGTCAGTTTATTCAATTATTTGCCACTTGTTTTATACTAAGCCTCATGTTTTTTTGGGGACACATTGATAATCACATCGTGAGCCATATGAAGTCCTACTCTTACAGATACCTCATAAATAGTTATGACTTTGTGAATGATACCTTGTCTCTTAAGCACAGCTCAGAGGGGGCTCGCTACCCATACTTGATTAACCACAAGGAGAAATGTCAAGCTCAAGAGGTCCTCCTCTTGCTGTTTATAAAGACCGCTCCAGAGAACTACTATCGCCGATCTGCGATTAGAAGAACGTGGGGCAGTGAGGAGTATGTTCGGTCTCAACTCAATGCCAACATCAAAACTCTGTTTGCCTTAGGAACTCCTAATCCCCTGAAGGGAGAAGAACTACAAAAAAGACTGGTTTGGGAAGATCAAATATACAATGATATCATTCAGCAAGACTTTGTTGATTCTTTCTACAATCTTACTCTTAAATTGCTTTTGCAGTTCAGTTGGGCAAATACCTTTTGTCCACATGCAAAATTCCTGATGACTGCTGATGATGACATATTTATTCACATGCCAAATCTTATTGAATACCTTCAAAGTTTAGAACAAATTGGTGTCCAAGACTTTTGGATTGGCCGTGTTCATCGTGGAGCCCCTCCCATTAGAGATAAAAGCAGCAAATACTATGTCTCCTATGACATGTACCAGTGGCCAGCTTACCCTGACTATACCGCTGGTGCTGCCTACATCATCTCTGGTGATGTGGCCGCCAAGGTCTATGAGGCATCTCAGACACTGAACTCCAGTCTCTACATAGACGATGTGTTCATGGGCCTCTGTGCCAATAAAATGGGGATAGTACCACAATACCATGTGTTTTTTTCTGGGGAAGGGAAAGCTCCTTATCATCCCTGCATCTATGAGAAAATGATGACATCTCATGGACACGTACAAGATCTTCAGGACCTTTGGAAGGATGCTACAGATCCTAGAGTAAAAACTGCTTCAAAAGGATTTTTTGGTCAATTATACTGCAGGCTAATTAAGATTCTTCTCCTTTGCAAATTGACCTATACAGACACGTATCCTTGTAGGGCTGCTTTTCTCTAATAGCACTTGAATGTTTTTACTGTCACTGAGCCAAACCTGGATGGAAAACCCATTAAATGTTTGTCTGAATGCGGAGTAAATGAATATGAAAGTCAAAGAAATATTTTGAAAGCCCAGTCTATCAGAATGTTTCTTTGATTATAGAAGCCAATCAGTATCACTTATCTGCTTCATGGCCTAAATTCATTTCAAGGAGTTCATATTTACAAAAGGGTTATATCATGAATAGAAACAAAACGAATGAGAAATTCACCTTCTCATTTAATGCCACATGTATATTGGAGGTGTGAGTTGTGAACCTTGGTATTAGAATAACAAACAACTTTTTAGAGACATTAATATATTGTTATACTGGGTATTCTAGTTTATTTCTGTTCCCTGCTTCACCACTTGGCAGAGGCAGTGGGGCAGGGAAGGGTTGGAATGGGAGAAAGTACATGAATCTGGCAAAAGAGTCTCTTGTTCTTAAAAGATGTAGGATGATGTCTACTGTTTCATTAAAAACAGCTGAATCACCTAATGGTAATATCCATGTAGCTATTTGCCTAGATACTGTTGGCATCATTTTAAATATCTTTTTCTCAAAGTTTAATGTGAACTTTGAGAATCAAAATCATTGGCTCTGCCCTAACTGGTACTTCATTTCTTTTTCCTTTCCCCCTAATATTAGAGAATGGCACAAAACATGGGCATTCTCATGTTTGATTATAGGGTGCTAATTTAGGGAGAAATGATCGTCAGTTCCAATAAGCTGATTTAATGAATTTTTCAACTGGTTTTTAAGTATTCAATATTGTTTAAGGTAGTTATTTAAATGTTTTTTTTTTTGCATAGGTGAATATATTACTGGAGGAGACTTCAAAAAGAAAAATAGGGCTGGGGTGGAGCTCAGTAGAAGAGCTCTTGTAGCTTGCGTGTAGCCCTGGGTTTGATCCCCAGCACTGCAAAACAAAAAGCCTCCTTTCTCTCTGATTTATAAAATAAATCTTAGTTTGTAAATCCTTGTACTGATTATTAAATATAACCCACCTCTTCCCAGCAAGGTCTCAGAAACCACACTATTTTGTTCCAAGTTCAGAGTCAATTTTAAATTGAGAGTATTAAACGTCAAATCAAAGCTTTCGTATCTACAACAATCTATTTGATCAAATAACTATTAGACATGAGCTTTATTTTTAAAATATTTTAAACTTGAAAGCAGAGTAAAAGTGATAATAGAGAGTTTCCAGATGAGATTGAAAGTGTTTGTAAAGCTCCAGGTTCCTTTGTGATCAGAGATGTGGTAAAGTAAGTTACATATATTTTACAAAGCAGGATAAAATTGTGGCCATGATGCAAACAACCTCCCCTCACTACAGAATTAGGTTATGTGCATTACCAGGGAGATTATATGAAGGCCAAAATAGTGATTTCAGCAAAAATAGTTGAACTGATTATAAAACCTTTAGCTGCAGAGAAACCTGATGGGGAAAACTCAGATGTCTCATGGGATAAGATGATTTCTGAAACATGCAAAACAAAACTAAAAGATTTCTCAGTATACACAACTGGATGATGATATTTATAATTTGTAGCAGGTAGATTTTTAATGTTTACAGGAATTTTTTGTTAATTTTTTCTCATATTTTGAAAATTTGAGGCTTGTTTACATTGCTTAGGTAATTACACTAGTGTCAAACATTGTAGGTTGTAGTTACTGTATTTAGAATAGACTCAGAATTTTAGATCATTACAGTTTCAAATTTCTGACCAATTTTAAAAATGGTAGAGAACAAAAGCACATTTTGACAAAGCAAGTTTATGAGTAATTTTTATTAGTTGATTCTTTAATGACTGTTTGCCTTTGGGCCATATATACCCTGTGTGTCTTTCTATTCTAGGAACTATTAAAATTTGCCATTGGTTGAAAACCTCAGCATCTCTCTGGCCATCGAAGTGATCTTGTTTACAGCAACACTTTGTGAAACGGTTATTTATTTGTTGAAAGAGCTCTCTGGAACTGTGTTTATCTTTTTTTTTTTTTTTTTGCTTAGAATAGAATGGAACAGGTTTAAATTTTAAGGAAATATGAAGGTACTTTCTTTGTTTTAGAAGAAGGAAGCTGCCGGATGATTCCTTCATCAGACTTCAAGTACTGAGGAGAATATTTGTAAATAGAAGTGTTTTAACCTTTTAAAAAGGAAGGGAAAACAAAAACAAAAACTTCATGGTGCTCCAATGCAGGTTTTTTTTTTTTTTTAAATGTCAACAAAGGGAAAATAAACTATTAGTGTGGATGGTCACTTGAGTAAAAGATGTTTGTACACAGTGTTACTGTTAAAAACTTTTTACCTCTTACTGGTTTGCATCTTTTTTCCATATTATTAATTTTATACCAAAATGTTAATATTTATATTATGAGTTTTGCTCTTGTACAGCAAAATAATTAGTGGGTTAAAAAAACCCTAAGATTTCCAATAAACAACTTAAAAATTGTCAGCAGGTGTGTGTTTAGACTCTGGTGTGGACACCATTTGTTTATATGATCAGCTCCTGTTTCATGGCAGAGAGGCATGACTGTGCCATCTTAGTCCTCTTCCCATTCAGGCTTGCTGTTGTACCCAGGAGTCCTCTGGTTTATGGAACCACCTAGCATGGCTTCGTTAAAGGACAGGATGCAATGTCTAGGTAGGGGAATGTGCTTTTCTAATATTTTTTTCAGGAAGGGATGACACAATAACCTGCAGCCATAGTGCCTTAAAAACCATTTGAAAAGGTTATATTTTCCTTTTATGTGATACTGTTCAGTAGCTGCCGGAAAGTAGATCTGAAGTCTGCCCTCATCTCTTACCATTAGGAATGCTTGTGCCTAAGCTGGAGTGTTTTGTGCTTTGGTGTATTTGCGTATAGGAAGTACTCATCTGTCTTTCACCTGGTTGCTGTTCAATTCTTAGTGTAGTATAAAAGGTAATCCAGTCTATGTATTTTCTAAAACTTGGAAGCATCTGAATTACTCAGTTGTAGTAGAACATGCAAGGAATGGTTAGGATGTTTGTGGCCAGGACTAAAGTGAATATTGATTACTTAGATGAGTTAATTAACTTGCCCTATATTTGAAGACTACTTGGACACCATAGCTTCAATGAGAATGGGACCAGAGAACTCTGGATGCAGGGTTATCCATTCTGTTCTAACAGAGGAATGGTCCATGTTTGCCTGACCCAGTAGGTTCTTCATTCTGCAGCAGGACAAGGCTTCATCACAGCTAGCCTTATAGTATTCCTTTGTAAGCCTCCATACTGCCTCCAGCATCTGATGCAAACTCTTCTATCTGGTTTTTGAGGCCCTCTGTGACCTTCCTTTCCTTCATCCTCTGGGGCTTGATTTTTCCCACTGCCACCTTTATGCATCATAAATCTCATTGTGCCCTGTCTATGTTGGCTTTTTTTTTTTTTTGCCAGGAACACCATTTCTTCTGCACTGGTTGAGATCTTGGAAATCCAACCCCACCTTCACTTCTTCAAACATCTCCTACCCTCCTCAAATTTATATACTTCATCACATATATTATTATATTATCTACTAATTGTTCCATATGTTTTCTCCTAGCTATAAGTTCTGAAGGTGGGAACTCAGCATATCCTAGCACATAGTGTTCAAAAACCACCTTTTTCCAAATAAAATAATGCAGTGTTATTCTACAAGCCATCAAACTGTGAAGAGATTAATTATTCAGAACTTTTAATGGGCACTATCTGGTATAAAATTTTACTAATACTAATTAAAAGTTGATACTTTATCCAAAAATGTCTAAATGCTTCTCTACGTCAAGCATACTGTAATATCAACTGTAGTGCCAACAAATTCATATTAGTTATATATCAAAACTCAAGTCCAAAATTAGGGATAAATAAGAAATACACATTAAACTGTTATAACAAAGACTGGTGATCTTAAGGTATTTAGGATGGTAGAACAAAAGCTAATCTCATAGATTCTCCTGTCTCCTGATTTATTGATGGATTAGGTTTTCATTTTTTCAAAGTTTTTTGCAAGAACATTTTTGTTTCATTAGTTACATGCTGTAAATTTTTCCTTTGTCAATAGTAGTATGATTTAGTGATCTACTGAAAAATAATACAATAATCAACTAACTTATAGAACACATTTATACTTTTAGAATTATAAAGAAGGTATGGGTTTTGGTAATAGAAAAGCCCCAAAAGATAAACTCACAAATGGAAAACAACAGAACACATCACTATCAAATGGTGCTTTTCAGAGACCACCCTACTAAACACTTTCAGAAATTCTGAATTGGGCCATTCACTGTAACTCAAGGATATATTTAGTAAATAAACCCACATCTGTTTCTTTGAGTATATCTTAAAGTGAACGAATGAAAATAATAAATGGCTTTAGTCAAGGGGCAAGTTCTTAAAGATGTTTGCTCATTCATTTCATAGGCATTTTTTATAGGCCTGTCAAGCCAATCACTACGATAGACCCCAGGGACAGAAGCAGCTCATGAGTCAAATGACATGGGTAGAAAGATGTGACTACTGCCAGAACAGGGGTTATGATGGGGATTCTGAGTAGGAAGGTTTTTATTTTTTTAATAAATTCCCCTTATGCTTTTGGTTTTTACCTCCCTAATTTAGGCTAAGCTGCTTTCACATGTGTGCAAACACCTTCTTGAAGACCAAAAAATAGCATTGGATTTGTATAAATTGTGTACTTTGAGAATGAAGAGCTTTTAAAAGGGTTAAAGTCAATAATTCAGTCAATATCAACATTAGTTTACATGTCATATTCACTTAATACTCCATTTTTGAAACAGTGTACCCTTGGAAGTTTCGTTTATAAGATGTTTTCAATTCTCTTGTTGCTTTTATGAGATGCATGAGTTTTGTTCTCAAGTACATAAGGAAGGTTACTATTTATAGTAAATGCTGTGACTTTCTCTGGGAAAGATAAGGGATGAGATTTAAAACAGAGGATTCCCACCCCCATAGATCTGTAAGAGAAGCCGGCCCCCAGATCTGCTGACTTACTTTCGAGGGGAAAGGTCTTCTCTGTCAAGCTGCTCCAACTCAGGGTTCCCGTCAACATGACTCCTTGTAAATATTTCTTCATTCTGAAGTGAAAGAAATTTTGGTGAGATCTTGTTTCAGGAGACTTTTACTCTATATTTTTCTTCCCCCCAATTTCTGTGTTTGATTCAGCTTTGGTTTTTCTAGATGAGCAGCATGAACAGGTTCTCCTTCAGTTCTTTAACTTTTTTGGGTTTTCCCCAGCCACTCAGATCTGTTACAGTTCACCCTTTAGGAAGGTCAGAAACTCATACTCAAAAGCAGGTGTCCTTTTTCCTTACTTGCAAAGGGCTAGTCACATTGCACTCTTCTGTGCCCTAAAAACAATTCAGAGTTTGAGCTAGAAGGAACAGGAAAAGGATCACTTCACTCAATATCTCCTTGTTTTTGTCTTTGCTTTTGATAAGAAATCCAGGTATGGAGGTATGACGGCTCAAGGCCAGAATGAGCTAGAGGCAAAGATGAGGTAAGCCATTGTGGGCCTCCATGGACTGGTGGTCGGAAGTCACTTTGTCCCACCATCCTTCTGGGCAGTGGGATCTTTAGGTGGCACGGAGGAATGATCACCAGTGTGCGCTCCTAAGCCAGCCAGTGGTTGGAGGCCCCACTACCCCACTTGCCAGATGTGAGATCCTGGGCAAGCTCACTTGGCCTTGGGGCCTCCATTTCCTCACCTAGAACATGGACCCCATACACCATCTGCCCTAGGGAGCCATGGGAAGAATTAAGTGAGAGCATGTGCAAATGCTTTTTATAGTACATGATACTGGCTAATTATTTACTTGTTCCTTATTAATTAATAATTTTATGATACTCTGTTTACTATCAATATTATACAAATCCACTTCATTGTTAAAACTGTTTTCTCTTTCTTCTTCCTTCCTCTCTCTCTCTCTCTCTCTCTCTCTCTCTCTCTCTCTGACAAGAGTCTCACTGTGTTACCCAGGATAGTCTTGGACTCCTGAATGCCAGTGATCCTTCATCTCAGTCTTCCTAGTAGTTGGGACTAAAGGCAGGTGCCACTGTACCTTTAGAGTAAACTGAGTCCTGCCTCTTTTTGACAAATGCCCAGTGTTATTATGAAAAAGAGCCAGGCTTATGTAATTCCTGAGAAGACACTATTAGTATAGATTCATGTTTGCTTGAAAAGTACTAAGTACTTACTTAGAATATAGTGATATATTTCCTGGGTGTTTTAAAATCAATAAGGAGGTGAATTTTTAAAGCCCATCTTCATAAGACATTTTTTTAATAAGTGAAGATCTAAGTCTTTGAAATTGTATTCATCATACTTAGGTTTCTCATTGAATTACTTTTTTAATTTCAAAAATTTCTCAACATTTGTTATTGGGACCATTCAGACAAGTATATTACACAAACTAAGATAGTCTAAGAGACTAATGAAAATGAATATTGATGAAAACCTAACATTTTGTGTGTATGTATGTGTGGATGGGCAGGGGTACAAAGACCTAAGACCTACCTCTAAAAATTAAAAACCAAGTAACAATGCTATGGAACTTATTAATGATTTTTATTGCCAAGAAATATTTTTTGGGGTTGGGAATGTGGCTCACTGGTAGACTCTTTGCCTTCCATGTACCAGGAACCAGATTTGATCTCCAACACCACAAAACAAAAAAAAAAAAATTAGATAAAAGAATGTTGTTATTCTATAATAAAATATCCAAGATTTAGATATTTTAGATTTTAAGATTTATGTGAAGTAATTTTTTATTTTCCTATTGGTTTATGGCCAAATTAAGTCCCTAAGAGTCAGAATAGAAAATTTACTCAAGGCCAAAATTTTTAATAGTGAGTGAACAAAAATTAGATGATACATGTTCTCAGATCTGGAAAAGCATTTTATTTCAATTAAAAATTTTTTTTTAACTTTAATATTAGGTTATTAGGGTTTAAGTTATATACCATAAAATTAACTTTTTAATATGTATAATTTATTGACTTGACAATTAATTGTGTATCCAGCTGTGAACCCTCCACAATCTCAGGTCCCCTTATGTTCCTATGTAGCCACTCTCTTCCCTCTGCTTCCAGTCCCTGGCAACCACTGCTCAGACTTCTATCCTCTGGATTTGCCGTTTCAAGATCACTGTGTGAATGGCATCCTGGAGCACCTAGCCTTTGAGTCCAGCTTCTCTTACTGGCAAGTGTTTTGGTGATGCATCTCTGGTGCTGCCAATATCAATAGCCATGTTTTATTGCTAAGTAGTCTTCACTGTATGGACATACTATACTTTCTTTATTCCCTTCAGTAAATATTTTAATCTGATACTATGTAAATATTGTTTCAGCTATATAGATCAGGTTACAGTTCTGTTCCAGTGAGTTATTTATATTCGGTAAAAGGGAATATAGATGTAGAAAAGGCCCTCTTACAAAAGTATCGTGGAGGCCAATTTAATGGAAATAAAAAAGATTCCTTGTAAATGATAACTGAAAGTTAAAAGATGAGCTTTCCCCCAAGAATAGGTGGAATATGTTGGATGTGTCCTTGTAAAATAGGGGAGAGTGACAGGCTATTCAGCCAGTTGTTGACAGTGCACCTGGGCTAATAGAAGGAAGTTAAGGTGAGGCAGTTTTATTATCTGTCATGCCACCCAGAGCAAGGATTTTAAAATGTTCAGTAGGGGGATGGGAATAGGAAAGACAGTTCAATGAATCCAATAGAACTTTCCCATGTTCATATATGAATACACCACCAGTGAAACTCCCCATCATGGATAACCACAAGAATGGGATCCTAATTAGAATAAATTATACTCCATGTATGTATAACATGTCAAAATACACTCTACTGTCATGTATATTGGAAAAGAACAAATAAAAAAAAGTCCATTGAACTAAAGAAAGTTGTGGGTCATTAATATTTTTTGTAGATAATCTTTTCCAATCTGGTATCAAATCCAGAAAGCAAATAGATATCAGATATATTGATTTAGTCAATTTATCTCTAAAATAAAATGTTAACCTTATATTCCAATAAGATGCCATTCTTTTAAGAGTCTAAATTTTAGTTCGTTGTTATATACATCTGACCAGGGACTAAAAAATATTTTTTATAAGTCAATGTAGGGAAGTAAACACTAGTCCTAGGATTTAAAAAAACCCAAAGTTTTCACCACACTATCCAAGCTCTTTCTTCATACTTTTTATAAAAATTTAACCAGTTAATATGGCAGTTAAAGTTATACTATATTCCTTTCTAGATCCACATCCTGTGTCTGAATTACCCACTGGACTTTGAACTCCAGTCTTATTCATCTTTGCATACCGACCATGTAATACAGGGCTTTCAGAGGAGTAACCAATGCTATTGACAAACCTTTCTCTCACTGTAAAACTTGCTTCTAATTATACAGTGAACTGTGCTCTTTCCCACTCCAATGATCTATTGTTTGTGGGGTGGACTGTAGAGTCTTTTGTTTCATAATAACCTAGTGATGAACACTTTGTAACAGTGACTCAAGGCATAGATCTTGACTTCCTCACCTTGTACACTGAATGATGACACATCTCCAATTTATGGGATTTGTACACTTGAGACATCCTCTTAGGCTTACAGAAATGCCTTGGCCTAGACTCAGCAGTATCACTCCATGTTGTTACCACATGTCAGACAGTCCAGGTGGAGCAAAGGGAGACTCCTCTGCCAATCAAGTCTGATGGACTATAACATGGGTACCGTGGAAAGGTCCTCAGTAATCTGGAACCACTTTAATAAGAGCCTGCTGTGAGGTAGCTGCCCTGTACATCCATTTTTGTTAAGTCTCAGATTAGTTGTGTTGTAGCGTAGTGGCTTCCAAAGTCTGACCATAGCCCACAGGCAGCACACGTGCCACAGATATGGAAAACTTTTTCAGGTATATTGTAACTGATGTAATACATCTATTTTAAAATTATGCTATTCATTTTCATTCTGCTTCTTATTAATTAATTAATTAATTAATTTATGTTAGTGAATCTACCAAACTGAATTTACATTCACCATTATGACTTATAATTCAAAAATCTCTTATAAATAAAAAGAACACAGTTTGGATATGAGAAGTAGCCCTAGATGGAAATTTCTGGCTACCTTCTCTTTTTTTTGTTTTTAAAGAGAGAGTGAGAGAGGGAGAGAGAGAGAATTTTAATATTTATTTTTTAGTTATCGGCGGACACAACATCTTTGTTTGCATGTGGTGCTGAGAATCGAACCTGGGCCGCACGCATGCCAGGCAAGCGCGCTACCTCTTGAGCCACATCCCCAGCCCTGGCTACTCTCTATTTAAAAATAAAAATACCTTGGTACCTTAGTTCTCTCATCTGTAAAATAAGGATAATTATGTTCACATCAGAGGGTTGATAAGGCAGTTACAGATTACATTCTAAAATGCTTAGCACTAATGGCTCAATAAATGGTAGTGGTGGTTGACTAATACCTACCTTTTAAGGATTAAATGAGGTTCTGCTTGACTTTCAGTAAGTACGAGGCAATAACTACCTTCCTATATAAACCATGGACCCAAATTTTTAACTATGAAGAGCTAGCCAAGCTACTCAATTTCTCTGGAATTTTCTTGTGTATAAAATGAAGGAGATGTGTGATTTGGCTATGAAACATACCTCTGCTTATAATATAAAATACCAAGATAGGTGCTGTTGTTTCTGATTTTGAGATGAAAGTTGAATTGTAGCTGACCTGCTTTTGGGGAAAATTTAAATTGTAATAGGGGGAAGAGGCTATATTCAAGTAAAAGCTTGCTTATCAAATACACCAAAGAAATTGACCACAGGCCAATCACCAGTGGCTACTTTATTTCTTTGCTAGTAATTCCTATGAGCCTCATGGAAATATAAAATGATACTCTTTTAAAGTAGAGCCTAATAATTTCTTGTGAAATCGAGTCCTGATTCCCTTCAATTATCCTAAGAGTTGTCACGGAGCTACATAAAGGGAGCCAGGTTCCTCAGCTAACTAGTCCTGTAAGAGGAACCAACTCAAACTACCCCCTCCAGAACCCAAACAGGTGGCGCAGCCCCTCTCCCTTTATAGTCATTTTGTCCTCAAGAAAAAAGGGTGGCAATGGAGGAGGCAGGCTGGAAACTGCTCTAGGCCTTCAACCCCAGCTCCATCTCAGCCTCTCTCCAGTGTCCAAGTGCCACCAACCAACATACGGGTTCTGCAGCAGCATCCTAAATGTTGATTCTCATATTCTCAACAAATGTAGATAATCTAATTGTTCCATCTCCCCTATATTTTAAAAAAGTACATGCTTTCAAAGTTAAAAACAAACAAACCAGAAAATAGGTTAATTTTGAGCCTGAAAGAATTTTGTAGAAACAGCCCTGATAGCTGCAGTGGGAGGAGCTTTGATTGAGTAGGGAGGGCAGTGGGTGGGAAGGCTTTGGGACATTGCATAGACTAAAGCCCTTTGGAAGAAAAGGGCAGACTTGAGGAACAAGCGCAAGTGGTCCTGAGGTTCTGTGGACATGGGAAATGATTAGAGAATGATAAGGAATGGAACTTAAGTGCACACTTTGCCTGTTATGATTCCTCTCTTATACTTAAAACCTCAAATTTCCCAGCTAATATCACTTAATTAGTTCAGTTTTCTTATGGATAAATTAGTGGAACTAATACTTTACACTATTGGTAGTATTTTGTTTACAGGGAAAACTGCAAATGCTTTTTAACATTATTTTGAAGGTCTAATTCTTTTTAAAGTATCAAAAATTGAGAAATATGTCATAGAATGCCTTTTTCCCATTCCCAAACCAAGAAAATAAAAGGAAAGGAAATAAGCCATGCCAAGAACACTGAAAAAAAATTGTCCATATGTCCTGAATTCTCTCGGGGGGGGGGGGCTGATTTCATGTGATTGTAACCTCAATACACAAATTTTAATGCAACTTAATTTTATACCTGTAAATCGTTTTAACTGATTAATAAAATTACAAATCAGTAAAGGGCTTTATTAGGTCAAGCTATAGCTGAGCAAACGTGGTCCCTAAGCTGGTTCACAAATAGTTTCTGCATATAGCTGCAAGGTCAATGGATTGACTGGCCTAGAATTAATGGTGCGGGGAGGGCTGCAACCACCAAGCAGCGTTAGACTCACTGAGAGAAATCGAGAGTGTAGGTTGCTATCACAGATCTCTGAAATGATGGACTCAAACTTTATCAGTCCTAATTCCTACTGCCTCTCATGAGTATTTCATCTGGGCAAAAAATTTTATCCTATGAGGAATTCAAGATGGAAACCTCAGAGGTATCATCAATATCTTTCTTTCCCTCCCTATTAAATTCTCCCCTTGTCTTCTCTGCCTTGATCTACTCCTTTGTGCACCAAACTTTCTCTGTGAGTCTAGTGTGTTCCAGGCATGGGAAGAACACTGGGTCAATGGGTTTGATTTCTGTCCATTTCCCTTTTTGCTGCTGCCACCAATGAAGTTTCACCTGAGCTGTGACAACTGCTGCCAGGTGTCAGCCTGTCTGCCTGTTAGCACCTTCCTCCTTCCATCAACAATCCTCTACCAAAGTCTTCAAAATCTTTTCTCTGGTTGACCTTCTCTGCATTCTTGAACCATTCCCAGAATAGACCATACCCCTCAGACTTTGGAGACTTTATATCCTTCCCATCATGGAATGCCCTTCTCTAACTTACCTTTGAAAGTGGTATTTATTCTTTAAAGATGGTGCCACTCCTTGGAAAACCATTCCCAATATCCTTATTATGAACTGCTCTTTTTCTACCCTCAAACACATTGTATTTTGTTGACTGTGAGTAAGTCATTCTATTTTATATTACAAAGTACTGAATATGTGTTTCTCCCATGAAATTTCCATGTTTTCAAGGTTAAGCCCAATGACAGAATGATTTTCATATAATGCATCAAATTGCTTCAAACAATATTAAATTGAGCTGAATAAACTGCCAAAACTGGATCCATCAAATGTTCTAGTCATGTCAATTTTTATATTGGTATTAATGTCATTGTTTTTTCTGATTCAGTTTCTTTGGTGAGCAAAGTGTAATTGACACTTTTCTTCTCTAAACTTTGAATTCAATATTAGCTAGAGAGATCTAGATCCAATTTTTTGAGTCCTCCTTTGTCCAAGTCCCCATGGCCTATGAATGTGGATCTAGCAGTGTTTCAAAAGTGTGGTCATTGTATCCTGGTCACTCTTGTCACGAAATGTGCAGATAGAAAATTCAGATTCCTGGATCCTACCCAAGACCTCCCTAACCAGAATCTTTGTGGTAGAGTCTGGGGATCTGTTTTAAGGCTCTCAGCATTAGGGGTGGGGGTGGGGGTGGGTGCAGGAAACCTTTAGATTCTTCCTTCTGGAAGCTCTCTGGAGAGCTTAGTTGGGGGTGCCTCAAGAATTTGGTGGGGTCCCTCAATTTCCTGTCAAGTATCAGAAGGAGAGCACCAAAATGTGTTTATAGTTCACACAGGTCTCTTGTTGAGAATCAGAAAGCTTAAATGAAACTTTTGGGACTAAAGGTAGTGACAAGACAAGGAACTAAATATGGCCCCTAATCTGTTCTCATTTGGCAAAAAGGCCTGCATATTAGAATTCCATTTAAGGCCCAAATCTAACTTTCCTTCAGCTTCTTTTCATCTTTTACACAGGACACTCTATCTATAAACATAGGATTGAGTGAGAAACTAAAACTCCCTAGGAGTCTGCTGTGTGTTGGGCATCATGCCAGGTGGCTCTACAAGTTCCTCATTTACTCAACTCCAACTCATCTACCCATGAAATTGCTAATTATTTGTTATTTGTCCCCATTTTGCGAAAGAGGAATTTTAGGATATGAGAAATTAACTGCTTGCTAGGTAAATTAGGTAAATAATCAGATAAGTTAGGTAGCCAAGGACAATGTCAGATTAATAAACTGCTGATTCAAGTGTCAGCTCCACTATTTATGAGTAGGACGGCCATTGGGGAACTCAGCATCTCTGAGTCTTTCCAACACTGCTAATGAAATCAGGGCTAACAATCTCCTCTCAAGGTACTGAGGAATGGAGCTGAAATCAGGTTCTTACAGTGCCTGGCCCACACTCCTCTTGCCTCTCCAATTCTCCTTCTAGCCTTTGTTTTAAAAATATTTATATTTTTTAAATTAGGGAGCCTATTTACTCAGAAGCCTGCAAAGCCTCTGTTTCTTTAAACAACTTATTAGGTGACCAGATACACAGTTCACTCTTCACTTTGCACCTTTGTGGGTGCAATTCAGGAAAAAGCCCTTGGTCAGCCTCTGGCTTCTGTCTTCCGTAGAGGCTATGATGTGAGCAGTGTGGGAGGCGGCTTCCATGAGTCATGCTTTTAACTTCCAGTTAAGACTCGCAGAACAGGAAATGGCCACATCACTATTGCCAATAACCACAGTGAATCTCTTCCACCTCTGGGCTTTCCCAGTGAGCTGAGCTCCGGCAAAACTGTTGCCAGATGGCTAAGGGACAGTCTCAGCTGCCTTGGGGACAACCTGAGCTGCCTTGTCAGGTTTGGCTTATCATGTTGCAGAGAACTGGCACAGCAAGGTTCACCCCAGCAGCGAAGAGCCTTTTGGGGCAATGATTCTTCAAACAATTTCAAACCACATCATGGTTTTAGTTAAAGGTAATCATCAGTGACTCTAGTAGCAAGTAAAAACAGCTTTGATTGACAGCTTTTTTTTTTCTCTGAATATTTACTGTTCAAGGAAAGGGGTGGCATTTATCATGATGTTATGACTCACTCTGTCACACTGGGTGTGACTTCATTTCAAAAAACTTTCAGTTCTAGAACTAAGGCCAAAAGGATGTCAGAACTGCCACTCAGGTTCAGAGGCATGCCTACTCTATCCAGCCAGGTCATCTGTCTTGGACAATGGCACTAAATGTAAATAACAATAATGACTGCTCTCTCCTTCTTTCCCTTTTAATAAGCAGAGGTCCATGCAGATATTCATTACATGTTCTTTCCTATCCTGTTTCTTACTACATTTCTTGCATATTCTGGAATAACTATTTCCCTGATTCTACTACCCAGCTTATAATTGCACTTATTGGTTCTAGACTTCTCAGTTTAGGATTTGGGGATTTTGTGCATAATCCACTTTCTTCCTATTCATGTTGTTCAAGACTTTGTTTGACTCTGCTTACAGTCCTCTCATAGCATTGGTCTTCACAAGCAAAAGTTTAACTAGCTTGTCTTTACTTCATCCACCACGTTGACTGTTAACATACACACATTTCTGGGAAAAGCCCTTATTATACACACAAGTCAACAGTAAGGAAAAAGGCAACTAAGTGTAGAAGCAGGATTTAAACACGCACATGTGCTTGCTTAACAGTACCCAGGCTGATGGTGATCTTCCCACACACATGGAGGGAGCTAGCCCCTTAGCAGAATGGACTTAGAATCTGAATGAAACAGCAGCATAGCAGAAGGAAGAAACCAACAGTCTAGAGGACAGAGCCTCTTGGGTCCTACCCAATACTTTCCAAGCCCAGAGGCCTCTGATTCTGTACCTACCACCCCTCATTTTTCACTTACAACAAAAATAGGTCTTCTATTTAACACTCACAATTATTAAAATAATTTACTTCTAATTTGAATTCTTTTATAGAGAACCTCCATGTACTTAAAACTTTCATGGTATCTTTAAAAAGTGTGTAGATCAGGGGTTGGGGCTGTAGCTCAGTGGCAGAGTGCTTGCCTAGCCTGGGTGAGGTGCTAGGTTTGATTTTCAGCACTACATAAAAATAAACAAAAGCATTATGTCCATCTACAACTACAATTTTTTTAATTGTGTAGGTTATAAATGTGTTGTCTGATGACAAGCAAAGTAAGTCACAAGAGATGTAAGTTCTAATCATCTCATGAGTCAATGGCAACATCATAAGAGTTTAGGGGGACACTTCTGGGCTAGGGATGATGTTCCCCAGAAGTCTAGGGTGCAGAGAAGGATAGGCTGATGGTGTCCCTTTTTAATAATCCCACAGACTTTAAGGGTGTCAAGTCAGGTGATGTTTCACTGTGTTTACATATTTAAAAAAATTACCATTTACTTTTTTAAATGACTGATCAATATAGTATGAAATGCAAACTGTTTCATTACTCAAAAGACAAGGATGATGCAATTCCTCCAACCAAGTGAGATTTGGAAAAAGATAGCAAAATCCTGATCTGCCTAGAATACAAAGGATGACTAATTGGCAGAAGAATGTAGTTTGCTCTCTCTAAGAAGTCTGCTGGGAACTTTAGTTTCCACCCTGTTTCTGCTTCCAGGAAAAAAAGCCTAAGACTTGCTCTCTGCTTGACTCCTTACTGGTCAGTGGAGTTGCTATAGGTCCTCTATTCAGATCCTTCAGGGACTGATGATGGATCCAAACTGTTACTGAAGTTCATCTGAGCCCATGGTCTGCTGATCTCAGGTTTCAGAACCATTCAGCCAGCTGATTATTTAATTTATAAACTCTTCTGTGTTTGCCTTGTAGCAACATATATTTAAAATTCATTTTATTTGTGTTTTTAAATATAACGCTCCTTTACAATTGTACATACATTGCTTGGCCATTTTCCAATTTTCATGTGATGCTCAAAACATTCCCAGGAAGTAGCTCTTGTTATCCCAATTTTTACAGACAAGAAACTGAGGCTTATATAAGTTATAATGCTTAACCCCAGGACTGTCTGATTCCAAAGCATATGCTTTTCTTTTCCCTTTGAAATAATTACATAGAGTCACATGAGGTTGTAAAGAAATATATAGGGCAGTCCCACATACCTTTTTCCCTACCTCCTCCAATGTTAACATCTTACATGCTATAGTGTAATGTAGAATGGACTTGACGTGCGACACAGAGCTTATTTAGGGTTTCCCAGTTATTCAGGTGTGGGTGTGTGTGTGTGCATGTGTGTAGCTCTGTGTAACATTCATGCTCTTTTTCTACACAAACCACACACTATTCCACCCATCTTAAATATGAAGTCAGATTACAAGAGTAACTAACATGACTTCTCCCTTAAAACATTGTCTAGCAGCAAGTACATACAGGATCAAACAGGATTCATTTCTAGCTGCAATTGAGATGAAAGGAAAGGAAGAAAAGAAAAAAATCCTATAAACACTAGCTCTTGGAGCACTACTTTGTGCTGTGTGCCTTCATGGGCACATCTTCTGGAGGTGATGATAGGTCATCATAGGGGAGCACAATTTGTTGATTTTTTTGGGGGGGGGGGATTACACTGGCAATCCTATCCTGTTAGAAATTTCTACCAGTGAAAGAAAAGTAATTTTACCTTGACTTCGAATTTAGCTCCATCATCTTCCTTTTCCAGGGAGCTCAAATCTGTCTCCGTGTGAGGTTCCTCAGATGTTCTTGGAAGAGGAGCTAAAGCAACAGAGAAAACATATCATTGATTTGGTTACTCCACTTATAAACTATATCTCAGAGGACTTCACTGACTTGGATGGGCCCTGTCCATGCGGATGACTGACAAGCTTC
This sequence comes from Spermophilus citellus, assembly GCF_964194105.1. Classification (NCBI taxonomy): domain Eukaryota; kingdom Metazoa; phylum Chordata; class Mammalia; order Rodentia; family Sciuridae; genus Spermophilus; species Spermophilus citellus. The sequence goes on from NC_138188.1 coordinate 78,223,389, forward strand.
GTGAGCTGCTGAACAGACGTTCTCCTGGGTGGATGCAATTAAAGGTGAGGGGAAAATGCAGAATATAAGCAGAGTCCTTGATCCCAGGGATTTGACACGTAAGCTAAAGAAACAAAAGTCACACCCACACCACTTGAAACAGCAAACTACAAGGTATTGGTAAATACAATGTGGTAAGAACAATAGAATTTTATCCATTCTTTTCCATTTTATCATTCCCATTCTTAATGGTCACCTCATAGACCACCTGCTTCATGAAGACTTTCCAGATTGGCACAATTGTATGAACTCTTTTATGCTAAGCATAAAAGAATTATTAACATGCTTCGAATTACAGAATGCTTTACTTATGCTGTATAATACTGCATTTGATAGTGTTCTTGAATTAGAAGACTAAGTTCTAGGAACCATGTTTGATTGAATATCTTTTCATTTTAAAAAATAATTAACTTGTACTTAGAGAAAATTTGGAAAATACTAAAATTTTACTATTTAAACAAATCACTTAGCATATTTCCTTAGAGTTTTCTTTAAAATGCTCTTTGTCTCTCCACACACACACAGACACACACACACACATGATGTCACTCATACTATGACTGTAATGGGATGTCCACGCCTGGCTTAACTAGAGGAAGTTGCTGCTGATCTGATGATGTAATGGTTGAATTTCAGAACCAATGGATCCATGCTTGTGTGATAGAATCAATTGAGTCAGGAAGGAATGGGGCTGTCTTGCTCTTTCTTTCCTCTTTCAGTCACTTTATTGCCTTCTCTCCTTCCCACAAGGCTCTCAAGCACCTGGAGGTATACGTTCTTCATGCTCCATGTTCATTGGTAGTCAGACTGGAACTTGGGGAAGAGAAGCCCTGGACAGGCTTTCTAATCTGCTTTATCAGCTTTATTCAGTGCTGGGAATGATGGCCACAAGGCTAATAAGTGAATAGTTCTTAGAGTTCTCGTCACTGTCACTATCTTGGAGTTACAGAATAAATGGATTAACCAGAGGCAGAACTTGAACATTTCTAGGTCCTATACCAACATGCCATCCATCTAATGCCACTAATATTATATTATAATCAGAGAAATCTCTGAACCTTAACTTCTTCATCTGTAAAAGGGGGGAGGTCATGAGAAAGCCTACAACATAGGGTTGTTATGAGGCTTTAATGAGTTCGTAGATGTAAAGTATACAGTAGGACTCAATACATTTTAGCTATTATTATAGCCACAGCATTAAATTTTTTTTCACATTCCTTATGAACTTCAGAGGTTCAGTGTTGCACCAAAGGCACTCGGCTGAGATGGTAGCTCTCACCTCTAAGCTCCGCCACTCACCTCCTTTATGTTATGGAATACCACTGTTTATCTTGGCACAAACTCAGTTACTAAGGAATCAGACAAATGTGTTTGAAAATCCCATTAGTCAACTACTAGAGTCCACATATAGTGGTTACTTGCCAAAAACAAAAGAGTAGGATTATTCTGCAAAATGAGCTGGTTGCCTGCCCGAGGTCAAGGGCAACCTGTGCAGACATGAAGATTTGCTTAACCTGGAACGTTTTCTCTTTTTCTTATATAATTATCTAAACTTTATAACACCAGGGCTGGGAGGTGTGTGGCTCAATGTCAGAACATGTACTTAGCATGTGATGGGCCCTGGGTTCAATTCTTAGCACCTAAATAAGTAAACATTTATTTATTTAGGTGCTATGATAGAGCATATACTTAGCATGTGCATAGCTCTGGGCTAAATCCCAGCACCACACACACACACACACACATATATATATATATATATATATATATAACTATACCACAATGGAAGATTAACATATATAGATGTAATATTATTTATAATAAGAATAGAACAGAGGATGATCAGTGGGGACATGTGGAACTATGCTAAATTAAAGAGGCATATGATAATTCCTACAGAAATATCTAGGGTAAAAACTAAGCAAAAAAGTAGGCTAAAAAATTAATAGAGGAATTAAAACCGAATATTAAAAAATATTTGGTAAGACAGAAGAAGTCAGAAAAGGAGGAAAACAGGAACAAGAATACATAAGACCACCAGGCAACAGAAAACCAAATAGCTATTCTGAATCCAACTATTTCAATACTTACTTTGTATGTAGTTGGACTAAACATGCCACTTAAAAGGTAGATGTAGGGGCTGGGAACATAGCTCAGTTGGTAGTGTGCTTACCTCGAATACACAAGGCCCTGAGTTCAATCCCCAGCACCACACACACACACACACACACACACAATGCATTAAAAGGCAGATGTGAAAAAAATGTATTTAAAGAAAGGCATAAGTGTATGTTCCTATAAAAACTATACTATAACTATAAAGAAAGAATAGAAAAAGATGCACCATGCAAACATTAAGTGTAGGAAAGATAAAATGATTACTATATTAATATTAGACAAAATAGACTTGAAGAATATTACTAAAGAAAAGGAGTGGAGAACAGATATTTCACAATTACAAAAGGGCTAGTGGGTCTGGAAGATATGAAAATTATGAATATGCATGTGCTTAATATCAAAGTTTTACAATGCATGATATGAGAAATGACATACATCATGTCCACAAGCAGTTTATTCCAGCAATGTACAGTTGCTTTAACACTTGAAAATAAATCCTTGTAATCCACTGTCATAACAGGGAATCACATGGAGAGAAGCCACATGATAATCTCAATGTATTTGTACTCATCATGAGGAATATCTGAAAAATTCAGTACTTATTTGTGAGAAAAAAACTCACAGAAAACTAGAAATCAAAGGGAAATTCCTCCATTTGATAAAAGGCATCTATGGAAAAGTTTGCTCACATGATCGTTAAAGGTGAACCATGAACTCTTTCCCCTAATATTGAGAAAAGACAAGAATGCCTGCTGTCACTTCTATAAAACATTGGGGGGGTCCCAGCCATTCCACTGAGACAAGGGGAAAAGGGATAAAGATAGAAACAAAATATATTCTTATTCTTAGTTATATATGATAAACTTCATTGTCTACAGGCTAAAAATAAACATGAAATGTCCAAGACTTTTACTTTCTTAACTACTACATTGTTAAGAGAAATTAAAGATGACTAAAATAAATGAAGACTTATAACACTCAGAAATGGAAAGACTCAATAGGTTTAAGATGACAGTTCTCCTCAAATTGGTTCATGTATCTGTATGATCCTATTCACAAGCCCAGGAGAATTTGAAACAGCATTCTGAAATTTATATGGAAATGAGCAGAACCTAAAATAACCAAAAGAATATTGAAAAATATTTACATTACCTGATCTTAAGTCTTACTAATAAGTTATCATAATAAAATTCTGTGGGATTGGTGTAATGATTTACCTATTTTTTTTATCTTTTCCAAGAGCCAATCTTACCACTCCATTACTAATTAACTGTGGACTTTTAAAGGCTTTTAACAGAGTCTGCTACATTGCTAGTGTCATTTGTGCATCTGTATTATTCCTTTTCTAGACTGTGAGCTTCTCCTTGTATGTCAGCACTCAGTGTCATCTAAGTGCTTACAAAAGTCTTCAGGGTCTGCACCATGTCATGACTGTCATTTGATGAAACAATGACCTCAATACATCTTAGGCAACTGCAATCTCAATCCTCAAGTTCACTGATGAAACACAAAAGCCACAAAACTTCCTTCTCCCAAATAACCTACCCAAGGCGGAGGGCTGGTTGGTTTTTGGTGATACCCACTTTGGGGAGGACTCAGGATGGGGGGCCACAGGTTGCACTGGGCGAGTCTGTTTGGCTGCCAATTTCATCAGACTCACTTGCCTCTTGTGAAATATTTCCTGCACATCACTCAGCTTCTGCAGAACTTTCTGGGCTTTGGCCTAGAGGAACAAAAGCAAACCATAAGTAGGTCTCTCTGTACCTGGTCTGAGAACATGAAGCATTTTCTTTCTTCCTTTCCTTCCTTTTTCCCTTCCTTCCTCCCTCCCTCAGGTGCCTCTTCTTTGGGTATCCTTATACAAGTCATTGTGTGTCTTGCTGAGCTCTAGAATTGTGCTTCTAAAGAGTCTGTGTCTCCCACTTGAGATCTTTGAAACTTTTGGGTCCTCTTCACTACTGTTTCTCCAGGGCTCAGAACTCTGCCAGGCATAGGAGAGTGCTCAGTAAACATATGTTGAGTGGATAAGTCATGTCCATTAATGATAGAAAAGGATGTCACAAGGCCACAGATAAAGGACATTAGGTCAATGCACAAAACAGGAGGATATTGAAATTGGAAAGATATCCTGAATAAAGATCCTGATGGAGAAAGAAGATAGTGCTCCTAGGGGAAACAGTGGCTACATTCTGAAGCAGGATCAAGGAAACCATGAAGCACCTGTAATAAAAAGGATACACATTTAGCTTTTGTTCTGCATGACCCCTTCTCTCTAAGTAGGAAAACAATACACGGAAGAAACACCAGGAGAAAGAGCTCACAGACATTCCCCGACTATACGCTCTATAACAAAGGCTGGGGAAAATAAGGAACAAGCCTCAGGTTCCGCCAAGGTCTGCCTGCATACAAAACGTTCCTCCAGCCTCACTTCCAGTAGGATGTCCCTCTAGCTCTGGTGGGTTAGGGGAAGTGGGGTCACACCTACTCTGACTTCCATGTCCTGTGTGATCTGAACCACTAAAGGAAGGACTCTGAACGAGAGAGCCGAACCACCACAAATCACACAAGTGGCTATAAGGATGACTCATTCTGAAAGTGTAGGCTCAGCATAGCCCCTGGGAGGTTGATGCAGTTTATAACTGGAAAATACATTCATTTTCTGAGAGAGCAAAGAGCCCTGAGGCAGGACTTGGAGCAATCAGGTTTCCATGGCCCAGGAGAACTGGCTGCACAAATGTTCCCTGAAGCTGAAGACCCTATCAATGCTGCCCTCAGGGCCAAGATATGGGGCTGGTCTCACTCTTTGAAGGGTCTCAGAGTTCAGAGTTGTGCTCTTTTACACAGTAATCACTAGTCAGTGGCTGTTGAGCACCTGAAATGCAGCCAGTCGGATTTGAGATATAGTACTATAAGTGTGAAATACACACTGTATTTTGAAGACTCAGTTTGAAAAAAGAATGTAGGGCTGCTGGAACACTTGCCTGGTATGTACAAGTCCCTGGGTTTAGTTTGCAGCATCACAAAAATAAAATAAGAAAAATTAATCATTTTTAATACTGATTGTACACTGAAGCGATATTTTGGATACTGGTTAAATAAAACATGATTCAAATTGATTTCGCCCATTACTTTTTGCTTTTGCAAATATGGATATTAGAAAAATATAAAATCACATTTGTAGTTTGCATTAAATTTCTATTGAGCAACATGGTCTAGATCAAGGCTCATTAAACTTATTCTGTAAGGGACCAAATATTAAATATCTTAGGCTTTGCACACCATGGTGTCTCTGTTGCAATTACTGAGCTCTGCTGTTATAGTATAAAAACAGCCATAATAATATGTAAGTGAGCAGATTGACTGTGTTCCAATGAAACTTTAATTACAAAAACAGGTGGCAAGCTTTGGCACACAAGGCTACAGTTTGCTAACACCTAGTCTAGACTAAGCTCAGGGTCTTGTGTTCAAAGGGTCTCTTTGGAGAATATACTCTTTGGTGTCCAAAAGCTCACTTGTACAATAGACTAGAAGTTATAATAATATAACTAAGTCTAACTCTCCTCCAAAACCAAATTTCAGGGATGGTAATAAAACTTGGTGATCAGCAACTACCATCCTGCCATTGATGATCTTGAAGAAATTGAGACATGGGTGTAACTGCTACACAAAGATCAGGAAATCAGACTGAACAATTGTCAAATGAGTGATGTAGGTGGATATAAGGCATGAGGTCACCCCCAAAAGCCAGAGCGCAATGACTCAACACTTGGATTGGACCCGACTTGGGTCACCTTTGTTCTCTTGCATTTCTTCCTTAACCTTCCAGTGAGAGGCTGGGGATGTAGCTTAGTGGTACAGCATTTGCCCAGCTTGTATGAAGCCCAGCACCAGAGTATGTGTGTGTTGGGGGAAACCTTTGAAAACAGCTCATCATCAAGACCTCAGTGTGGACTCTGGAAATGGTTTAACTGTCAGAATACTCAGTAAGAGGGAAGTTTATCCAACTGCACTCTCCCCTGTCCTCTTTCCTCTTTCACTTGCAAATCCATCCCCATACTGCAATTGAAATTATCTTTCTAAACTGTGTATTTGATGTCAAATTCCCCATTTTTCTTATTTTTTAAAGCAAAAACTGTTTTAATTTCAATTTGCATATTTACAACAATAAATAGAATAATAAACTAAGACTTGAGAGAAAATAGATCATCACTGTGAGTGTAACATCCGTGTGTTGATTTTTTTTCAGGACAAAGATCTTTTAAAAATACCACCGTTTAAGGCTGGGGTTGTAGCTCAGTGGTAGGACACTTGCCTAGCATGGGTGAGACACTGAGTTTGATTCTCAACACCACATATAAATGAATAAAATAAAGGTCCATTGACAACTTAAAAAATTTAAATGCCACTGTTTAGACTGTGCTGTTTCAGTTTTGTATCCAGAGCTTGTCCATGCAACAACAAATTTGAAAACCCCCTGTGTAACAAACCTGAATTTAAGACCTAAATATTAATTCCAATATTCCTAACTAACATGTGTATCAACGAAATAAACATTTTTTACACAGTTTAATTTGGCAATTTTACACATGAAAAGCGATACCTACTTAATATTAGTGTATAGTCTCAAAAAGTTAATTCAGGAAAATTAAAAATGATTTACAAAAGGCATTTTGGTCCAAAATGAAGTGCTGTGTGGGAGTCACTGTCTGACACCAGCCTGTTACAAGGCCATTTTGTCTTAGGCATCCTAGTGGCTGGTGGTGCTTCCTACTCCCCACATGCTCTATGGACAGACCCTCCCCAGACTGGTGCCAAGGGAAATGGCTAAAGTCAACATCACATCACTTCCCCATTCAAAAACGTTTCATGGGCTCCACTGTGCATCAGGAGAAAGTCCTGACTCCTTGTCCTGGAGCAGGAGGCTCATCATGACTCCACTTGATTTCCCTCTAGCCTCACCTCCTGCCTGGACCACTCACCCCTGACCCATCTCCACATTCCCCAGATGTGGAAGCTCCCCCAGTGCTGGCTCCAGCCTGGCTGCCTTTGCACCTCTGCTCCTTTTGCTGAGGTTCCTGCCTCTTCTTTGTTTCCCTGAAAAATTCCTACTAAATCTTTAAGCCTTGATTTAGGCATCTTCTCCTCTGTGGAATACCCTGGTCTCCCCAGGTTGAAGTGACATTGCCTCCCCTGGGTGCCCCCCTGTCTCCTTCATCTTACATACTTTCAGACTGAGTAGCATGGATTGGGAAGCCAGTTGTCCCCCACTAAACAGTTAGCATCTTCATCACAAGGGTCACGACTTCCATTGTTATCTTCCCAGAAGACAGCACAGTTTACTTGGCCCAAACCAGGCACCCAGTGAATATTAAAGGATCAAAATTTGCTGTTTGCAGCTGAGATTGTTTTCCCTCTGTGGATTAGGTGGTGAAAGTGAATGAGGTGGCAAAATCCAAGCAGCACTACTAACAGGGGAGGACAGTGGTACTTAAAGAGAAAGCACTGTAAGAGCCTCCCGCAGGGATATGGCTGCTACTAAAAGAACAACAGCTTAATTTCTGAGGGGGTTAACAGTCACCATGTCTTCAGTGTAACAGATTCAACTTTAGTCATAGAGTGCCATTTAAAAAAAATAAAATTCTTTTATTTATTTTGTTTTTGAGACTGGGGCCTCCCTATGTTGCCTAGACTGGCCTTGAACTCCTGGGCTCAGGTGATCCTCCAGTGATCCTCCTGCTTCAGTCTCATGAGTCACTGGGACCACAGGTGTGCACCACTGTCTGGTTATTTTTTCTTTTTTTAAAGGAGATCTATGGCAAAAGTGCAAAGCAGTACAGAGAATTCCCATATATCCCACATCAGTTTTCCTTTTATTAATATCTTACATTGTATATGCTATATTTTTTGTAATTAATGAACCAATTTTAATATATTACTATTCAATAAGGTTGATGCTTTATTTTTTATTTCTTAGTGTAAACATTTATATAAAAACACAATTTATTTTTCATATTGTCTTAGGCTCCTTTTGACTATCACAATTTCTCAGATTTTCCTTGTTTTCAATGACCTTTACTATTTTTAGGGCTGTTGGTTACGTTTTGTAGAATGTTCCTCAACTGGAATTACCTAGTATTTTTCTCATGATTAGACTGGGGTTATGGGATTTGGAGAAGAAAACCACAGAGGTAAATTGCCATTTCCATTGCATCATGTCAAGATACATACTATTGGGCTGAGGATGTGGCTCAAGCGGTAGCGCGCTCGCCTGGTATGTGTGCGGCCCGGGTTCGATCCTCAGCACCACATAAAAACAAAGATGTTGTGTCCGCCAAATACTAAAAAATAAATATTAAAATTCTCTCTCTCCCTCTCTCTCACTCTCTCTTTAAAAAAAAAAAGATACATACTATCCATATGACTTGTCACTGATGTGTTGACTTTGATCACCTGGGTAAGGTAGTATTTGTTAGGCTTCTCCATTCTTTTTTTTTTTTTTAAAGAGAGAGAGAGAGAGAGAGAGAGAGAGAGAGAGAGAGAATTTTTTTATTTTTAATATTTATTTTCTAGTTCTCGGCGGATACAACATCTTTGTTGGTATGTGGTGCTGAGGATCGAACCCGGGCTGCACGCATGCCAGGCTGGCGCGCTACCAGTTGAGCCACATCCTCAGCCCCCTTCTCCACTCTTAATAGAGTTACTTTATTAATTTCACCTCTCTATACTCCTTGGAAATAAGTTACTATGTGCAGCCTTTACTTAAGGAGTAGAGGAGTTATACTTCCTCCTTATCATAGTTAGCTTTCTATCACTGTGACGAAAAACTTGAAAAACTTGAGAAAGTCTACGTGGAGTAATAATGATTAATTTTGACTCGTGGTTTCAGGAGTTTCGGTGCATAGCCATGTGGCCCCATGGCTTGTGATGACGCTGAATATCGTGGCTGGGAGCACATGGCAAAGCAGAGCTATTCACCTCATGGTGACTGGAAAGCAGGATGGGGCCAGGGACAAGATATGTCACTTCCAGTGACCCACTTCCTCCAACAGTTTTCACCTCCCAACAGTTTCTACCACCTCCTGACAGTCCATTCAAGCATGAATCCAACAATGGATTAATCCATCGATGAAATCAAAGCCCTCATGATCCAATCACTTCCTAAAGCCCCACCTCTTAATTAGGGCTTCACTAGGAACTGTGCTTTCAAAACACGAGGGTTTGGGGGACATTCCTTAAGGAAAGTATCTACATAAGCAATCTGAATTTCTTCTGCATGGGAGATAAATTTCCTCTTTCCTGTTTATTTATTCCATCATGTATTTATATCAGTATAGATTAGTGGATACCTATCTCATACTTTGGATTGTAATCTTGTACTACTTTGTAATTCTGTTGCTCAAATGTTCCAGCACTGGCCACTGAGTGCTCTTCCAATTGGCTCCATGTCCCTCGTTGTGGTGTGTTGTTTTGTTTTGGAGTACTCCTTACTTTCTAGCACTATAAGATGCTCCAGGATCTCCTTAAATACTTCCTACCCCAGTCCTAGAAGCAGCCTGTTTTGTTTTTCTTACTGGAGAATAATATTAGAAAATAAGATCTTAGCTGGCCATGATAGTGTGCATCTGTAATCCCAATGACTCAGGAAGCTGAGAAAGAAGGGAATGCAAGTTTGAGGCCAACCTTATCAACTTTTTGAGACCTTGCCTCAAAATACAATTTTAAAAAGGGTTGGGGAATGTAGCTTAGTGATGGAGTGTTTGCCCATCCTATGTGAGGCCCTCAATTCAATTTCTGGGGGTTGGGGGCAGGGGGAGAAAAGAAAGAAAAGGGAGGAAAATAAAGAAGTGTTTGGTTCTAGATGTGCTCATCATACTGTGGTCTCATTGCTTACAGGCCCTTACAGGCCCTCTCAACTATCAAAGTAGGAAATGCATGTTCTTATACTAACCCACGTGTATACATATATCTATGGATATTTCTATATGTATAGAGTACCAGCAATAAAAACAAATTCATGGCTCCTCAATGGACAAAACTCACTCTATGACAGAACATATTTAAATCCAAGCCAAAGTAAGAAAAGAGCAATGTCTTAGTCTGTTTTCATCTGCTGTAACAGAATATACAAGACTGGGTAATTTATAAAAAAAAAAAAGAGAGAGAGATTTGTTATAATACCCCTTTGTGTAGTTGTCCTTCTGGCATTACACATTCTCAAGAAAAGTCACATCTAAATGATTAAGACGTCAATTGCTAGCAATCTTTCTTCAGATTTACAGAACCCAGAACATCAGATAACATCAGAATGTGTAGCACCCCTCTTTATTCCTTTCTTTTTTTTCTTTTTTGGTATTGGAGATTGAACCTAGGAGGGTTTAACCACTGAGCCACGTCCCCAGCCCCTTTTTAAATATTTTATTAGTGACAGGGTTTCACTGAATTGCTAAGTGTCTCGCTAAGTTGCTGAGGCTAGCTTTGAACATGTGATCCTCCTGCCTCAGCCTCCTGAGCTGCTGGGATTAAAGGTGTGCTCCATCATGCCTGGCAAACTCCACCCCCTTTTTTTAAATGAATTTCTTTTCTTTAGTTGTAGATGGACACCATGACTTTATTTTTATTTATTTATTTTTATGTGGTACTGAGAATGGAGCCCGGTGCCTCACATATGCTAGGCGAGCGCTCTACCACTGAGCTACAACCCCAGCCCCAGCAACCCCTCCTTATTCTTTATTTCTGTGCATCTACTAACACAAGACATATACATTGCTGTGAGGCCTATTTTTCAGAAAAATAGTGTTCATCTACAGAATTATATGAACTAGTCCCAGGAGGTTGAGGTCAATTGCAATGTTCTGGCCAGAAAGGAAAGAAAGAAAAAGAAAAAGACATACACCCTGGATGACAAAGACCCTGCACACCATATTGTCTTTCTGTCCACTGATCCCTGTACCTTTTTAAAAATCCCTTTGGCCAATGGAAAGTACTAACAGAAAATCAAAGAGAAGGACAGAGATGAATACTTGTGTTAGTCATTTTCTCTGTTACCGTAACAAAATGCCTGAGATAAAAGCCCTTTCACATGCATGAGTTCCCCAAATGATCTTTTTTTTTTGGGGGGGACACTAGCCCCCATCTTCTCAGGATGCCAGTGCATGAATAAATACTATTTCCTTTCTAGCATTTATCGTTTCTTGAGTACTGGGCTTTCAAGTGGTGAGCAGATGGACTAGGGTCTGGTAACATTATTTTTACAGTTCTGGAGGCAAAGATGTCCTAGAGCATTGTGCTAGAATCTGGTGAGGGCTTTCTTGCTGTGTCACAACATGGTAGAGGGCATCGTAAGAAGAGAAAGCATGCATGTGAGAGTGAGAGAGGAAGGGTAGAGGCTGGACATATGCCTTTCTCAGGGACTCACTACTGCAGTAACTGACCCACTCCCTCCACAACAGCACTAATCCATTCATGAGGACAGTACTCCATGCCCCAATGACCTCTTTATAACTCCACCTCTTAATGTATTACTATTAAACTTCAACATGAATTTTGGAGGGGCCATCAAACCATAGCAACACGCTTTGGGGTATTTTGGTCCATTGTACATACAGGATTTATTAGTAGTAGTTCTTTTTCAATCCTTCCATTCACTCATGTTTCTACCTATTACTCAGAAGTAGTTTATTAGGTTTTATTTATTTCCTGGCAGGTGATGTGGTGGTGGAAGGATTTGCTGAAGGTGGTCAGAAGTCAGCTGCAACTGTAAATCTCCATGGTTGATTTGCTGCACCTGTGTTTTTGGCTACTAGAGGTGGAGCTTGGTTGAAACTGTTCTGCCTTAGGAATTTGACCTGGGGCTAATAGCAGCACAGCAGGTCAGTCACCAGATGGGCCTCTCCTTGTCCCTGTTCAGGGAAGTAGGAGGATCCCTGTACTGGGGGAAAGTCCCATCCCACCTGGAGATCATATCTGAGGACACAAACTCAGTGAGGTCAGGGAGAGGACATCACGAAGGTAAAGTGAACACCAAGCTGCCCCCACTACTCTCTGCCCATGCTGCCCCTCTGCAGGATGGGCAGGATGGATGAGGCAAAGGCCCTGCCCTTAAAGAGTTCCCACTGTAATAAATGAGACAGACGTTCAAAATAAACAGCTAGAATACAGTGTAATGTGCGTCATATAAGAACAAAGGTTCTTAACATATGGGCCTGAGTACAAGGATAGATTTTAGGGTATTCCCTAAAATTACTTATAAAAGTCATATATGTTGTATATTCTCTGTTGATCTATAACAATGCCTTTCTTTGCTCTGTACCCCAAGAAGCTGACCTCTTTGGACTTCACCAGATGAGCTTATGGATTTTTCAATTGGCTTTGGCCAATGGAAAGTACTAACAGAAACTCAAAGAGAAGAACAGAGATAAATATTTGTGTTAGTCATTTTCTCTGTTACTGTAACAAAATGCCTGAGATAATTAATTTAAGAAGAGGAAAGATTATTTTGGCTCACAACTTCAGAGGTTTCCTTCCATTTTTTTGTTGGCCCCATTTCTTTTTGGCTTGTGGCAAGGTGGGGAGCACATGGCAGAGCAAGTTGCTCACCTCATGGTGTCTGGAAAGCAAAGAGAGAAGAAGACAACACAACCCCAGTGATCGAGGACTTTCTACTTGGAGCCACCTGGTAAAGGGTCCCATCATCTTCCAAAAATGCAAAGCTGAGCAGTGAGCCTTTAACATATGGGCCTTTGGACAACACTCCAGATCCAAACTAGAGCAGTATTGCTCTGGCAGGGACTGTGTCCCTCCACGGAAGGCCACATTCCTACTGGCTGCCCTTTCTCACAGTCACAGCTGTAGCTCTTCCTGAGTTCCCCTTGAGGTAGGATGGGAAAAAAATAGGTAAAAAGGAGACATAAAGGAAGGAAAATAAAATAAAATTTTAGAGTTCTACACACTTTTCTAGTACTTTCACTCTCTAAACAGTCTTTTTCAGACTGGTTACTCCTAAATTCCTGGGAAATCTGTAAATGTATCAAAACACTGTTAACTAACCCCACCTAAATAAATAGAGATATGACATTTTAAGACACCTACAACTTAGGGGACTTTCTAGCACTATCTATTGATCAGACAATGAAGACCATATCAGCCTAAGGATCTACAGGTTGACCAGACCACCATGACCCATCTTGAGATCACCAGACTAACATCATCCCTACATATCCTTCCATACCTACAGCTCACCAGGTTTCCTTTAAAAGAAGGGCCAGGAACTCTCAAACCATATCTCTCACTCATGGGATAGCCCACATTCTCTCTCAAATGTGTATTCTTTGCTTTATCCCCAAAGGTGTCTGTCTCTCTCTTGAGACTGCCAATTCTCCTTTAAATGTGTATCTATCTACTTTCCTAAATTAATCACTGTCTATGACTCTGATTGGTGCATACTGAAATTCTTTCCATCACACAAGCCACGGACCCCACTGGTCCTTCTCTCTGGGAACTCCTCAGAACCTTCTTTATGATATCCTGGTACTTCAGACTTAGGAGTGGTTACTGCTTCCTGTGTCTTGCTAGCTCCAGAGCCCTTCACCAACCCTGTAGTACCCCTAAAACCTGTCCATATCTTTACAAATGAAGCCAACATCAAACTACTTTTAGTCACTTTTGAGTGAGCAGGACCCGAAAATATGTGAATCAGATTCTGGAGAGGGCCCATTACTCAAAAAGAGGTAGAGGAGCCCCTCAAGCAGAGATACACACAAGGTACTATGGATCTGAGGAAGGTGTCATATATAACCCTGCTGGCTTCATAGAAGAGGACTCTTCTCAAAATGGCAACCCAGTGATGTTATCCTCTGCTTTAATTCTTCCAAGGCTTCCCACTATTCTCAGAAAAAAAGATGAAACTCTTTAACAAGGCTTACCTCATCTGTCTGTCTTTAAGCTCAGGCCAAATGACCTTCCCTTGCTCTCTAGACTCACCTTGACTTGGGTTCTGCACTTGTGCAGGTTCCCAACAGCCTTGTTCCTTTCAACTGGAAAGACTCCCCATCTTATCATTTTCCAGACCTTGGCTCAAGTGACTCTCCGCAAAAGACTTCTCCGACACCAATCTATGTCAAGTTCCTCTGTCACATGCCCAATAGGGACCCTGAATCCCTCTGTCAGAGCACTTACCTTGTAACATTTTTGTGTCAATATCTTATTAATGTCTCACTAAACTGTAAGTTCAGTGTCCATATGAAGAGTGGAAACCTGTCTATTTCTGCTCATCACTGTGTCCCTAGCACTCAGCATGGAGCAGGATACAACAGAGATGCTCATAAGTATGTGAAAAGAAATGAATAACTAAAGGTGAAACTTGAGTCAGACCTTGAAGGTGTTTGCCAAGACATTTAGGTCAGGAGTCTGAGAGGTCACCTAAGGGTTTAGGGCCTCACTAAGTTGCCGAGGCTGACTTTGAACTCATGATCCTCCTGCCTCAGCTTCCCAAGCATGTGCCAGCACGCCCGGGTCTTGCAAGAACTTTATAGGCAACAGACAAAAATTCCTCCTCCCTCATTCCTTTCTAAACCAAAGGATCAAAATAACTCAGAAACATTACCTTTATGTCAACAGTGAGTATCAACTCAAACTTGTTGTAAAAATCCTTGGGGTTGAGCAAATGGTACTCCTTGGCAGTGCCCAGGAATGCTTCAATGTCATTCAAGGCAATGTCGACCCCCTCTCGAGACTGGCACTTGTCTACAGCTTGGGAAGCCAAGAGGTAGATTCCTGCTTCACACCACTGACTGACCTTTTGGAAAGAAAAACAATGCTCCGTGCAGTTAACCTGACCTCAACTCAGAGCTGCCACCACCCCAGGGGCAGAAGTTCTGAGCTCCTGAGGGGTCCACAAATATTCTGGGACAATAGGAAATTTTCATGGGCTGGCATAAAACTTAGGCGTCAAACCTCTGTTCATAAAACTATGAGGTGGACAAGCCTAAGCTGATTCCACAGGGTCCACTTCTCAGGGAAGTCATTCAATCAATAAAATGAATTGTATAAACATTCTTCCTGTTTCCACTGACAACTGTTGCTATATCTCTTGGAGATGAAAGATCAGTAATTGTAAGTCACAAGTCAGCCACAAGAGAAAAGCAGTCAATGGCTTTTCAGACTCACCTGCTAGCAAATCACCGTCTTGCATCCAAATAAGTTACAAGAATCTGGGGTGATTAATGAAGCATTAGACTTGGCCCATAGATAGCTTCCTGGGGAGGGAATGTCCTTTAACAAAAGCACCACTTTCTTCTTTGTATTCCAAAATGATTCACATTTCCATTTATTGGTATTTGTCTTTACTACAGAAGCATCCCAAAATGCAAATCTTTGTAACCCATTAACAGTAATACTCAAATTTTCTGGATGCAGGATGAAATCAGATGAAGGATGAATTCTAATATTTCAACTTTGGGAGAGAACAGAGGGTACTGGGATGTTGCTCTACCACTGAGCTACATCCCCAGTCCTTTCTATCATTTAAAAAAATTTTTTTCAGACAGGGTCTCCCTAAATTGTCACAATCCTCCAGCCTCAGCCTCCAAGTTGCTGGGATTACACCATCACACCTAGCTAACAATTCAATTTTTTATTTGTTCTTTCGAACTCCGCTGAGATACCTGGATAGAAAGACAGGGGGCCTGAATATGTGAAAAAAAAAAAAGCTTCTAGGGCAAAAACATCTGTTTTTACATTTATCATATGAACTGAAGAGCAAGGTAAATTGATACAACAAGAAAAATGATCAAAAAGGAATACTCCAAGCATGATGGTGCACACCTGTAATCCCAGTGGCTCAGGAGGCTGAGGTAAGAGGATCGCAAGTTCAAAGCCAGCCTCAGCAATTTAGCAAGGCCCTATGCAACTTAGTGAGATCCTGTCTCTAAATAAAATAATAAAAAAGGATTAATGATGTGGTTCAGTGGCTAAGGGCCCCTGGGTTCAAAACAAGCAAGCAAACAAAAAACCACTCCAAATGGTTATTTCTAAGTGGGAAAATCATAGGCAACTTAAATGTGTATCTTTATTATTTTTCTAAATTATTTACACTGACTTTTGGAGCCTGACAATGACAAAAAAAATGACAAATAAAAGACATTTTAAAATGAATAATTCCCACTGTGTGAGGATGGGAGGGGGGGATTGTGCATCGTGATGAACATTTACCTTCCTCCATCCCCCATTTTTGGATTTTCAAAATAACATAACGTTGTGAAACTGTGAAAACTTTCTCTTTATACATCATGCCTAGATCTGCAGAAAATGTTAAACTGGAATCTGCAAAGTCACAATGGAGGTTGGAAAAGAGCAGCTGATCCTGCAGTGGGCTCAGCACACAGGACAGGCTGCGCACCAGCCCCTTCTGAGCCACTTGTTTCTGGAACAACTGTATTTCATTGACATTAAAATCCCTTTGGCAATGGGATGATGTAAACAGGCTGAGTGGATGCCCCGAGCCATGGGACAGAAGCAGCTGCTGGAATGCAGTGTGTTGACTCATGGCCACTGGCCACAGGCGGCCAGGGAACAGCTGACAGGGAAGGCTCTAGAAGTCAGTGTGTTAGTGCTGACTAGGAACTTACCCTAGAGGTCATCTCTGAAGGACATCAGTGTCCGCACATCCTCGCCTATGAGGACCTGCACACACAGCCTTGCTGACTTGCTTAAGAAGCCAGGGTTTGGAATCTGGCAGTCCTGGCTTCAAATTTGGCTTCCCCTTATTTATGACATGGGTGATCTTAGCAGTCATTCATCCCAGGGTTTTTTAAAGTTGTCCCTGGTACCATGTGAACCATTAGCACCAAAATCACTTGGCACTTAAATAAATGACTAATTCCTGGGCTTTATTCCTCACCTGCTGAATCTGAGTCTTTGAGGTAACCCATCAGGGACTCTGCAATTATAACCAGCTCACTAGGTGATTCTTGGGTACCAAGTTTTGAGATCCATTGATTCATCATGCTATTACTTTTTGCCTCTGGACAAAGACCATTAATACCTTTCTCACTGGCTGTCTTAGGGATTAAATATATGACATAATTATGCTCTGTAGGAACAAAGTAGGTGCTCAAAAGCATTCACAATCCTTGGCCTCTGCCTGAGGAGGACACTTTGAAAATATGGTGCTTGATTCTTTGTACACCTGCAAGGAAATCAAGAAATGTCCCCAGAAGGCCATGACAAAACATACTCTTCAAAATCTGCTTCCATGGACTTTAGTTAATTTTAATGGTGTGGAGAGATGGCTAGGACACTTTATATATCCTATACCTCTATGACCTAGAGTCTGCGTTTTTAATGGCTCTTGAGCACTTTTTCACATAAAATTCTGGATACTCTCAGTGATCATGTGAGGCAGGGAGGACAAGTGTGATTAAAACCACTTTATAGTTGGGCATCGTGGCACATGCCTGCAAACCCAGCTGCTTGGGAGGCTGAGACAGGAGGGTTGCAAGTTCAAAGCCAGCCTCAACAAAAGTGAGGCACTATGCAATTCAGTGAGACCCTGCCTCTAAATTAAATACAAACTAGGGCTGGGATGTGGCTCAGTGGTTAAGTGCCCCTGAGTTCAATCCCTGGTAACCGCTTGACAGAAAATCCGGCTTTGTTTTGCTCACCTTGTCCAGCTGTCTATGCAACTCCAAGGACTTTCCCAAAGTGTCATGTTTTTTCTTGTTTTCATTGATGAAGTCATCACAGAGGTGCCTGAGCTCCACACACTGGGGCCTAATGGAGTCCACTGAATAATGGTGGTCTTGGATGAGCTGGTCTCCAGCCAGTGCAAGCAGCTGGGCCTTCTCCAGGGACTCCTGCAAAACAAATACCCACAGCTGAGCATGAGAGGCTTGGTGCCAGAGCCAGAGCATCTGAGGCTGGTAAGTGCCCAACACTGTGTGCTCTGAACTTGGAGGAGGCTATGCAGGTGCAGCTGATTCAGGGCTTTCTCAGGAGAAAGTTGTCACTCATTCAAACATTTGTAGAGTTCTGAGTGGCACACTGAGGCTACAGTGTTAACAAGCCAGGAATTTTCAGCTTAATGGAGAATTGAGATAGTACCTAAATGCTTATAATTAAATGAATATTACTATGACAAACTCTAGGGCAGAAAAGCATTGCATATTATTGCACATATACCAAGAGACTTTTAACTAAAAGGGAAAGGAAGATAGATGCTTGGCCCTGAGGAGAGTGGTAGTGAACTTAAATTGAAACTAGTGTGGGCACCTCTACGGAAGTCATGGCACTTACAAATATGCCTGTCTAAATCCCTTCCTGAGGTTTCTGTCTGCCCTTAACCGTCTGCTCAGCAATTGCATTTCCTCCTTATGTGTGTGTGTGTGTGTGTGTGTGTTCCTATCAGTCAGTCTTATCCCTGACAAGAATGACTCACTGGGGGCTGTAGCTCTGTGGTAGAGTATGTGCCTAGCATACATGTGGTTGGGGTTTCATGCCCAGCACTACAAAAAAAAGAAAAAAAAAAGAAAGAAAGAAAAATCCATATCATTATTCCTAAATGGTTTGTGCAAACAATATGGTTTATGCTGAATACTTCTTTTCTTTCTGGGAGTCTGGAACTTCAGTACCTGCCAGGCTATGTATGTGACCAGTTCCCAGTAAAAACTCTGGGCAATGAGCCAATGAGCCTCCACTGAGCATCTCTGATAGACATTGCATGTGTTGTCACAACTCATTGATGGGAGAATGAAGTGTGTCCTGTATAACAGTGGGGAAAAGCCTCAGAAGCTTGCCCCTGGTCTTCTCTGGACTTCACCCCATGTACTTTTTCCTCTTCCTGATTTGGCTGAGTATCTTTTTACTCTAATAGGTTGAAATTCTGAATATAACTATATGGTGAGTCCTATTAGTCCTCCTTACAATCTTTGTATCATGCAATTTTTGGAACCCTTGACATACAAGCTAGGACCTGAGTAAGGGACAAGCCATGCAGTCTTTGGCCTTGAGTCTTTGGCAGGTTAGAGAAGCAGGAAGGAGATGGGTGTGGTTGGAGCAGAGGGAACAGGTAGAGAAGGAGTGGAAGAGGTGATTAGAGAGGGAAGAGAGGGTAGGACTGGGGAGGGCCTTGCTGCCATTGTAAACACTTTGGCTTTTACTCATTATGACATGGGGAGCCTCTGAAGAGGGAGATGTCACTCATATTTTATAAATGATTCTAGCTGTACTCTCAAGATGGCAGATCAAAAGGGATAGAAGGGAGACCAGTTAGGGGGCTACTGAAGAAATTCAGGCAAGAGATGGGGCTTAACAAGGTAAGGCACCAATCTAGCTCCTGCTCCATGGCCTTCTTCTGGAAAGTTCTTCCCTGGGTCATTTAGGTCTAAGCTCTGAGTTACCTGCTCACCCAACCATCACTTGGCCCTCTCTCTAACTTCATTTATCTGAAAGCTATCTTCTTTGTTTTCTGTAATGATTATTCCCTTCCTTGCTCACTACCACCAAAATGTAAGTAGTGTAAGAACACTTAGTAGGCATCCAATAAATATCTGATCAACAAAATTAATGCATGAGCCAGACGATGCAGGGGTCTACGTGGAGGGATTGTGTGAATCGGCGTTGACCTTTGAGTCCACAGAAGACTGCCACATTTACAAAGGTCTTCAGGAGCAGAGCCCCAAAGCACCCTTGCTGACCACGTTGAGCATCAGGGCTAACCACATTGGCCCTCATTTTGTTTTTTTATGGTAATACAAAGAATCATTTTAACTCCAGGTGAGGTCACTTGCCCCTCTTAACTTGCACTAGTTTATGATTTTGAAGTTTCAAAGCCTCTGTCCTCCCACCCTTACATATTTTCCAAGCCTTGCAGTGCCCACATACTTCTGAACACCTTTTCTGATCCTGCCTCCACTACCTCCTTGTTACTACTGTCTGTTCAGGTCTTTATGCTTTCTCACAGGGTCAGCTGGTCACCTAGATTTCATTTGGGTTGACTGGATTGAGGGATGCCCAGAAAACTGGCAAAACAGGCTTTTGTGTGTGTCTTTGTGGGTGTTTCCAGAGAAGACTGGTGTGTGGTTCAGTGAACTAAGTGTGGAAAACCTGCTCTGTATGTGGGTGGCATCATCCAATAGGCTAGGAAAAAGTGGATGGCATGAAAAAGTAGAAGAAGGAAGAAACTTGCACACGCAGGCACAATCGACCCTTCTTGAGCAGGTGTGTTTTTTGTTGCTGCTATCTCCCATTGACATCAGACTCAGATGCCAGAGGCCTGTTAGGGGACTCTGAGGTCTTGAGCCTTGGACTAGGACTGCATCACTGGCTTCTCTCTCTTATTCTGAGCTTCCAACTTTTCTTGAACTGAGCAGCTATATTAATCTCTAGCATGCAGACAGTTACTACTGTCTGTTCAGTCTCTGATCATGTAAGCCAATTGTTATGATTTGAATCTTTAATGTCCCTGAAAAGCTCATGTTCTGAGAGCATGGTGCTCCAAACAGCAAGATTCGGAGGTGGGACTTTCAGGCAATGATTAAATCATGAGGGCTGTAACCTCATCAGCAGATTAATCCACTTGATGGATTAATTATTTGAATGGACTGAGTGGTAACTGTAGTCAGGTAGGGCATGGATGGAGGAAGTAGGTCACTGGGGGCATGGCCTTGAACTATATCTGTCCCGGGCTCCTCTCTCTCTGTTTGTCTCTGCTTCTCAATCGCCATGAGCTTGGCAGTCTTCTTCTGCCACTCCTTTCTACCATGTTATGCTTATCAGGCCAAGCAATGAAATTGGTCAACCTCTGAAACCCTAAGCCCAAAGTAAACTTTCTCTACTCTAAGTTGTATTGGCAGCCATTTTGATCACAATGACAAAAAGCGGACTAACACACCAATCTAATAAAATCTCTTATAATTACATATATTTATTGGTTACGTTGCTCTGGAGAACACTGGCTAATACATTTTTCTTTAAATCATCCAGACTGGCAGAGCAGCAATACCAACACAATGCCTTAGCATGTCTATGTCATTCCCAAGCTTCAAGTCTTTACAGGTCCCTCAAGATCTTCAGGAGCAAGTTCAAACTCTAGAGCAATGCACATGACTTTCATGATCTGGCTCATAGCTTGGTGTGCCTCTTACCAACTCTGCTCTATGTCCCTCAGCTCTGTTCTCTGCTGTAGCTGTAATTATGACTCATTTGCCCTTCTCCCAGTATTCAGGTAGCTCCAGGCTTCTGTGGTTTCTCCATCTGTTCTCTGGGCCTCGAAAACCCCATCCTTTCCTTCTCACACTCTTCCTGACTCCCCACTGCTCCTATACCTCTTTGAAGCTAACTCTATATCACCTTTCCAGGAAATTTCTCCGATTTTGCTATCTTATGTTCTTTCTCTGCGTTCCCCCCAAATCCTATGCTTCTCTTGACCAGAACTTACCTTTCACTGTATTGAGATTACTTAACCATTGTCTGCACTGTGCCAGCTCTTATGCCACTTAAATATAAGTGGGACATAAAAGGTGCTTAAATGACTGTTGTGCAAAACAAAAAGGAGTGATGATATGTGAATAAAGTGACACGAATCAAGCTGTGACTAGTTTAAAGAACTCAGAGTCAAATTTTCAGTTTTCTTGTTTTGAGCAAAGACCCAGCCAGATGCAATGGTCTCCAGCCCTGGGAGGAGATTAGAATGCTAATTCCCTGGGCAGTGAGTTTTGACCTTTTTGTTCATAGCTCAGAATTTAGAATAGTGCTTGGCCTAGTAGATCAATAAATATTTGCAGGATGAATCAAGAGTGAATGAGAGACCTTTATTAGGACTGTTTAGTCCCTGCAGTACTCACTGCTTAGTCCCTACAGACTGAACCTAGGGAATGCTCTGTAGCACAGAATCTTCCCTACTACTCTGTGATAATAACAACAGCTATTGTTTACTGAGCACATATGAATGTTTTACAATGATTATTTGACTCTTCCCAACAAAACTTTCAGAATAGGTACTGTTTTACAAAAGAGAAGTGGAAAAACTGAAGTTGACCCAGGTAGGAAAGAGAAGGCCAGGCCTCCAATTCAGTCAGCCTGGCTCCAGAATCTGGCTCTGACCAACAGAGAAAAATGGCCACACTTGTTCTGCCTAGGCTTAGAGACCTCATCTGGTTGCTCAAACTTGTCGGACTTTGGTTAAATATAGAAATATGAAAACTTGGCAGAGAAGTCTGTTGACATTTTTTTTTTAAGTACAGCTGCCTAATTTATTAAGCATAACACAGAGTTTTCTGGGTTCAGGGAAATTCAAACAAGATACTTCCTAAGGACCCTAGAGCAATCACAGCCTGATCTTCACTTGGTATGCAGTGTCTTACCCTTCAGTCCTGTTCTTAAGATACCCGAGTGAGGGATGGGGATATGGCTCAGTTGGTGGAGTGCTTGCATCGCATGCACAAACTCCTGGGTTCAATCCCCAGAACCACAACCACCACCACCACCACAAAACAAAACAAACCATGAGGTGGTAGACAAGAGATGTGAATAACAGGTCCAATTGGATCTGCAGGGAAGGTCCATAGAGAGAACTCAGGATCTACCCTGATTCAGCCTCTGGATGGCTAGAAGATCACTATTATAGAAACGAATGGATGATAAAAATAACCTCAGAGTACTGACCACCTATTACATTCCAGACACTCAGTAGGTTCTTAACCATACATCTAACTCATTTAGTCTTCACAGATTCTGCAAGGTACAAATTATTACTTGTTTTATAAACAAGGATACTGTGTTCAGAAAGGCTAAGTAATTTGGCTAGGGTCACAGCTGGTAGATTTTAGAGCCTAGATTTGAATCCAGCTTTGATGGACTCTCCCACCCATTTTCCTGTCACCTTCTAGTTCACCTGTGCTTGCCAGGCATGCTGAGAATGAGGACTGCACAACTATGATTATCACATCTTTGTGGTGCCCACCAGGAACTTTACAATAAAACCTCCAAATCGCCACTTATTGTTCAGTTTATACAGCTCCCACTCAAGATAAATAATAAACAAAACCTCCAAGGTGAAAAAGAAATGATGATAAAGGGCTAAAATCTGTTTTTCTGACCACAAGCCTATCTGGCATTTTTTCAGATGCTGAAAATTCCCTAAGACCAGGGGCTAAATTGTAACATGTAAATCAGAAATCTTTATGGTAATAACAGCTGCTTTTCCCCTCAGGACTCGACTACTAAGACAGAAGAAAATACAGTGTCTACCATGCCTGAAATGCCCAGCAGGTAACTAAAAGCAGCTTACGAGTTTGGCATCTCTGCCTCAATTTTGCATGTCTCTTTTGATCTGAGTCATTCCCTCCCGCAGTCACCCTGGACTCCAGAAACAAATCTGATGGATAAACACCTTGGGGTGAGTTGCAGCTCCTGCTCCCCACCCCCCACCCCATCACAACACTTTCCCATAAATGTTAACAAGGCTCTGCCTGGCTGTCCCTGAGAAAACAACCAACCAGACCACAGTTTGACCAAGGCTGCTTGGCTATACATACTTCTAGCCCCATTTTGCTATATTATCTGGGAGCTCATGTCAGTACCCGTGAAAACAGAGCTGAGGATGCTTGATCCCTCGTGTCTTCCCAATATAACTGTATTGAGTAAATTCCTTTCTTGCCTTTCACCATTACTTTTTCCATTTTGCTTCTGGGGTGAGTGTCTGAACCTGTTAATTTTTTTTGTGAGTGCACTGGAATTATACATAATGGTGGAATTTATTGTTAAATATTTATACATGCACACAATAACACAATATAACAACTGCTATATACCATAATGCCACAGCATTTCCCCTTTCCTTCCCCTTCATTCCTTTACTCTAGTGGTCTTCTTTTGAATTTCATGAGATCTCACCACCTTTCTTTTTCTTATTCCTCTCTAGTTCCACATATGAGAGAAAAACGTAAAACCCTTACTTTTGACTTTCTGAGTTTGGCTTATTTCACTTAACATAATGTTCTCAAGTTCCATTCATTTTCTTGCAAGTAACATAATTTCATTCTTTTTTACAGCTGAATAAAACTCTTTTGTGTATGTATATCACATTTTCTTTTATCCAGTCATTCACTGGTTGCTGGTTCCAATGTAAATTGTGCTGCTACAAATGTGGGTATGCATGTATAGCTATAGTATGATGACTTTAATTCTTTAGGGTAGATACTGAGGAGTGGCATAGCTGGGCTATGCGGTGATTCCATTCCTAGTATTCCTCTATACTGACTTTCATAGTGATTGTACTAATTTACAATCCCATTGATAGTGTAAAAGGGTTCCTTTCCCCTACATCCTCACCAGCATTTATTATTGTATTTTTGATGACTGCCATTGTAAATGGAGTGAGATGAAATCTTAATGTAGTTTTAATTTGCATTTTCCTAATTGCTAAAAATGTTGAACATTTTTTTCATATATTTGTTGCTAATTTGTATTTCTTCTTTTGAGAAGTGTCTGATCAGTTCATTTGCCCATTAATTGATTGGGCTATTTGTTTGTTGTTGGTGTTTTTTTTTTTTTTTTGCATTAGGTATTTTGAATTCTTTATATATTCTGAATATTAATCCTGTGTAGGGGAGTAATTAGCAAAGATTTTCTCCCATTCTGTAGATTCTCTCTGTACATTCCTTTGCTGTGCAGGAGCTTTTTAATTTGATGCCATCTCACTTATTAATTTTGGTGTTGTTTCCTAAGCTTTGGTGTTGTTTCTAAGTGTTAGAAGTCCTATTGAGAAAGTTGTTACCTGTGCCTATTTGTTGGAGTGTTGATCCTATATTTTCTTCTAGGAATTGCATAATTTCTGGTTTGACTCCTAGATCTTTGATCCATTTTGAGTTGACTTTTGTGAAGGATAAGAGATAAGGATTCAGTCTTACTCTTTTGCATACGGATAACTAGTCTCCCCACTCCCCACACCATTTTTTAAAAAGGCTGTCTTTTTATGTTTTTGGCACCTTTGTCAAGGATTAGATGACTGGGATCTGTGTGAGTCTGTGTTATGGTTTGGAAATGAGGTGTCCTCCAAAAGCACTTCTTAGTACAGGTATATTTAGAAGTGAACTGATCAGATTGTGAGAACTGTAACCTATCAATCCATCCTAGTTTGAATGGACTAACTGGGAGGTAACTGTAGGCAAATGGAGGGGAATCACTGGGGGCATGCCCTGGAAGTATACATCTTCCCTATGGCCCCTTCCGCACTCTATTTCTGCTTCCTGAACCTGCTTTGAGCTGAGTGGCTTTCCTCCTCTGGACCTTTCCCCCATGATGTGCTGCTTTATCTTGAACCCAGTGCAATGGAGTCAGACATATATGAACTGAGACCTCATAAGCCCCAAATAAACTTTCCTTTTTCCCCTTGATATGTCCTTTCTGGTTTTGGTGTCAGTGTGACACTGGCTTCAGAGAACAAAATTGAAAGTGTTTCAATTTATTTCATGGAATAATTTGAGAAGCATTTGGCATTAGTTCTGCTTCAAGGTCTGGTAGAACTCACCTGAGAAACTATCTGGTCCTGGGCTCTTCTTTCTTGGAAGGCTTTTTTATGACTGCTTCTGTCCATTGTTACTTACTGATCTGTTTAAGTTTTCTGTGCCCTCTTGATTTAATTTTGGCAGGTCATATGTGTCTAGAAATATATCAATTTCTTTCAGGTTTACCAATTAATTGGAGTATATCTTTTTAAAATAGTCCCTAATAATTCTCTAGATTTCTGTGATGTCTGTGGTAATTTTACCTTTTTCAACTCTGATTTTACTAATTAGGGTCTTCTCTCATTTTCTTTTGGTTAGTTTGGCTAAAGGTTTATCAATCTCTTTACCTTATCAAACAACCAACTCTGTTTCCTTTGTATTTTTTTATTCTCTGTTTCATTGATTTCAGTTCTGATCTTAGTTATTTCCTTCCTTTTGCTGGTTTTGGAATTGGTTTGTTCTTTTTCAAGGGCCTTGAGGTGCATCACTAGGTTTTTATTGGGATGTTTCTGATTTTCTTATGAAGACACATTATAATTAGAACAGCTAACATATAAGGTAGAATTTTAAAAGGTAGAATTTTAAAAGCATATGGAGCCCACAAATGAGCAGGAATAGCTATGCTTATAGCCAACAATGCAGAATTTAAGCCAAAAATAATCAGAAAAAATAAAGAAGTTCACTTCATACTGGCAAAGGGAATAATCCAAGAAGAAGATAGAAAGATAGTAAATATTTATACCCTAAACATTGGTGCACCTAATTACATAAAACAGATACTACTAAATTTAAAGACCCAGTTAGACCCTAGTACAATAATACTGGATGATTTCAACACCCCTCTCTTACCATTAGATAGGTTATCCAGACATAAACTCAGTCAAGACTTTTTAGACCAAAAGAAATTATAAGTCAAATAGGTTTAATAGATATCTATATAATATTTTATTTGGATAAAATAATAGCTATAAAATAATCCTGCTTGTTTGTGGGCTCCATATGCTTTTAAAATTCCACCTTTGTTCTGTATGTTAGCTGTTCTAATTATAATGTGTCATGGGAGGTTCTTTTTTATCTTTTTGATCTACTTGGGTTTCTAAATTATTCCTATATCTTAATGTCCATCTCATTCTCAAGATTTGGAAAACTTATTATAATTTCCCTGAAGAGTTTATACATGTCATTAGTCTGCATCTCTCAATCCTACTTGATTTTCATCCTTTCACTTTCAGCCTGTAAATGTCTTTGCTTGTAAGGTGCATCTTTTGCAAACAGTATATAGTAAGCCTATGTCTTTTAATTGGAGTGTTGAGACCATTTACGTTTAATGTTATTATAAAGAGATGTAATTCTTGCCATTTTGATTTATTTCTAATGTTTAATTGGGTCCTGTTTCTCATTTGCTTAACTACTCTTCAGAGAGTTGCTCACTTGTAAGCGCTGGATTTTGTTTTTCATTTCTTCTGTGTGTAGTAGCCAACAAAGCAGTGTCAGCTTAGTAGTCATGAATTCCTTTAGTTTTTGTTTATCTCAGAAGGTTTTTATTTCTTCTTCCAGTCTGAAGGATAGCTTTGCTGGACTACAATTATGTTTGACAGTTATTATTTTTTAGGGCTTGGAACACACAATTCTAACCCTTCCTGGATTTTAGAATTTTTGCTGAGAAATCAGAAGTAATTCTGATTGCCTTACCTCTAAATGTGACCTGATATTCATCTCATGGGGCTTTTAAAATTCTACTCTTGTTCTGTATGTTAGCTTTTCTAATTATAATTTGTCATGGGGAGATTCTTTTTTTGATCTTTTTGATCCAATTGTGTTTCTAAATGATTCCTGGATCTTAATGTTCATCTCATTCTCAAGATTTAGGAGACTTTCTATTAAAATTTTCCTTAAGAGTTTATCCATGCCATTAATATGCATTTCTCAATCCTCCTTGGTTTCAATGATTCTTTAAATTTGGTCTCTTAATATTGTCCCAGAGTTCTTATAAATTCTGGCCATGGTTACTTTTTTTTCTTTAATAATGTCTGAATGTTCAAGGCCAGCACTTTGTCTTCCAGTTATAAAATTCTGTTTTCAGCATAGGCTACTCTATTAGAGAGACTTTCAACTTAACATTTTATTTTATTTATTGTGTCTTTCATTTCCAAGATGTTTTTGTAGTTCTTTTTCAATATCTTTATTTCCTCATTGAATTTCTCATTCATATCCTGTACTGAATTCCTTAATTCATTCAATTATTTTTCTGTGTTCTCTTGGAATTAATTGATCATTTTTAAAATCATTCTTTTGAATTCTTTATCTGGTATTTCATCCACTTCAATATCTTTGGAGTCCCTTGCTTGTGAGTTGTAAACTTTAGAAGGTGATATGTTACCTTATTTTTTCATATTTCTTGTATTCCTGTGTTGGATTGTATTCAGCTGTTGGGAGGGATTTCTCTTCCACTCTTATGTGTTGGCTTTTTTAGGTCACAGTATTTTCTTGACAAAGTGTTCTGGGATATCAAATTGTAGTAAAATTTTCAATTTATTTCTAAGTGAGTTTTAGGACAGTTTCCCTTCTCAAACTTTGCATGTGGAGCAAAATTAGTGTATTTGGACATAGTGTATATTGTGTCAAAAGCTTGAGGATCTCACTTTCCTGGTAGGTCTCAAAAGAATGGGGTCCTTTTTGTAGATCTGGTTATTGTGTTGTGTATAACAGGGTATGTGTATATCAACCTCTGTGATATCTCTTCTTAACAATTCTGTATATTGTAAAGAGGCATGGGAGAGATCTAGATTGAGACCCCATCATCGGTGTGGTATCCAAAGTCATTGTGTTAATTTTTTTTTGTTGTTTTTGCTGTAGAAGTGAATGTCCATGAGTGGGTCCTGAGGAGTCCCCTCTCACCATTCCTTCTTGGGGACTGGTTATTAGTTTGTGTTTTTGTCTCTTCTATTTTTTGTATTAAAGTATCATTGATGTTTGAGCATGGTTGGTTTGCATGTAGAGCAAAGTGTGCTGTTTCTTTTTATTTATTTATTTATTTTTAGCGGTCATAACATCTTTGTTTGTATGTGGTGCTGAGGATCGAACCTGGGCCGCACGCATGCCAAGCGAGCACGCTACTGCTTGAGCCACATCCCCAGCCCCGTAGTGTGCTGTTTCTTAACAGCCAAGTGTCTAACCTGTGAACTCATAGTGTCACAGTAGATTCTCAGCACCTCACAGAAAAGAGACAAACAACAACAATAGTAATGAACAATATATAGTATTAAAATAAATACACAGTGCCTAATATGACATTTGCAGGACTAATAACCACAAAACAGAAATATTCAAGAGCAAAAAGAATAAACAGCTGTGAATTAGATTTGGCATTAAGTTAAACAGCAGGTGTCAACTACATAATCCACAGTACTAATAACCACAACAACATGAAGGGTGAAATCAAATAATAAAAATCAAATAATTAAAAAAACAGTTCATTAAGAGAAAAGGAAATGTGATAGAAAGGTAAAAGAAACTTTAGAATGTTTAAAACGAGAACAGAGAGAAAGCAGAAGAGATGTAGCAAGTGATGGCTATAAAGAAGGAGAAAATAAAATAAGTACAGAGAAAGAGATAGAATAAGAGAATATGGCTATGAGAGGGAGAATAAAGCAGAGAAAGAGGGAAAAATCAGATTTTAAAAAGAAAAAGAACCACAAACCCTAATGCTTAAAAGACAAAAGAAAAAAAAAAGGAAACAAAAATTGCTAATGACGGGGCTGGGATTGTGGCTCAGTAGTAGAGTGCTTGCCTAGCATGTGTGAGGTACTGGGTTTGATTCTCAGCACCGCATATAAATAAGTGAATAAAATAAATGTCCATCAACAACTAAAAAAAATTGCTAATGAGAAATGAGAAAAAAGAAACAAACAAATATATATATATATATATATATATATATATATATATATATATATATATATATATATCTCCACAAACCAATCAGCACAGTGAGAACACACATGCAAAGAAAAAAAAGGGGAAAGAAATTAGAAAAAAATGAAAAAATCGTCTCCACTGAAGTGGTCAAAACTGTCATCAAAGATAGATGTTCCATGCCCAACTGTCCTTCTTTCTGTTTCTTCTTGGACTATGTACTGCTTAGAGCAAGTGCTGGGTTGTTAAATCCTTCCTTTTTTTTGTGCTGCTCACCTAGCTGCCAGCTGGAGTGGCCTGAAACTGAAGCTAGTTAAAATTGCCTTCAACTTCCCTTCTCATCAGTGTAAGATAAGACAAAATGGAAAGTACTGTGCACTGGAGTTTTGCTGGACAGACCAGATCAATGAGTTCTTGGGTGGGGCTACAGCAGAGTTCTAAATGGGGAGTTCTGGTAGCTAGGGCTTAGCTCAAATCAGGCCTTTGGGGACTTTGTTGGGTGGTATCTTCCCTGGGGAGATTAAATCAAAATATCCCTACGGCCAGTGAGATGCCAATCTCTCTTCTGGGGATCTGGATCTCACGGACCTCCCAAGAATTCTACTTGTAGGGAAGGGGAGCCAACCTTCCACAGGTCTTGTACACTCTATTGCCTACAAATATGGCCTTCCCAGGGTCAATCCCCAAGTGTAATCATGTCCAACTCTTGAATTTCCCAACCCTCTTCAGTTGCTCATGGGAGCTGCCAGACTTAAAAAGAAATCAAGTCGCACTTCCCTCCAAATTCATTCTACCAGGTACAATCTTCTCTGCACCTGTTTTGATCTTGATCTACTAGGCACACCCTAGGACACATGGTGGGTGCTTTCTGGGACAGTTTGACAATATTTGCTGTGTCTCCCAGGCTCCTGCAGCAGTGAGCTGAAATGTAGTCTTCTCAAAATGGCTCTTCACCTGAGTCTGAGCTCACCACTTGCCGGTTGAGAAACGCAGAGCACTTTGTAAACACCAGCTCACTGTGCAGCATATGGTTCAGGTAAGGTTGGACTTCTTTTTTGTTCTGCCAAATTTGTCCATTGTGTTTCTCTTTCCATTTGTGTTACCCCCACGCTGCGGTGAATCTGTGACACTGTCACTTCTGCACCTGGCTTGGCTCCCATATACTTTTTCTTGTCCTTTGTTCAATACTTCCAGGTTTCCGGGTTTTTCAGAATCACCGACTGTCCAATATTGAATTTCAGTTAATTTCTTCAATCACCCTCTTCACTGAGAAGCAGTACTCTTATTGCTTGAATCCCAAGCCATGATACAACTGGAAATGCAGCCTTCCTCTAATCCACCATCTGGAATCTCCTGAAACTGATTTCTTGGGACTCCTAACGTCAAGCTCCCTCTGGCTTAGGACTCTGGGAACACCATCACCTTGTTCCTTTAACACTTTACAGGACAAATGGGAAGACTAGCCAAGCCCTTATTATCTGAAAAAACAATTCCTCTTAGAAACCTGACAGAAGACATGTTGAGGAAGATCTCAATTTTGTTAAGATAGCTTTGTTCAGTATACCCAAAGGTAGCAGATTAGGTATAGTGCATCTTAGGGAAAGTAGATTTTATAAACTGGTAAGTGAGGCACAGGATGGATGAAATCCATCCCTGGACACAGGTCACATCCAGTGGGTTAGTCTAGTTGGTTCAAGAATTTTGCCCATTAAAAATGGATCATGGAAAAAATAAACAAATAAAAATAAAAATGGGTCATTGGGTTCACAGAGCATTCCTATGTTCCCTGATCATATGCTTCATCTCTAGGTTTGATCAGCCATTTTTAAAAAGTATGTATTAAGGTAGACAGAAGAAAGAATGCAATGTTATTGTGAAGATCCATTATCACTATTTAAAATGTAATCAAGAACACCCTCCAGTAGCTTTCTGTTTCACTGAGAATAAAATCCAAATCATCAGCAAAGATCTCAGGCCCAATATGACCATGGGGCCCTGTCCATCTCTCCCAACTCACGTCCTCACTGTGCTCCAGGAACATTCCTTGACTCACCAACCCCATTCTCATGTAGGACCTTTGCACTTGTAGCTTCCTCTGTCTTGATGCTAGTCCCCAAAGCTTTGTGTGACTACAGAGATCTCAGATCAGAGGCCACCTTCAAAGGCCTTTCTTGGCCATTCTAGCAAAAGTAGCACCCCAGTCACTTTCTCTTATATTCTGTTTTCTCTTTATGTCACTGGTCACTATCTGGTATTATTTTATTTGACTGATTTTAATCAACTCTCTCTCCTTAGTAGAATGTAAGTTCCATGAAGACAGGGTCTTGAGTGTTTCTCCACACCCACAACACCTAGGACAAGGAATACCTGTTGATTAATTAACATTCTCCTGGTTGGTCAGTAACCACCTTCATTTATATATGAAGGTATTTTTTTTATTGGTGAGACATTTTTTCCCAATATATAAATTTATATAAGCAAGAATACATTGTATCTATATTTAATAAAGAGTTCTATTAAAAAACTAGAATTATACAACATTGGGGCTGTCTATTCTAGAGAATTTGTGACACGTCATTATCATATATGTGAAGTTCAATTTCTAATGACTTGTGTGTTTTTAGCATTAAAATACTTAGCTATCAATGATCACTGATAAGAGAAGGTGCTCACTAGAGCAGTATGGGATTCCTGAGAGAGGAGCTGGGTGCACAGGTGGGTTTGTGAGTTCACACATGCCCAGGAACACCCTCAGCTTAGCATGACTTTCATTTTGTAGTCTTTAAGGGTATGTCTTTAACTGTAATGTATTTGTCAATTACCTGGGGATTTTATTAAAATGCCAATTCTGAGTCCTAGATAGGGCCTGAGATTCTGCATGTTTTATAAGTTTTCACTCAGATGGCACCTATGAGACTGGCTAGGGGCTCACACTTTAAGAAGCAATCTCCAGTTCTGTAAAATTATCATCTGGGAAACATCCCTCTAGATTAGCTCAGAAAGGAAGTGCTAATCACAGGGGACTCAGTCCCCTGGAGAGAAAAATATAGAGAACTTAATTAAGAAAAAGCAGAAAGGCATTTTCCTGGAAAGAGATGACTCATTTTTTCTAAATCTGTAATAAACTGAATCTATAAGAACTTAGAATAGAATTCCTTTTGAGTGCTGACTGGTGTGCAGATTTGGGAACTTGTTTAATTCTGATATGGGAATTGTAAATACACACTCCTTTACAAGTCTGAAATTTACAACTTTTGGGGCATGGGACAGGAGAAAAATTTTGTCAATTCCGTGTAGCAGAAGAACTAATATGAATCCATTTTCCCCGCCAATTATTGTTTTTTCTGGTTTCCCCTTTTAAAAAATTTCCCCTCCTTGCCTCCAACCCTCACCTCTACATGAGGAGCTCTAAACTGTCTATGCTAATTGACTTGGCCAGTGATTCACCCACTGTGACCTTCTCCCACTTGGCTGCCGATCCCATGAGAGGTACACCTGAACTTCTACCTTCCTCCATATGCTTTAGCAGCTTTAGTAAGACTCTGCTACGGGTCTTATTTTGTATTATTTGTTATAGTTGTTAATATGCCTATCTCCTCGGGGACCTGGTGGTGGGGGTGGAGTGACTGAAGGGCAGGATTTGGGCATTCCTGGGTCCTTTAGCAACCCTCCAACAGCAATGATTGAACACCATTTGTCATTGTTCATAGAAACTTCCTTCCAAGTACAAAAAAAAAAAAAAAAAAAAAAAACCCTCAAAAAACAAACCTGGCCCTTTTCCTCCAGTTTTTTGTGTTCCTTAAGAAGTTGTTCCACATGCATCACGCTGTCTCCAATGCCCGTAAACTCTGCTAGCTCTTCCAGCAAATTTTCCAGGGCAAGTTTAACCTGAAGGACACATTAGAACTGTGCATAAGTAAAACAACAAGCACCCATCTGTAAAAGTATAGGTTTGTTATGTGCAAGAAAACCTAAAAAATCTAAAAGGATCAGGACTTGGGTGAATCAATATATGCCTTTCTTCTTTCTTCTTTTTTCAGCTTAGTACCTTTCAGATTAAGCTGGGGATCTAGAGGCACTCATAGTTAGAATGTTAGAACTACATTCAACAGCTCATCAGTCTAAAAGCAACTTAAACCAACACTGAAATGCTACATATGTCAACAGGAAAATGGGATAATGGGATTCTAGATTGCTGTTACTCCACTGCAAATGTGGGGTCTATGAAATAGTAAGGATGTAAAGAGGGAGCTGGATTAGGCAAAAGAGGAAATCCCAATCCCAGAGCATCTAAGGGGAAAGAGAAAAATCAAAGGTCTGTATGAAAAATGGAAGTTATATTAAGAAAAAGGAAGTTATATTAAGAAAGAAAACAATACCTTATAAAAATTGTGCTCAAAGCGCTGTAGTTGTAGGCATTGGTTAAGTTTCAGGTGATGCTCAGACCAAAACTGACTGAAGGCTTTTTCTGTTTCATCCAATTGAACTAATAGCCTTTTAAGAAATAATGAAAAAGCAACTTTATGTTAGCATTCATTTCTACAGGTGTCTGCATAGGCCTATGTTATGTACCACCTATGTCTTCCATCAATGTTATTAATTGTGACATTCTGTGTATTATTAAAGACTGTGTCACCTGTGTCTTTCTTAAGGTTTAGTGGGTCCCACACATTCAGACACCTGCAGTACAGGAAGAAACTTAACTCCAGATGCAGCCACTGTGTTTTAAAAATGTGCTTCAGGTGACCCAACCTTTGTGCCTTCTTTTTCCACCTGAGACTACACATGTGTAAATAACAGCATCAAACCAAAATTTTTTTGGAAATGAAACTCAACAAATACCATCATCTCTCTGGAAATCCTGGGATTAGAGCATATCATAAGAGGAGGGAATGGAACTCTCCTAAATATTATTTATTTCCCCCTTTAGTCCAAAATATTATTCTTTCTTGGCCTCACTAAGACACAGTAGTATCTATTCCAGCCTGTTCTTAGTTGTTTTATTTATTTATTTATTTTTTTATCCAGGACAATCTATTTTTATTTTTTTCCAGTTTGAAACCATATTTGATTTTTAACATAGCTAGAAATATCCAATAACTATATATATATATTTTTTTCTTAGTTGTTTTAGAACATCTAGGTCTACATTCTCTCCTGAGAAATCAAAGTCCACCTACTCACTCACCTTTCCATGGTAGCTACATTCTCAAGTTCACTGATATTGAGTTTTCTGGTGGGATTTTTGGTTGTTGGTTCTTGGATGCATGACAGTAGGGTGGTCCCTTGTTCTCCAAGTAATTTCAGCTCATCCTAGAAAAGCAAAAATATAGACTTTCTTAGAAGGAATCCACAAAAACAAATTCATGGTATTTGGGAGGTGAGGAAAAAGGTAGATCCATATGTTTTTCATTTAGGATGTTAAATGTCAAAGAAGTCAAGATGCAGTCAATTAATTTAAAAATTAATTTATCCTTAATAAGTAATGCATACTCATGATACAAGATTCAAAATATACAAAAGGGTGTGACATGAAAAGCAATTCTTTTGTCCCCAGCCTGTCTATTTTCCCTCTCCAAAAGCAAATATCTATTAAGATTTTTGTGTAGATCTCAAGCTGTTGTTGTACATTAAAAGCAAACCTAGTTAATAAAAATCTGTTTCTAATCCAAGATAGTGACAAGAAACAAAAAAATAATGACAGGAATTGAATGTTAAGTGCTAGACATTTGCTAAACAATAATAAAACAATAACTGCTAGTGGACCATGAAAGTATTTTATCTGGTCTCATTAGTAAACACTCCCCTCTGCTAACTGTCCCCTAATTGTGGCCTGGTCCAATTCAAGAAGTTTATCAGAAATGGGCAGCAATTTCAGTTTGACATGGAAAGATTTGGACTTCCAAGGCAACTACTAATTCTATAATACTCTTTTAACATGGTGCTTTGCAAGCTATTTTTGAAGCTATTTTCTTTCAAATCCAGTAGCTCAGAGACCTCACCTTGGAGGTCACCTCTCATTACCACAAATTTTAATCATAAGGGCCAGGCTGAAAGCCAAAAGGAGCATATTCAGCCTGAGAATTTTACTCTTCAGAATTCTGGGTTTGGTTCCTGGGTCATCGGGGCTGGTTTGATATGCTCTTGAGGATTAGAGGAGGCCCATGATTCTAACTTAAATACTGAAATACTCTTCTGCCTGTGAGCACTGAAACTGTTCTTCTAGGCTAAGCGACCTCTTCAGCCTTCACACAGCCTCCAGCTAAGGGAGGAATCTACACCCACACCCCAACTATGTTCACATAGAATTCCTGGGTCCTCTTAACCTCATGCCTTTCTTCATTGCCTCCCATCTCACTCCAGTATTTCCCTTAAAGGGTTACTTTGCCCATACTCAACTTCCAACTTGTCCCTAGATCTGTGTGATGTCTAGACAGCTCCTTGGATTCCGCAACTCTGTCCAATTCAGACAAGGCCCCAAGTCAGCAAATGGCAGTCTCCCCTGCCTGCGAATTGGATGCATCCCTTCTTTTCCACTCTCAAGTATGGGCCCTCTTTTCTTCTTATCTCATCAATGCTCATTAAATATTTGCAGAGTAGCTAAATTAGTAATAGTCTAAAAGAAGACAGGTTACAGATGAATAAAGGTACATCAGATATGATGGGAAAACATAGATATGATGTATACTTGTCCTTACCCTTTTTTTCCTCCACCCATCGAAGAGGGTCCTGGATTTTCCCACTCAGTTTCTTAACTGAACCTCGGAAAGGATTCTGGTATTATTTTACAGGTGCACACACGCACACACACACGCACACACACTTTGAAATGCAGATGGGAAGGAAGGTGGTGAGGCTAAAGGAAAAGAGGCATATAGCTTAGTACAGAAGGAGATATGGAGACACTGGGAGAGGGACTGAAAGGAGAGACATATTCAGAGAGCTGCAGACATGAGGGAAGTATCTGAGATAGGGAAGGTGGATCTTAATAAGTGATTTCATACCCTGTGTATCACCTTCACACTGTTTAAAACAAAACAAAACAAAACAAAAACCACAGGCAAAAATCATGACCTGGTTACTGCTTTGGGACTAAACCACATGGTGAGCTTCAGTAAGGTTACAAAAAATCTGCCATAACAAAAGGGAAAGATGGAGCAACTGTGGTTCTCAGAAAGGGTAAAGGTAAGGAGCCTAATCCCAAAATAGAGTTTCAGTTTCCATGGAAAGATAGTGTCCTTCATCCTTTTGAGTATTTAATTTTTTTACTGCCTGCACTCAGTGTGGATGGAGGAGCTCAGGGCACTGTCTCTGGACCCTGTGTATAAATTCATGCTCCCTTCCAGCGAGTTTTCTTCCTTTGTATCTACCAGTGGCGGCAGAGTGAGTACTGCTTGCAGAGTGAGAGAGCCCACTGCCTGTCCAAGTCGCCTGTACTCAGGAAACGGGAGCCTCCCTGTGGAGACGGGGCAAGCACAGAGCTGGGCGCTGTGCCATGGGCTGAGTCCAGCCTCTAGTTCATCATCCAGCGGAGACAGAGGCAGCGCATGTGCTGCCTCCCGGGGAAAGCTATGTGCACACGTGCTCTTCCTTCCTGACTCTCAGATGGGAGAGTGAAATCACAGAAAACAGAGTTTCAAATCTTAGCACCAAGCCCAGTGGCCATGATCTCATTGGATAGAAAATTACACATCCTGTACCAAAATTGGAAGCACTCTTGGACTGCAAGGATGAATTAAGAGCCAAATTGCGGTTCACACTGGGGGAAGGAATTTATGTTACTAAATAAGAGCCTTCTTTAAAGTCATTGGTTTGTTTAAAAGTTTGATAAAATTGTTCTGCTGTGAATGTTTTCAGATTTTGTTTTTCCTGTGTGAACAGATTAGTTTGATATCCAGGATAGCCAAAAGAAAGAGACTCTGTTAGATGATAGTGTTGAACAAAGTAGTAACAACTCCACAGAGAATTAGCAAATGAGGCTATAAAAACTCTTGAATTCAATAGCTCTAGTATTTTGACTGCTTGTCAAGTGACTGGGCGGTTATAAGGATCTAAGATAAGGGATCTCAAAGATCCCAGGAGAAGGTAAATCAAACAGTCAAACCAAGTATCCCAATGCCATGCTAGCTGTTTAGAAACTGTTTTAGAAATTTTTCTCTTTAGGGTGAGAGAAAAAAAAATCATACACCATAACTTTTATACATATTAAAACAGATTTAAAAGTTCACCATTCTG
Source organism: Spermophilus citellus (assembly GCF_964194105.1). Lineage (NCBI taxonomy): Eukaryota > Metazoa > Chordata > Mammalia > Rodentia > Sciuridae > Spermophilus > Spermophilus citellus. The sequence goes on from NC_138188.1 coordinate 78,261,197, forward strand.
AGGAATTAATCTTACACTATACTGGCTTTTCACTTAGGAAGATGTTTTCTAAATGAAAAAGAACTCATTTAATTTCTTAGAGAATGTTTAGTTAAAAGGTAGGTAAGGGCTAGGGATGTAGCTCAGGGTAGAGCGCTTGCCTAGCATATATGAGGCCCTGGGTTCAATCCCCAGCACCGAGGGAAAAAGAAAAAAAGGTAGAGAGAACACTAAGATGTAAAATAAGATATGTGTAAACAACCATAAAAAGCTATTAAGTTATAAATAAAAATTCAAAAAGTATTTCCTTTTTTTAATATAAATCATTTTCTTCTTAATGCATTTTTAGTTGAGAAAGAGGAAAAATATAACTCCAGTTTAATAATTTTGACATTCTTGCTTCTAAGTTATAAGGAGGAAAGAAATAAATTTATATTTGGCCAATAATTAGTCATCACAAAAAGGAACACCTTCTGTATTATTTTTAAAAGAATATTAATATTACTTGGAAAGACAGAATATTTTAAATCCAAATTCATTTAATATAAATAAAATTGAGAATTTTATCCTCAAATAGTTACAGGTCTTGTCCATGACCTTGGGGCAGCATGGAATAGAAACACAAGTATGATCTTCAGTTTATGCAAGGCTGCATTTATTTTCTTACTAAAAGGAGAATTCAATGGAATCCCCTAAATTCTTTTTAATTGTCTTACAGGTTATATAGAGATATTTAACCCAATTGAAATATGATAATTAGAGTGTAAAATTATTTCTTTATAATTGTCAAATAGCATTTCACATTCTGTGGATCTAAAAAGTTACTCCACAGCATAATCAGAGTTGTGTGTTCTAAGTCTGAAAATAGCTGGTCACCATGCACAGGAAAATGCTCTTCCCCCATCTTGTAGACTGGTTCCTTCCCATTCTGTTACCTCTGTGGAACTCTGCCTGTGTCAAAACTATACAGTGCCTGCTCATCTGACTTTCCCAGAGTATCGCTGCTGCACAGACAGCAGGACTTATCTGATTGGTTTTCACTCCCTAGGTATGTGTCCTTGTATAAAATCCAAACTTTTAAACTTTTTCCCCAGAGCACTGTATGTGCCCTTACTACACCTAACTTGGAAAGGGCTGAACTTTTTTTTTTAAGTGCTAGGAATTGAACCCAGGGCCTCCTGCATACTAAGCAAACACTCTACCACTAAGCTACATCCCTAAACCAAGCTGAATTCTAATATGTACCCAAAAGTTGCAAAAATGCTTTGCTTAATGGTTGCCTGAGAACTATCTGAGTGACAGGTTGTCATCTCGGGTACTTCTGCTCCGCAGCTGCTCCTTGAAAGAAGGCTCTGTGCTCTGTGCTCACGACCGCCTGTGCAGAGCTCTGTTTTACAGTTCCTGTCTGGCAGCCTGCCATGCTCAGCATCCTTCCCATTACACTCTGTCCTACTAACTGCTGCTCTGCAGACTCCTAAAGGTCTTAGTCTGTGCATCTGCAAACTCTTTCCTTAGCAGATTTCACCCAGGCACTCCCAACCCTGCTTTCTGCAACCTGGACCTCACAGGAATCAGGGGAGGTGAGCTTGGCCAACTACTTGGAACAGAAAAAGGTCAAGCTTCTCAGAGGCATTTCCTGGGAAAATCTCCAAGATGCTGTCAGGATTTCAGTTTCATTCCAGATCTTTGGATCACTTGGAGTAGGCTTGGGAATACACTTTGCGCTCTTTCTGGATGACAACTCCCCGAAAGGTGGAGTTCAGCAATGTTCTCTGGCAGAAGAATTAATTTCCCTAAACCACTAGACTCTGAGACTCCCCTAACCAGACTTCGTGTTTCTCAAAGTTGCATTTTTGGGTTTTTTCTTGGCTCATAGTGGTGGGTCCTCAATAATTAACACCGAATAAGTGAACAAACCAGCCATCTAGCAAAAAGTTTTGCAATTATTGATAAGAGTGCAGCAATTTCAAATTTGATGTATCAAAAATTCACACAATGTTAAGGTGTACCAATGCCCAGTCCTTAGTTTGCTGTCTACTGAAAATGGGTCTTCTGATTAACAATGCATTCAGTCTGTTTGTGTTTCCCAGGGCCTGACAGACATGCAGCGAGAAACTCCAGGAGGATTTCTCTTACTGCATAGTCTGAAAAATCTGCCAAACTCCCTTCTCAGCAGGTTCTGACATGCTTTTGTGAATCACTTAATAGGTGTCGCTCCTCCTCCTAAAACCCATTTCAGAGCACCTCCCACAGTCCCTTTTCTCAAATTAGTCTTCAAATAAAACAACACATCCCTGAGAAACTGAAGCACTTAGTCAGTTTATTAGTCCAACCCCAAACTTCACAACAGCTGCTGGAAAGCTCAGATTTGGAATCAACTCTCTTTCCTCTCCACCCTGGCAATGCCATGCCATCTTGCTGTGTTCTAAGCAGAGTCATCATAAGAGATCTGCCCTTGGACGGGTGCTTATACACCTCATCTTGCCAGCACAGTGCTGGAAGGGGTTTGTCTTCCCTAGGCTGCTTTCCCTAGATCTTACATTCAGCAGCCTCCAGAGATTTTTCTCTTCACATACTGCCTATATGGAAGGTCTCGGACAATGGCTGCCAAGTGACTGGAGAAGAAGCAGCAAAGAGTCTTCACTCTAATTCTGCTATGGTTTGTGCCAGGAGCTGGCCTTTGAGAGGCCACTGACTACTTACCTGCAGTTTGTCCTGCTGTCTTGTGTGGGACATGAGAAGGTCTTCAGTGGAGAGCATGCCTCTGGGCAGCTCTGTCATGGACAGGCAGGACCCAAATGTCTGCAGCATCTGAGCAGTATTCTTCAATGTCAAGGCAAAGTTTTCTATGGCCTGGAAAATCAGACAATTATAATAACACGGAGCAGTTAACATTCACCAATATGCTTTCTCAATGGAACAACACTGAATTAGCTATGCTTTTCTCAGTGCCACATATTGTCCCTGATACTATATTTATCTATCATCTCAATAATATAGAGTTGGAGGCATTTGCTATACTTTAATATGAAACTCCAACAAGTTAATTGAATTGCCCAAAATCATATTACTTGGGCAGGAAGGGAGGAAGGGAGGATACAACTAAGATCAGCGGGTTCAGGGCTCTGTTCATTACTCCAGGGTAATGAACATTAAGTCTGACTCCAGATTTACGCAGGTGCAATGCCACAAAGGGCAGAACCACCCCACTTTCTTTCTAAAAAAACCTCACCTTCTCTTCTAAGTCCCTGCAATACCTTCTCTTTTTCCCCATCCCTCCCCCAGCTTCCTGCTGCCTCTGAGAGGCCTGTCAAATCCTGCTGAGAGGATATAAAAATTGGGAGGGGAATGAAGATAGTGATTAGGTCACTAGTGACCTTTATGAGAGTTATTTCCATCTATGGGATGGACTGGGGACGTCTTCCTGTCCCATCTCTTTTATAAAATTTGCAAGCACCGTGTCACACTCTTCTCTGTACTCCCAGGGTGTGGTACCAGAGGGTGCCCATAAACTGCTATTGAGTTAATGGAAAAAACAAAAAGGTTCTACAGAATTTTCATTTGGGAAGAAATGACCTCTGTTCCTACATTATCAGAGAACTGTTTCTGAAAACCCAAACCCACATCATAAAGAATGTACCAGATCCGACAGGGCCTGTCTCTATGCCAGGGCCTGGGGCTGGAGCTGGCATGATAAAGCTTCCAGAGCACTGCCCACTCCCTCTACTGTCTGGACCCAAAAGGTTCTCTACTTCAGCTGTTTTCATACTTGAAGTATTGCTGTGGGAGGACATCTCCCTGTTAGCACAAGCATTTGAACAGCCACAACTTTGAGCACCTTAGTGCTTCTGGCTTAGAAATCCAAACTCTTTTGTAAAAATCTTTCTTTCAACTACACTAGTTTCATTATATTGAGATAACTATATATATAATTGTGGTGAGCCGTTTCTGCGGACTGTGGTCGCCATTACAAGATGGCGCTGGCTCCGCTGTGGTCTGTAACAAACAACTCCTTATTTGGGAGAGTTGGCGCATGGTTTTTTAACACCCTATGAGAAAGCTCCACGTGGCAGCTTCGCATTGGGGCTTGAGATGCTTTATTAAGGCTGGGAGAGGCATCCGAAAGGAAGAAGAAAAAATATCAAGGACCTGAATAAACGGCTGAAAGAAGATTCCTGTTGTTGCGTCTTCCTTGCGGGCAAGGGGGTCGCGACAAGTGGTGCCGAAACCCGGGAACCAGAACTTTCAGTCGTCAGGGGTGGTGCACCGGATAGTCCCAGGTAAGTGGGACCCGCGACCAAAGCGGGGATAGTCCCAGTAAGTGGGATCCGCGACCAAAGCGGGGTCAGCTCCTCTACAAAGAAAGAGAGAGCCTCATATTTTATTGCAGCTGCAATGTGTACTTTCACTTTTGTTTTCTGTGTTTCTTTTGTCGTCTGTGTCTTTTGTTTTCTGTGTTTCTTTTGTTGTTGTGTCATGGGTGCCGCATCTTCAAGTCCGCTTCTCCTGGCCCTAGATGGCCTGTTACGTTCCAAGGGCCTGGAAGTGAAGCATCGTACTTTACAGAGATTTTTACAGAAGATAGATATTGCTGCACCGTGGTTTGCATTTTCGGGCAGCCTTACCATACCTAGTTGGGATAAATTAGGCAAAGATCTTGACTTTGCTTCTGAGCAGGGCATATTAGAGGGCGGGGTGATACCCCTTTGGAGAATAGTCCGTAGTTGCCTCACAGAGGACAGATGTCATGACGCACTTACTAAAGGACAGGAAGTTCTAAAACAATTACATGAGGAGAAATCAGATACTCCCATATTTGTCATTAAGAAAAAATCAAGGAAGTGGCGCCTACTGCATGATCTACGAGCAGTTAATGCTCAAATGCAACTTATGGGGCCCATTCAAAGAGGGCTGCCTCTGCTCTCCTCTGTTCCTCAAGGCTGGCACATTATTGTTATTGACATTAAAGACTGTTTCTTTTCTATTCCTTTGCATCCTAAAGACTCGCAGCGTTTTGCCTTCACCCTTCCATCGTGTAACCACGAGGAACCAGATCAAAGGTTTGAGTGGGTAGTGTTGCCGCAGGGAATGGCTAATAGTCCCACGATGTGTCAGATGTATGTGGGGAAGACACTCGCACCTCTCAGACAAAAGTATTCCTCCATCAAGATCATTCATTATATGGATGATGTATTATTGGCTGCTAAATTAGAGCAGACAATTCATGAGGCCTATAAAGACCTAGTGAAGTTGTTAGCTCAATATGGACTGCATATTGCACCTGAAAAGGTTCAAACAGGGGATTCTATTAAGTATTTGGGAGCAACAATTGGGTATGGCAAATTACGACCACAAAAAATCACCATACGAACTCAGGATCTCCAAACTCTAAATGATTATCAAAAACTGCTGGGAGATATTAATTGGATACGAGGATATTTACATATTTCTAATGTTATGCTACAGCCTTTGTATGCTACTCTTAGGGGTGATCCAGATCTTACTTCCCCTCGTAGCCTCACTAAAGAGGCTAGAGCGGCCCTTATGACAGTAGAAGAAGCTATACAACATGCTACTTTATGCAGGCTCCAGAGTGATAAACCTTTCCAATTATGTGTGCTTGCCACTATGCGGCAGCCTACTGTTGAGCGTGCTCATCGCACCTTAAAGGAAACTTTACAAAAACAAAAGGGGGGAATAGGAGCTGAACATACTCCTAAAGAACGCCTGTCCTTAGCTCTCTTTACCATTAATTTTTTGAATTTGGATATTCACGGTCGCTCTGCGGCCGATAGACATGTGTCCCCTCAGCCCTCTGTGATTGGCTATGTTAAGTGGAAAGATGTTCTTACGGGCCAATGGAACGGCCCCGACCCCGTGCTGACATGGGCACGAGGATCTGTATGTGTTTTTTCCCAGGATCGCACGGAACCATTGTGGGTCCCTGAACGCCTGACAAGAAGAGTCTTGACGCCAGCTACTCAGCAACAAGAAATACCACAGCAATCCCGTGATGAGGATCTTCATTCTGCTGAGTGCTCTGGCTCTGGTGCTGGTGCCGATGACATGGACGACACCAATGCAGTGGTGGGCAGCGGCACGGGCTTGGCCAATGCCGATGCCGGTTCATGATTTAATGATTCCAGGAATGCCTCCCGTATCATTGGCGAATATTTGGCCGGAAATTGGTCCAGATAAAGCTATGATCACACAAGCTCTTGCAGCTTTAGAAAATGGCATCTCACCTCAAGTCTGGCTTGCGCAGATTAAACAGTAAATCTTTGACATGGTCGTTGCACCCCAAGTTTTATGAACATTGCACTGGGATTGACATGTCTTTCTTTGTTATTCTCTTAGTGTTGGAAAGCCCTTGCACTCTGCCGGCTTTACTGCCATTGCACGCAGATGGGTTTCCACACTAGTGCTTTTCTATCGCCTTAAGACCCGTGCCTTTCTTTTAGGGTGTTGCCAACTTGTTTGTCGTCGTATTTCTATACAGCCACAGTTCAGCCTCAGCCATCCCCCTTCGTCCACCATCATCACGATACAGGATGCGAGGCAAGGCACTGCACTTGAGTGATCCTTGAAGTGGACCTCAAGGAGAGCATGTCCTATTGCATGCGGGTTAGATGCGTCCACGCCCCGTCCCACGAAAAAAGGCGTCGGCTGATATGGCCTCAGATCTGGGGAAGGGCCCTCCTTGGGGCTGAGCCATACTATGCAGCCACTTCTGCACAGTGGGATAGGACCTCTACTCTCGCCTGTATTGTTTTTGGAAAACAAAAGGGGGAACTGTGGTGAGCCGTTTCTGCGGACTGTGGTCGCCATTACAAGATGGCGCTGGCTCCGCTGTGGTCTGTAACAAACAACTCCTTATTTGGGAGAGTTGGCGCATGGTTTTTTAACACCCTATGAGAAAGCTCCACGTGGCAGCTTCGCATTGGGGCTTGAGATGCTTTATTAAGGCTGGGAGAGGCATCCGAAAGGAAGAAGAAAAAATATCAAGGACCTGAATAAACGGCTGAAAGAAGATTCCTGTTGTTGCGTCTTCCTTGCGGGCAAGGGGGTCGCGACATATAATTATATGTGTATATATATATATATATATATACACACACACACACACATATATATATATATATATATATATATATATATATATATCACTCTCTCAATTGTATTCACTAATAGCCTATGATGAATAACAGAGAAAAAAAAACACTGGGAGGAATAATAAAAAATATTAAGATTATAATATATTTTGCTTTATATGCATGATTTCTTCTAATGCATCTTAGTTATCATTATTATCATCCCACATTATAGAGATGAGGAAACTAAAGCATGTTGAGAATAATTTCCCAGAAGACATATCAAAAAATACATGGCAGAGGTGGGATTGGAGTCAGATGAGATCTGGCTCCGAGCTGTACTCTTAAGTGCCATATTATCTTACAATTTGGCATTCAAAGCTATATTAGCAAAATTAGATTTAAAACTAGATCCTCAGAAGATCTTGGCCTTGAGAATTGAAGATTTGAATCAGAGTTCAGATCCTAATTTTCCCTAATCGTGTTATTTGGATAAGCCATGTGGTGCAGTTGAGTTCCAGAGTCCTCACTTGAAAAATAGGAGAAATACTTTCTGTTCTGTGGGGATTTTTTTTTTTTTTGGATAAAAAAGGATAGCAACTGTGAAATGATTTTGGTGACAATAAATACCTTACAACTATGATAAGAATAACAGTGACCACCCTGAATGTCAGGTGTGAGGCCTGCAAATGTCATCCTTGAAACAGAGGAGAGGTCACCTATTAACAAATTAACTTGATTCCATGTTATTCCCTGAATAATCACCTTGGAAATGGGCAGAGGATCTGATTCTAATATGGGAATTAAAAAGAGGTTGGTTTAGTTCTTTTTAGTTATAGTTCTGCCACTACTTGACCATTTGACCTTAGATAAGCTTCTTTTTTACTCTGAAGGTCACTTTCCTGTATAATAAAGTGATTGAAGTAAATGATGTTAAGGTTCTTTGAGTCCTAACCTTTCTATGCGTTTCTCAATAACCTGATATCCAAAAAGCACAAAATAAAAAAGAATCTATATGTTTCAATCATAAGATATACAACAATGTGTATGTGCTTCTATACTATTCTACTCTAAGGTTTTAACTAGATGTGTGTATTTATAAAATTATCTATCTGTGGAAAAGGCATGAACAGAATATCACTGGTCTTCTAATACTAGTTGCATTTTTTAAAGTTCACTATCATGTGTTTAAGACATGCACAACCACAAACAAGGTGGCTATAAACTAGGTCTAGTGGGGAAGGAAGTGTGTAAATGTCTGCTCATGCCATCTCTAACCACTCTTCATGAACTTGGCCTTCTTTAACTAAGTTTTCAAAGACCTATTTTTGTCTCTGAAACAAAAAGGTCAAGGTTTATCTCTTTAAAATGTATTTATCACAAATTTGTCTGACTTGAGGTAACTTGAAAAACATGAATAGCATGATAAAATAAGTATCTGGTAGAGAAATCAGAGCAAAGGGGAGAGCTAGTTAGCCCAATAAGGCTGAGTGAATTCTTTTTGATTATCTAGGAAGTTGAGAAATAAAGCCTAGAAGCACTCCAGTTTCCACTATTTATATGGTCTAGGATATAAAGAGGTCTGCAGCCTATGAAGACCTCCTCACATCCCCTCATTTATAACACTCTACATTAACTTCCCTGACAACTTTCTTAGTTAGACTTATTTAGAATTATATGCACATCATGAGATTTTCACCATTCTTGTGACCAAATTGATGAGAAGTGTAAAAGGTTCTGGCCCAGGTTGGGGGACCTTTCTTCAGGTTTTGGGAAACTTCCTTGGAATTCACAAAGAAGTGAGGAAGGAATTGGAATTTGTAGCTTTGAAAGAAATGCAGTGTTTAATTTCTAAATTTCCTTTTTTGTTTTTTAGAAAAAATCACAAAACATTATATCTGAAATGCACATACCTAATATGTATGTGCAGTTCAGGTGTTCACTGGTAAATATTGAGCAACATGCTTCCAAAGTGACCAGATACAAAGAAAAGTGCTGACATCACAAGCTGTGAAGGGAGGTGAAGGAAGAGTGGGTTTTGCTGAGGAAACCTAATCTTTTCAAGGTTAGGGGTTAGGAGAGTGGGCAATGGGAAAGAAACTATAGGATCATATTTTCTGGTGACTGTCTAAGCCTGTTTAGGCTATTATAACAAAAATACCCTAGACTGGGTAATTTATGAACAATAGAAATTTATTTCTCACTGTTCCGGAGGCTTGAAGTCCAAATTCAAAGTGCAAGGAGGTTTGATGTCTGGTGAGGGCCTGTTCTCATAGGTCGCACCTTCTCTGGTCTGTACAAGGCATGGGGCAAGGCAGATCCCTTCACCTCTTGTGAAGTCTGACAGAATCACTTCCCAAAAGGCCCCACTTCTTAATACTGTCACATTGGGTTTCAACATATGAATTTGGGGCAGGGGATAAGATACCAACATTCAGATCATAGTAATGAGTTTCATTCTCACTTTTTCCTCAATATCACTGAAACTTCTATTTTAGCCCAACAACCACCAATACAAGTAGGAAAAAGTAAAATACTATATATCAGGCACTTTCACAGACCGTATTTCCCCTCCTCCCCCACATCAAACTTCCAGGTAGCTTTTGGCAGTCCAAGGTTTCTCAACATTGGCAGTATTCACATTTGGGGCTGGATAATTTTTTTGTGGTAGAGGCCATTTTGCACATTGTAAGATGTTTGGCAGGGTCCTAGGTCCCTAGTCCCTAGATGCCTTAACTACTCGCCACCGAGTTCTGACTACAAAAAATGTCTAAAGACATTGACAAATATCCTCCATGGGACAAAATTACTTCTAACAGAGAACAGCTGTGTTAATCCTTTTTTTTCTTCCTTTCTCTCTTTTGCAGTGCTGGGGATTGAATCCAGGACTTCACATTTACTAGGCAAGTGCTCCATACGGAGCTACCTCCCCAGCCTTGTTTATTTTAAATTTTGAGACAGAGCCTCCCTAAGTTGCCCAGGCTGACCTTGAACCTACACTACTACTGCCTCAGTTTTCTGTGTCTCTGGGATTACACATGTGTGCCACCATGCCTGGTGTTAGTCCCACTTTAACAGAGGAGGAAACAAGCTTAGAGAGGCTTAGGAACTCGCCAAGTTCAGGCAATAAGTAATTTTGGCAATATTTAAGTACAGCTTCTTCTAACTCCCTGGGTTTCAATCTGTACGTACATTGAAATCATCCAGGAAGATTTATGAAATTCTAATGTGTGAGATCCATTCTAGAACAAGTAAAAAAAAATAATTCATGAGATATACATAGCAGGGTGTTGGTTTTTTAAAACTCCCAGGTGCACCCCAAGTTAAGACTGCCAAAGCCCCTGCACCAAAAGATATAGGGAGGTTCCGTGGTCAGCGGGAAAAAACTCAGCCTTTACCCTTACACCCTAGTTCTTCACCAGTTGGTAGCTGAGAAATCCTAATATTCCCAAGGCCAGGCAGCCACCTGCAGTGATCTCACAACTGCTGATCTTTAATTGCCCTGTCTTCTGGAAAACAAAGAGAGGAAGAAAAGCCCAAACAAGTCAATACTCACAGTGCGATGATTTATCCACTGACTGTGGCGGTATTCCAGAGTTCCCCCTAACTCCTGTGTCAGCTGACTTTTGTCAATGTAGCCATGAAGGTCAGAAACTGAGTTTAACATGATGATCTGTAGGGGGAAAAATTATATTTTTAATGGGTCCTCACATAGCTCATGTAGATTCTATTTTTAAATAAGACTTTGAACTTGAGTTATTAGGCATTTATATCCAAAGATGGTTACTATATATAGCAGAGAACTATTTTAAAGTCTCTTTCCACTTTTCCCTTTGGAACAAGGAGTACCAGAGTCAGACAGCCTGTGACAACCTGGTGACCTGGGTCAGGGAAATCAGTTCCAGGCTACTCACAATCGGGCCTCACTTTAGGTAAAATTTTGTCCCAAATTCCCAAGCTAATAAAGTATATACCATAGCCATCAAAATAAAGGACTGTGCTGAGGCCTAGGATATCTGTGATGAGAAGCCCAATAAAGTGTGGTCCAGGAATATCAAAATACAAGACAGAGACCTATAAAGTTTGTATTGAAAAGAGCCACACCAATGTAACCTTCATGAAGAATGTATGCCCCCAATTTATCTTTTAGGAGAAGACATATGGAGGCAGTTGGGAAGGGGGTTATATCCTAACAATTCTGCTCACGAATGAATACCCACACATTTAGAGGACACTGACATAAACCAGATGGTCCCTCTCTATTCCTCCATGGCAGTTCTGACCTCATCATGGTCCTGAAATAGAAATTTGGGGATACTGCCGCAGTCTGGCTGGGCACAATTCAGGAGCCACTTGTCAAAAGAAACTAACTTTATTTTTAGAACTACACACTCCAAACAAAACAGCTCCTCAGGAAAAAACCCTCAGAGCCCAACTGCCACCACCGGCTTCCCACAAGCCTCTCTCCCCAACTCCTGCCTCCCCACCTCCCACAATCCTCCTGCTCTTGAGGCCGATTGGCTGGGTCGTGTGGGCGGAGCCAAAGAAGTCCCCCAATGAGCAGCTCCATGGTCTGAAAGGGCAGGGAAACAGCCCAATGAGCATCACCGCAGAGGAGCCAATCAGCTAGAGGTTGCTGGGGCCGCTGTGAGCCAATCATCAGCTGGCAGTCTGAAGGGCGGGGAAACAGTCCAATGAACATCACCGCAGAGGAGCCAATCAGCTAGATGTTGCTGGGCCGCTGTGAGCCAATCATCAGCCGGCAGCTGGAAGTTTGCTGGCAGCTGGAAGTTTGCTGGGGCCCCTTTGGCTGTGGCTCTCAACAGGATACAAAGAGAATACTGAGTCTCAAAAGAAAAAACACTTGGAAACCATTGGAATGCGGAACAAACTACTTGGGAGTGACCAGCCCCTATCCCTTTCATCTGAATTCTTGCCTGCAGCTTGATGATTGGCTGATGAAAAAGCAACAAAACCTCCAGCAACCACAAGGCAACTACAGGAACCATTCCTTCAGAGACTATGTGCATTGAAGACTTTGGTGACCAAGAAATGACCCTGGCCTCATTATGACAGTAGGACACACACCCCTGAAGATTCGAATGAGGCATGGCATGATTGGAACGTGCAAGGACAGTGCACCAGCACGAGGAAAATTAGCACAAAATTGCACAACTCCACCCTGGCCCCACCTCCTTCAGCCCCCTAGCTACTGTCTCTTTATCAACATTAAAACCCCAAACCAAGACAATGTGACCCATTATTTTTAAAAAATTTTAATTAGGTATATATGACAGCAGAATGCATTTTGACTCACTGTCCACAATTGCAGCACAACTTTACATTTCTATGGTTATACACGAGGTAGTGCTGCACAATATGTGCAGTCATACATATATTTAGGGTAATGAGGTCCATTTCATTCCACCTTCTCTCCTGTCCCCATACTCCCTCCCCATTCCCCACCTCTCCCTCCCCTTTGCCCCATCAAAGTTCTTCCATTTTTCCCATGTCGCCCCCATTATGAATCAGCATCCACTTATCACAGAGAACATTCGTCCCACTCTTAAAATAGCCTGAGCTCTGCTCTGAAAGCGTTTACCTTTGCCTTTCACTTTCTAGAAAGCTCTTCCTCTCTTTGCTAAAACCTGATGCATTCTTAAGTTCTCTTCTGTGATGTGGTCAAGAATTGGAGGTCTGAGTGGAGGTCTCCTGAGCTCCTGCAGACCTCCTCAGATCTCCTTGTGGTGACAGTCTGAGCTTTCTGACCCAGGGGCTGGAGAGAACCCTGGCTCTCCCCTAGCCAGGGACTAGGGCTCCTCAACCCTGTCTTTGAAATGCCTTCCACTTGAAACCTTTAATTAACAACCTTATTTTTTTTTACTCCATGTTGATTATTTTGAAAATTTATTCTTGGTCAGATATAAGAATATGGACTTTCTTATATTATATGAGTCAAGTGATAAATTCATTTTGGAATGAAAAAATATATAAATAAATTAAGGTCTAAAAAGTCTATAGGAGAAACAAAATTAGACAAAAAATGATTTATTTATTTACTATGTATTAAACTGCTAATAAATGCCAAGAACTAAGGAATAAAATCATAAGTACAATAGACCCTGCCTGGGGAACTTGGGTTTAGTGGCATTTGATGACTATTTCTCCTTATGTTAACCCCAAGGGCCCCAAGACTTTCTCTTTCACCTTTGAAAACTGTTTGGGAATTTTACAAATACAAATTTTAGTAATATTAGAGAGGAAAAGAAAAAACAAACAAACAAACCCTAAATCCATCTAAGCTTTTTCCTCCTAAAAATGTTAAACCACTTATGGGAGTTTGAAAAAAGATTTACAGGCTTTCTAAATTAAAATTATAAGACAGGTAACAAGATATTATCTAGTTAAGAATGTATTTTGCTTCTGGGAATATCTGTTCGTTCCTATGGTAACATTTAGTACTGAAAAAAAAAAAAAAACAACCCAAAAACCTATGTACAATATTGTGTTAGACAGAAATAACTGCCCTGTAGCCCAAAGTGTCAAAATCTATCCTGCCAGGCTATGTATTTCCGATTCTCCTTATCTAAACAGGGAGGGAGGTGTGATTTTTCACACTTGCCAGGACTCTGTTTTCTCATCTTAAGCTTTAGAAAGGACCAAGAAGAATTTTAAATTGAAAATTAAGAATAAAAGGAGCATATTAGCAGAAGTGTTGTGCAAGTCAAAAAAAATCTTAAGGTAAAATCTTTGGATTAGGCAAAGAGTTCTGCATTATGACACCAAAAGCATGACTCATAAAAGAAAAGTTGATAAGCTAGATGTCATCCAAATTTAAAATATTTACTCCATAAAGTCACAGTTGAGAGAATGAAAATATAGCCCACAATTGGGAGAAAATATTTGCAAGTCACCTGACAATGACTTATATCCAGAATATATACAAAACTCTCAAAACTCAATAATAAGAAAATAACACAATCAATAATGGCAAAAGATTTGAACAGAAGCTTTGTTACTGGAATCCTAGATCAGAGGGGGCTTGACTTCAAGACGTCCCAACAAATCAGGTCCAGCCACTCATCCCAACAAAATGGAAAAAATAACAGTGAAAGTCAGGAAAGGAATTTATTCAATATAGCTATATTGGGAAGACAAAGGGGATCAAGTGTCCTTAACCCTGTTTTCAGGGGTACTGACATGAACTCTCAAATTAGGTAGCAAAGTGGGATTAGAAGTACACATAGCCAAGCAGTCTTGGTGAAACTGTGGTCTGGTTGATCATGATCTCAGGGCCAGCCAGGCAGAGCCTTGTTGGCAGCTATGAGAAATTTGCTGTTGCCTGGGGAGTAGTTGCAACTCATCCCAAGCTGTTTAACCATCAGACCTGTTGTTCCTGGAATCCAAGGTAACTGCAAGAAGGAATGATTCAGAGAAAAGGGCAGGTGGAAAAACAAGATGGTGTCAGTTCCTTCAGGTTAGGTGCCACTGGGTGATGTGGAAAAGGATATTGTAAAAGCTGGCATATGACAATCTGTTAATTATGATGTCCCTGCAAACCTTGAAAATAGCTTAGTTATTTTTCTAATCTTGCTGCCTTCTGCCTTTAAGGGAGAGGATTACCAGCTTTTCCCAAGGGTTAAGGTAGCAAAAGAGGCAAATGCAAAATGAAGGCAGAGATGTCGATCTTTTATCCTGTTTTAGTTACCCTTTGGACAGCTGCAGGCCCAAGCTGAAGATTCAGTACTTTTAGCAAAAGCAGCCTCTAAGGCCTTGTTACAGCTTCACCAAAAAAGATATACAAATAGAAAATAAGCACATGAAATGAGATTTAATGTCATTAGTCATGATGGAACTGCAAATTAAAACCACAGTGAGATACCACAATACAAGCAACCAGAATGACTAAAACTTTTATTAATTACCAGTTTTTGGCAGGGTGGCAAGAATATGAAGCAGCTGGAATTCTCATATACTGTTAGTGGGAATGAAAAATAGTAGAGCCTCTTTGCAAAACAGTTCAGCAGTTTCTCGTAAAATTAAACATATACCTACAATATGTCAGAGCAAAATCCTGCATGATGTGAATATTTATAGCAGCTTTGTTCTTAATCACTAAAAGCTAGAAACAACTGAAATGTTCTTCCCTGGTGAATGAATAAACCCATATCTCTATAACAAGCGACAATATTCAGCAATATAAAGAACTGTCGACACATCCAACAACATGGGTGAAACCCAAATGGTTCATGCTAAGTAACAAAGTCATACTCAATGTCTGCTTAGTATATAATTTAATTAACATGATTTTCAGGAAAAGACAAAACTGTGAGGACAGAGAACAGATCAGGTTGCCAGCTGTTTGGGATGCGAGAGGAAATGATTAGAAAGAAGAGCATAAGGAAATCTGGTGGGTGATAAAACCATTCTGTAGCTTCACTGTGCTGGGAATTAAATAACTCCGTGTGTTTGTCCAAACAGACTATGTATCAGAAAGAGCGAATTTTACTGCACGTTAAATTAAAAAATGAAGAAGGCAAAGCAGTTTCAACAAAAAAATGTTTTCCTCCTAATTTACTCAGGATCAAGAGTTTAAAAAACAAGTTTAAAATTTTTATATAGGAAAGGGAAATAGCAAAACAAATCTGTTGGTCAAACTCACAGAACATACTGAGCATGTAAATCTGACCTTAAAGTAGTTGTTGTTCTTTGTTATTTCTTTGTTTCTGTATTTGCATATTGGGCATCCTTCATCACAGGATCAATTAAACAAACACTATTTTCTTATTTTCTGTGTTCTTGATGCCCTGCATTTGTGGCCTCAGTGATTGGCCAGAGACTGTCCCTGCCATGGCTAACCCACAACCCAGAGATAGCCAAAGGTTCAGCAGGGAGCATGCTTTTCATATGCAAACCAGCCAATCCCCATCCAAATCCTCATCCACATTTATCAAACTCATATGCACAGACGTTATTTCCCCCACCCTGAAACTAGCCCAGAGCCAGGTACCAGATAACCAGAGACTACTTGTGTAGCCCAGAGGAATTATTTGAACTAGCCAATCATAAGCTGTTTCCCCTTCCTGCAGAAAGGCTTTGGCCTGGTTTTCCCCCTTGCTTCCGCTTCTGCCTCCTGACAGTGCCTCCCCTGTGACCTATGCAGCATTGTGATGATCCCTTCCCTGGAACTCTCTCGAGTGTAACAAACTTCTTTCCAAGCCTCTGCATTCCCTTCTCTGGATCCAAGAACTTTAGGATAACACGTACCACTTGCACATTCTTGGAACAGTTGTTATACATTAAGCATGTCTTTTTTTGTTTCCTTTTCTGTATATATTTATGTTCTTACCCATTACTTGCTTAAAGCTGTTCCTGCAGAAGATGTTGGCTCTTTCCATTACAAATGTAAACATTTCCTGTTTTCTGCCACAGACTTCTTTTTTTTTTTTAAAGAAACAAATTTTCATGTCCATGATAACCTGCCTTTTTGTGAGACTGCCTTAATAACTTCACATAACAGTTTGGCAAGGCAGCTATGTGTCTAGCTGTTTCAGAATGGCCAGCAATAGGTGCTCAGAAACTTTCACTACATTCAAGTACTCTGTCTCCCTTGACTACAATTTTATCCCTATGCCAGGAGATCCGTATGCCAACTATGCATAATGAACTTATTTCCCCTTCAATTTATAGAAATATAATTATTATCTAACTAGAAATGAACAGGGAGATATGATAATAAGAGAGGCTAAGGGCTACAAAAGTACTAACATCACAACCACATTTTAAAAACAAAGTAAGGAAGACTAACAGCTGGATCTGTCATTTAAAAGGCAAAATGTGTTTTGAAGTTTGTTTCAAACTTGGTAACCTAAGACTCTGGATTCCACAGAGCATCAGACTTACCTGGGGCGAGCAAGGTTGTGTGTGGGTCAAATGCAGCCTACAAGGCAAACTTGTACTGGAGAATGATCTAGCAAATGTGCCCAGGGTGGCCGAGAGCTCTCTAAAAAGTTGATTTTAAGTTTCAAATCAAAAGTAGACTAGGTAGGGAATCAACATAACTACCGGAAATAGCTAAAGACATAATATTGAGATAATGTAGATGTCCTGTCCCTCCTCTGTGTAGATGCACCACATGAAAAGCAGGTCATAAATCACATAGGGATCTGTATATATGGTCACTCAGAGGCATGTTTTATGTACAACCAGGGCAATACATAGGATATTGAGCAACTGATCAGTTAAAACAAAGTGGCAAGAAACAATTGATTAGTCTTCAATAATGAAGGGTAAAAAAGCTCATGAGGTCTGTGACAGGTCATTTGCTTCTTGTTAGTTGTCATCTCTTCCCAAATATCAATCATTACTCAATTCAGGAAAATTGAGTAAGAAACTCACAGCTTGTTTGATTTCCCTTAAACACTCAAGCTTTTTTTGTGTGTGGGGGGGTGGTACTGGGGATTGAGTCTAGGGTAGCTTTACCACTGAGCTACATCTCCAGCCCTTTTTATTTTTTTATTTTTGAAATAGGTCTCACTAAATTGCTTAGGGCCTTGTGAAGTCACTGAGGCTGGTTTCAAACTTGTGATCCTTCTGCCGCAGCCTTCCCATCCACAGGGATCGCATGCATGTGCCACCACACCCAACTCAAAACTGCTGTTTTGATTTTGTATCACCACAGCTTAGTTTGTCCTATCCTTGAACTTTACATAAAAGGAATCATGAAGAATATGCTCTTTAGCATATAGTTTCTTTATCTCAAGAGAAATTTTTATAGCCTCTTTAGGAAGCATTTTATTGTTGATTCATGTTTAAGAATTTTCACCGATGATAGAACATCAACACTTAAGATACTCTCCCACATAGCCCGGTTCAGCTTCTGAATCTTGGTTTATGCACACATATCAATATATTTCTCTCCAATACAATCATTCCAGCCATGATTACTGGATCAGATTTAACCTCCAATTTCAATTATTGGCCTTAACTTAGGAAGCTCTTCAGGACTATCTTTAATTCAGAGAGCACAGCTTTATCTACACAGTGGTCATGGGCAAAGTACTTCTCCATGGTGCACACTCACAACGGTAGAAAAGGCAGCAATGATGCCGTGGATACTGAGTATTCTCAGCAAGCAGGTTGATCATGTTGGATGTGATGGAGGAATCCTCTTTTGCTGCCATGTCATTTAGGCTTTTCATTTTGATGGAATGGTTAACACAGGAATTCAGAATAGAAGCAACCACTTTGGATTCTCAAGAGAATATTATTGAGTTGCTTCCATGTTATTGTATGTATTTGTACTTCACTGCTTTTTTTAGGTTTATTATTTTTTATAAATTTTTAAATTTACTTTAATTAGTTATACATGAAAATAGAATGCATTTATGTGCTTTGATATATCATACATAAATGGAGTATAAATTCTTATTTTTTTGATTGTACATGTTGCAGAATCACATTGGTCATGCAGTCATATATGTATATAAGGTAATACCATCTGTTTCACTCTATTATCCTTCCTATCCTCATATCCCCTCCTCTCCTTTCACTCCCCTCTATCTAATATGAAGTAACTATATTCTTCCCTAGAGCCCCCACCATTGTGAATTAGCATCTGCATATCATATTTGGCCTTTGGTGAGAGCCTACAGATTGTGAGAAAATCTTTATCACATGAACCTCAGATAAATCATTAATCTCTAGGATATATAAAGAACTCAAAAAACTTAACACCCCAAAAGCAAATAACTCAATCAATAAATGGGCTAAGGAACTGAACAGATACTTCACAGAAGAAGAAATACAATTGATCAACAAATAAATATATGACAAAATATTCAACATCTTTAACAAGTAGAGAAATGTAAATCAAAAATACTCTAAAATTTCATCTCACTCCAGTAAGAATGTCAATCATCAAGAATACAGGCAACAACAAATTTTGGTTAAGATGTGTGGAAAACGGCACACTCATATAATACTGGTGGGACTGAAATTGGTGCAACCACTATGGAAAGCAGTATGGAGATTTCTCAGAAAACTTGGAATGAAACCACCATTTGACCAGCTATCCCACTTCTCAGTTTATACCCAAAGGACTTAAAATCACCATACTACAGTGATGCGTCCATGTCAATATTCATAGCAGCTCACTTCACTGCTTTTTATTACTTAATGTTATTCCTTTATAGAAGCATGGCACAGACAGTTTCTTCATCCATTCACCTGTCAATAGACATTCTTGTACATTTTTTTTGGTAGACATACATTTTCATTTCTCTGCTGGGTCACAGCTTGAGTCTATGTTTACTTTATAAGAAACTACTAACTATTTCCAACGTGGTTGTACCATATCTTACCATTTTCGTTGGCTGAAAAGTATTTCACTGATTAGGTAGAATATAATTAACTTAACTAGTTGCAATAATTAAGTTCTTCCCAGTCTTTAGCTATTAAAAACAACTTCGCCTGGGAATGGTAGTGCACATTTATAATCCCAGAGACCTGGGAGGTTGAGGCAAGAGGATCTCAAGTTCAAGGCCAGCCTCTGCAACTTAGACCCTGTCTCAAAATAAAATATAAAAAGGACTGGGGACAGATCCCAGCAGTAGAGTACCTCTGGGTTAAATCCCCATGTTATGGTTTAGATATAAGGTGTCCCCTAAAAGTTTATGTGTAAGACAATGCAAGAAAGTTTACAGGTGAAATTATTGGGTTATGATAGCCTTAATTTAATCAGTGTATTAATCCTCTGATAGAGATTAACTAGGTAATGATTGTAGATAGCGCCTCCAGGTATACCCTGCCTGCCCACAGTCACCTACCTGCCCACAGATAGGACCTTCTCCAGCATACTCTACCTATCCAGTCACCTACCTGCCCACAGATAGGACTTCCTCCAGGCATACCCTACCTTCCCACAGTCACCACTCAGTTAATCCCTATCAGGGGATTAATATCTCATAACCCAATCATTCCAACCATAAACTTTCTTGATTGTCTCACACATGAGCTTTTGTGGAACACCCCATTATCTAAACCAGAACATATCTGTAGAATAATTCTTATAGAGAGTTCAAAGAACATTTACATTTAAATTTTCTATAAATACTGATAATTAGTCCTTCATATTGGTTGTTACCAACTATATTCCTACCAGCTAAGCATGAGAGTGATTGTTTCCACACCTCTGTTTGCCAAACTTATGCATACAATTTTGAATCTTTTTAAAAAATTTTGTTGGTTTTTCACTGTACAGATTCTTATGTCACCCCCATGCTTTAGAGTCACATTTTCTTTCAACTTTACCCTTTATCTTCCTCCTCTATTATCTTTCCTTAGTTATATACCACTCCCAGATCAACATAACTCTAGTACACCATTTCACCATCTCACTCCCCAACTAGAAAACCTTTGCTGGACCCTCATTGTCTACTGGATAAAAACCAGACCCTTTATCCTCCTGCTGAAGATACTATTTCATGTTTCCTTCCTTTTCTTCCAAAATACTATTTTCTGTGTGCTCCAACAAAACTGGGGATTCCCCCAGACTTCATAAGAAGTGTGTGCTTCTTGCCCTGTGCCTTTGCGCAGCTGTTCCCAGCCTAGGATGCCCTCCTCTCCCTCTGTAACTCTTGAGTCTCACCTTTCTTAGCAGCCCAGTTCAAATGACAGATGCCCCTGAGAGATGGAGACAAGGTGAGAATTCAAGCTTACCGGCACTTTCATCTTAAATTCATCTCGATAGTATTTAATGCCAATGTCAGTGAATGTTCTCTGGATAAGGCGAGATGGACGAAGGATGAATATGAGCTGTAAGTTTCCTGGAAATGCCACCTGCAAGCATCATGACAAGTGTCAGGGTAGAGAGAAAATGTCACATCCATTACCAAGATATACTTTAGTCTTCTCCTGCCCAAGATCACAGAAGAAAAAGTTAAATTGGAGGCCATGGATGTCAAAGAATTAGAATAAATCTAAGAGAATTTCAGAATTAAAAGAGCCCTAAAGGTCAGGTAACTCAAACTACTCTTTAAAAAGTAAAGCAAATCAAACCAATGAGCAAAAAAAAATTCTTATTATAAAAATAATTCCTACTCTTTATATAAAAATTGTGAAATAGAATTACATTATAAAATAACCACCCATGGTGTCACAGGCATATTTAATATTTTAGTTTATATAATTATAGTCTATTTTGTTCATTAAATTGTCTATATCATAGTTAGACTTACACCACAGTTACTTTGTAACTTGCCTTTCCACTTAATATACTATGAACTTTTATTCCTGTTATTTAATATACTATGAGCTTTTATTCCTGTTATTTAAAGAAGTCTTTGGAAATATTTTTATGGGTGCATGATTTATCTAATCAATAACTTTTTGCTAATTGTTTAAGATTTTTTATATTTTTACTATTATAAATGAACATCTTTATACATACTTTGGAACATTTTCTTAGGATAGATTCCTATAAGAATTACTGAGCCAAAGAACTAGCATTTTAAGGGTTCTTGGTAGGACCCTTTGTTTTTATTGCCAAATTGCTTTTGGAAAGTACTGGCCTCATCTTGAGGTGGGTCCTGAGCAAGGAGTTAACTCGGATTCACAGAACTACTTAGTGACAAAGTCAGAACCCAAGTCTCCCACTACCCACGGATTCCTGTTCTTCCAGTGGTTTCCCAACCTCTTAAAGTGAGAGTTACAAGAAAATCTGGTCTTCACTCCTATTCTGATTCATTAGGACTGATATGAATTCCAGGCATCTGCATGTTTAACAATCACTTGAAGAAATTCTGATACGTAGGTAGATTTAGGGACTCCTGCACCACAGCATCTTTTACACATAAAGTGATGAATATAATTTTGGCACAAATAAGGCTCATTATCATATTGTTCGAGTATTGTCTGTGGCCCCTGGGAAAGCAGAACTCCTCAGAAGCCATATCTCTGGAATAGTCATGGGCATCAACAATGATGGTAGTTATCTTACAGATAAGGCCTGTAGAAAAACTAAAGGGACAAAACAATTAATGTACCAAGGAAAGCAGTACTCCCGTCTCCATCTTTGAAACACAAACTCCTAGACAGGACAGCCTTGCATTTTGTTGTATCATGTTATGATAAATCAGCTGAGGCAAAATGTGTGTATCTGGATGAGGTTCTAAAGCAATCTGAGAAGACTCTATATGGGTACACGTCTGTATGTATGACTGCTTCTGTATGAGGGTGTATGCAAGGCTTCAACCGTCCTTCTCCCATCCTAATTCCAGCACTCACATTAACACCCTGACATTTTGCACCCTCTTTAGTCAGGCTTCACTGTCCTTATGAGCCTGGGCTAGGGTAAAAGAACTGGTGTAAGTGGCCCTGCAACCACATGGCTGGGTTCACAGGTCTGAGGTCCCAACAGAGAAAAGATGCATCTACTTGCTCAAAGGCAACAGTGGTTAAAACTGACTAATAAGGAAAAGGAAGCCCATCGAAAATTGTTCAATTTAATGCCAAATGCAAACATCCCTTCAACAAATGTATCTAAAGACCATTTTGTCTGGTTTTGCCACTGTTTTTCTACTTTGTGAAAAAGTAATTTGAATAGTAAAATAAAGACTGTCTTAAATCAGGCATCCCCCAAAGCAAACAATCAAACAAAGGATTTGGGTACATCTGGAAGCACAGATGAGGGAGTAGGGAGGTAGACAGCAATGCATAGACAATGCATAAATGATGGGGTTACTTTTATAGGTAAGGGAGGCTGAGAGCCTCTGAGATTTTGTTTGCAACACAGCTCAGAATTGTTCCAAAGGGAGATATGGAAGCTGGTGTTTACGTATCAACTCCTGTAACTCAATGGTTATTCTGTTAACTTCCTAGCTCTCCCTGCCTTCCCTTCTTCAGTAAGTAGAGAAGTCAATAAGGCAGAAAGACTCAGAGGAGTCTTTGTGATGCTCAGGAATTGTCTGTTGGAGACCTTCCATGGTGCAATAGCACCTGTTTCAAAGACCTTCTCAAAATTTGACATAAAATAATTGCCTTTTCCTCATAACTTTGATATGAAATATTTGAAAAGACTATTTAAATGACTTTAACTATCATAGCACAAAAATAAGTATTTACTGCTATTCGTGTCAAGGATGCCTTTATGGAGCTCCACTTGTCCCTTCTTCTGTCAATCACAATGACGAATCCAATGCTGGCAGCCTCCACACTGAAAAAAAGCAAGGTCAGTGTTAGGAGAGACCTAAGGATTTGGTATGGCTCCCACAGCAGAACACATCCTGCCCAGCTCAGGCAAGTAACTAGGTCTGATCTTCCCACCAAAGAAGCCAACTCCCTCTCCCAGTCCGAGTCTGAGCCCCAACAGTGCAAGTACTTTGTTTCTCAGACCCTTTATAGGACTCAGATTCTAGCTGGCAAATCCATGCAACACCAACAGAGGACATGTGCTTATGTCTGAAGGAAGAGGCATGTGTCAGTTGAGAATCGTGTGTCCCTAGCATAGCAGAGGACATCAAGGTTGAGCTCCGTCCTCTTTCTTTCCTCAAGTGAATATTAAGGGAGATATCAAAATCCTTCTCCAGGAGTCAGTCCTATAGGTATTCAGAAATAACACATGCCAGCGGGAACACAACCCCCTTCCAGTGTGTGGCCATATAGAGGCTAATGGACCATATACATGAGAAGATATTATCTTCATTAAGACCAGAAGCCCTCCCTGCCCACCACTTAAGCCTGCACAAAATTCTCACAAGGTCCACAAAATAAAAAAAACATTTACTTTGTCTCCTTTGGGATAAAGTGTAGTGTAGAGGAAAGAGCAAAGACTTTAAAGCCCGGATCAAACTCTATGGCTGTTACTTCCTAGCACTGAAAACTTGGGGACATCTAATCTTTCTAACATGTGGTATTCTTCTCTGTAAAATTAGAATAATATCACAAATAAAGCAGTTGTTAAAAGCACAAATTCTGAAGCCAACCTGACTAGATGAAAATTTCTGAATTCTAGTGTATGTGTGTATGTATATATATCTCCATATATTCTCCCTTGGGAGGGAAGGAGTTACTTAACCCCTCTGGTTTCCAAGACATTTTATTTTTAAAGCAGGATTAATAAAACAGTGCCTATTTATAATATTCATGTGAGAGTTAAAAGAGCATGTAAATGTATAAACATACTACTATATAAGTGATGACTATTATTTCTATGTGATTATTATGGAGATTAAAAGAAATGTAGGACATGAAAAATAGTTGGCCCACAGTAACCCTTCAATAGCTTTCTAAATTGGAAAAAAGGTAGGCTTTATCCTAAAAAGTACCTGTAGGTGAATTAGGTAGAAGAGCTAAGCAAAATCTGAAAGAAAATATAAGTAGCTCACCTGAATTAAGCATCACTGGGTTGACCCATTATTGTAGGCCCATATTGACAAATGCAAGGAAGCAAGGAAAAGTGACTAAAAAAATCAACTGATAAAATACTCTGTAGATTTAGGCTAAGAGAAGTTCCCATTGTTGGCAGACAGAAACTTTGGAGTAACTATGATCCATATGTTAAAAAAAAAAAACAGAGGAAAAGGTAGACAAATGATGTATTGTTCTAATAGAGAATTAGAATCTACAATAAAAAATAAATGAACATTCTAAGATTATAAAACACCAATATCTGAAATTAAGAACTTGTTGGATTTGTTTAATAGCAGACTGAATACAGCAGAGGACAGGATAGGTGGAACTGGAAACACACCAGTTGAAAATAATCAAAGTAAAGAATAGAGAGAAGGGGAAATAGAATAGGATGTAAGAGATATGTGGGATGTGAACAAAAGTCCCAGAAGGAGAAGAGAAAGAATGTGTTGCAGAAACAAATTTTTCAAAAATGGTTAAGAATTTTCCAAAACCTGAGAAAACATCAACTCACAGATTTAAGTTGTTCTCCCACTTCCACATAGAATAAAGCAAGGAAAACCCTGCTTTAATGAAAATGAAAGATCAGGAGGAAATCTTTAAAAAGTGAAAAAAGACTCATGACATTCAAAAGAACAAAATTAAAAAAAAATAATCACTGACTTTGCAACAGAAACCATGGAAGCTGCAATCCAGTGGAATATGATCTAAGAGAACTTACCTGGAATTACTGAGAATTCTACACCCACTGAAAATTCATTCAAAATATTGAGGTGAAATAAGAATATTTCCAAGCAACTAGAGCTGACAGAATTTATCATTATTAGTCTTAAACTTGAAGAAATATTAAAGGATATTCTCCAGGCTGCGTGAAGTTGGAAGCATAGAAATGAAAGAAAAATAAACAGCTTGAAAAGGATAAATTTCTGGGTAAGGAGGTTTGGCTATGGGTCAGGAAGACTTTCATTCCTGTGAAAAGCAGTACTGGTTGTATTAAAAACCCGTATTTTTCCTTATATATGAGAGAACTCTGAAGACAAAAGAATTTAATAAGTGAAGAATTTCTAGAGAAGGGTTAGACTTCCCATAGTAAGCAACTTCTAGAGCAGACTTTCCCACCAAGTGGTGGGTTACTTATTCTGAACAGACAAGCAAATGGATGAACCTGAAAAAAAGATAATCCCACCTGGTAGTCTGACTCTGAAAAAATCAATGAAGACACTGCAGATACTAAGCATGTGGATAAATATTATCAACTATGTGTCTTATTTCACTAAAGACTATTGACCACTCAAAGAAAAAAAATAACAAGGTATCAGTAAATATATTGCCTATGTGAAATAAAATTTCTCAAAACAGCATTCAGTATGAGATGGAGTAAATAGAATTTTACTATAGAAATTAAAGTTGATTGAGATGGAATTATACTATTTATGTTGTATATAAAGTAATGTAAAATTAATACAGGGTAGATTGTATTAATTTAAGGGCACACACTGTCAGATTAGAGAAATCATTGCTAAAGACTCAATAGAGGAGATAAATGGAATATTGAAAATATTTGAGGGGTGGGAGTTTAGCTCAGCAGTATAGCACTTGCTTAGTATGCCTGAGGCCCTGGGTTTGATCCCTAGCACTGAAAAAGAAAAGAGAGAGACAGAGGGGAAGAGAGGATGAAATAAAAAGAAATGTGAACAATTCAAAAGTCATTACAAAAGGAGAAATAAAAGGACCAGCCACAGATGACATAATAGCAAGACAGTAGATTTAAACCTAACCATTTTAATAATCACAGTAAGGGGAAATAGTTGATATCACTTCATTTAACAGGCAAATATTGATAGAGTAAATATATTGGTTACAAGAGATATACCTTAAACCTAAGGACAGAGATAGATTGAAAGAAAATGATAGCAAAAGTTATACCATGCAAACAACAATCATAAGATGGCCAGTTTGTCTATATAAACAGAAGAAAAAGTTGTGTTCAAAACAAGGAGTATTGGCAGGGATAAACAATTAATTCATAAAGAGCCAACTTATCAAGAAGATGTAGAAATTCTAAACGTGCATAAATGCAGTAACATTGCTTCAAAACACACTAATCAAAAATAAAATTTATGTGGTGTTGGGGGGTGGCCCTGGAGTAGGGGCCATGGTGGTATGAGGGGACCTGGCTGCAGTAGCTGATGAGAAACTACTAAGTTCCTGTGGAACATAATGGATGGAGAAGAGAAAACCTATGGTAGTTGTGAAAGCCCTGATGCTATGTATGTCAAATTGATATCTTCTAATGGTCATGAATTTATTGTAAAAAAAAAAAAAAAGAACATGCACGAACATCAGGAACAATAAAAGCCATGTTGAGTGGCCCAGATCACTTTACCGAAAATGAAACTAATGAGGTCAATTTTAGAGTGATCCCCTTCACACGTGCTATCAAAAGTAAGCATGTATTTTACCTACAAGGTGCGCTACACTAACAGCTTCACTGAGATTCCCGAATTCCCAATTGCACCTGAAATTACACTGGAATTGCTGATGTCTGTGAACTTCCTAGATTGTTAAACAAATTATAATTAACTGTTAAATTTTTTCACAGTATTTAAGACCTGTAGTTCAGTTAGTAATTTTTTCATATATAGCGTGCTGCCTATATGCAATTGAACTACAAATTGAATTGCAAAGCAGATTTTCTTCTGTTTTTCGACATAGCAATCAAAGTTGAAAATTGTTTCCTACATCAACAAATTAAGAACATTTCCACAAACTGAGAAATAAACATTTGTGCCAATTTTTAGGTGGTTTTGTTTATCCTTTGGATGGTAACTTTAAAAATTAGAACAATGATGATACAATAAATGCTGAAATATAGGCATAAACAAACATGTTCTACAGGTAAATAATGGGGCTATGTATTTTTTTTTTAAATCTGATCTATAGCCACTGATAGTATTACTAGAGTTGTGCAAGTAATTACATAATAAACATGTTTATAACTTAGCCAAAAGTTGACTTTTTAATTCATTCTCATTTGTTATACATGATGGCGAATGCAATTCATTTCATATTACACATATAAAGCACAATTTTCAAGTAACTGATTGTACACAAAGTATTTTCACACCATTCATGTCTTTATACATGTACTTAGGGTAATGAGGTCTAACTCATTCCACTATCATTCCTACCCATTTACCCTCTCCTTTCCCCTCCTTCCCCTTTGCCCTATCTAAAGTTCCTCCATTCCTCCCACGCTCCCCCTCAATTGCCATTATGAGTCAGCAACCTCATATCAAAGAAAACATTTGGCTTTTGGATTTGGGGGATTGGCTTGCTTCACTTAGCATTATATTCTCCAGCTTCATCCATTTACCTTAAGATGCCATGATTTTATTCTCTTTTCATGCTGAGTAATGTTCCATAGTGTATATATACCAAAGTTTCCCTATCCATTCATCTACTGAAGGGCATCTACGTTGGTTCCACAGTTTAGCTATTGTGAATTGTGCTGCTACAAACATTGTTGTGGCTATGTCCCTGTGGTATGCTGTTTTTAAGTCCTTTGGGTATGGACCGAGGAGAGGGATAGATGGGTCAAATGGGGGTTCCGTTCCCAGTTTTCCAATGAATCTCCATACTGCTTTCCAGATTGGCTACACCAATTTGCAGTCCCACCAGCAATGTATGAGTGTGCCTTCCCCCCCCCCCCCCACATCCTTGCCAACACTTATTGTTGTTTGTATTCTTGATAGCTGCCATTCTGACTGGAGTGGGATGAAATCCTAGAATAGTTTTGATTTGCATTTCTCTAATTGCTAGAGATGTTGAACACTTTTTCATATGTTTGTTGATTGATTGTATATCCTCTTCTGAGAAGTGTCTGTTTAGTTCCTTGTCCCATTTATTGATTGGGTTATTTGTTTTTTTTTTTTGGTGTTAAGGTTTTTATATATCCTAGAGATTAATGCTCTATTTAATGTGCTTGTGGTTAAGATTTGCTCCCATTCTGTAGGCTCTCTATTCATCTCACTCATTGTTTCTTTTGCTGAGAAGAGGCTTTTTAGTTTGAATCCATCCCATTTATTGATTCTTTGTTTTAATTCTTGCATTACAGGAGTCTTATTAAGAAAGTTGGGGCCTAATCTGTCATGATGGAGATTTGGGCCTACTTTTTCTTCCATTAGGTGCAAGGTCTCTGGTTTAATTCCTAGGTCCTTGATCCACTTTGAGTTGCATTTTGTGCTTAGTGAGAGATAGAGGTTTCATTTCATTTTTTCACATGTGAATTTCCAGTTTTCCCAGCACCATTTGTTGAAGAGGCTACCTCTTCATTAATGTAAGTCTTGGGCGCCTTTGTCTAATATAAGATAATTGAAGTTATGTGAGTTAGACTCTGTGTCCTCTATTCTGTACCATTGGTCTACAGGTCTATTTTGGTGCCAATACCATGTTGTTTTTATTACTATTGCTCTGTAGTATAGTCTAAGGTCTGGAATAGTAATGCCACCAGCTTCACTCTTCTTGCTAAGAATTGCTTTGGCTATTCTGGGTGTCTTTTTTTTTTTTTCAGATGAATTTCATGATTGCTTTTTCTACTTCTATAAGGAATGGCATTAGGGTTTTGACTGGGATTGCACTGAATCTGTATAGTGCTTTTGGCAGTATGGTCATTTTGACAGTATTAATTCTGCCTATCCAAGAACAAGGTAGATCTTTCCATCTTCTAAGGTCTTCTTTAAATTCTTTCTTTAGAGTGTTGTAGTTTTCATTGTAGAGATCTTTCACCTCTTTCATTAAATTTATTCCCAAGTATTTTATTTTATTTTTTGAGGCTATTGAATATACTTCTTCTTGTTTCCTATTTTCATGTTCAGCAGATTTGTCATTGATGTACAGAAATGTCTTTGATTTATGGGTGTTGATTTTATATCCAGCTACTTTGCTGAATTCATTTATTAGTTCTAGGAGATTTCTGGTGGAATCTTTTGGGTCTTCTAGTTATAGAACATATCGTCAGCAAATAGTGATAATTTGAGTTCTTCTTTTCCTACTCATATCCCTTTAATTTCTTTCATCTGTCTTATTGCTCTGCCTAGAGTTTCAAGAACTATGTTAAATAGAAGTAGTGAAAGAGGGCATCCCTGTCTTGTTCTAGTTTTTAGAGGAAATGCTTTCAATTTTTCTCCATTTAGAATGATATTGGCCTGGGGCTTAGCATAGATAGCCTTTGCAATGTTGAGGTATGTTCCTGTTATACCTAGTTTTTCTAATGTTTTGAGCATGAGGGGATGCTGTATTTTATCAAATGCTTTCTCAGCATCTATTGAGATAATCTACAAGACCTTTAAAGAAGAACTAACACCAATACATATCAAACTATTTTATGAAATAGAAAATAGAAAAAGAGGAAACACTTCCAAACACATTCTATGAGGCCAATATCACCCTGATTCCAAAACCAGGCAAAGACACATTAAAGAAAGAAAACTTCAGACCAATATTGCTAGTGAATAGAGATGCAAAAGTTCTCAATAAAATTCTGTCAAATCGAATACAAAATCATATCAAAAAGATAGTGCATCATGATCAAGTAGGGTTCATCCCCACGAATGCAAGTTGGATGAACATTCAGAAATCAATAAATGTAATTTATCACATCAATAGACTCAAAGGTAAAAATCATATGATCATCTCAAAAGTTGATTTTTATAATTCAAAGAAAGAGAGTTGAAATTTCTTATGTTTTTTGTTAAACTGCAATATTATTTAAGTGTATCTTGTGTTTTGTTTATTGTTACAATTTAAGAACTTTATTTAAAAACAATTTGGAAGATCACTAGGTTCAACTTTAAAGTAGTAACTGAATTGTAAGCCATGATCAACAAGTGAACTTCATGACTTAGATCCTGTTCATTGTGCATTTGGGGCAATACAAAGTACTGTACTTTCATGCTTCCTTTGCAATTTTCATTCTTCATACGTTCCTATGAATATACTTCTTCTTGTTTATGTATGTTTTAAAACACTCATTATGAGTTTTATTTATAAAACTAGATTTTTTGAACAGTACCAGTCTTCCTCCATCAAATGTTATAAAGTATGAAAAATGTTGAGCAATGTAGTAAAAAATCTTATAATACATCTAAAAAATAAATAAATAAATTACTAAATATTGGGATTTTATTACTGCTTTCTTAGAAACTGATAGAACAAGAAGTAAAAAAAAAAAAAGTCAGTAAGAATGTAGAACTGATTTTGAAGAACTCAACTGTCGCATTCCACACAACAAAAACACTCAGGAGTCACTCCAGAGGAATTGGGCTGCGCAAAATAACCACACAAGAGACAGAAATACCTTTTTCTTTGGGGGTGCTGTGAAGGCTCCTCTGACGTTAAGGGTCCGCAGAAAGAGAGAGCACGTGTGCTGACCCCTTTTATTGAGGAGAAGCCATTCAAATGAGGCAAGGGGTCAGGTTTCAAGGTGCTGAGTCTAGCTTCATGATGTCTGCTGTCAGCAGGTTGACTGACATGTAGGAAGGCCACACCCAAGGGCAGAGTAAAAGAAGAAGACACACAAAGGGTGCTTCCATGGAACATTCTATCCCAAACAGGGCAAGGGGTAATATCACAAAGGAACAGGTGAGCTAGCTCGATCCCTGGGGATGTAGGAAGGCACACCCCTACATGAAGACACATTTGCGTTTTCTCTACTCTCAAGATCGGGGCTAC
This sequence comes from Spermophilus citellus, assembly GCF_964194105.1. Classification (NCBI taxonomy): domain Eukaryota; kingdom Metazoa; phylum Chordata; class Mammalia; order Rodentia; family Sciuridae; genus Spermophilus; species Spermophilus citellus. The sequence goes on from NC_138188.1 coordinate 78,292,408, forward strand.
CGTCTTTGGTTACTTAAGCAACCAGATCATGAGGTGATCGACAGTGTCACGCAGATCAGGAGGGGAAGCAAACTCTGGTCACATGCTATGTCGGCCTCCCACACTCAACATTTAACAACTACAGAAACACAACTTCTCTTCAAATGCTCATGGAACATTTATCAAAACAGACCATTATCAGGCCATAAAGTAGTCTTAATAAATTGTACGGAATTACAAGTCATAGAGTGGAACTTTATATTCCTTATATTTTCTTTCATTTATTTTGATCTCTATTGTTTTTCTCTATAATTTCATTTATTCCCATTTCCTTGGGTTTAATTGCTATTATGGTTTGGATATGTGGTGTCCCCCAAAAGTTCATGTGTGAGAGAATGCAAGAACCTTCAGAGGTGAAATGATCATGTTGTGAGAGATGTAACCTAATCAATGGCTTAATCCACTGATATGGATTAACTAACTGGGTGATAACTGAAGGCAGATATGATGTGGCTGGAGGGGGCAGGTCAGAGGTGTGCCCTTTGGGGTATATATTTTGTTCCTGGCGAGTGGAGCAGTCTCCCTCGGCTTTTCTGTTGTCATGTGCTGATATGCTTTCCTCTGGCATGTGCTTTTGCCATGATGCTCTACCTCATCTTGGGTCCAGAGCTATGGAGTCATCATTCACAGACGTAGACCTCTGAAATTGTGAACCAAAATAAACCTTTCCTCCTCCACGTTATTCTATCAGGACAGAGTGATGGAAAAATTGACTTAAACAATTGCCATTCTAATTTCTTAAGATGGAAGATAAGATACTGATTTAAACTTTTTCTATTTTCTAATGTAAGTACTTAAACTTACAATTTTCTCCTAAGCATTACTTTAGCTATTTCATGGACACAAATATATTTTTTTATTATCATTTAGCTAAAAATGTTTTCTTACTTCCTTTGTGATTTCTTCTTTGATACATGGATAATTTAGAGGTGATTGTTTAGCTTCCCAGTGTTTTGTGATTTTTCTAATTGACAACAATAAAAGTCAAAATCATGGTCTTCTCATGGGAGACAGGCAAAGAAGTGAGGGGTTAGGTAGATTTATTGATGGAAGAGAAGCAGGAAGAAATCCTCATAGAAATAATTCTAGACCCTGGCTTCAAGAGACAGAGTAGAGAAAGGATACACTTTCCACTAGCTCTGCTGTTTGGAATAGAAATGATAGGAATATTGCTTTATAATAAGTTTTGTTTGTTTGTTTGCTTTGGGAGGGGTTGCTGTTTTGCTCTACTTGTTTCCTTGTTTTGTTACTCTTACTTTCCTTGCCTCTTCCTCTAACAATAGCAACATATTTGGTTCTGTCTGTATCTCTCCCTCTCCCCCTCCCCTTCCCCTTTTCCCCCTTCTTCACTTTCTCCCTCTTTTGTGGCCTTCATGTACTACTTCTCTTCTACTTTTTCTCCTCTCTACTTTTGAATTTTCTAACCTTCCTTTTGCCCTCATATCCCAATTTCTTTACTCTGAATGACCTATATTTTTAATATCCTTTAAATTTACTCAGTTAATCATTTGAGGAAAAGGAATAAGTGGATAAGAGGAAGTCACATTATAGTGGCTCCCAAAGAGTAATTTGAAACAGAAATTCAGCATGACAAATTGAGTCTACCAAGTTGAGAAGAGTAAAGAACCCTTTCACAGGTGATCTGAGCCCTGGAATAAGGAACCTGGCTGACACTAAGAGTAGGGGAAATGCTGAAATCAATTAAATATAGACCAAATCTGGTGAGCCCTGAGTAATCTTTTCTAAGCCTAGAAGGTGCTGGAGGATAGTCTGATGCATCTGTTCTCCTCACCCCAGCACATGGCCTGAGACTCCCCAAAAGAGGGGTGTGTCAAACTTGACAAGCTAAGGAGGGAGTGAAGCTCTGCATAGAGACTCCCCTAACAAGTTTTACTACTTTAGGCCAGAACTGAGAATAAACAAGTGGCACAATAGCTAAAATCCCAGAAAGAAAGGACTATATTTCAAAAACCTCAGCAAGTAAAACAAACAAACAAACAACAAAATAGACTCCAGAAGATGATGGAGAGGAAATAGGCAGTACCTCTTGATCCTTCCACAGCACAGAACTGAAGCAGTGAGTGAATAGTTGACCTGAAAGCCAAATATAGTTTAAAAGCAATTTTACTTACTTGTTATCTAATCTCTCAACCAATTCAAGAAAACCACTCCCATTTACTACTCAGATTAGTGGACTGACATAGAACATTTTTGGTAAGTTTTTCAAAAAGATTTATTAGTATATGGCTTTGTTCTGAAGCAGCTGTAATTATTGGGGATTAATGTCTCCTCTCAATGTGGCATTTAGAAACTGGACATTGTAGCAAGTTCAGATTGTGAAATATTGAACTCTAAAACATTTGCCCAACCCAGGGCATATAGTAAAGAAAAAGCAGCTTAATAAAAAGTCCATTATATTAAAGTAAAAGAAATAATCATTCCAGAAAAAGGGTGGAAATACTAATAATATGAAAAAGCAAGGGAGCAAGTCACTCCAAATAGCTCACAACATGACAAAAACTGATCCCACTGACACCACAGTGGACAAAATGCTAGAAAAAGAAAGTAGAAAGTTGATAATTAATGTTCAAGAAACTGAAAGAAGCTCTGGAATGAACTAAGGGAGAAAATACAGGAAAGGAAAGAACATTTCAATAAAGAGAGATTCTAGAATCAAACAGAAATCCTGAAAATGAAAGACTAAGTAAAGCAAATTAAAAGGTCAGTTGAAAGCATCATCAATAGATAGGCCACACAGAGGACAGAAATTCAGGCCTCAAACAAATATATAAGATAATCTTGAAGTATATAATCTTGAAAACAAACTCAACAACAACAACAAAGATGGGAAAACATTAAGAGACCAAATCTAGGAATCATTGGAAGAGAAAAAGGCACTGAGATAAAAGCTAAAGGAATGCACACCTTTTCTGTAAAATTGTATCAGAAAAATTTCCAAAACTTAAGAATGAGAGAGAAATCCAAATACAAGATGCGTTTAGGACCCCAAATAGACAAGATCAAAAAAATCTTCACTAAGACATGTTATAATTAAAATGTCTAGCAAGGATTTTAAAAGCTTCAAGAAAAAACAGTAGGTCATATTTAGAGGCAAGCCAATTAGATTTTCTGCTGATCTCTCAACCAAGACTCTAAAAGCCAGAAGGGATTGGAAAAATATACACTAACTCCTGAAAGCTAATGGTGCAAAGACAGCTATATCCAGCAAAATCATCCTTTAGAATTTAAGATTAAGTAAAAACCTTTCATAATAAGCAGAGGTTAAAAGAATTCATAACCACAAATCCAGCACTACAAATATACTTCATAAAATATTACAAATAGAAAAAAGGAAGAAGAAACATCAGAGTCAGGGAACGCATAAATCTCACTAAATAAATAGTCAAAGGAGAATCATGTAAATTAAACATCAGGAATAAATCAAGGTGGCAGGAAATAAAAATCATCTCTCTATGATAATTATGAATATAAATGGTCTCAAACTCTTCAATCAAAAGACATCAATTGGTGAAACAGATTAAAAAAGAAGATCCAATCACACATTGTTTACAAGAGATTCACCTTACAGGCAAAGACATCTACCTGCTGAAGGTGAAAGGTTGGGGAAAAAAACATATAAATGAATACCAAAAGCAAGCAGGAGTAGCTACTCTTATATATGACAAAGTAGAATTAAAGCTAACATTAATCAGAATGGACAAAGAAGGTCACTTCATACAGGAGTCATCCACTGAAAACATATAATGATTATAAATATTTATGCCCTAAGTGTGGGTGCAATTATGTACATAAAATAAACCCTACTCAACATAAAGACTCAAACAGACCCCATTACAATAATTCTGAATGGTTTAAACAGTCCTTTCTCACCAATAGATAAGTCACTCAGACATAAACTAAGTAAAGACTCTAAGAACTAGAAAATATCTGATCAAATGTACCTAACAGACACCTATAGAATATTTTATCCATCAACAATCAAATTCACTTTCTTCTCAGATGCACACAGAACCTTATCTAAAATAGACTATATTTTAGGACAAAAATAAAGTCTTAGCAAATACAAAGAAAATACAGATAATTTCATTCATCCTATCAGATCGTAATGGAAGTAAATTTAGAAGTCAATAACAAAGATGAAAAAACAAACCATTTTAGGGGGAGAATCCAAGATGGTGGTCCAGAGGGAGGCAGCATTCTGCGTTGCTCTGTAACCCAGGCCTCAACTAGTGGGAATACTGCTTCTCTGAGAGCTATACAGGACATCTATACAGCTGCTCTTGTGCAGAAATCACCAGCACTGTATCCCCACACAAGGCTCTGGGCCTCAGCATTAGAGCAGGACTCCTGGATCCTGACACTCAACCCCTGAAGTTTTAGCCAATGCAGGGCTTGTGGGCACCTTAACAGGATCACCTATCACCACTACAGAACTCCCAGATGCCACTCTGCTCTATGTAGGACACTCAGCTGCTACCTATCCACAGGAAATCCAGCTGCCACTCCTCTGTGGACCCCCATCTACCAACAAGGGGTTCCCCTTGTCGCCTCCATCTTGCAATAGCTACTGCCATAGTGGTATTGCCTATGTGAAAATCTGTCTACCCCTGGGGGTATCTTACAAGCTCTGAAAGCAGCCAAAGCTGCTATACTAAATGTCACTGAGCTCATCTCTGAACATATCGCACAACACCATTGCCTAGCTCACCCAACTCCACCTGATACCCGTCACTGGAAACAGACTGCATTCATCTTGGCTCAACTTCTTTGCCACATTTGGTGGGGGCAGCTCCCAGATCAGAACTACAGCTGGCCAGGTACCTGGTTTCCAACTCCCCCCTGTCCCCAGCAGCAGTAACCCAGCACAGTAGCTGCCCAACACAAAGCAGCTCTCTGTGGGACAAGTGTGCAGTACAACCAGGACACCACCCACGCGAGCCCGGGTGAGAAAGTTCCCTCAATTGGGAACTGCTAAGGGAGAGGGAAATGGGGCAAAAGTTTAGATACTAACAGAGAGACCAGGAACTGGTAAATCTTCAGGCAAGATAGGGAGATAGGACTGGGTGCTCAACTCAAACGAGCAAACCCAAAAAGAGACTCTTGAGGTGAAGTCTCCCTGCAGGGACTGTTGGTTGCCACTCCTTGCTTCCAGGGGCTCTGCACCAGAACCAGCCTTCCCACCCTGGTTACCTTCACCATCCTGAGGGCAGAAATATCAGCTAACAACAGACAACCCCACCTAATGGATGAAAAGAGAAGCAGGAAAAATATGAATCTCTAAAACTAGCAACAATCCTGGTTTCTTCCTCTGAGAATTTTTTTTCTTTTTTTCTTCCCCGTCTCTATCTTCTGGCCCTCACATCCCCAACATCATGAAACTAAGAACTTTGCATGAATTAGGATTTTGAGGACTGGGGCATCTGAATAATAATAATAATAATAATAATAATAATAATAATAATAATATCGATGTGTTGTATATGCTCCTTTTTTCTTTTTCCCTCCAATTTTTACTATTTTAATATCCTTTATTTTTCTAAATACATATGTGGGTTTGTTTAATGTACTCTACTGTCTTTCCATGTACTTTTCCACCCAAAATTACTTCCTGTATATCTCTTGCTACTAACTCTCTTCATTAGATTTCTCTTTCACACTTCCTAAGATATATTAACTATATATCCTCACATCCTCCCTCCTCAGGAAATCATCCTATGCCTCACCTCCAGTTCATTGTCAATCGTCAGAAACTTTAAACCCTTTTATAAACCTACTGATTATATTATAGATAATAATAGAATCCAACATTTCTGTTCATTGTGACCAAACTGTAAATGTCTTAATAGCAACAAATTGTTCATATGTGGTATATTGTTGGTATCAAGATCTGTTAACATTGTCCTTCCCCACAAAGGAGAAGTATTGGAACCCCATGGGAGCACTACAAACCTATAGGGTAAAAACAATAACACCTCGGACCCACAGTGCTAGAATAGAAGACACATGAGCAACATAAAAAGACAAGGGAAAAAAGTGTCCCCCCCCCCAAATAATGATATCACATTATTAGAAACCATGACGACCACAGCAGAAGAAATTACAGAGGAGTTCAGGATGTACATGACTAAAATGTTCTGTGAACTGAAGGAGGATCTAAGAGAGCAAATACAGGCAGCAAAAGAACATTTCAACAAGGAGCTACATAAACAAATACATGAAGCAAAAGATCACCTCAACAGGGAGACAGAGGTTCTAAAAAACAAAACCAAAAAACCCAGAAATCCTTGAAATGAAAGAAACAATAAACCAAATTAAAAGTTCAGTTGAAAGCATTACCAACAGAGTAGACCACTCGGAAGATAGGACACTAGACAATGAAGACAAAATATATAATCTCGATATACCACACAGTGAAAATGGTAAGAAACTGTTAGCAGAACATTTAAGACCTATGGGATAGCATAAAATGAACGAATTAAAGTTATTAGTTGCCTCAGCCTGGCTGGGCACAGAATCACGAGCCACTCAAGCAGGAACAAAACTTTATTTTTGAAAAAGCCGCCAATACTCCGTACGCGCCGGCAAGCCAAAAACCGGTCCACCCATGCGCGCGTCTACCGGAACCGGGGGGCCCGGACCTCCCCCGGAATTCCCTCCTACTATCCTTCCCCAACCAATGGGAACTCTCCAGGAGTCCCGTAACATGAGTCCTGTAGCAGGCCAAGGTGAACAGCAGGAGTCCAATTTGCATATGAATGTAAATCTTAACATAATCATATCATCTCAATGGCTAGCTGGCGTCACCTTACAACCGAAAGTGCCATGCATCATATTATTTGCTTGTGGCTCCTAGCAATTAGTATAGAGGAAGGCATAGGTTCCAAACCAGAGGAATGAGCAATCTATTCAATGAAATAATATTAGAAAACTTTCCAAACATGAAGAATAAATCGGAAAAGCAAATTCAAGAAGCCTACAGGTCACCAAATGTACAACAGATTCACACCAAGGAACATTATAATGAAAATGCCCAACATACAGAATAAGGAGAGAATATTAAAATCCATGAGAGAAAGGAATCAGATTACACAGGGAGAAACCAATTAGGATAACAGCAGATTTTTCAATACAGACCCTGAAACCTAGAAGACCCTAGAACAACATACATCAATCTCTGAAGGAAAATGGATGCCAACCAAGAATCTTGTATCCAGCAAAATTAAGCTTTAGATTTGATGATAAAATAAAAGCCTACCATGATAAACAAAAGTTAAAAGAATTTACAGCTAGAAAACTGGCACTACAAAAAATAATTGGCAAAATATTCCATGAAGAGAAAACAAAAAACAATAATGAAATCAGCAGAGGGAGGCAGTACCCTAAAGGAAAAACTACTCAAAGAAGAAAACAAGTCAAGTTAAAAAACAAACATAAACAAATTTGGCTGGGAATACAAACCATGTCTCAATAATAACCCTGAATGTTAATGGCCTAAACTCACCAATCAAAAGACATAGGCTAGCAGATTGGATTAAAAAAGATGCTGCCTCCAAGAGACTCATCTGATAGGAAAAGACATCCACAGGCTGAAGGTGAATGGTTGGGAAAAATCATACCACTCACATGGACTGCGGAAGCAAGCAGGGGTTTCCATTCTTGTATCAAATAAAGTAGACTTCAAGCCAAAGTTAATCAAAAGGGATAAAGAAGGACATTTCATACTGCTCATGGGAACCATACACAAACAAGACATAACAATTATAAATATATATGCCCCCAAACAATGAAGCAGCTATGTTCATCAAACAAATTCTTTTCAAGTTCAAGAGTCAAATTGACCACAACACAATAATCTTGAGTGACTTTAACACAACTCTCTCACCACTGGATAGATCTTTCAAATAAAAGTTGAATAATTTTGACTTAACTGACATACTGCTTTCTTCTCAGTAGCACATGGATCCCTCTCTAAAATAGACCTTATAATATGCCACAAAGCAACTCTTAGAAAATATAAAAAAGTAGAGATATGGCCCTGCATTTTTTTCAGATCATAATAAAATGAAATTAGAAACCAATGACAAAATAAAAAATAAAAATTACTCCAACACCTGGAGACTAAACAATATGCTACTGAATGAACAATGGGTTGCAAAAGACAGCAAAGAGGAGACTTAAAAAATTCTTAAAGGTAAATGACGAAATCTAGACGATTCTTGAAGATGGCGGTGGGAAGTGAGTAAGCTGCTCCGTGCTCTGCGCCTCCGCACCCGCAGCGTATGTTGCCGCGTCTTAAAAGAAGAAGTAAAGATCATTAAAGGAGATCTGTCGACAAAGACTCAGCACCGTGTCATGAAAGGGGCCTAGGTGGAGTGAATCCGCCATGACTCCAGCCAAGGTGGAGTGAGTCCATCACGACTTCAGCACGAGCAGTAAGGCTACAGCCTGAGCTGCCCGGCTCCCTCGACCCCTTCTCCTTCTCCTCTCTGCCTTTCCGCTTTGCTTCTCCCCCGCCGTCTCTCCTCCCACGTTCACTCCCTAAATCTAGATCTCAATTTCTTTCCCCCACCCCGCCCGCTCTCCCTCGTGTCCAGTACCCGGCCCGCGCGGGCCCCGAGGCGCTGCCTCCCCTCCCCCAGCCCGCACCCCCTCCCCGGGGGTCCCAAAGGCCACAGCTGGGCCGCCACCGCTGCTGCCGCCGCCGCCGCTTCCCGCAGAGCACCATAGAGCAGACTCTGCACCGCGCGAGTGAGCTGCCGAGTAAAATGGAACAGCTGATAAGATGAGTGACAATTTAAAATCTAAGTGATCCAACATGGCGGCGGACGCGGAGAGATCAAGTCTCTAACCCCTTCAGCTGCGCGAGCATAGGGAGAAGTAAACTGTCAAAATACTGTTCGCTCAGGACCACTAGGCACTGTTGAGCTGAAGGGGATCCCAGGCGAACAGTCTGCCCTTCTCAGAACACACCGAGCCCGGATTGGGCTGCATTCTAGTTCTGGTTTGCCTGCTTCTTGTGACTCAGCACTAATGATCCCACTGAAATAATTAGTCAGCCCACCTGAACTCACAGAGGTAAAAGCCAACTGAGCACGATAGTCAGACCCAGGGTATCGCTCCCACCAGTGCTGACAACAGAGGTCCCTTGCACCAGCTACAAGGGGAGTTGCTACCTGAGGGCAAACAAATTCGCTGGGAGTCCTCAGCCCCAAGCCCTACAAACTTAGGGTCTGAAAGAGGCAAACAGAAAGGGTGTGCCCAGGCATCCATGGAAACAGGGCTCCCAGGAGCAGCAGACCCGGCGTGTAGCCAGTATTGTGGTGAGCGTCACAGGTGAGCGGGGCCTGGCTTGAGGAACCACAAGAGAAGGCCCTAGGCACTCAGGATTGGAGACCCGCACAGTCTGGGAAGAAGAGCTGAGGCACAGTGATTGGTTACCACCCATCAAGAAGAGAAGCCTGGCCTAGTGGGCATAGCTCCACCTACTAGAAGAGAAGTTAATTGAGCTCTATGACTGCATTTATTATTATTATTATTATTATTATTATTATTAATTTATTTTTTTAATGATTATTATTGGTATTTTTTTAAATTTTATTTTCACTTTTTGTTGTTGATGTTGTTGTTGTTCTTTAACTTTCTTATTAATGGTTTCAATTTTTTTAAATTCTTTTTATTCTATTATGATTACCATTATTTTTTAAACTTTAATTTCCATTTGTTTATTATCATTCTAATTTTTTTTTGGTTTTAAATTTTTAGTTTTTCGTTTTTTCTTTCTTTCTTTTCACTTTTTTTCTTTTGTCTTTTCATTTCTTTTCAATTTTCTTATTCCCCCTTTCTTGAATTCTACCTGCTACACTCACTCTCTTTAGTGATTTCTTCCCTTCCCTTCTAATATCTCTCCTCCCAAGCATCAAATAAATTTATAAGAGTAAACAGTAACTCAGCAGTCAAACAGAACAAGAAGTATCATGAGCATAAAAAAGCAAGGAAGAAACTAATAAATGAATTCAGCAAAGTGGCAGGATATAAAATCAACACAGGATATAAAATCAACACACATAAACTAATAAATGAATTCAGCAAAGTGGCAGGATATAAAATCAACACAGGATATAAAATCAACACACATAAATCAAAGGCATTCCTGTATATCAGCGACAAACCCCTGAAATGGAAATGAGGACAACCACTCCATTCACAATATCCTCAAAAACAATAAAATACTTAGGAATCAACCTAACAAAAGAGGTAAAAGACTTATACAATGAAAACCACAGAACCCTAAAGAGAGAAATTGAAGATCTTAGAAGATGGAAAAATATACCCTGTTCATGGATAGGCAGAACTAACATCATCAAAATGGCGATATTACCAAAAGTTCTCTATAGGTTTAATGCAATGCCAATCAAAATCCCAACGGCATTTCTTGTAGAAATAGATAAAGCAATCATGAAATTCATATGGAAAAATAAAAGACTCAGAATAGCAAAAACAATGCTAAGCAGGAAGTGTGAATCAGGCGGTATAGCGATACCAGACTTCAAACTATACTACAGAGCAATAGTAACAAAAACAACATGGTATTGGTACCAAAACAGGCGGGTGGACCAATGGTACAGAATAGAGGACACAGAAACCAACCCACAAAACTATAACTTTCTTATATTTGACAAAGGGGCTAAAAGCATGCAATGGAGGAAGGATAGCATCTTCAACAAATGGTGCTGGGAAAACTGGAAATCCATATGCAACAAAATGAAACTGAATCCCTTTCTCTCGCCATGCACAAAAGTTAACTCAAAATGGATCAAGGAGCTTGATATCAAACCAGAGACAAGGCATCTGATAGAAGAAAAAGTTGGCTATGACCTACACACTGTGGGGTCGGGCTCCAAATTCCTCAATAGGACACCCATAGCACAAGAATTAATATCTAGAATCAACAAATGGGACTTGCTCAAACTAAAAAGTTTTTTTCTCAGCAAAAGAAACAATAAGAGAGGTAAATAGGGAGCCAACATCATGGGAACAAATTTTTACTCCTCACACTTCAGATAGAGCCCTAATATCCAGAGTATACAAAGAACTCAAAAAATTAGACAATAAGATAACAAATAACCCAATCAACAAATGGGCCAAGGACCTAAACAGACACTTCTCAGAGGAGGACATACAATCAATCAACAAGTACATGAAAAAATGCTCACCATAGCTAGCAGTCAGAGAAATGCAAATCAAAACCACCCTAAGATATCATCTCACTCCAGTAAGATTGGCAGCCATTAAGAAGTCAAACAACAACAAGTGCTGGCGAGGATGTGGGGAAAAGGGTACACTGGTACATTGTTGTTGGGACTGCAAATTGGTGCAACCAATTTGGAAAGCAGTATGGAGATTTCTTGGAAAGCTGGGAATGGAACCACCATTTGATCCAGCTATTCCCCTTCTGGGTCTATTCCCTAAAGACCTAAAAACAGCATGCTACAGGGACACTGCTACATCAATGTTCATAGCAGTACAATTCACAATAGCAAGACTGTGGAAGCAACCTAGATGCCCTTCAATAGACGAATGGATAAAAAAAATGTGGCATTTATACACAATGGAGTATTACTCTGCATTAAAAAATGACAAAATTATAGAATTTGGAGGGAAATGGATGGCATTAGAGCAGATTATGCTAAGTGAAGCTAGCCAATCCCTAAAAAACAAATGCCAAATGTCCTCTTTGATATAAGGAGAGTAACTAAAACCAGAGTAGAGAAGAAGAGCATGAGAAAATGACTAATATTAAACAGGGATGAGAGGTGGGAGGGACAGGGAGAGAGAAGGGAAATTGCTTGGAAATGGAAGGAGACCCTCAGGGTTATACAAAATTATATACAAGAGGAAGTGAGGGGAAAGGGAAAAATAATACAAGGGGGAGAAATGCATTACAGTAGAGGGGGTAGAGAGAGAAGAGTGGAGGGGAGGGGAGGGGGGATAGTAGAGGATAGGAAAGGCAGCAGAATACAACAGACACTAGTATGGCAATATGTAAATCAGTGGAAGTGTAACTGATGTGACTCTGCAATCTGTATACGGGGTAAAAATGGGAGTGCATAACCCACTTGAATCAAAGTGTGAAATATGATATATCAAGAACTATGTAATGTTTTGAACATCCAATAAAAAAATTAAAAAAAATTCTTAGAGATAAATGAAAATACAGACACAACATATCGGAATCTATGGGACACAATGAAAGCAGTTTTAAGAGGGAAATTCATTGCCTGGAGGTCATTCCTCAAAAAAAGGAAAAACCAACAAATAAATGAGCTCACACTTCATCTCAAAGCCCTAGAAAAGGAAGAGCAAAACAACAGCAAATGTAGCAGAAGGCAAGAATTAATTAAAATCAGAGCAGAAATCAGTGAAATTGAAACAAAAGAAACTATTGAAAACATTAACAAAACAAAAAGTTGGTTCTTTGAAAAAATAAACAAGATCGACAGACCCTTAGCCATGCTAACAAAGAGAAGAAGAGAGAGAACTCAAATTACTAACATACGAGATGAAAAAGGCAATATCGCAACAGATGCTACAGAAATAGAGAAGACAATTAGAAATTACTTTGAAAACCTATATTCCAATAGAATAGAAGATAGTGAAGACATTGATAAATTTCTTAGGTCATATGATTTGCCCAGACTGAGTCAGGAGGATACACACAATTTAAACAGACCAATATCAACGGATGAAATAGAAGAAGCAACCAAAAGACTACCAACCAACAAAAGCCCAGGACCAGATGGGTACACAGTGGAGTTTTACAAAACCTTTAAAGAAGAATTAAAGAAGAATTAATACCAATACTTTTCAATTTATTTCAGGAAATAGAAAAAGAGGGAGCTCTACCAAATTCATTCTATGAGGCCAACATCACCCTGATTCCGAAACTAGACAAAGACACCTCAAAGAAAGAAAACTACAGACCAATATCTCTGATGAACCTAGATGCAAAAATCCTCAATAAAATTCTGGCGAATCGGATACAAAGGCACATCAAAAAAATTGTGCACCATGATCAAGTAGGATTCATCCCTGGGATGCAAGGATGGTTCAATATACGGAAATCAATAAATGTTATTCACCACATCAATAGACTTAAAGATAAGAACCATATGATCATCTCGATAGACGCAGAAAAAGCATTTGACAAAGTACAGCATCCCTTTATGTTCAAAACATTAGAAAAACTAGGGATAACAGGAACTTACCTCGACATTGTAAAAGCTATCTATGCTAAGCCTCAGGCTAGCATCATTCTGAATGGAGAAAAATTGAAGGCATTCCCTCTAAAATCTGGAACAAGACAGGGATGCCCCCTATCACCACTTCTATTCAATATAGTTCTCGAAACACTGGCCAGAGCAATTAGACAGACAAAAGAAATTAAAGGCATAAAAATAGGAAAAAAAAACTTAAATTATCACTATTTGCAGATGACATGATTCTATACCTAGAAGACCCAAAAGGGTCTACAAAGAAACTACTAGAACTAATAAATGAATTCAGCAAAGTGGCAGGATATAAAATCAACACACATAAATCAAAGGCATTTCTGTATATCAGTGACAAAACTTCTGAAACGGAAATCAGGAAAAACACTCCATTCACAATATCCTCAAAATAAAAATAAAATACTTGGGAATCAACCTAACAAAAGAGGTGAAAGACCTATACAATGAAAACTACAGAACCCTAAAGAGAGAAATAGAAGAGGATCTTAGAAGATGGAAAAATATACCTTGTTCATGGATAGGCAGAACTAACATCATCAAAATGGCGATATTACCAAAAGTTCTCTATAGGTTTAATGCAATGCCAATCAAAATCCCAATAGCATTTCTTGTAGAAATAGATAAAGCAATCATGAAATTCATATGGAAAAATAAAAGACCCAGAATAGCAAAAACAATTCTAAGCAGGAAGTGTGAATCAGGTGGTATAGCGATACCAGATTTCAAACTATATTACAGAGCAATAGTAATAAAAACAGCATGGTACTGGTACCAGAACAGGCGGGTGGACCAATGGTACAGAATAGAGGACACAGAGACTAATCCACAAAGCTACAACTATCTTATATTTGATAAAGGAGCTAAAAACATGCAATGGAGAAAGGATAGCATCTTCAACAAATGGTGTTGGGAAAACTGGAAATCCATATACAACAAAATGAAACTGAATCCCCTCCTCTCGCCATGCACAAAAGTCAACTCAAAGTGGATCAAGGAGCTAGATATCAAATCAGAGACTCTCCGTCTGATAGAAGAAAAAGTTGGCTCCGATCTATATATTGTGGGGTCGGGCTCAAAATTCCTTAATAGGACACCCATAGCACAAGAGTTAATAATAAGAATCAACAAATGGGACTTAATTAAACTGAAAAGTTTTTTCTCAGCAAGAGAAACAATAAGAGAGGTAAATAGGGAGCCTACATCCTGGGAACAAATTTTTACTCCTCACACTTCAGATAGAGCCCTAATATCCAGAGTATACAAAGAACTCAAAAAATTAGACAATAAGAAAACAAATAACCCAATCAACAAATGGGCCAAGGACATGAACAAACACTTCACAGAGGAGGACATACAATCAATCAACAAGTACATGAAAAAATGCTCACCATCTCTAGCAGTCAAGGACATGCAAATCAAAACCACCCTAAGATACCACCTCACCCCAGTAAGATTGGCAGCCATGATGAAGTCAAACAACAATGAGTGCTGGCGAGGATGTGGGGAAAAGGGTACTCTTGTACACTGCTGGTGGGACTGCAAACGGGTGCGGCCAATTTGGAAAGCAGTATGGAGATTCCTGGGAAAGCTGCGAATGGAACCACCATTTGACCCTGCTATTGCCCTTCTCGGACTATTTCCTGAAGACCTTAAAAGAGCACACTACAGGGATACTGCCACATCGATGTTCATAGCAGCACAATTCACAATAGCTAGACTGTGGAATCAACCCAGATGCCCTTCAATAGATGAATGGATAAAAAAAAATGTGGCATTTATACACCATGGAGTATTACGCAGCACTAAAAAATGACAAAATCATGGAATTTGCAGGGAAATGGATGGCACTAGAGCAGATTATGCTTAGTGAAGCTAGCCAATCCCTAAAAAACAAATACCAAATGTCTTCTTTGATATAATGAGAGCAACTAAGAACAGAACAGGGAGGAAGAGCAGGAAGAAAAGATTAACATTAAACAGAGACATGAGGTGGGAGGGAAAGGGAGAAAAAAAGGGAAATTGCATGGAAATGGATGGAGACCCTCATTGTTATACAAAATTACATGTAAGAGGTTATGAGGGGAATGGGAAAATAAACACGGAGGGAAATGAATTACAGTAGATGGGGTAGAGAGAGAAGATGGGAGGGGAGGGGAGGGGGGATAGTAGAGGATAGGAAAGGTAGCAGAATACAACAGTCACTAGTATGGCAGTATGTAAAAATGTGATGTGTAACTGATGTGATTCTGCAACCTGTATTTGGGGTAAAAATGGGAGTTCATAACCCACTTGATTCTAATGTATGAAATATGATATGTCAAGAGCTTTGTAATGTTGTGAACAACCAATGAAAAAAATATAATAAATATAAATAAATATTTATGACAATAATAAAAAAAAGGTAAATGACAACATAGACACAACATATCAAAATCTCTGGAACACTATGAAAGCAGTATGAAGAGGAAAGTTCATTGCATGTAGTTCATTCCTTAAAAGAAGAAAAAGTTGAAAAATAAATGACCTAATATTATATCTCAAAGCCCTAGAAAAAAGAAGAACAAATCAACCCCCAAAGCAGTAGGAGACAGAAAATAATTAAAATGATTCAAATGTATGATATCAAGGCCATGGTACTGTCATGTGTAACTAATTAAAACAAATTAAAAAATAATAAAAAATAAATAAATAAATTCCTTTTGGGGGGAATAAGAGTTGAAATCAACGAAACTGAAACAAAAAAAAAATTGAAAAAATTAGCAAAACAAAAAGTTGGTTCTTTGAAAAAATAAATAAAATTGACAGATCCTTAGCTACGCTAATGAAGAGAAGAGAAAAATCAGATTACTAACATGTGATGAAAAAGGTAATATCACAATGGACACTACAGAAATGTAGAAAATAATTAGAAATTATTTTTAAAACTTATACTCCAATAAAATAGAAGATATTGAAGGCTTCAACAAATTTCTTAAGTCATATGATTTGCCCAAATTGAATCAGGATGACATACACATTTAAACAGACCAATAACAAGTGATGAAATAGAAGATACCATTAGAAGCCTACCAAATAAGAAAAGCCCAGGACCGAATGGATACACAGCCAAGTTCTGCAAGACCTCCAAAGAAGAATAACCAGCACTCTTCAATTTACTTGTGAAATAGAAAAAGAGGGAGCACTTCCAAGCTCATTATATGAGGCCAATATCACTCTGATTCCAAAACCAGGCAAAGACACATCAAAGAAAGAAAACTTCAGACGAATATCTCTAATGAACCTGGATGCAAAAATTCTCAATAAAATTCTGGAAAATCAAATACAAAAACATATCAAAAAGATAGTACACCATAATCAAGTGGGATTCATCCCAGGGATGCAAAGTTGGTTCAACATATGAAAATCAATAAATGAATTCATCACATCAATAGACTCAAAGATAAGAATCATTTGATAATCTCAATAGACACATAAAAAGCATTTGACAAAATACAGCATCCCCTCATGTTCAAAACATTAGAAAAATTAGGGATAACAGGAACATATCTCAACATCATAAAGGCTATCTGTGCTAAGCCCCAGGCCAACATCATTCTAAATGGAGAAAAATTGAAGGCATTCCCTCTAAAAACTGGAACAAGACATGGATGCCCTCTTTCACCACTTGTATTTAGCAAAGTTCTTGAAACACTGGCCAGAGCAATTAGACAGATGAAAGAAATTAAAAGGATACTCATAGGAAAAGAAGGACTTAAATTAGCACTATTTGCTGACGATATGATTCTATATCTAGAAGACCCAAAAAGTTCCACCAGAAAACGTCTAGAACTAGTAAATGAATTCAGCAAAGTAGCAGCATACAAAGTCAACATCCATAGGGGCTGGGGTTGTAGCTCAGTGGTAGAACATTAACCTAGCATATGCAAGGACCTGGGTTCAATCCACAATATCACATATAAATAAATTAAATAAAGATATTGTGTCCAACTTCAACTAAAAAATAAACACTAAAAAATGAAGTCAACACGTATAAATCAAAGGAATTTATGTATATCAGTGACAAATCATCTGAAAGGGAAGTGAGGAAAACTTCCCCATTTATAATAGCCTCAAAAAAAAAAAAAAAAGACTTAGAACTCAACGAAAGATGTGAAAGATCTATACAATGAAAACTACAGAAACCTAAAGAAAGAAATCAAGAATACCTTAGAAGATGGAAAGATCTACCTTGCTTTTGGACAGGCAGAATGAATATTATCAAACTGACAAATACTACCAAGAACACTATAGAGATTTAATGCAATTCCAATCAAAACCCAAATGGCATTCCTCATAGAAATAAAAAAAGCACTCATGAAATTCATCTGAAAAAATAAGAGACCCAGAATAGCTAAAGCAATCCTTAACAGGAAGAGTGAAGCAGGTGGTATCACTATACCAGACCTTATACTATACTACAGAGCAATAGTAACAAAAACAGCATGGTACTGGCACCAAAACAGACTGGTAGACCAATGGTATAGAATAAAGAATATAGAGAATAACCCACAAAATTACAATTATCTTATACTAGAGAAAGTTGCCAAAAACAAACATTGAAGAAAAGAGAGACTCTTCAACTATTGGTGCTGGGAATACTGGAAATCCATATTCAAAAAAATGAAATTAAACTCCTATCTCTCACCATGCACAAAGCTCAACTCAAAGTGGATCATGGTCCAAGGAGTTAAACCAGAGACACTGTGTCTAATGGAAGAAAAAGTAGGGCCTAATCTTCATCATGTGGGATTAGGCCTCAACTTCCTTAATAAGACTCCTACAGAACAAGAATTAAAATCAAGAATCAATAAATGGGATGGATTCAAACTAAAAGCTTCTTCTCAGCAAGAAACAATGACTAAGGTGAATAGAGAGCCTACAAAATGGGAGCAAATCTTTACCACAAGCACATCAAATACAGCACTAATCTCTAGGATATATAAAGCACCCAAAAACCTTAACACCAAAAAAAAAAAAAAAAAAAAAAAAACAACAAACAAACAAATAACCCAATCCATAAGTGGGACAAGGAACTGAACAACACTTCTCAGAAGAGGATATACAATCAATAAACAAACATATGAAAAAGTGTTCAACATCTCTAGCAATTAGAGAAATGCAAATCAAAACTATTCTAGGATTTTCTCTCACTCCAGTAAGTATGGCAGCTATGAAGAATACAAACAATAATAAGTGTTGGCAAGGATGTGGGGGGAAAAGGCACACTCATACATTGCTGGTGGGACTGCAAATTGGTGTAGCCAATCTGGAAAGCAGTTTGGAGATTCCTTGGAAAACTGGGAATGGGACCCCCATTTGACCCATCTATCCCTCTCCTCGGTCCATACCCAAAGGACTTAAAAACAGCATACTATAGGGACACAGCCACATCAATGTTTGTAGCAGCACAATTCACAATAGCTAAACTGTGGAACCAACCTAGATGCCCTTCAGTAGATGCATGGATTAAAAAAATGTGGCATATATACACAATGGAATATTACCCAGCAATAAAAGAGAATAAAATCATGGCATTTGCAGGTAAATGGATGGTTGGAGAAGATAATGCTAAGTTAGCCAATCCCCAAAAAACAAATGCCCAATGTTTTCTCTGATATAAGGAGACTGATTCATGGTGGGGTAGGAAGGGGGAGCATGGGAGGAACAGATGAACTCTAGATAGGGCAGAGAGGTGGGAGGGGAAGAGAAGGAGCAGGGGGTTAGAAAGGATGGTGGAATGTGATAGACATCATTATCCAAAGTACATGCACAAAGACACAAATTGGTGTGAATATATTTTATATACAACCAGAGATATGAAAAATTGTGTTCTATATGTAATATCAATTGCAATGCATTCTGATGTCATATGTAAAAAAATCAATAAAAAACCATTTTAACATGTAGAGATTAAATTATATGCTTTTGAATGAGAAATGGGTCACA
The DNA here is from genome assembly GCF_964194105.1 of Spermophilus citellus. Classification (NCBI taxonomy): domain Eukaryota; kingdom Metazoa; phylum Chordata; class Mammalia; order Rodentia; family Sciuridae; genus Spermophilus; species Spermophilus citellus. The sequence continues at coordinate 78,311,742 of NC_138188.1, forward strand.
AAAAAAATCAGGGGAGAAATCGAAAATTTCTTAAAAACAAATAAGAGCTGAGATATAATAGATCAAAATCTCTGGGACAGCATGAAGGTAATTCTAAGAGGAAAGTTTTTAGCATTGAATGCTTACATTAAAAAAGAAAACACAAAAACTAGAAAGATCCCAAATAAATAATCTAGTGATACACCTCAAGGCCTTAGAAACACAAGAACAAATGAATTTCAAAATCAGAAAATAATTAAGATCACAGCCAATATTTAAAAAATTGAGAATTTTTTTTAAAAAGTACTAAAAAAGCAACAAAGAATAGATTCAAAGAGAGAATATCCAAGGCTACAAAACTAGAGATACAAAAGGAAGTGTCATCACAGACATTTCTGAAATCCAGAGAATCATTAGGGACTATTTTGAAAATTTATACTCAAACTAGAAAGAACAGAAGATATTAACAAATTTCTAGGTGTATATGACCTACCTAAATTGGGCCAAGAGGACAGAAAAAACCTAAACCAACCAACCAATACAAACAATGAAATGGAAGCAGCAATCAAAAACCTTCCAACAAAGAAATGCCCAGGTCCAGAAGGATTCTCAGCAGAGTTCTACCAGACCTTTAAAGAAGATCTAATGCCAATATTCCTCAAATTATAAGTGAAATAGAAAGGTGGGGAGAACACTTAAGTACATTGTTGGAAGCCACTATAACCCTGATACCAAAATCTGACAAAAACACATCAAGGAAAGAAAACATCAGACCAATATCCCTGATGACCACGGATGAAAAAATTCTTTTTTTTTTTTTTAAAGAGAGAGTGAGAGAGGAGAGAGAGTGAGAGAGAGAGAGAATTTTTTAATATTTATTTTTTAGTTCTCGGCGGACACAACATCTTTGTTGTTATGTGGTGCTGAGGATTGAACCCGGGCCGCATGCATGCCAGGCAAGCGCGCTACCGCTTGAGCCACATCCCCAGCCCGGAAAAATTCTTAATAAAATAAAATATTAGCAATCCACATTTAAAATATTAGCAATCCACATTAAAAAATATTAAGAAGATTTATGCCATGACCAAGTGGGTTTCATCCCAGGGATGCAAGGTTGGCTCAATATACACAAATCAATAAATGTAATTCACCGCATAAATAGAATCATGACAAGAATTGCATGATCATCTCAATAGATGAAGAAAAAGTCTTTGACAAAATCCAGCATTCATTCAAGTTTAAAAAGCTGAAGAAACTAAGAATAGAAGGAACTTACCTCTATATCATAAAGCCTAAATTCAACAAATCCAAAGCCAACACCATAGTGAGTGAAGAAAAATTGAAAACATGTTCCTCTAAAGTCAGAAGGAAAATAAGGATGTCTGCTTTTACCACTTCTATTCCACAATAGAAGATCCTTAGCTACGCTAATGAAGAGAAACTCTAGCCAGAGCAATCAAGCAAGAGAAAAAAAACTAAAGGGATACAAATAGAAAAAAAAAAGTCATCAAATTATCTATTTCCTGATGACATGCTTATACAAAGAAGACCCAAAAACTCCACCAGAAGATTTCTAGAGCTGATAAATTCATTAAAGTAGCAGGACAAATACCAACATACAAAAATCAATAGCTTTCCTATACTGCAATAATGAATCTGCTTTTCAGCAGATTCTGTTCATGACAACCTCAAAACAAAAACAAAAACTTGGTAATAAGTCTATCCAAGGAGGTGACAGATCTCTGCAATGAAAACTATAGAACATGGAAGAAAGGAACTGAAGATGACCTTAGAAGATGGAAAGAATTCTCCTGTTCTTGGATAGGCAGAGTTAATATTGTCAAAATGGCCATATTACCAAAAGCAATACACAGATTCACTGCAATCCAATGAATCAAAATACCAATAACATTCTTCACAGAACTAGAAAAAAAATCAATCCTAAAATTAATTTGGCAGAATAAAAGACCCAGAATAGACAAAATAATCCTGAGCAAGGACAGAAATGCTGGAGGCATCATATATCTGATCTCAAATTATACTACAGAGCTATAGTAACAAAAATAATATGGTATTGGCATCAAAACAAACATGAAGGCCAATGGAATAAAATAGAAGTGAGAGACAAATCTATATCCATATAGTCATCTGATATTAGACAGAAGTGTCATCCCCCAACCAATATATTGGAGAAGAGATAGCCTTTTAAACAAATGTCACTGGGAAAACTGGGTATTCATATGCAAAAGAAAGAAACTAGGTCCTGATCTCTCACCCTTCACAAAAGTCAACCCCAAGTAGAATAAAGGTCTAGAAATTATACCAGAAACTTTACAACTGCTAGAAGAAAATACAAGGTCAAATACCAATATACTGGCACTAACTTCCTTAACAAGACCCTTAAAAATCAAGAAATGAAACAAATCATATTCCCATATCTTTAAGTTTGCAAAACAACCTTCTAGATAACTTAATAAGGAAAAAGAGGATGGAGATTGAGAAAGGAGGAGAAGAGAGAGAAGAGGGTAGGAGAGGGAGGAGAGGGACCAAAGCACTGGTATACAAAATAAGAAATGGCAAGGGGAACTGAAAAACAAGAAATTCAAAATTCCCAAGAAAGTCCTTTGCAGACCTCTATGCAAATAAATTTGAAACTATAGACATAAATAATTTCCTTTAAAAAAAGTACTGTTTACCAAAATGGACCTCATCAGAAATGTAATGCTTGAACAGTTTCAATTTAGAGGAACGTCATCAAGGCCCAGAAGGTTTCACAGGGGAATTCTACCTGATCACCAGTGACCACAAAAAATTATTTCAGATCTTTAAAAAAATGAAAAAAAATAACTTTAAGATACTATTTATGAAGCATATATGAGATTGACATCTAAAACTAATATGGCAGAAAAAATAGAATTGTTAGTTCAAGGACATAATGGTAGAGAGATCCTATTTATAATAGCAACAAAAGATATAATACTTAAAATTAAACCTAACAATAAATGTACAAAACTATGCCAGGAAAAATTTTACACACTCCTGGAAGATGTAAAAGTGGATTTGAACAAACGGGAAGACATTTCTTCTTGATAGGGCAATTCTAACACCAGAAAGATATCACTCTTTCCCCCAGGTTAATATATAAATTTAACAATGACAAGATCAACAAGATGTTTCCTTCTTTCTTCTTTTTCTTTTTCTTCTTCTTTTTTTAAAATGGGACTGTACACAGAAAACAAGAAAGGACAATGAGGGAAACACTGGAAAACTAAAGCTTAAGGGGATGGGGAGGAGCCAATTAATCCTATCAGATATTAAACATAATTAAATCCTCTATAATTGAAATTACTCATGAATAGACAGACCAATTGACTCTCGAATCACTGAGGTAAGGATTTTTAAGTTAATGATGCTCCAGTAACTGAATAGCCATTTACAAAAAAATACATACACTCAGCATTATGCTTCATACCACACACAGAAATAACCAAGTGCACCAGAGCTAACTGCAGAAAAAGCAAGCACTCGAAGACACATGAAAGCATGGATGAACTACTGCACCACCTCAGTGTGGGAACTTTCTGACAATTACTCAAATTGCAGATGTAATCAAAGAAAAAAAATGACACATTTGATGACAAACATTTCACAGGACAAAATATATCCCTAAGCAAAGTAAAAGTGAGATAAAAATACATGTGACAGGCATCACAAACAACAGGTTGATGTCTGTAGCACATGAAGAGCTCAGAGAAAAATAAAGCTCAAAAAGGCAATCAAAACAGGTAAGAATATTGGGCTGTGGCTGTGGCTCAGTGGTAGAGCATCTGCCTCGCACTGTGAGGTACTGGGTTCAATCCTCAGCACCACATAAATAAATAAAGATTTTTTTAAAAAAAGCAAGAATATAAACAAATGACTATATATGAATATATATATATATTTTTATATATATACTAGACTGGATACCTGTGTGTGTGTGTGTGTGTGTGTGTGTGTGTGTGTGTGTATTGTTAGAGGAAAGAAATAACCAAAGAGAAAAAATATAATCTAAACCTAGAGAGAATTGAATCTGGGTTGAAGGCTTATGAGAAAGAAGGAAAAGGTTTGGAACTGCAAACTTATAAAGCATAAAAACAAAATTCTAAAAGCTTCCCATGGGAGAAAGAAACAGCTTATGTATGTAGGAATGAGACTCAGATCTTTGTGAGAACGATCCACCTTGTTATCAGTAACATCAGATGCTACCAGTCAATGGATCGGTGATATTTTACATAAAAATTTCCATACCAACCAGATTGCTGTCAAGTGTGAGGACAGAATGTAGCCTTTTTCAGACATTCAAGATCTTGTTAACTGCATCTTAACCATATGCCCTTTCTAAAAAAGAAATAAACTAAAAATATTTCAATAAAATGGAATAACAAAAGAAAGGACCTTACCAGAATGAATAAAAAAGCAATCCTAGGTGAACTGAAGTGTGTAAAGATAATTCAATCAGAAAGATGCTTGTGGTAATGCACTGGCCCCTTTAATAAATGTGTGGACTATCTGCAACAATGGTACAAATATCTTCCTTCCCCATTATTCTTGGGACTCCATAATGATAATAAATAATAAGTAGTAAAAACATATAATAACTAATAAATAAGTAAATAAGTACTGTAAGCTAACACACAGTAAAAGATCTAGTCTCTCTGGCTCACAGTCTTGGGACATTTTATTGACAATTCAGTAACTGGTATAGGGTATGTGCAGAGGTATCTACTTTCCATCCAAAACTTGATTTTTAAAAAAGCAACACTGCACAGTTTTATAGCTAATAATTCACTTAATATCTTTCTCAGTTTCATCTCAATTCCTCAGACCACCTCATCATCATAACTGCTCACATCTCATTCATAGGAGAGGAGGCTGATTGTAATGGAACATAGCTATTATGTTCATAACTGATAACGCCACTAAGACCAAATCCCAGATACTCACGATCATCAGCACCCACAAATTCAAGGAAAAGGTTGAGCTCTGAATTTCTAAAGAAGCCTAAATAAAACATGTCAGAAAGGGGAAAATAGGTTTCTATCCCAACAGGATGGGTGACTCAAAGGCAGGATGCGGTGAAGGTCTTCTAAACACAATGGCCTTCAAAATGAACAAAGAAAACTACCGTATGCACACAGGTTATTCTACTAGGAACACTAGGTGAAGACCCCAATCTCTTTCTGCTAAGACAGAAACCTAGCATATTACATTTGTTTCTGCCCTTTATACAATTTACTCAAATTCTCAGTTGCCAATGGCATTTATTCATTATAGACCCATGGGGTGCTCTCTAATTCAAGCCTCAGTCAGGTACTGAAGTCTGGCTTCTCAGGCATCCTTTCTGAGGCTGCTAAGCAAATCTACCCACTTTGGGCTATGCAGCAGCCCAACAAGACGACCCTCTCTAGACCTCTATCCTTAGTTCTCTAATGAATCAGTCTCCCCAACTTTTCAGAGTACAGTTTTACAGCCTGTCCCAGGAAAAAACATACTTCACCCTAGCCATTCAATCAAAGCAGCACTTTTGCCCATTAGTACTATTCAAAATGACTTTAAAACAGGGGCTTTTCCATGCGTTCATTATGGTAAGAGGCCCAAACTGGACTTACTTCTCTAGTGAGAATGGTTTCTAAAGCTAAGAAGGTGTTATAATCCCATGCAGTCTTTCAATACAAAGGAGCAAGTCTTAGTATAATTCACAGGTCAAATAGTAGCACTGCTTTCCTACCCTTTGCTAAAGAACAAATATCAGACCACATTCTAGGCCACCTGTCATAAAAGAGTGTGAGATTCATCCCAAAGATTATTCATCATACTTTATGTGGGGAAAACACATGAAGGAAAATTGTTCTAGCTTAAATAGGTCCTTGAACAGATTCATTATACAAAAAGTCCTTGTGAAATAGCAAATGTTATAGTTTGGATCTTAAATGTCCCCCAGAGGCCCATATGTCAGAGGCTCAGTCACTTGCCTAAGGCCTTATTGGGAGATGGTAGAATCTACAGGAGCTGAGACCTAGTGGAAGGAAGTTAGGTCACAGGGGTTGTGTCCTGGAAGGAGATATTGGACCCCTGGGCCTTTCCTCTTTCTTTCTCAGCTGTGAGGTGAAACCTCTTCTGTCTTCCATGTGCTCCCTGCCATGATGTACTGCTTTGCCAAAAGCCCAAAGCTACATGGTCAAGCAACTATGGACTGAAATCTCTGAAACAATGAGCCAAAATAAAGCCTTCCTCCTTATAAATGATTTACTTCTGGTATTTTGTCACAACAATAGAAATTTGAAATGGCCAATAATAAAATTAACAATGTGAAGAAATATGACTCTTGTACTGTCTAACAAAAGTAATTGACCTAATTCCTAATAATGAACTTAGAACTGTGAATAAAACAAGGACACTGAATAGAGAAAGAGCAATAAAAACCCATACTTAAATTATACTAATTCTGATTTGGGGACAAACAGATGTGATTTAAAATAGTTACTACTGCTGTGGTTCAGAATGTGTTTCCAATTTTTTCAAACAACCTGGCTACAGATGTAGCCCCAGGCCGCATGTTCTTCAGTGGCACTATCTTGCTTGTTAGTGAGCTTTTAGTTACTGTAACAAAATACCTGAGATAATCAACTTATAAGAAGAAAGGTTCACTTTGGTTCACAGTTGTAGAGGTTCCCCACATTCTCCACCACCCCACCTTATTCAGAAGCTAAGTCTGATTCCAAGTTTTCTTCTCCACACATTTTGAATGCCTGTTCCATATCATCACAGCTTCTCCTCTCCAAGCTCAATGAACCTCAACCTGGCTGTGCAGGGGAATAGCCTAAATCCAAAAAGCATGATTTAATTGCTCTGAATTCTGGTATGGGAATCTGGAGTTTTTTTTAAAAAAAAAAACCCAGGTGATCCTAACATGCAGCCAAAGTTGAGAACCATTGTCCTAGGATGACTTTGATAAGGGAGAGCCAGAAATATCAGTAAAATAAAACACGGTGAAACCATCAAAACCCAAATGAGGCCTCAATTCCACTCACCCAAACATGTAAAGGCAACAGATGCAACTGCAGGACTCCTGCTAGAGCTTCTCTCCCTCCTCCACCACGTCCCTCTCACCAGTACCCACCTTTCCTGTCACCCCTTTCAAGCCAGTCTTCTGGCCACCACCTTCCATTCTGCACCTATCCCCATGCAGACGTCCCTAGTTGTTCTCCCTGCCTCCTTGTCCTTGCTCCATCTGGCCCATTCTGAACAGCACCACCAAATCAGTCTGCTCACGGCTCCCTCCCTGGACCCTCCAAAGGCCTTTTCTTGCTCCTGTGCCTCAGTTCCTCAACTCGGTGGTAAAGGCCTTGCCCAATCTGTTCCCAGCTGTCTTCTTGGCTCTAATGTCTCACTCCTATGTAAGAAGGAGCCTCATCACTCTGTTCCAGTCAACTTTGGTGGGCTGTAATTCCCCCCCATAATGCTCTTCAAACTTCAAAATCCAAGGGAGACAGAAATACAAGGTAAGTCACTTGTCCCAGATTACAGTTAGTAAGCAGTAGGATTTAGATTTCTTCCCCTCACCCACTGGGGTTGAACCCAGGGGAGACTTAACCCTGAGCTATATATCCCCAGCCCTTTTAAGACAGTGTCTCACCAAGTTGTGGAGGCTGGCTTTAAACTTACAATCCTCCTGAACATAACAACATGGCGGCGGGCGCAGAGAGATCAAGTCTCTGACCTCTTCAGCTGTGCGGGCATAGGGAGTCGTAAACAATCTAAATTCTGTTTGCTCAGGATCACTAGGCAATGCTGAGCTGACGTGGATCTGGGGCGAACAGTCTGGGCCTCTCAGAACACACACTGAGCCCGGATCGGCTGAATTCAAGCTCCCGTTCGCCTGCTTCCCGCAGACAAACAGCTGTGACTCAGCACTAATCCATCCGGCTGAAACAACTGGTCAGCCCTTCTGATACTACGGAGGTAAATGCCAACCGAGCCTTCATAGATAGTGGCCACAGGTTTGAAATGGGGCTTGGGAGAGACAGTAAGGACCCACCCGTTGCATTGGTCACCTGGCAAAGGGAAACGAACTGTCGCCATTTGCAAGAGATACCACCATGGCAGAGAACTGACGTCACCAGACTGTGGCGGAGGAGATAACTTCATTGAAACCTGCGGTTACAGGTGTGTAATTCCCTAGCCTTCCCTCTCCACACATCGGGGAAACCTTACGGGCCCCTCCCAGCTCTCCCGTGAGCGCGATAGCCAGACCGAGGGAATCAGACGTGGCCCGGACCCGCGGCGGGGAACTCCCAGCTACCGCTCCCACCAGTGCTGACAACTGAGGTCTCTTGCACCAGCTACCGGGGGCGTGGCTACCGGAGGGCAAGTAAAATTCGCTAAGGATTCTCAGCCCCAAGCTCTACAAACTTAGGGTCTGAGGGAATGGCAAACAGGGAGAGTGTGCCCAGTCTTTCATGAAAACAGGGCTCCCGGGAGCAGCAGACCTGGCATGTAGCCAGTATTGTGGTGAGCGGCACGCGTGAGAGGGGCCTGGCTAGAGGAAAAGTGGGGAAGTGACTAGACACAAGAGGAGGCCCTAGGCACTCAGGATTGGAGACTCGCCCAGTCTGGGAGGAGGAGCTGCTGCACAGTGATTGGTTCCCGCATATTGACAGGAGAAACTTGGCCTGGTGGGCACAGCGCCACCTACTGGAAGAGAAGTTAATCAAACTCTAAGACTGCATTTATTAGTTTTTTCTCCTCTTCTTTTTTTTTGATTTGGGTTTTTTCTTTCATTTTCATTTTTCTTTCTTGTTTTTCAAATTTTTCTTTCAATTTTTTTAAAATTTTTTTATTCTAATTTTAATTTTTATTATTATTATTATTTTTAAAAAATTTTTTTCTTTTTTTATTTCCTATTTTTTTTCTTCTTTTGTCTTTTCTTTTCTTTTCAATTTACTTATTCCCCTTCCTTGAATTCTACCTGCTTACTCTCATTCTCTTTAGTGACTTCTTCCCTTCCCTTCTAATACCTTTCCTCCCAAGCATCAAATAAATGTATAGGAGTAAACAGTAACTCATCAGTCAAACTGAACAAGAAGTAACATGAGCAGCTTCAAAAAGCAAGGAAGAAAAGGAGTACAAACAATGCAGGACAGCCTAAATATTCAGGAGGACCTAGAGTCATCAGAAAAATGGTCATATAAAGAAATCAAGGAACACCTTAGACAGATGGAATGGAACCTTAAAGAGGATACAAGACAGCAAATTCAAGCAGCGAAAGAACACATTGAGAATGAATTACATAAACAGATAAAAGAAGAAGTTAAGCATCTTTATCAGGAGATAGAGATTATAAAAAATAATCAAACAATAATTCTAGAAATGAAGGAAACGATAAACCAAATTAAAAACAATCTCAAATCAATTGAGAGTATCACTAACAGAGTGGAGCAAGTAGAAGCCAGAACGTCAGATAATGAAGACAAAATATATCATTTTGAAAAGAGTCTAGCCAACTCAGAAAGGCTGGTAAAAAATCACGAGAAAAACATCCAAGAGTTATGGGATAACATAAAAAAACCAAACTTACGAGTCATCGGGATAGAAGAAGGTACAGAGATTCAAACCAAGGGAATGAGTAACCTGCTGAATGAAATAATTACAGAAAACTTTCCAGAAATAAAAAAGGAAACAGATATACAAATTGAAGATGCATACAGGACACCGAGCACACAAAATCACAGTAGACCAACGCCAAGACACATTGTTATGAAGATATCCAATATACAGAACAAAGAGAAAATATTAAAAGCTACAAGAGAAAGGAGGCAGATTACATTCAGGGGTAAACCAATAAGGTTAACAACGGATTTTTCATCACAGATACTGAAAGCAAGAAGATCATGGAACAATGTATTTCAAACACTGAAAGACAATGGATGCCAACCAAGAATTCTGTATCCAGAAAAATTAAGCTTCAGCTATGACAACGAAATAAAAATCTTTCATGATAAACAAAAATTAAAAGAATTTGCAGCCAGAAAACTAGCATTGCAAAGCATTTTGAGCAAAACACTACACAAGGAAGAAATGAAAAACAATAACCAAAACCGTCAGTGGGAAGTGCCTCGGTAAAGACAGAGGGCGAGGGGAAAGATAATCATGGAGAAACAAACTAAAATTTTTTTAAAAAAGGATAAATAACCAAACATGGCTGGAAGTACAAACCATATATCAATAGTAACTCTGAATGTTAATGGATTCAACTCTCCAATAAAGCGACATAAGCTGGTATCATGGATTAAAAAAACAAATCCAACAATATGCTGCCTCCAGGAGACACATCTGATTGGAAAAGACATACACAGGCTGAAGGTGAAAGGATGGGAAAACATATACCACGCACACGGTCCTCGTAAGCAAGCAGGAGTGGCCATCCTCATATCGAATAAAATCGACTTCAAGACTAAGTTAATCAAAAGGGATAAGGAAGGACATTATATACTGTTAAAAGGAACCATTCACCAACAAGACATAACAATTATCAATATTTATGCACCAAATAATGGTGCTGCGACATTCATAAAACAAATTCTCCTCAAGTTCAAGAATCAAATAGACCACAACACAATAATTATGGGTGACTTCAACACACCTCTCTCACCATTGGACAGATCCTCCAAACAAAAGTTGAATAAAGAAACTATAGAACTCAATACCACAATCAATAACCTAGACTTAACTGACATATATAAAATATATCAACCATCATCAAATGGATATACTTTTTTCTCAGCAGCACATGGATCCTTCTCAAAAATAGACCATATATTATGCCATAGGGCAACCCTCAGTAAATATAAAGGGGTGGAGATAATACCATGCATTTTATCTGATCATAATGGAATGAAACTGGAAATCAATGTTAAAAGAAGGAAGGAAAAATCCTACATCACATGGAAAATGAACAATATGTTACTGAATGATCAATGGGTTACAGAAGACATAAAGGAGGAAATCAAAAAATTCTTAGAGATAAATGAAAATACAGATACAACATATCAGAATCTATGGGATACAATGAAAGCAGTTTTAAGAGGGAAAGTCATCGCCTGGAGGTCATTCTTCAAAAAAAGGAAAAACCAACAAATAAATGAGCTCACACTTCATCTCAAAGCCCTAGAAAAGGAAGAGCAAAACAACAGCAAATGTAGCAGAAGGCAAGAATTAATTAAAATCAGAGCAGAAATCAGTGAAATTGAAACAAAAGAAACTATTGAAAACATTAACAAAACTAAAAGTTGGTTCTTCGAAAAAATAAATAAGATCGACAGACTTTTAGCCATGCTAACAAAGAGAAGAAGAGAGAGAACTCAAATTACTAACACACGGGATGAAAAAGGCAATATCACAACAGATGCTACAGAAATACAGAAGACAATTAGAAATTATTTTGAAAACCTATATTCCAATAAAATAGAAGATAGTGAAGACATTGATAAATTTCTTAAATCATATGATTTGCCCAGACTGAGTCAGGAGGATACACACAATTTGAACAGACCAATATCAATGGATGAAATTGAAGAAGCCATCAAAAGACTACCAACCAAGAAAAGCCCAGGACCGGATGGGTATACAGCGGAGTTTTACAAAACCTTTAAAGAAGAATTAATACCAATACTTTTCAAGTTATTTCAGGAAATAGAAAAAGAGGGAGCTCTTCCAAATTCATTCTATGAGGCCAACATCACCCTGATTCCGAAACCAGACAAAGACACCTCAAAGAAAGAAAACTACAGACCAATATCTCTAATGAACCTAGATGCAAAAATCCTCAATAAAATTCTGGCGAATCGGATACAAAGGCACATCAAAAAAATTGTGCACCATGATCAAGTAGGATTCATCCCTGGGATGCAAGGATGGTTCAACATATGGAAATCAATAAATGTTATTCACCACATCAATAGACTTAAAGATAAGAACCATATGATCATCTCAATAGACGCAGAGATAGCATTCGACAAAGTACAGCATCCCTTTATGTTCAAAACATTAGAAAAACTAGGGATAACAGGAACTTACCTTGACATTGTAAAAGTTATCTATGCTAAGCCTCAGGCTAGCATCATTCTGAATGGACAAAAGTTGAAGGCATTCCCTCTAAAATCTGGAACAAGACAGGGATGCCCTCTATCACCACTTCTATTTAATTTAGTCCTTGAAATACTAGCCAGAGCAATTAGACAGACAAAAGAAATTAAAGGCATAAAAATAGGAAAAGAAGAACTTAAATTATCACTATTTGCAGATGACATGATTCTATACCTAGAAGACCCAAAGGGTCTACAAAAAAACTACTAGAACTAATAAATGAATTCAGAAAAGTGGCAGGATATAAAATCAACACGCATAAATCAAGGGCATTTCTGTATATCAGTGACACAACTTCTGAAACGGAAATGAGGAAAAACACTCCATTCACAATATCCTCAAAAAAAAAATAAAATACTTGTGAATCAACCTAACAAAAGAGGTGAAAGATTTATACAATGAAAACTACAGAACTCTAAAGAGAGAAGTAGAAGAAGATCTTAGAAGATGGAAAAATATACCCTGTTCATGGATAGGCAGAACTAACATCATCAAAATGGCGATATTACCAAAAGTTCTCTATAGGTTTAATGCAATGCCAATCAAAATCCCAACAGCATTTCTTGTAGAAATAGATAAAGCAATCATGAAATTCATATGGAAAAATAAAAGACCCAGAATAGCAAAAGCAATTCTAAGCAGGAAGTGTGAATCAGGCGGTATAGCGATACCAGATTTCAAATTATATTACAGAGCAATAGTGACAAAAACACCATGGTACTGGTACCAGAATAGGCGGGTGGACCAATGGTATAGAATTGAGGACACAGAGACTAATCCACAAAGTTACAACTATCTTATATTTGATAAAGGGGCTAAAAGCATGCAATGGAGGAAGGATAGCATCTTCAACAAATGGTGTTGGGAAAACTGGAAATCCATATGCAACAAAATGAAACTGAATCCCTTTCTCTCGCCATGTACAAAAGTTAACTCAAAATGGATCAAGCAGCTTGATATCAAATCAGAGACTCTGCGTCTAATAGAAGAAAAAGTTGGCTCCGATCTACATATTGTGGGGTCGGGCTCAAAATTCCTTAATAGGACACCCATAGCACAAGAGTTAATAATAAGAATCAACAAATGGGACTTAATTAAACTGAAAAGTTTTTTCTCAGCAAGAGAAACAATAAGAGAGGTAAATAGGGAGCCTACATCCTGGGAACAAATTTTTACTCCTCACACTTCAGATAGAGCCCTAATATCCAGAGTATACAAAGAACTCAAAAAATTAGACAATAAGATAACAAATAACCCAATCAACAAATGAGCCAAGGACCTGAACAGACACTTCTCAGAGGAGGATATACAATCAATCAACAAGTACATGAAAAAATGCTCACCATCTCTAGCAGTCAAGGACATGCAAATCAAAACCACCCTAAGATACCACCTCACCCCAGTAAGATTGGCAGCCACTATGAAGTCAAACAACAACAAGTGCTGGCGAGGATGTGGAGAAAAGGGTACACTTGTACATTGCTGGTGGGACTGCAAATTGGTGCGGCCAATTTGGAAAGCAGTTTGGAGATTCCTGGGAAAGCTGCGAATGGAACCACCATTTGACCCAGCTATTGCCCTTCTCGGACTATTCCCTGAAGACCTTAAAAGAGCACACTACAGGGATACTGCCACATCGATGTTCACAGCAGCACAATTCACAATAGCTAGACTGTGGAATCAACCCAGATGCCCTTCAATAGATGAATGGATAAAAAAAATGTGGCATTTATACACCATGGAATATTACGCAGCACTAAAAAATGACAAAATCATGGAATTTGCAGGGAAATGGATGGCACTAGAGCAGATTATGCTTAGTGAAGCTAGCCAATCCCTAAAAAACAAATACCAAATGTCTTCTTTGATATAATGAGAGCAACTATGAACAGAGCAGGGAGGAAGAGCAGGAAGAAAAGATTAACATTAAACAGAGACATGAGATGGGAGGGAAAGGGAGAGAAAAGGGAAATTGCATGGAAATGAAGGGAGACCCTCATTGCTATACAAAATTACATATAAGAGGTTGTGAGGGGAACGGGAAAATAAACAAGGAGAGAAATGAATTACAGTAGATGGGGTAGAGAGAGAAGATGGGAGGGGAGGGGAGGGGGGGATAGTAGAGGATAGGAAAGGTAGCAGAATACAACAGTCACTAGTATGGCAATATGTAAAAATGTGGATGTGTAACCGACGTGATTCTGCAATCTGCATTTGGAGTAAAATTGGGAGCTCATAATCCACTTCAATCTAATGTATGAAATATGATATGTCAAGAGCTTTGTAATGTTGTGAACAACCAATAAAAAAAAAGAACAAAAAAAAAATAAACTTACAATCCTCCTGTCTCAACTCCTGCTCACTGAGATTACAGGAGTGCACCACATGCCCAGCCAGGATCTGGGTTTCAGTCCAGGTTTGGTCTGTATCCAAGCCTTTTAGACCCATTCTCTTTTTGGAATGTTGCCCTCTGTATCTACCTGTGGAGACCATTCCATCCTTCAAGGCCATTTCATTCCTGAAGTTTTCACTGTTTAAAGAGACTTTTTCTGTCTTCGGAATTTCTATCTTAAGAGATTTTTTCTGTCTTCTGAGTTTCTATACTACCTTAATTACAATTTTACAAAATATCATGACTACAAGGTTATGTGATGAGTTTCCTAAGGCTGAAGGCATTGTCTCATGGTCTTTTGGTTTTTTATAAAACCACGCATAGCTCTCCACACCCTGGGCATGAAATAGAGACCTGGTGAAGCCTTTCCACATTCTCCACGCCAGCCACAGTGGGAGATCCTTACTAACTTCAGGCACAGAGACCCTGTCCCTGCCCTGAGCACCTTGCCACTTTCCTATTCTATTGTATCAATTTTCCCATTCAATACCACGAGTCCTCTGCCAACTGCCTATAAAATATTTTGCAACCTGGGAAGGGCTCTGCCACCTGGTAACTAGGCAACCACCAGGAAGATGCAAATCATGATAAATAGGAGTCATAAAACCAAGGACAGCCGGTTTCATTCTCTGGAGCCTGAACCATAAAATGGAAATCAATGTTTGGGTCAAATTCTCCTTTCAGGCCTTCTTCCCTGTGTCTCTGCTTTATGTTGAAAGGAACAAGAGGTAGGGCCACAAGCAGGAGTGAGCAAAAGCCAGGAAAGGGACAGGGGCAAAACTGGTCTGATGGCTACTCTCTCAAGAGACAGCATTCTAGGAAATAATAGTCCTCGTTTACAAGAAATTATACAAGTAGCACAAAGCAGAAAAAAGAAGGGAGGCAAAAACAGTAGCCCCTTACTCGGTCACCTCTTCTACCGCTGCAAGGAGGCAGTTACAACCCTCCTTGCTTCTCTCTACCTGGGTTCAGATGGCACTAACATGCTGTCCTAGGCATGATTTGCAAAAGGTGGCAAGTACAAGATGAATTTTACCCATTCAGTTTAGCACTGGATATACCTAGGGAATTAGGAAAATTGGAGGGTGAGTCTAAAACAAACAGGAGAGTGGGGACCCCTTTCACCCAGTGCCCACATCGCTGGCCACTCTCATTCTTACTGCTCACATCAAAGGAGAAGTTGCTAACAGGATGAGTCATTGTCCTGAAATGTAACTGGGTCCAAGAGGAAGTCCAAGTTCAACTCCCTAAATCCCTGGGAGGTGAAGGCAGGAGTGAGGAGTCAGGGTGCCCCCTTTGACCATACAGCCAATGCCTTCTTTTTTTCTCTCTCCTTTTAAAAATTTGTTCTAATTAGTTATACATGACAGAAAAATGTATTTTGATTCATTGTACACAAATGGAGTGCAACTTTTTATTTCTCTGTTTGTACACAATGTGGAGTTGCACCATATGTACAGACATATATGTACCTAGATATCTCATTCTACCGTCTTTCCTACTCCCATCCCCTTTGCCCAATCTAAGTTCCTCCATTCTCCCCCTCACATACAACCATTATGGATCAGCATCCACTTATAAGGGAGAACATTCGGCCTTTGGTTTTTCAGAATTGGCTTACTTTGCTTAGCATGATATGCAAATGCCATAATTTCATTCTCTTTTAAAGCTTCTTTATCCATTCATCAGTTGAAGGGCTTCTAGGTTACTTCCACATTTTAGCTTTTGTGAATTGAGCTGCTATGAAACATCTAACGCCTTCTGTTTGGAATGAGTCATTGTCAAAGCTGGAAATCCCACCAACACTACTCCAGAAGCTATCATGTGTCAGACACTGTTCGAGGGCTGGAGATCAAACATGAAAACAAAGCAAAAAAGGCACTGATCCCACTCTTGAGAAGTTTACAGTCTCATGGGAGATGTAGAAATAATTTCCACTGACTACGGTGTTCTACAGGCAGAAGCTCAGATTCTGTGGAAATCAAGATAAAAGACTCTATGAGAGCAGAAATGAATCAGAAGAGACAAGCTCTGAAGAGATGAGGTCAGAGCTGAGGGCCATGAATGCGGAGGAGTCAGTATCTTGGGGGAGGGAGGGGGAGAGGGAGGGTGTTCCTCACTGTGAACCAAGGTGAGTGAAGCCCAGAAGCTATGTGACACCTTCTCTCCAAGCAACAAAGGATGTCCTCAAACACTCTATGTCTGCATTAATTCAGGGTGAAGGATGAAATGGTGAAATGCAATTTAAGTGTTGAACTTTGAAGAAGTATATTAAAAATAAACCCATCACCACTTCTGAAGAAGAAAGATGGATAAAAGAGAACAAAGAAAAAGCCATTTGAGAGTGGGTTTCATTAAATCAATCAACATTGCACTCTCCATGGTGGGATCAGACTCCAGATGGCCCTCCAGTCACAAAGCTGGTGTTTACCCCTAAATCATATATAAGGCAGATGGGAAGCCAGTGCAAGAGCACATACATGTCTGTTGTGTAAATTCTTAACAACCCTCATTAAGTAAGAGATGATGTCACAGGCAATAAATCCCAGGAGGGCAGGCCTTTCCTGGCCAGGCCAGCCATGCAGGACAGGGCACCCAATGCTATCTAGAATCAGGTCTTGGACCTCATTCCCAGCTGCGCCTCTGTGAAACGCAGCGATCAATATGAGCTCCTTCCCAACCCTCTCCCTTAAAGACTTGGGTACATGGGAGGCCCAAATGTGAGACCTGGGCAGGAAGAGGCAGAAGTAGCAGATGCCAGAAAACATTTCTGTCATGAACTGAGAGCAGTTTTTATCATTGTCTTTTTCGTTTCCTTGCTCTATGACTTAGTTTCATCATCAGACAATGACAGTGATCAATTCTGCCCTAATGCTCTTATTTAGGAAAGAAAAATTAAATAGCTCCTTGACATGGTTTGTGCTCCTTCAGCAATGGTCATGTGTCCCGGCAATGTGATCCAGAAAGCTAGAATAACCCTCGGCTGGAGTAGAGGGCCTGAATCCACCCAGGGAGCATGGGCGGATTCATCAGTTTTTCATTCATTCTACAGTAGTTTTAAGGACTGCCCACAGGCAGCACAGTCAACACTAATACCTGTTCACTTTTCTTTTTCTTTCTTTCTTTTCTGTTTCTCTTTTTATTCTCTTCCTTCCTTCCTTCCTTCCTTTCTTTTTCTCTCCTTCCTTCCTTCCTTCCTTCCTTCCTTCCTTCCTTCCTTCCTTCCTTCCTTCCTTTGTGTGTGTGTGTGCCAGGGATTGAACCCAGGAGCACTTAACCTCTGATCCACAACCCCAGCCCTTTTTATAATTTAATTTAGAGATAGGGTCTTTCTAAGGTGCTTAGGGCCTCGCTAAATTGCTGAGGCTGGCTTTGAACTGTGATCCTCCTGCCTCAGTCTCCCAAGCCACTGGGATTACACACATGCACCACTGTGCCCCACTTGCCAATATTTTCTAATTTCCTTCCACATTTGTTGTTCCTAATTGATGGGCCAGAGATATTGGCCTAGTTACATGCCAATGCAAACTGTGCTGTTGGAAGGCTCCACCTCATTCCAGGCCTGCCACATGACAAATGTGGAGCAAGGCCCATGACTGAGAAAGTAGCAGAACACCATATTCAGCTCACCTGGGGATGCTAGTCAGGTAGGTCATGACATTCAGGAAGTCCTCCTCTGGGATGTGTTTAAACCCCACAAACTCTGGAAAAGTGATGATGGGGGCACCATCCTTCCCTCGGCCTCCTGCAACAAAAATGAGTGGTCAAAACATTAGCAAAATGTGTTCATGTCACTCCTCTGCAAGTCAGAGACATCATATCAAATCAGGAGAGATAATGTTGGCCTCCCCCTTTCTACCTATGTTATTTCAGACTGGAATTTGGAAGAAATTAACACTGAACTATTTTTTGGGGGGGTGGTTCAGGAATTGAACCCAGGGTTACTTAGCCACTGAGCCACATCCCCAGCCCTTTTTTATATTTTACTTTGAGACAGAGTCTTGCTGAGTTGCTTTGGGTCTCGATAAGTTGCTGAGGCTGGCTTTGAACTTGCAATCCTCTTGCCTTAGCCTCTCAAGCTGCTGGGATTATAGGTGTGCACTACCAGGCCTGGCAACACTGAACTATTTTAAGTAGGTCTCTCTTCCCCGTCATGCTTGCTCAGCAGCACCATAAGAATTCAACTTGAATCCTTTGAAGATACTATATGTAGAAAAGGTAATATTGATGATGTAGAACAGGGAATAATGCCAACACGAATACATCAAACTGCTCTTCATTTTTATAGCCAGTGAATATCAAAGGTAATATTGCTTGGTGGTTAACAGAACTCTAAAATCGGACAGCCTAGCTCAAATCCTACTTTGCCACTTAATTACTATATGATTTTGAACAAGACACATACATACGTTGCTCTCTATGGATACTTGTTCCATGTAAACTTCCTATATACATCCCAAATATATTGTTCCTATTATATGTGTTTAGGAAGCTTCTGATATAGGTCTAAGTAATATAAGTGTAAACACAAATGAAAAGTGCCTTAGTAGAGTGCTTATTACACATTAGTGCTCAATGAATGGTGACTTGTTGGAACTCTTATTATCATCATCATTATTATTATAAGGAGGAAATAAGCATCCATGCTTGAAGAACTTGTAAATAAGGATATAAGACATCCCTATGAGAACAAAATTATAGAAATTGACATCTAATTCAGCCGTGCAGACACTACCAGGTTAAACTAAATAGATTGTATTCCTGATCTCCTTGCAGCTACATGCGGCCACATGACCAGGTTCTGGCCTCATAGTTCCCAAACTGTGTGGCAGGTACCTCAGAAACCATAATGAACTCACAGGAACACCATGAATACAGAAGAGGGAAAGTCAGAGAAGCAGAGACCATGTTCTGCCAATACAATTCTAAGGAGAGCAGGGTGGAGACCTCACCATGAGGATCCAAGCCACATGGCCAACCTCATTGATGGCACCCAGGTACCATCATCCATCCCACTCTCCTGCAGTCTCTCTCGCCTGCTCAGCACCTTCTACTTATAATATGACTTCTCAGGTAAATGTGTGTGAAGAGGAGTGTGCTGCCTGGCAAAGCAGAAGTCAGCAGTGTGATTTTTCTACCTGAGTCTCTTGTAGATGTTACGGATGTGGCTCTCAGAAACCAGTCACTAGGGATGGAGGTCACTTTGACATCCTTGTCATCCAAGGAAGGCACCTTGACATCGTGTGAGATTTGTCTGGCATCCTTTTCCAGGAGGTACCTCTTCGTTATTCCCATATGTTTATTTAAACCTCCCAAAGCAAAGCCTGGGATTACATGTTTGTAGAGGCTTCACAAAAACACTGAACTACCTCACTACACTGACAGAATAGGATGTCATCAGCTTTTACTTAACTATTCTTCCTATTGGCAGTTTCACAACTAAGGAAGTTTCAAAGGCATGAGAGTTTAAGAGCATTTGTATCTCTAGTATGGCTAAATGTAGATGCACTTTAATACTGCACTAAACCAAACAAACTAAAATATTCATTAGGATGTGATTCAATTGTGCTATTTAATTTTCCTCCTCCTCCTCCCCCTCCCCCTCCCCCTCCTCCTCCTCCTCCTTCTTCTTCTTCTGGTGCTGGGGAAGAACCCAGGGCCTCACAAATACCAGGCAACTGCTCTGCTACTGAGCTGCATCCCTAGCTCTTTCATAGTTTCTAAACATTTTATAATTGGCTGAAATAAAGCTTTTTCCACCTAAATGGTGAAAGGTAGGTGGAGTTTTCTTCTTCTGAACACCAGAGAAGCCCCTGATTAATTGTGAACACCTACTTGCTATTGAACACTCATTTGAAGAGGCTCCGGCACTCAGGAAACAAAATCGAGCCTACACAGAAGCCCTGACCACCAAACAAAGCATTTAGTGCCACCTTGCGAGAAAACGTGGTAATGCAAGGGGAGAAAAAGACTAGCACATGCCTGGGGATGGATGGCAATAGGGTACCATTGGCAAAGAAGATCTCTAAAGGAAGGAATTTTATGGATTAAAAAAAAATGTGGCACATATACTCGATGGAATTTTACTAAGAAATAAAAGAGAATAAAATCATGGCATCTGCAGATAAATGGGTGGTATTGGAGAAGATAATGCTAAGTGAAGTTAGCCAATCCCCAAAAAACAAATGCTGAATGTTTTCTCTGATATAAGGAGGCTGACTCATAGTGGGGTATGGAGGGGGAGCATGGGAGGTATAGATGAATTCTAGATAGGGCAGAGGGGTGGGAGGGAAAGGGAGAGAGCAGGGGATTAGAAAAGATGGTGGAATGTGATAGACATTATTACCCAAAGTATACATATGAAGACACAAATTGGTGTCAACATACTTTATATACAACCAGAGATAAGAAAATTGTGCTGTATAAGTGAAATAAAAATTGTAATGCATTCCGCTGTAATTTATTTTTAAAAACAATAAAAAAGAGAAAAAACAAAAAATAAAATAAAAAAGGAAGGAATTTTATGGGCAATTTTGGAGCATGTTTTATGTTTATTAAGATGAAAAAAGTCAGGATTTCAGGCTAATAATGAGCAAGAAATTTCCCTTCATCTTGGAAGTTTACTATAAATCCATTGGATGGTCTGGAATATATGGAGCAAGATCAAATAAACGGTTGGACAGCAAAAAAATAAGACCAGTCATCGTGTTCAGCCTTCCATAAGCCTTTTGAGACCTTTGAGAGGAGAAGAAAGATGAATATATCACACCATAGACTCTGAACTACCACAGAACATCCTATCCAATGACAGGAACTTCAGATCTGGTTGCAGATCAGAATTCTCCCTTAAGAGAAATACCATAGGATCAGACGAGATTAAAATTCCAGAATTGATGTGGATGGGCTTTGGAATATTTAAATAATAATATTTAAAACATAAATTTTAATTTAGAGTTTTGATTTTTTAGACTATGAAAATGTTGATGGAGGGATGTTCATTTTAATTTTGGGGTATACTACTGAATAAAGAGATTCACATTAAAAGCTTACATATTTTTTAAAAGCCTACAATTTTAAATCTATTTTGAAAATAGCTAAAATATCAAAAGACTTATTTTTAATTAATTTATAAGTTAATGCTTATTTTATTAATTTAAATGTATCCAATACTAGTTAAAATGCATATTAACTAGAATGTTGTTTTTATTCATTCTCATCTTTCCTAAAATAATGTTTTTCAAACTCTATGCATCTTTGACATCAATGTCTAATAGAGGCCATTTCTTTTTTAAATGACTTACTTTATAAAATTCAGATGCTTTAAGTACATTAATTCAATGTGTTTTAATAAATTTACAGAGCTGTTCGACCATGACCATAATCCAATTTAGAACATTTCCATCTTACTCTAAAAGATCCTCGGTGACTATTTGCAGTCATGCTACCCCACTTCCCCTGAATTTACCTTGTTTCTGATTCACCGTTTCTGGCTATTTCATTCAAATGGAGTCATGATACGTGGCTTCCTGTAATCTGGCTTTTTTTAATCTGGTGTGACATTTTTGAGACTCATCTGGGTTGTAGGATATATCAGTATTTCATTCCCCTGTCTGGATAATATCCTGCTTAAGGACATACCATACTCTCTAGCCATTCATCAGTCAGTGAACATTTGGGCTGCGTTCACTTTGGGGCATTAATGAATAATACTGTTTGGGGCTGGGGTTGTAACTCAGTGGTAAAGCACTTGCCTAGCACATGTGAGACGCTGGGTTCCATCAGCAGCACCACATAAAAATGAATAAAAATAAAATGTCCATAAAAAATAATAATAATGTTCATCTACAACTAATTTTTTTTAAAATAATGCTATTTTGAACAATCCTGTACCAGTCTTTGTGTAAATGTATCAGGGTTACTTTTTTTTTTTTTTAAGAGAGAGTGAGAGAGGAGAGAGAGAGAGAGAGAATTTTTTTTTAATATTTATTTTTTAGTTCTCGGCGGACACAACATCTTTGTTGGTATGTGGTGCTGAGGATCGAACCCGGGCTGCACGCATGCCAGGCAAGCGCGCTACCGCTTGAGCCACATCCCCAGCCCTCAGGGTTACTTTTTGATAAAATTTCTAAAGCATTTCTTCTTAATTTTTATTAAGGTGAAATGTATATTATGTAAGAACTGAGTAAATACTACACAGTCCTAGGAAGGACTTCTTATTTCTCACTTGTACATACATATCTGGGATCTCTATGTGTAACTACATTAATACTATCTTCTTAAAGTTTTCTTAGGGTTGTTTTGTCTTATTTTTGAAGTGCTGAGGATTGAACCCGGGCCTTGTGCATCCTAGGCAAGTGCTCTACCACTGTGCTATGTCCCCAGTCCAAGATTAATTTATCCTTAATGATATCTAACACCTGCA
The DNA here is from genome assembly GCF_964194105.1 of Spermophilus citellus. Classification (NCBI taxonomy): domain Eukaryota; kingdom Metazoa; phylum Chordata; class Mammalia; order Rodentia; family Sciuridae; genus Spermophilus; species Spermophilus citellus. Next base: position 78,334,721 of record NC_138188.1, read on the forward strand.
TTTGTATGATAATACCCCAGGATCAATTACTGAATCCATTTAGAAGAAGAAGAGGAGAGGGAGGAGAGGAGTGAAAGGGGTAGGAAGAAGAGGAGAAAAAAAAGGAAGGAAGGAAGGGAAGGAGGGACGAAGGAAAGAAGAAAGGAAGGAAGGGGAAAATGATTATTCCAAAGTTCCATTCAAGGAAGACAATGAACCCCAAATTCTTTGGTAAAATGGTAACCTAAATAAAGTAAATACCATGCTTTCTAGTATGATTTTTAACTGTTCATTAAATGAAATACAACTAGCTTGACTGCAGCAAACACTTGTAAGTGCTAGGGACACTAGTGGTTCCTGAGAGGGCCTGAGTGGAGAGTCAGGAATGCTGGGACATTCTATAGGAGGGTGGTGAAGACCAAATACCAGGACAGAGTTTGGCAGCTACTGTTATTGGCCTCCCCAGTACTTATTTTCCCTTTCTCTTCCCCCAAGGAACAGGTTTCGGCTGGGAAAAATGACAGAACCATTCCCAGGGAGGTAGTTTGTTTCATTTACTTATTTATTTATTTAGCAGTACTGGGGATTGAACCCAGGGCCTGGCATGTGCTAGGGAAGAGCTCTACCACCAAGCTACATCTCCAACTCTTTTTATTGTTGTTGTTCTTGTTTAATTTTTTGAGACAGGGTCTTGCTAAGTTCCCCAGGCTGGCCTTGAGCTTGTGATCCTCCTGATTCAGCCTCCTGAGTCACTGGGATTACTGGAGTGTCCATACCTGGCTTCTTGGGGTGGGTGCACTTTGGAAATCCCAGAGCCTGGGATACTAAGTGGCCCATTAAAAAACAAAGAATTGAGCCTGGCACAGTGGCTCATGCCTGTAATCCCAGTGGCTCTGGAAGCTGAGACAGGAAAATCGTGAGTTCAAAGCCAGCCTCAGCAATGGCAAAGTGCTAAGCAGCTCAGTGAGCAACTCCTGTCTCTAAATAAAATATAAAATAGGGCTTGGGATGTGACTCAGTGGTTGAGTACCCCTGAGTTCAATCCCTGATACCCAAAAGAAAACCCAAAGAATTGTCCACATACTTTTTGATTCCTAAATGTCTTACTAGGTAGAGACTTAATATAAGTGAAGACTCCACTTGTAATACTCTGAATGTAGACTCTGTTTTACATATAATCATAAAGAATTTTAAAATAGTTTTAATAAATACTGACTTTTCCAGGGATGCAATTACCCTGTAAATTAAAGGAAGACAGCATTTGTTCAGAATTTAAATTTGACATTTGTTTATCTTTCAGAAAAATGCTAGAGTCACACCACTCTGCATGTCTACATGGTCTGATCACCCACACTACAACCAGAATTTGCAGCAGTCACATCTTCTTGGTTACCCAAGTACAGGAGTACTATTTCCTCATTACTTCTTTTGAAATACATATTGTTGAAATACATGCTACTTTGCTATAATTACTTTCCTTTATTTCCTCTTTACATGGCAGTGGGGACTCCACAAGCCTAAGAATGCTTTATGCTTTGATTATTCATTATTTTCAAAGGATTAAAGCTACTATAAAGCCAGGTACACCTGTAATGCCAGCAACATGGGAGTCTGAAGCAGGAGGTTCACAATTCAAGGTCAGCCTCAGCAACTTGGTGAGGCCCTCAGCAACTTAGCAAGATACTGCCTCAAAATTAAAAAAAAAATAAAAAGGGCTGATGTGGGAGCTGCCTATCAGTGAGCTGAGCATCCCCTCTCAGCCTTGAGTAAGGGGGTGTTGGTCTGGCATCACATACCATGTGCTGTGCCAAGCAAGTGGCCTTCACCTTTGCTCAGTAAAGATGTTTGCTTCAACTCTGGACTTGAGCATTACCCAATGGGATTGGGCAACCCCCTTGAAACCTTATCCCTGCCTTATTTGGTGTAGAATATTCTATAGAAAATCCTTTGTTGTCTTTTCCCTATAAATAAAGGGAGAGTGGGTGTACCCACTCTCTTGCTTTCCAGCATGGAAGAGGACTCTTGAGGTCACAGAGCAGTCTCACCCTCTATCTGTAAAACCCGTTTCTCTGTGTTGTATGATTTCTTGGCCGTTTTCTTAGTTTAATGTTGCAGCTAGCTCTTTTAAACCCAGTTCATCTCGTCAGTGCTGGTCACTGGTAAGGGGCTGAGGATATGGCTCAGCGGTAAAGTATAGCTAGATTTAGTCCCCAGTACCCCCCGCCCCCGCAAAAAAAAAAAAAAAAAAAAAAAAAAAAAAAAAAAACAGAAACAACTATGAAGGGAGGGTTCAGGTACAACGATTCTGAGGGAGAAATAGCCATTAAAAGAAATATTAAAGAATAATTCCTCATAATTAAAAGAAAGGCATTACGGCAGACACTGATAAATGGCTAATTTTTCATAGCCCCCCTTTCCCAAGCCAATATGGCAGTTAGAAGGCCAAGTTCTTGCCTTCTCAGATTCACTTGCAGCTAGGAATGACTATATAACATAAAGTTAGTCAAAAATTCTGGAAGAGTTCCTACTATCCTGACAAAAGGAACAAAGAAAGCAAGTGTTTTCCTTTTCATTCTTCCTCCTTTGGACATAGCATTGATGTCTGAAGCAGCAACAGCCATTTGTGATTAAAATTTAACAAACAAGGAAACATTAAGAGAATCACAAAGATAATGGCCTTAATATCATTAAACCATGATCCAACACCAGGAATTTGTACCTTCAGATATCATATTATGCAGTTTAAAGTCCTGTGGGCTAAGGTCTTTCATAGCCAGATATCATGCTGGGCACTTTCCTTTAATATAACCCATTTTACAAATGATAACCTACTAGTTGAATGTGAATCCAGAACAGTCTCAATCCAAAGTCTAGAGTGTTTGTCCTATACTAACCTGCCTATGTTTCCTAGTAAAGCCCCAAACTTAGATATATCCCAAGTTCCCTGTGAACAGGAAGGGTGTCTTCTATGCATGAGCTGGATGGTGCCCGGGGCTGGGGTCCCTGGTGGTTCTAACCTTAGAAGAAACCATGGTGAAGGAAAGGAAGGAGCCTCTGGATGGTGAAACCATCTGGTCACAAGTCTGGCCACAAGTCAGACTTCCAGCAGTAAGTCTTTGCTCCCCTACCAGCCAGAACAAGAGCTGACTGGAGTCTCATGGAGAAAAAGGCTACATCCTCACTCCACAGCCTTCCTGGTTGATGGGACCTCTGGCTCTTTCCAGAGCTCAGTGAAATCTGGAAAATTCTGCAGCTGGAAAATATTCACTCTGCTTACCTGAACCAGGAAAAGAAAACTGCTGTGCCTCTGAGCAGAGGCTGCAGCCTTAGGGCTGCCACAATCACAGAGATCTCTGCTTCCTGCCCACAGCGTCCTCCTTGCTGACATTTGCTGTCGATGCCAGGCCGAGAGGGATGGGTAGACTGAAGAGCTAGCCTCTGATTCCAAAGAGCTAACTCAGGGCTGGTAGTCTGAGAACCTGCCATCTTGCAAGTGCTTTCACAACAAATCCACACTTCTCTCTCACCAGAGGGGCAAACTTGATGAACAAAAGAGACTCAGAAATGAAGGGTTATCTTTGCCATGGTCAAGTGCCTTTCCTAAAGGAAAGGTGGCTCTTGGTCCAGTGTGTTTTCACAGTTCTGTTTCCACATTCAGGAGTGACAATTATCTTTATTCCTGACTTAACAGTGGAATTCTACACATATTCACTGTGACCATGATTTTGATTCCTTGTAAAAACTCTATCACACTGAAAACTAGCTTTGGTGACACAACCCCAGGATAAATATTTTATGGGAATTTAAAATGTGTCTAGATGCAGCCACAGCAATGTTTATAGCAGCTCAATTCATAATAGCTAAGTCATGGAACCAACCTAGGTGCCCTTCAACAGATGAATGGGTAAAGAAAATGTGACATATATACACCATGGAATATTACTCAGCTATAAAGAAAAATGAAATTACGGCACTTGCTGGTAAACAGATGGAACTGGAAACTATCATGCAAAGTGTAATAAGCCAAAGAACCACAGGCCAAATATTCTCTCTGATATGTGGATGCTAACACACAACAAGGGACAGGGGAGAAGAGAAGTTCATTAGATTAGACAAAGGGGAATGAAGGGAATCGGGGGAAGGAATAGGAAAGATGGTAGCATGAATCGGACATAACTTTCCTATGTTCAAATATGAATACATGACCTGTGTAACTCCACATCATGTACAACCACAAGAAACGGACTTTATACTCCATATATAAATGATATGTCAAAATACATTCCATTTAGTTATACATGACTAAAAAGAACAAATAAAATAAGTGGAGAAAAAGATGAACATTTATCTGGCAGTTACAGCACTATGTATTTGTTATGCATTGTGTCATTTAATCTTAAAATTTATGATGACCCCACTGTACAAATGAGGGAACTGAAACTTCAAAAAGTAAAGTGACACTGCTAGTTAGCAGCAGAATCCAAATCCTTATATAGAGCTATATGGTGTCTGTTTTTCTCACACTGCCTCAAGAAATAAGAATGAAGGCCTGGGGCTGTAGCTCAGAGGGAGAGCGCTTGCTTCTCATGTGTGAGGCACTGGGTTTGATCCTCAGCACCACATAAAAATAAATGATTAAAATAAAGGTTATGTGTCTCTCTACAACTAAAAGAAAATAAAAATAAAAAAGAAGAATTTTTTAAAATGCTTCCATAATACTCAAAAGGGATAAAAATGAACCATTAAATTATAAATTAATGGGGCTGGGGATGTGGCTCAAGCGGAACTCGCTTGCCTGGCATGCGTGGGGTGCTGGGTTCAATCCTCATGCACCACATAAAAATAAAATAAAGATGTTGTGTCCACCAAAAACTGAAAAATAAATATTAAAAAAAAATTCTGTCTCTCTAAAAAAAATTCTGTCTCTCTAAAAAAAAAATTATAAATTAATCAGTTACTGGACTCCTGTCTGAGATGAGCCATGGTGTAATGATAAATGTCAGAATCATATATTGTGCCAACAGAGTTTCGGTCCAAGGCTATAGGAATCCACCCCAACTGCTCCCCACCATCCCTGCAGACCCAGATGCAGGTGGGCCCTGGGGCCTTCTGTGTTGCAGGGTCACAGCTCCAGTTTCTAGGAACCCAGAAGACAGTCTCCATCTTGCCTTTTGTCTTGCACAGCCTGGACTCGCCACAGGAAGCTGAGAGATAGCACCTTCAGGGGGCTGGTTAGGTGCTTCCCAGGGCCATTGCTAGGTCCTAAGCTGGGCATTGAGGAGCAGTGAGTCCACTAACCTCCCAGGGTAAACCAGAGGACTTAGATAATTTTGTACTGAGCACCTTTTATGTTTCATTCTCTGTTCTAAAGTCTGGCAATACAGAAACAAGAAAAATGAAGACCCTGCATTAATGGAGTTTTCACTTGAGGAAAGATCGGGCAGTGTTCTAGATTGTATACAATGTTCCCACCCAGGATGTAATGCTGGAATGGGAAGAAGTATCCCAATAAGTGAAATTACATTTCCTTCATATCAGTGGGCTGAGGCTTTGAAGCAGATTAAATATGATCTGAGAAAGGGAAAATAATGTGACTTCCTCATATTCCCAGTCATAGAGTAAGATTGATACCGACTGCACATTCTCTCCATGATGTAACTAAGATGGTTTTAGGTTTAGTTTTTGCTTTTTCCAGAACAGGTGTAAAAGCTCAAGAGTGACTGGCCACCCTATTCCCCTGTGTGTGAGTCAAGGGCCTCATCTCACTATTTTTCGAGTTTGGTTTTACTATAATTTATTTATAATAATTTGGTGTCATCCCTAGTTTCAGGAATTGAAGTGATGTCAACCTCAACTAAATGAATGAAAAAGAATGTTCTCAAGTGATAACAACTTTCCCAGGATTGTAGATGAGCTCAGGAAATTTCTAGTCTCTTACTAGACTATATCCTCTTTAATTCCAATCTAACGCTGTATGGAAATCTCCTTAGAAGAGATGAGAATAAAAGACAAATGTCTCAGAGAACAAATAACCTCAACAGTGCTCATGAGTCCTTTCAGCAAGACTCTCCAGGTTGACTCCTGGGAGAACATCAATAGGACAATGGGAGAATTCACCCTGGTAGCTGATCCAGCAGTTATTTCTTTGTTCTTCTTCAAGATCTTTCCAACTCTGTTCTTTACAATCTCAAGGCATAAACTCCCTTGGGAAAGATCAAGATTGTCCCCAACAGAAAAGACAACCACTTCCATGAGCTCCTGGCTATGGCAAGCAGGATATCCTCACTCCATTCCAGTCCTGGCTGAGGCTTTAGGGGTGAGTGAAACATGAGCCTAACATTCATCAGGGTTCCAGAGACTGGGCTCTTCCCATAGGAATCCCAACAAAACGTGCAAATGAATTTGCCCCTTACCTGAAAGAATGGCAAATTGCCGGTGAAGCTGTTCTATTATGTCCACTGCCACCAAAGGCCTGACTTCCTGCTGCATAATTTCATCTGTACAAATGAAACACAAATCAGGTTAAACCCTTGCATATTACAAAGAGGAATTAAAACACACACACACACACACACACACACACACACACACACACACAGGAAGGTTCCATGACTGGGGAAACCTGAGACTTATCAAGATATGGCTATGGGCACATTATTCTCTTGATCTGCAGGAGCTGCAGGGCTGTATCCAGGTTTTGAGTGGTGGGAAGCTTATACACACAGGCATGGGACACGTGCCTGGAGCCCCTCCCAAGGAGAGGGAAGTATAGGAAAGGGCCCTGAAATTAAGGCTCCCACAACATCACAGTAACCCTGCTGGATGGATTCATTTCCCAGGCAGCCAATTGCCTATTCCTTTGGGTCCATGGAAGGACATTTTAATACTAAAATCAGTTACCAGAGCTCCTCTCAAGCTGGGTCATGAAATCAATCTGGAATTCATTGATTTTTATTTCCCTCCCTTTTTCTCTTTCTCTTTGCCTCCATTTCTTTTTCCCCCTTCCCAGAGTAAGGAGCCTCTTCCCACTGCCAAAAGGGGCAAAGGAGGCACTCTTCAAGTTGCTATTTAAATATTCTCCTTACTAAATAAAAGTATACAGGTTTCCATTGCAAAACTTCAAACAGTTCAAGAATACACCTACAACTATCCTCTAATCCGAACAAGTGACTTTTAAGTCTATAATTGGCATTTACAGGGGCTCCCAGACCTACTGTGGAGAGTCAGCCAAAATAGCCTAAATAAAAAATATGGTAAATGAAACCTGCCTCTCATATCATCCTAGCACTGAATCCTATGGAGTATGGCTTGTTCACTTTCCTCATGTGTCCGACTGGGGAGCTGCAGGCAGATGCCTCTGCCCAACATCATAAGAGATTGTTACAACCCAATATCATTAGTTTAGCAAAAGATGGATATTCAAAATACTGTGGGCCATCGCATAGAATTAGGCCACTTGGCTGGGCCTCTGAGTTGCACAGCCATGACCAGTCAGTCACAGGGGATCCAGCAAAAAGCAGGCTGCAGAGAAGATGTCCAAAGCCCACAAGTGAAAGAACCAGAAGCTGAAGCAGGCCAAAGTAGCCTCTCAGGCTGAAATTGAACAGTATCGCCTGCAGAGGGAGAAAGAGTTCAATGTCAAGGAAGCTCTAGCACTGAGATCCTGTGGCAGCTCTGAAGTGAGAATGAGACCCAGGAAAAAATGACTACCCCACAGACCTGCTTCCAGCAGAACAGGGGGATGCAGTCTTGAATAATCTCTTGGCCTTTGTCTGCAACATGCGACCGAAATTCATGAAAACTACCATTTAAATGGATAGGAGGAAAAAGAAGCCCGTTTCCTAGATAGGCACTTCAGAACATGAAGTGCCTTGCAGAATATGAAGCTTCAGCAGAACTTGAGTTCTATTCTTACAAAAGGCATGAAATTATTTCTCTGTGAGATAAAAGGTCCCTTTTGGAGAATAGCAAATCTACCTTCTTTGTATAGCCTTAGTCCTTATCCAAAGGTGTTATCTTTTTACTTCATCCTTCTTAGAAATTTAATACGTATGTGTTGTCTGTTTTCCTATGCCTTCAGCTCAAGCAATGGATGTATCAATGTTGAGCTTTTCTTTCTTAGATTTAGTAGGGAAAAACAATTATTTACAGAAAGAAAAGGATTAAATATTTTCCCCTTATACTTTCTTGAAGGTCAGGGGCTTTATCTATGAACAAGTAGTAAATAGTTATTTGTAATTTATCTGAAGCATCAGCAGCCTTAAATTCATCCATTCTGACTAAGGGTTTGAACAACAAATACTAACATACTTGTTAGGGCTACTGTTAGTTTATTTTAATCAAAATTACTAGATAAGAGGATTCAAGGACTTGCTACATGTTATCATTTGGAGTACTGATAATCATTTAAAAGTAAAGACTTTGCCATACAAAAAAAAAAAATTCAAAATACTGAATGAGTATCACTTTACCATCATTGTTAAGTTGAAAAATCCTAAACCAAACTATTCTAAGTCAGGAACCATCTATATATCCATTTGGGAAAGGGAATTAGGGAGAAGAAGTAAGCCGAATCTCTTAGCCTGGGCTGGGGAGAGGAAGGCATTTTCATGTTCTCTCTAGAAAGAGAACTCTATTATCCTTAGTTACATATTTTCCAGGGACTCTGGCTTTATCTATTTATTTATTTACTGTACTGGGAATTGAACCCAGGGGCACTTAATCACAGAGCCACATACCCAGCCCTTTTTATTTAATTTTAAATTTTGAGACAGGGTCTCCCTAAGTTGCTTAGGGCCTCTGTAAGTTGCTGGGGCTGGCCTCCAACTTGCAGTCCTCCTGCCTCAGCCTCCTAAGCCACTGGGATTATAGGCATATAACACCACATCTGGCTTTCCATGGACTCCTAAAGAATGAACTAGTTAATGTTTCTGTAGCAGTTAAACATCTGGGTAGATTAAGGTACAAACCACACAGCCTTGTGTACTGATTCTATTTGGAAAGATTTCCTACTGATCCAGGAGGGAGTTTTGGAAGCATTATGATATTGACCAATCAGAAGGTGATATTTGGGAAGCTCCTCCTGGCACCTTGGTTCCTATTCTCAGCTTTGGTGTGAAGGTTAAAAGAGTTGATTTTTGTAGAGATGTACACAGTAGGTACTCAGTAAAGGCTAATTACATCTGTTACTCTGAACAGACAGGTCTTTCCCACATTTCTTTCAGAATTGTGTAGGAGTGGGCTCACTAGTAGCTAAAACCCCAGGATCCTCCTCAATGAGTGAATTCCAACTTTTTTTTTTCTGGAAGAAAGGACTAAATCCAAACTAGAGCTCCTTCATCTTAATCCCCATTCCCTACTCAATTTGCCAAAATTCAAAGAACTTCTGCATCATTAATTTGGGTGGGTAGAATAACAATGATATCACTGTTAATCTGGGTAGGTGTAGCTATTATAGCTACATTTTACAAAAAGGAGGACTTCCTCTGTTAGAAACACAAATGAAATGATTTCTGAGATTTGCTTTAAATACTCCAGTATTCTCCTCTGCCAAAAGTGTTCCTGGGGTGGGGGAAGGCAAAAAAAACAAGATTGACAAAATGTGCATATTTATTGAGGCTGGTTGAGTCCATGGGGGCTCATTATACAATTCTCTTGCATATGTTTCAAATTTTCCATCATAAAATGTAAAATACTAATGGACAGTAACATAATTTCAGCAGAAAGAGAAGTTATATGACTGAAGAGTTGCTTCAAATGTAATTTTACAGGGTCCTAGGAAAGTGACGTACTCAAAAATAGAGCTTGGTTGTCATTTTTTTCATACCTGAAGGAGCATATTTGAGATGATAAACCCAGAGGAAAGCAAAAAATCATAAAGTGCAACTTATTATTCTTATACCTCTTATTTGAGATATCCATTAAATTAAGCATCTTAAAGAGAAAATCTGAAAAGATCACAGAAATGAGGGAAACAAATCATGCCCTTGCCCCATTTCATTTTCTAAATGAAGAAGTGGAGACCTAAAGAGATTCTCAACTTGCCTGTGGTAACACAACAAATGAAGCATAGAGCCTGGGTCAGTCATGGGTGACCCAAATTAACCAGACTTAATGAAGTGCCTTGACCCTTGGCCTTCAGGTGCAGAGGCCCCTCTCCTCCCCACCTCTGAGAGGCTGACTAGCAGCCCTTAGCCTGGGAATCTGAGGTTCGCACAGATCTTCTCAACAGCCTCATGTGGCTATCTCATTTACAAGATTAAAAGTTATGATTTCTCTTTCTAAGAATAGAAATGAGCTGGTGCATCTCTGGCCCAGGTTTTGCTGATCATGCCTGGCCCCCAGTCTGGCAATGATGTTATTTACTCTTGAAGTCTTCCTAATACAGAAGCCATGTGACCCAAGTTGGCCACCTGCAATAGATCAGGAGCTTTCTTTTAGATTTGGCGTCTGACTCAGAGGTGAAGACTGCCAATACACTCGACTTTAGTGATGCCTGAGATTTGTGGGCCTGCTGGAATAGAGGCATGCTCAGTACTGGCCATCTAAACAAGGCCTGTTGATGCTCTGTACCAACAGACACAGGGCCAGCCCTGCTGTTGGCAGGACTTACCCTCCCATATAGGTGGAGTCAGGAGAAGTACCCAAGTTCCTTGGTCCTAAAGGAACTCGTCCAGCTGCAGTGGAAAAGTCCTGGCTTCAGATACAGACATACCCGAATAAAATACCCTCTCTGTCACCTTCTAGCAGGGCAACCAAGTCAAGAACACTGTAAGTTTCGTTGTCCTCTCCTGGGAATGAATTTCCTTCTCTCAGGAAGAGCTGAACATAACCAAAGATGATCCTCCAGGGTTGGGTGCCTGCTTCACATCTACCCTGGCCTTCTGTCCAGCATGCAGGCTTCTCGCTTGTTTTTTGATACTTTTGATGGACATGGATTAGGGGAGAAACCTGTCTCTTTATAAGCCACAGGAGACAAAAGGGAAGCATTAACTCAGATTCAACCCAATTTCTATCCTGGGCAAAGTTACAAATATACTAGAAAAAAATGCCTTTTTCTATCTCCAGTAAGTGTATAGAAGCATGACTGTCTTTTACCCTACCTAAGATTTGAGAAGTACAGAAAGTATGAAAGGCCCTACACAGCCTCTGGCCTCCTAGATGACAATAATAGTCCAGCATGTTCCATGGGAATCCAGATGTAGGCAGCGAGCAGCAGCCCTGGGTCACCCACTTCTCAATCTGAGATGGAAACATGAACTCTGAGCAGGACCTTTGTTTACTAATGATGAAACCACACTGCTCACAGTAGAGGGCAGGAAATGGGCTGAGACTATCTAGGTGCTGAGTGATGTGACTGGAAAGGAATGAAGGGCAGTGAGACCCTGAGCCTCCCACTCTTCATGTTCTCAAATTCTTGTCTCATTGTGATCTAAAAGACACAAGTATGGTGGTGGTGATGTGTGGGGGGGATTAACTTTTTTTTAATAATCTGGACCAGAGAAGAACAGTAGCCCCAGATGTGGCAGAACCAGTGACATCCAGTGCTTTGCCCAGAGAATCAGGTGGACAGACGCAACAGAAGGGTCTGTCACTTAGGCCTCAACACCTGCATCTGTAGCAACTGCTAATCAGCAGTGGACCAGGATCTCCATTCCTAGGTATTGTGTCACTCACAGTCCTCTGTTAATAGCACCAATACAGCACCAGCTGTGAGCCAGGCACTAACAACACACTTTACAGATTAATTGGTTTACTTACTTAAATAATGGCAGAAAGGGGATAAACCTAGCACTCAAGTGAGCCCCTCCCACCAGCCCTGCCCTCCCATGCCCACTACATCACACCTGACTGCCCAGAAAACATCTGGGGACAAGAAGCTAAGAGAAAACAGCTGCTGGGCTGGTGCAAAGCCACTTGAGGGCACACTGCCTCTCACTTTTCCATCTTACTGATGGAGAAATACATTCCCTTTCTGGACTTTGTCCTGTGCTACAGTGATGCTAAACCTGACCCAGACCAACAACTTCAGTGTCACAGTCTTGTCCACTAATTAAGAATGAATAAAAGACATTTGAAAAGTAGACAGAAGAATTTTTGGAGGAACTTAAAAGTTTTTAAGAATCAAGAACACTAAAACAATATTCAATTCCCTAGCAGTTGATTAATGGAATTTAAAAAGCAATTGAATACGGATTGAACATCCCTAATCTGAAAATACAAAATCCAAAACATTTTAAGCACTGACATGACACCACAAGTGAAAAGACCCACACCATGAAGCTTTGTTTCACGCACAAGATTATTTTTAAAAATTGTATGAAATTAACTTCAGGCTACATGTATAAGGTGTATATGAAAATAAATAAATTTCATGTTTCAACTTGGGTCCCATCCCTAAGACATCTCATTATGTATATGCAAATCTTCTAAAATATGAAAAAATATGAAATCTGAGACACTTTCTAGTTCTAAGAATTTTAGATAAGGGATACTCAACCTTCATCTCATTTCTTTGTTTCCTTTTTCTTTTTCTATTTTTAGTACTGGGGGATTGAACCCAGAGCCTTACACATACCAGGCAAGCACTCTACCATTGAGCTACAATCCCAGCCCCCTTGTATCTTATTTCATCCATAAAATAGTTGAGATTCTAACATACATTGCTGGATTTATGTTGGAAAACTAGTACTTCTGTATAACTCAGAAAATGAGGCCAGCAGTGTCCTTTCAGAAAATAGTTTTACAATATTTTACCCTGTGATTATTGAACACTTATATAGTAGATTCCATACAAAACACTTCATATACATTTCTCCCTTCACCCTCAGAACATCTCTAAGGGTGTTAATGAACAAGCTCTGAAGGGGTTTGTCCAAAGGCAAGCAGAGTCCAAACTTGAACCCAGCTTGTTTTGAACACCAAAGCCCAACATCTTAACCAATGCATACACCTCTTCAGTATATAGTCATTTAAACCTTCATCATCTTTTACCCATTCATTCTGTATCTTAAAAATGTATTACAAGAACATAATAAAATAAAAACATTCTATGTAACAATGTAGACTTGTAATATTATTTTTAACAGTGAAAAAATGGAAGCAATAGTTTATACAGTTATGAAGTCCACATCTACAGAAAATTATTTAAGATACAATGCCAAGAACACTAAAATCATTGAAGCCAGGTTGAAGAAAAAAAGTATGTGGTATATTTGTACACGTGTGCCCAGGTATATGACACAGTGTGTCCAAGTGTTGGGACCACATGTGGTTACTCCTATTTAGTTTACAAGCAGAAAAAAAATGTGCTCTGATAACCTATATTTTTTGCACTAGTATATTTATTGAAGAATAATTTACATGCAGTAAAATGCACAAATCTTAGGTGTACAGCTTGATGAATTTTGACAAATATATACACTGATGTAACCTTATTGCAAATCATGATACAGAAAATTTTCATCCTCCCAGAAAGTTTCCTCGTGTTCCCTGCCCCAGGCCCTGCCCTATGGAGGGCTCCACACAGCACAATCTCCCCCCATAAACATTTGTATGGAAGACCACACAGGTGCTTCTGTCATGATCCAGAGCTCAGCGCTGGCAGGGGACACAGTAGTCCTGCATATCCACCCTCTTATACCGCTCAGGCCCAAGGAGGAACTCCACATCTCTTGGTCTATGTCCTCAAAAGAAAAGATGACTGCATCCAAATGTTATGAAGGTCTGTGGGCTGTGCCACCGCTGACATCATGGACACACACTGCTTCAGAGGACAGGGAGGATCTGAGCACCGGAAGTGCTTAGGTAAGAGAAAAGACAAAGTAATCAACTTGTGAAACACTTCCTCTCATGTGACATGAATGCTGTAGATTCTTGTACAATAAAGTATCATGTCCAGTATTACCAAGCATCAACGTTCTCACTTTTCTTTTTCTTCTAATTCATGATGCAAATATACACAAATTTTGAACTCATCAAATACAATTGTCTTTTACTTAGATTACAGCTATTTTAGATCACTGTTCTCAACAGAGTTAAAATCATGTGAAAAATCTCAAATTATAACAGCATAGCAATTTTGCTGACATGAAGGCAAGAGAAAAAATATTTTAGGGAGTAACTGCTAACCTTATGGGTGAATATACATTATTTATTCAAGGACCACTGATCCATCAACAACACCCACAGGCAATAATTCAGTTCAGTCATCTTTGATATTTTCTGATTTTCAGTCATATAAAAACTATATATATATATATATATATATATATATATATATACATACACACACACACACACACACACACACACACATACACATATATGTACATTGTATCGCTCTGGTGGTATTTTTGTCAAGAGAGGAAAATAAAATATATTAAGCTATATAAATAAGATCATATGGCTATATGAAATAAAATATACTAAAAATATATTCCATTTAACAGTGAGAGTGGTATGTGGCTTTTCATTTGCACTCTTGCCCCAGGATTTCCAAATCTTGGCGAGGAGTCTATTTAAAATAGTGCTTTCAGAATGGGTATGTTATTAGACATATACAGGTCTGGTTTTTAAATATGTATTCACATCTATTTTCTCCTTTTTGCTCACTAAAGTCAAATTTGGTGTTTTTTTTTTTTTTTAGAGCTTCTTAGTTTCTGCTGGTATTTTTACATTGTGACCTTATATGAGGCCTGAGGTAATATTTCCCTGAGGCTGAGGCCAGAGTTTCCATGTGCTACAGTGTCTACACCCCCCAGTGGTCTGTGTGCTACAGGCTAAGTTCCCAGCTTGGCGCTATAGGGAGATGTGGGAACTTTCAGAGGTGGGGCCTAGTGGAAGGCCTATAGCCACTGGGGCTTTACACTCAAAGGGAATAGTGGTACCTCAAGTCCCAGTGCCAAACAGTGCCAAACAGAGGAGAACTCTGTTTCCACGTTTTTGTGTCCCACCACATGCTCCCCTCCATGATGTGCTGCCTTGCTACAGGCCCAAAGCAGCAAGGCTAATCAATCACAGACTGAAACCTCTAAAACTGTTAGGGTAAATAAACCTTTCCTACTTATAAGCTGATTATCAGGTATTTTCTTATGGTAACGTAAAGCTGACTAACACCCTATGCAAAGAGGCCCTTTAGCAGCAATAACTAGAAGCAGCATTCTGGCCACTTTGATAGCAACCCTATAATTCCAGAATTGGCAAACAAGCCCCACTGTCTAGGTAATAAGAAGCAATCAAGGCCCTGGAAGAGATTGTCAAAATGCCTAGTCCCTTCAGAAAGATTTTCTGTTTTATTACTAGATTTCAAAGTGCTCCATCTGTATTTTATACTCCCCCAAAGCAAGAGCTTCAGAAATCATTCTGATCTTTAAAATTCAGATTGCTTCATTGGACCTTGAGGGGGGCCAGAGATTCTACATTTGTTATAAGCTCTCCTAATGCTGCTGTGTGAACCTGGAAGCAAGTATCCACTGGATACCAACTCCCTAGACTATTTTTCAAAAATTTATGTTCAATTAGTTTGTAAGTTTAACAAGTCGTGAATAATCAGCATTATCTGCCAAAGCCATTAATTTACAAATTTCATTTATCTGAATCTTTCAAACATTGTATGTATCTAACAAAGAAAAGTTAAAACCTAAGTAATATCTTTCTCAACACTTCAACTGTTTTAAATCCAATCCAGCATCCTTGCAGGATTGGCTCCAAGACCCCCATAGATACCAACATCTGCAGATGCTCAAGGGTCTCATGTAAAATGGTGTGATGCCAAGCCTGTTCTTGATCCTTACCTATTGCTTATGAAAATGGAGCTCACGGGGAAAACTGTTGTTGGGTTGTCCACTAGTCTGCTTCTCTTTTTTTTTTTTATTGATTGTTCAAAACATTACAGAGCTCATGATATATCATCTTTCATACATTAGACTCAATTGGGTTTTGAACTCCCATTTTTACCCCAAATACAGATTGCAGAATCACAACTGTTACATACTCACATTATTACATAATGGCATATTAGTGACTGTTGTATTCTGCTACCTTTCCTATCCCCTACTATCCCCCCTCCCCTCCCCTCCCCTCCCCTCTTCCCTCTCTACCTCCTCTGAGCAGATTATGCTAAGTGAAGCTAGCCAAGCCCTAAAAAACAAATGCCAAATGTCTTCTTTGATATAAAGAGAGCAACTAAGAACAGAACAGGAAGGAAGAGCATGAGGAAAAGACTAATAGTAAACAAAGACGAATGGAGGGAGAGAAAAGGAGAGAGAAGGGAAAGCATATGGAAATGGTAGGAGACCTTCAATGATAGTCTGCTTCTCTTACTGCCCAAACAAAATAATCCTTTGTTCTTGAAACAAAGGACTAGAAGGTGTGAACTTTTGGTTTAACATTTTCTTCTCTGCTAATTGAAGGCAATAAGGCAACCCTGGATTAAGACTCTGCTTACCTCTCCTTCCAGAACACCTCAAGCCCTTCCCACTGCTTATCATGGGCCCCCTTACAGTCTATGCCCTCCATTCTCCATCCAACAAGTCCATTGTCTGGAAACAGTGCTAAGGGCCAAGTAACAAAATGGTGAGAAGAGTAGGGAGACTGAACCAAGAAACAGGGGAACAGAAATATAGAGGCAACCAGGTAAAGATGGAGATACATACTGCAATGGTGCACCTAGAACCACCAGAGATGAGAAACTGAATCTACCCTGGAGCCTCTAGGAAGCAGACTGGCCAATAGCCTGATTTTAGACTTCTGGCCTTTGGGATTCTGAGAAAATAAATAAATGTCCATTGTTGTAAGCCATCAAGTTGGTGGTCATTTGTTACAACAGTCATTAATACAATAACAACAAATTCAAAACAGACAATTCACAGAAGAAACACAGCCAATGAATATATATCTCAGGCACGTTTAGCTTCATGTCTCCATCATTTCTGCTGCTAAACAAAATACCTTAGATTGGGTAATTTATAATGAATAGAGCCAAACACTGTGTACATCCCAGGAGCTTAGGAGGCTGAGGCAGGAGGATCACAAGTTCAAAGCCAGCCTCAGCAATGGTGAGATGCTAAGCAACTCAGTGAGACCCTGTCTCTAAATGAAATACAAAATTGGGCTGAGGATGTGGCTCAGTGGTTGAATGCCTCTGAATTCAATTCCCAGTACCCCAAAATATAAATAAATAAATAATAGAAATTCCTCACAGTTCTAAAGGCTGGGAAGTTCACAATGAAAGCACCAGCATATTTGATGTCTGGTAAGGACTTGGTCTCTGCTTCCACGATGGTGCCTTCTTGCCTCATGTGGTGGAAGAGCAAAGGGATAAACCCTATATCCTTATGTGGCAGCAGGGACAGAAAGATGAGGCTTCTTTTAGATGGACAGTAATCCTACCTCACAAGGGTGGAGCCTTCAAATGATTAACACCTCCTAGAGGCTCCGCCTGCTAATACCATCACACTGGGGCTTAGGTTTTGACTTATGAAATTTGAACATATGTTCAAACCAAAGGATCAAAACAAAATGAGACATTTCACTGTTAGAGTCTGTAAACAAGTCAGGATGGCGCCTGGCATTTTGCCAGGGGAATGTTAGAGTCTGTAAACAAATCTGGATGGCGCCTGGCATTTTGCCAGAGGGAGTGGTTTGTGAAGTAACTCCAGCGAGCCATTAAGTGTGGAGATTCCTTATTGGTTGACTGCTATATGGAGTTTATGTTAATTAAGATAAGCTGTGTGAAATGTATAAATACCCCTCCTGTCCTACAATAAACGGCTCCCACTCCTGCTGTATCAATCTACACAAGTTGTTCGTCACCCTCCCCCACCCCGTTATTTTGCTGCAGCCGGACTGCGGCATTTCACTTTTTAAAATTTAATAAAATGAGACATTTTTGCCTAATGGATTTGTTATTATTTTAAAGATTAATAACATATAGGGTTGGCAAGAGGGTAGGCAGGTTCTCTATGGGTAAAGGCAAAATTGGTAAAAATCTGTTGATTCTTTTGGGGATAATATTAAATATGCAGTCTTCTAGCTAGGAAATTCCATGTTCATGAATTTAATCCATGATAATATCAACAATAGTGCAAAAATAAGTATGTACTAAGATATTTATTAATTTGTTTGTCTATAACAAATGTCCATTAATAGGTGATTGGTTAAATATATAATGATACAGCCATAAAATAGAACACTGTGGAGACATTAAATGAAATCAGACCTACCTGAATGCACTAAAGAAAGGAAGTTCAAACTACATTAATTTTTTTTTCAATTTTAGATACAAAATAGAACATTATCATTTGTGTTAAGTTAATTCATATGTTTATATGAAGTAACTTCTTAGTTGAATATTTTTACATTGAGAAATTGAGGCAGAGATAGCTAGCTGCCCACCAGAAGGTCTCAGCTCCTATTCCACACAGTAGCATTATCACTGTAGGTGTCTGCCCAGCCAAGGACTCAATCTCCTACCCATTGTCAGTCATGGTCATGTGGCCAGTGAATGCCAATAGGTTGAGCATTGCTCCTGAGTCAGAGTGTTAAAGAAATAGGTGTGTCTTCGCTTTCTTTTCCCTCTTCTAAGCTACAAGGTGTCAACTCTGAGGTGAGATGGCAGACCCACAATATAGTATTTATATTATATATTATACATGTATACGAATACAGTATGAGCAGCTAGGGTCTCTCACAGGGTCTCTCATAGTAGGAGTAGCCAGGATCTCCGAAACAATCTGAGGGAAAACAGTCCTCTAACCAAGAATAGTTTGAGTATATACTAATCCACTGAAATCCAGGTCTTTATCCCTACTATAGGTATGCATTCATTTTATGTTTTACAAACTTTTTTTTTTCATTTAAAAAGAGAATAGTTAATGGAAAAGCAAACCTTTAACTACTGACTCTCCCTGGCCTCCAACAATGACATACAGGTCTTATTAAACACATAAATCAGTGGATCCTTTCCTGAGTTTCATTCTCCTAAAGAGGAATTAGTGTTATTTCAAAAAGTCTACTGACAGCATCCCATTAATTTAAGATGAAAGTAATATCAGAAAGGCCATTTAGATACCCACAAAGCATACATTGGTTTATTCATTGCTGTTTTGAGTCACAGATAAAATAAAATAGTTGAGCCAGGTGTGGTGGCACATGCCTGCAATTCCAGTGGCTCAGAAGACTAAAGCAGGAGCATCACAAGTTCAAGGGCAGGCTCAGTGACTTAGGGAGACTCTGAATAACTTAGTGAGGGCCTGACTCAAAAAATAAAAAAGGGTTGGGGATGTGGCTCAGTGGTTGAGCACTCCTGGGTTCAATACTTGGTATCAAATTAATTAATTAATTAATTAATTAATTAATTAATTAATAGTTCAGAACCAAAGCAAATACATGAACATTTCACAGCCTTCTTCAATGGGGGGTGGGGGGAGAAAGTGACAATGGTGTCTGTAATGTTGCAAGCTTAGGATTCAGAAATTCTTTTATTCTTTCAAATTACATCTTTTCCTCACTATTAACAAAACTGGAGGTGTATAATTATGATTTAACTTTAGTAAAATTTGAGGAATAAGTTTTACCTAAATTCAAGCCCTGTAAAGATATTTGTGTGTACAGTTGAACACGTTTTAAGTATGAAATAGAAAATCTGATTTATAATTTTCCTTTCATAAGTAGCAAATATAAAGTATCGCTTGCTCTTGAAAATATAGTATTTATATTATATATTATACATGTATATGAATACAGTATGAGCATGAATCATATGTCAATCAGAAAGTATACTGCAATGAATTTATTTTAAAAGCACACTTCTCCATTTAGGAACCCAGGTTTCATATGTAAATAAAGAATAATGAGAGAAACAATGAATCCTACTATTATATATAGTTAAAACGCACCAATAAAAATTATAAAGAAAAAAAGATTTGAAAAAAATAATGGAAGAGACAGAAACATTTGCTTTAATACCTCTTCTACCCTATAATCCCAGGGAATAAATATATTAAAATAGTTTCAAGGCAAAAGAAAAAAAAAGAAAGAAACCTGGGAGTATAGCAATAAGACCATTCACAAAAGAAGCAGCCTGACTACTTGTTCTAAGAAACAAGTAGTTGTTTCAGCTCTTAAAGCAGTCTTACTGGCTTGCAATGCATGGAAATTCCTACTCAGACCAAATCTGTTACCAGCTCATGAATCTATCGCGAAGTCTTCTAGACTTAATGATTTTTTTTAAGGAACACGAATTCCATAACCTGGATTCTTATTTTCGTTTTATAAAAGCGCTATATGTTAGTTCCTTTTTAAAGGAGAAAATACAACTGAGCAAAAATAAGAAGACATCATTGTTTCACCCAAAACAAATCAGTTATTGCATGTAATATCCAATATGTACACCTCTATGTACACATATATCTATGCTTTTAAAATAAGCTCACGCCTATACACTCTACTTTTCTTTTCAGAATATTTGATCATCTTTTTTTACTATGACTCTATCTCAATAAATATTGTAAAAGCTGAATGATACCTTTTTAAAAATCATTTTTAGACTCAGCAAGAAAATTACAAAGTTAATAATTTTCAATATAAAATTTCTTAGCTCAAGCATTCATCTGCTAAGATGAGGATAAATGACCAAACATACATAAAACAAATGCCTCCCCACCCTCCAGGTACCTTCTTGTGCCCTACATTCTAGCCTGACGCAGCTTCCTAGAAGACGGTGATACGCTCTCATCTCTGCCTCCGTTATCCGCACCAAGGTGTAAGGTAAGCATATGGGGTCTGGCTTGTCACATCTTGCGCACCGGGCAGCCATGGGATGCCAGGAATCAATGCCCCCTTGCTCGCTCTCCATTCTGCTCCAGGCACTGCATTCACATAGTGTGTTTAATCCTCTCTCCTGGCTAATCTCTCTGAAATTCACTCAAGGTCATTTCATTGCTGAAAGCTGATCCTTTAGATTGGTGAGTGTTCACAGGATTACAGTCCCAACAGATTACCAGACTTCCTCATTTGGAGACAAAAAAAGGAAGTTAGAGGATAAGGATATTGGGTTGGAAAGTAACATGCCAGAGCTGCTGACCATAGTTTTTTATTTTTCTATTTTTTAGAAGTATCACAGCATAACACATTAAGATATTTGAAATACAATAATAGGGATAAATTTTTTAAAAATTTAAAAATGTTTAGTCATTCATTCAGTCATTCATTTGCAATGCTGGGCATTGAACCCAGGGGCTTGTACATGCTAGGCAAGCACTCTCCCACTGAGCTACATCCATGATCCTTTTTAAATTAATTAATTTTGAGACAAGGTCTTGCTAAGTTGCTGAGACTGGCCTTAAACTTGTGATCTTCCTTCTTCAGCCTCCCAAGTATCTGGGATCACAGGTGTGTACCACCAGTGTCCCCCTTAAAGGATGCTCTTAAAATATAAACATATATGTAATTTTTTCCAGGTCACAATTCTGTTCTTCTTTCCTTTCTACCTCTCCATGATGCTAAGAAAAGAAATCCAGACAACAGAGTTTACCATCTCAGTAGGAAACTAGGTTGGCACAGAAAATAAGGTTCAAATTCTGAAATGGGATTTACAGTATCTCTCACACTACTCCTAAGTATCATGACAAATGTTCTTTGCCTCCCATAATGTGACCAACATTTCACCTGATATCATGTGAGGAAAAGTGAGTTCACCTTTTACAACTGTACTGTGCAAAGCAGTATAGTCAGAGACAGACTGCTTTTTCTTAATTCATTTTATGTAGGTTCTTCATGTGATTATTATTGTGCTCCAAGATTTTTTTTAAAGGACCACAATGTGAAATAGCCATTAAGCAAGTAATAACTTTTGTATACAATTGCCATGTGAACTAAAGTTCTCTAAAGAAGCCATATCTATACTGAAGAGCCTGCAGAATGTCTGACGGTGGCTCAGCAGGATACCAAGATTGTGAAGAGATGGCATGCTGCAGATCAAGAGTCAAAGTTACCTAGCACTATATTTAGTCCCTTTAATAGCTGCTTACCATCAACCTCTGTATCTGCCCTAACATCCTGGTGACTACTAGCTAAAACTAAATTTGAATAGCCTCCACCAACCCTAAAACTACAAGTGAGATGATATCTGAATCCTATAGAAAAGATGTCCCTACTCTGCTGCAGCCCACCTATCTGATGATCCTACAAATGTGTTTGGTAAATAATTGATTCAGGACTTTCTTTTGTTCAGTGACTGAAAGTTCATGCAACTTTTCCATGGAGCATGTAATTTGGAGTAACCTGAATTCATGGTCCCCAGCTTTGATCATCACTCAAATTTGGCTCAGAATAAACTATTATTTCCTTTGAAGCAAAATTACTTTATTTTGATAGTCTAGTTTTTATTGGTATCATTCAAGCTAAAATTTTACAGTAAAGTTTGCAAGTGGCCAAAGAGATATTGGAAGATTGGGTTTTTTAAAAAATGCTATTCATTTTATTTTTTCTGAGGGGGTTAAAATAGACACATATTGAAATGTTTATACCTAGAGTATACATTTCAGACAGTTCTGACAAAAGGACATACCAATGTAGTCCATTTTCTGTTCAAGACATAGACCATTTCCATCGCCCCAGAAGTTATCATGTCCTCCCAGACAACCATGGTTCCTAATCCCTAAGCAACCACTTTGTGATTTGTTTGACTGCTTTTTCCAGTTATATCCATTTACATTTGCAGCAGCAATATATAAAAGTACTTGATTTCACACAGCGAGGTTATCTTGTGGTTTGTTTCCACCAAAACTCATGTTGAAATTTAATTGTCAATGTAACAGTATTGACATTTGGAGGAGACTTCAGGAGGTATTTGAGATTCATGGGGGCTCCGTCCCTGAAAGGATTAATTAATTCCCACTACAGTAGGTTCATTTTCATGACAGTGGGTTATTAAAAAGCATCTTGCCCCCTTTATCCCAATCCTCTTTCACACATGTCTGTGTGTTCTTCCACTTCTCATCATGAGTTAAAGCAGCTTGCGGTCCTCATCAGAAGTCAAGTAGATTTTGTTGCCATGTTCTTGGACTTCCCAGAATCATCAACCTCTTTCCTTTATAAATTACCCTGTCTTAGGTATTGTTATAGCAGCTGAAAAGGAACTAAGGGTATTGTTATAGCAGCTGAAAATGAACTAAGAAAGGCTTTCTTTCTTAATAGATGTTAACTTCTTTACCCTTTGTTTTAGTCAGCTTTTTCACTGCTGTAACCAAAATACCTGATAAGAACAATTTTAAAGGAGGAAAAACTTATTTGGCTCACACAATTTCAGAGGTTTCTATCCAGAGAGCCAGCTCCATTGCCCTAGGACTGAGGTGAAGCAGAACATCATGGTAGAAGAGTGTGGTGGAAGAAAGCAGCTCAGGATACCACGTCCTGAAGCAGAAAGAGACTCTGCGGATAAAGATGAAATACAGACCCCGAAGGCATGTCCCCAGAAACACACCTCCTCCAGCCACACCGTACCTGACTACTGTTATTACCCAGCTAATTCCTATCAGGAGATTAATGCACTGACTAGGTAAAAACTCTCATTACCCAATCATTTCACCTCTAAATTTTCTTGCATTGTCTCGTGCATGAGCTTTTGGGGGACTCCTCATATCTAAACCATAACACCCTTTCATGCAGATATGAATATACTGGAAAGCTTGGTGGTATCATAGCACTACTGGACATAAGAGCTAGCTTTGCCAACTGTGTAAGCTCACAATGGTAGTGTCCATGTAACTGCACATACCCAGCAATGACCATACAATGTCAGTTAACAGACCAGCAGGGAGAAATAGACTATAAAATTTTGGAAACTCTACCTATTTGATTATACTTGAATCTATTATATGAATAAATAAATTATAAATCCTATATTCCATGGATTGACCTTTATTATTTAACCCAGATAAAATAGCCATTAAAGGACTAAATTTTCTTTGTTTTAACAGTGGATTCTGAAACAAATGGGGAACTGAGTAATTGCTTAGGAAAGAGTTGATTATTCAATAGTAATGGCCATGAGAAAGGACTATCTGCTCTCTTTCCCCCCAAAAAACTAGACACACACACACACACACACACACACACACACACACACACATCCTCTCATTTTTAGCATTTTTGAAATGTAGTTATTTATCCTTGCCTAGTCTTTTGAGGGTTAGGGCTTTGGATTTATATATTTGAGATTTGTTTTGCTTTGTTTTCATTTGTTTCTTTTTTCTCTTTCTTTTCTTCTCCTGTTAACAGACAAAATTATCTTGTTCTCTCTTTCTCCCTTTGTTTTTCTCCTATTTTATTCTTCTCCTTCCTTACAATCATCACCTGCTACATTTCTTCTGCATTTTCTCTGTTCAGTTTTTGAAAATTTAAACTTTCTTCTACCTTCCTAGCACATTTTCTTTTCTCTTAATTTATTGTATTTTTACCATCTTTTAGAACTAATTGGCTCCTGTAACTCCTGCCCCCACCATTCATGCTGTTGCAATTATTACTGCTCTGGATGACAAGTTGGCACCTGTTGTTTAATTTAATGCCAGATCTAGTTTATGGTTAGTTATTGCTTTTGCTGCTGGCAATTGCTGACCCCACCATTTCTGTTTTTGTGGCAATTAACATTGTAGATATCGTAGTAGAACTAGGTATTTATTTTAATGATGTATATTGTTCACATTGGTTGTTACTATTGTTTGTTTCCTTCTGGAAACCTACAGGGACACTGCAAGTTCAGAGTAGAGACTCTGCCACTGAACTAAACTCAGCCAAAAAAAGCATAACTTGCTCCACACACCGATTAATGACAAACTTCAATTATACT
Source organism: Spermophilus citellus (assembly GCF_964194105.1). NCBI lineage: Eukaryota > Metazoa > Chordata > Mammalia > Rodentia > Sciuridae > Spermophilus > Spermophilus citellus. The sequence goes on from NC_138188.1 coordinate 78,359,550, forward strand.
TTAAAACAAAGGAAAAAAGAAACAAAAATCCAAACTAATGACCAGGCCCCAAAGAGAAAAGGTCCCACTCACAGACATCCACTGCAAATCAGAGAGAGTGAACACAAAGGCTGTGGATACAACACCTACAAGGGGTCTCAAGCTAGATAGCCCTAGGACACTTTGGCAAGTGAAGACTGTGCCCTAAAAAGGCCCACACATTAGAAAGGAAGAGAAATCCCTCCAACACCTGCATAAAACCCAACACAGGAATAAAAGTAGTATGAAAAAACAAGGTAACATGACACCTCCAAAAGTTCATAATTCACCAGCAACTGACCCCAAACATATTGAAGTGGATGAAATGTCTAATAAAAAATTCAAAAGAATGATTATAAGAATGATCAATGATTTCCAAAAGACCACAGAAAAACAACTGAATGAATTAAGGAAGTCAGTATGGGATATGAATGAGAAATTCAATAAGGAGATTGAGATAATGTTCAGTTAAATTCTCTAGTAGAGCAGACCATGCTGCAGACAGAATCTCAGAGCTGGAAGACAAATTGGCAAGCCTTGAACATTCAGACAATATTAAAGAAAATAAAAGAAATAACCATGATCAGAATATAGAAGAACAACATTAAGAAACCAAATTTAAGAATCTTTGAAATTGAGGAGGGTTGTAAGATGCAGGCTAATGAAATGGACAACCTCTTCAAGGAAATATTATTAGAAAAAAATCCAAACCTTGAGAATGAGATGGACATACATACATATAGGATGCATTTAGAGCATTAAAGAAGATTAAAAAAAAAAGAACTTCTCCATGACACATTATAATTGAAATATCTAACATGCGGAACAAGGACAGAATTTTTAAAGCCTCAAGAAAAAAACATCAGAACACATTTTGAGGCAAGCCAATCAGAATCACTTTGGATTTCTCAGCACAATCTCTAAAAGCCAGGAGGGGTTGGAATGATGTGTTCCAAGTTCTGGATAAAAAACAAAGAACTATCAACCAACATTGCTACATCCAGCAAAGACATCCTTCAAAAATCAAAGAAGAAATAAAAACCTTCCTAGATAAGCAGAAACTGAAAGAATTCATGACTTCTAAACTGGCATTATAGAAATTACTTAAAGAAATATTCCACACAGAAGAAATAAAAATAAACCCCAGAGCTCATAAACAAATCTCACTGGAAGAGAAGCTAAGCAAATGAGAAACAGGATCAAATTAGATATTATAAATAAGTCAAAATGGCAAAAATTATTAAACAACTCTCTGCAGTAACATTGAATGTAAATGGTCTCAAATTTCAAATTTAAAGACACAGACTCATGGAATGAATTAAACACCAAGACCCAATTATATGTTGTTAGCAAGAGATGTACCCTACAAGCAAAGACAGTCAATGGCTGAAAGTTAAAGGATGGAAATTGATATACCTTGCAAAACAAGCAGGAGCTACTCCCATATCTGACAAAGATGACATCAAATTAAAATTAATCAGAAGAGACAAAAAGGTCACTTTACACTGCTAAAGGAAACAATCCAAGAAGAAGATTATAACAATAAAAAATTATTTATGCCCCAAACATGGGTGCAACTAATTTCATAAAAGAGACACTGCTCAAATTGAAGCCTCAGATAGACCCCAGCAGAATAATACTGGGTGATTTCAACACACTACTCTTACCATTAGATAAGTCATCCAGACATAAACTCAGAAAAAACTCTTAAATTTGAAAATTATGGACTTAACAGACATCTATAGAATATTTCATCCAACAAAATTAATTTTAAAATATCAACTCTTCCCAAATTAAGTTAAAGTCAATAAAATTCTATTTAAAATTACATTCTTTTGAATTTTTTTATCAGACATTTCATCCACTTCAATATGTTTGGGGTCAGTTGCTGGTAAATTATGAACTTTTGGAGGTGTCATGTTACCTTGTTTTTTCATATTACTTTTATTCCTGTGTTGGGTTTTATGCAGGTGTTGGAGGGATTTCTCTTCCTTTCTAATGTGTGGGCCTTTTTAGGGCACAGTCTTCACTTGCCAAAGTGTCCTAGGGCTATCTAGCTTGAGACCCCTTGTAGGTGTTGTATCCACAGCCTTTGTGTTCACTCTCTCTGATTTGCAGTGGATGTCCGTGAATGGGACCTTTTCTCTTTGGGGCCTGGTCATTAGTTTGAATTTTTGTTTCTTTTTTCCTTTGTTTTAAAGTATAACTGAAGTTTGTCATTAATCTGTCTGTAGAGATAAAGGGAATTTAAAAAATGATTATAAAGTTTATTTAAAAGAATTTTAAAAGATTTTCAGTTAAGAATTTTTTTTAAAGTTCATGAAAAAAAATGAAATTTCACCTAGCATATGTTTAACTTTGTTAGAAACTGCTGACTGTTTTCCAGAATGATAGTACCATCTGACATTCCCACCAACAGTATGTCAGACATCCAGTCCTCCCTTACCCTTGTCATGGCTTGGTATTATCACTTTTAACCACTCTACTAGGTATGCAATATGATGTTGAGCATATTCTTGAATATTTATTTGCCTCTGTGTATCTTCTTTAGTAAAACGTCCTCTCAATTTTTTTGCCCTTTTTTTAATGTTTGGTTATTTGACACAGTTATTGTTAAGTTTGAGAGTTCTTTAAATATTCTGGATGGAAGTCCTTTGTTAGATGATTCACAAGTAGTTATTCCAGTTGAAACATTGTCTTTTCATTCTCCTAACAGATCTTGTATCAGAAAAATAAATTCTGATGAAGAATAATCCATCAAATTTTTCTTTGAGGTACTATACTTTCAGTGTTGTCCTAAGAAATCTTTGTCCAACCAAGATCACAAAGATTTTCTTTTATGTCTTCTTCCTGATTATAAACTAGGTTTTACATTTAGATCCATAATCACTTTGAGTTAATTTCTGTATATGAGGTGAGGCATACATAGAATGAGGCTCATTTTTTTTTCTTGCACATAGACATCAAGTTGTTCCAGCACCATTTGTTGAAAATGGCTTTATACCCTTCCCTAGTGAGTTACTTTTGTGCCTTAGTCAAAAATCAATAAGTCACATCTGTGTGGTATTATTTCTGGATTCTCTCCCTTGTTCCATTGATATGTATGTTCATCCTTTTACCAAAACCATACTGTCTTGATCACTCTCTGCCTTAAGTAAGTCTTGAAATTAGGTAGTACAAGTCCTCTAAATTAGTACTTAAAAAAATCCTTTGGCAATTATAATTCCTTTTGCCTATTATAGTAGCTTTTAGCTGGTTCCATGTTTCTACAAAAATGTTTAATAGACTTTTTGATTAGAGTTGTATTTAATTTATAGATCAATTTAGGAAGAATTAACATATTTATATTGACTCTTACAAACACAGACCATGTATTAATTTTGTGAACACGTTTTTAAAGCCCTTATGAAATACCACATAATGTTCATTCTCCTCTCTATTTCTTCTGCTTCTCTAAGATTATACAAAAATCCTCAGAAAATAACCAGGAAACATGATCTTTCTCTTTAAAATCTGGGTTAGTTATCTCAAGACACTGAAGGAGAAAATGCTTGCCCCGTACATGAAGGGCAAATCAGGTTGTAATGGAATTTTCCTTCTTACTTCTGCACCATATGTCAAGGTCTAAAACTCCATTTCACAGCCTCTGGGCTTTTCTCTCCCTTTCAAGCAAAGTTTCTTTTGCTTGCTAGAGGGATAAAACACATTGGAAACAAAACAGAATAAAAAGCAGAAGCCTGAAAATGCAAAAGCTCCTGAGGCCCATTTTTCCAGTAACAACCAACCCTTCTTCACCAGTGGAGAAGGAAAAAGAGGAAAAGGAGGTAGGAGAAGGAAGTCACAGAAAAGGGAAGGTCAGATCCTTGAAACCCTCAGCAGCTAAGGTAGCCAGAGGACACTTTTAGGACAGGAATCCCTCCAGCTGCATTTCAAATTGTCTGTGCTGCTAGATCATAAGATTTCCTCTTCCATCTTTAGAAAATTCCCCTGCATCTTCCTATCTTCTGGGTAGATGGTTTTTGAGTTACTGAGGAAGAGTTGGGTTTTGCTACTAAATCAATCAGGTGCCAAAGAAAGACAGCAGCTGTGAAATCCCAGAAGCAGAGAGGCCAGCGGAGCACAGAAGATAAGTCCAATGCTGGGGGTGAGCCTGGTGCAGGCTTGGGATGAGGAACTGGGGAATGAATGGTGGCTGACTTGGTCTAACTTATGTTTGCTGGATGCTTGTCTCCCCCATTAGATTGCAGGCTCCAGAAGGACATTCATTCATTCGTTTCTCCAAGCCCCCAGCACATCTAACGAGCCATGTAGGGCACTAGGGTTGCAGCAGTGAAGGCAGAGGCCTGGGCCTAAACTTCATGGAGAACTGTGGCCACAGGCAGGGGTCATGCCCACTCCTTTAAAACCCTGGCCAGAGCCAAGCTCCCAGAGGCCCTTGTGAATGTTGTTAGTCATAAATTAGGGGTTAAATAAGATAAAACATGCACAAGTATCTCTTTTCACTCAGTGAATTAATTATAGTTTCCTGGGAAACAGAAAACAAAGCCTAAAATGAATTTAAATTGATCTGATAGCAGGTGAAAAAAACCAGACACTCAAACCCAAACTTGGGCTGGAAAAGGGTCTGGAATCAGATAACTGAACAAAGAAATTCACAATTAACTAGATTCTCTAACCCACCATGTTCAGATATTAGGACTTGTAGTTGTCCACATGTATATGCCCTGCATTTGAATCTCCCTCACAGTAAAAGTCCTTTAAATACAGAGTCTTCTTCACTAAATAAAAGTGCATCATAGAGCTGTCACCTTGCCACTGTAACAAGAGGTTACAACCTTATGACTTTTTCTTTTTTAAACTCTGGTACTTAGTCTAGAAAATGAAAGTAAGCAACACTCCTAAAAATTTCTTCCTTAATAAAGACTTTTTTCTACCTGAGCATTCATATTTATTACCTCTGCATGTTTTAAGGCTACAAAACAAACTCTTCAGTTTAACTGACAGTGTTTCTTTGGAAGAAAGTAACCATTAATAAATCAACATTTCAAGTGGCTTATAAAATACACTAAAGGACTAATGCTGTCAGCTCTGTTAGGCTTTTGAAAAAAAAAAACTTTTAAATTCACTATTAACACTTCTTCCATTTACTGGTTCATATGCGGTTCTGTAATGGAAAATTAAGCCAAGTGTGATGATGTACAGGCTTGAAAGCCAGCCAGACCTCCTTCAATTTTTCCCCCTCCACACTGAATTACATTGGGAGAATTTCCTAACCTGTTTAAGCTTCCAATTCCTCCTCCATAAACATGGTCTGCACTTCTAATTAAGTTTAATTAAGTCAAAAATGTATATAAATCATAATACGTGATACTGAACAGGCAGGAAATGAACAATAGCTATCACATCATTTTAAATATATTTTTTTCATGTCCCTCCAGCCTCTCCTCCCTCTTTACTCCAGAAAATGATCTGTACGAAGACTGGCTTCTTAGAAGGTAGATCTCTGTTCTCTCACTTTTCTTTCTTCTTTCCTTCTCACTTTCCTTCTGTTAAGATAAAGCTCAGGGTTTCTCAGTTGTGCAGGAAAGGGTCATTGACCTTGGAGGCCTGAGCAGAGAACAAACCAACCAGGACAACCAGTACAGGAAGACCAATGCAAATTACCAAAGTGGCTGTTCCCCTCCCTTCCCTTATTAGAGAGCCTCCCCGCTCCACCTGCCTGAACTCTCACCTTCCTTTAAGATCCAGCTCAAGTCATACATCTCGAAAAGAGTTTTCTTTAGCCACAGCAGCTCACAACTTCTCCATCCAAACTCTTAACGGAATTGCCTGTATTGGCGATTGACAGGGGATCAACTTAACTTTTGGGTCTGTCCCTTAATAGCATGGATTGAGGGGCTGGGGATGTGGCTCAAGCGGTAGCGCGCTCGCCTGGCATGCGTGCGGCCCGGGTTCGATCCTCAGCACCACATACCAACAAAGATGTTGTGTCCGCCGAGAACTAAAAAATAAATATTAAAAATTCTCTCTCTCTCTCTCCTCTCTCACTCTCTCTTAAAAAAAAAAAGTGATCAATTCATTTAAAAAAAATAGCATAGATTGAGTCTCAAACTCTCCTCCTATCTGATAGTTCACAGGCCTCCTTGCCAACCCCCACAGATCCTTTGTTTCTGGGGAAGAGAGAGGATCAGAGGACACAGGAAAAGACCCACAACAGGTAGAAGAAAGAGTAAAACAAAACGGACAAATCCTATTTCTGACAGAGGTGTGGAAGACTCTCCCAAGAAAATCTGCCAAAGTTTCTGATTCGAATTACTTTAAAGCAGTTGCACACACAGTCCAGATCCAGAGCTTCATATGACTCAAGCTATCTATACAGTAACAATAAAATATAGGACAGCAGCCCTCTCCCACGATGGCTTTACTACATCCACGAACACAAGAGGTATGTATTTTTTTAAAAATATTTTACTAGTTGTTGATGGATCTTTATTTATTTATATGTGGTGTTGAGAATCAAACCCAGTGCCTCACACATGCTAGGCAAGCACTCTACCACTAAGCCACAACCCCAGCTCCAAGAGGTATGTTCTTAAAGGCCTTGAACTACCCTCTCTGCAGTGCCCCTGGGCAGTCCCAGTTTCTAAAGGAAGAAGCAGGGAGAATGGTAAGAATTTCCAGGACAATTTCCACACTCACTCCAGGCAGCTTCTCACAATTACTGCTGCGGCCAGGGTCAATCAAGGCCAGGGACCTGGGGTCTTTTCATATACTCTACCAGCCTTACCTCACTTACTCTACCCACATTGACCCTGCTCAATCTTCCTACAGGCAGTCAAGCTATTCTGTTGCAATTTGTGTTCCTGCAAAGATAAGCACATCTGTTCAGATAGCAATTTTTAGTAAGAACTAGGGGGAACCAGGGAGAGTAGGCCTCTTAACCAGATTGGCAGAATAATACAACACTCCTTTCACGCTTCCCCTGCTAGTCCACAAAGCAAACAACTGAAGCCATTCCAGATTCCCGAGTTCTTTTTGCAATAGTCTCAGTTTATTCTGAACCACTTGTAACTACATAGCATAATTCCAACTTGTGAAATAAACAAAGGGACTGGCTTAATCATCACCCTGCTTCACAGATGAGGAAATTCAGGAGACATTCTGAGACTTCTTTTGCATTCAGTTAAACACCTGATTCCTAATCTTTAACTTTTATATAGCTGATTTAACCTACAAGGTCACAAAGCAATATTAATTGTGACACTTAAGTAAGACATTGTCATGTTGTAAGAAAAGACTGTAGTATGAGTTCAGTCAAGAACCAAACAGGTATCAATATTTGGAACACAGAAATATTTGAAGCCAGACTGTAATCAAACACTGAAAAACACACATGAGATAGACATCAACTATTGCAGCTACTCAGAAAAGGAGGGAAAACTGGCGTGGGGGTGGCAAAGGGCCATTCTGCTAAGGGTTCCTGGTGGCAGTGGTGGTTGGGGGGACGGTGGGGGGGGAGCTTGGGATACACCCTGGAGGTTCAGAAAGCAGGCAAATGAAGTACTGCTAGTGAGAAGAATCACAAATGAAATTGAAACCCAGAGAGGCTAGTAAGTAGATTGGGTAGATTCCAAAGGGGCCCTCTCCAACCCATTTCAAATCAAACAAACAGAAAAAGAGCTTTTTCATTTATAGAGCCAGTATGAGCTGGATCTAGAGACTAAATATGAGTTTGTGTCTCTGTCCTTAGGGAGACAATTGTGTGGGAAAGCAGAAATTTTTCCTCAATACCAAATTAACATAAATACTCTGTAAAAATTAATTATTGACAGGTAGCAGTAAAATTATTCATTTTGATACAATGGAGAACACATCAACTGTAAAACAAGACTTGAGTTCAAATCCTGACTCCCCCTGTTGGAAGCACTGTGGCTTTAAGCAAGTTCCTTAATTGGTTTTTTTATTCTTAGTTTTGTCATCTATCAATATACGAGTAATAGTACCTACTCTCTGAAGTAAAAAAGATAAAAAAGGCACATATGAAAGGGCCTGATGCTCAATAAATGTTCACTTTCTTTTTTAAATACCTTTAAATACCTTTCAGTAGAAAACCAACACAGAATAGAGAAGCTGGTTTCATTGCATCTCCCTCCCTCTTATGTCTGGTTGTAGTTTACATCCCTCCCTCTTATGTCTGGTTGCCGGCATATTAGGTGATGTATAATTGTCATCCCAGAAAAGACCTATTCTAGAATCAAAGGAGAAAGTGATCAAGGATTTTTCTCATTGGTATTTTTAAATGGCTAAAATCTAAATATTTAAGCTCCTACTGGGAGTGTCTAGCATCTTGCTTGGAATCTGTCCCCTTAGACAAGCTGTTAACCCCACAGGCTTTCCTAAAGGCAGACAGTAAGTGGAATTCTGGTTTGTGTAGGCCAGCATGCTACACTGGACCTTTAGGAATGTTTTAGTTAAAAGCAAAAAATCAAAGCCTGGGCTAAAAGGCTCCCTCCTACACAACCTGCAGACACCTCTGAAATATGAAACCTTCAGTGGGAGGTCCTCCAGGAGAACAGGAGAGTAAACACAGTGGTTAGCCCCCAAACACTCCCCTCCTCCATGTTTTGTAAGCTGTCACCAACAATGGGAAAGCCACATCACAGTCGGCCATGCTCAGCAGCTGGGTTCCAGTTCTCAATGTCTGTCTTCATCACTGTAGTGGACAAAGAAGAGGTGTGACTCCCGTGGTGAGAATTCAAACACTTCTCCAAAAAGCTACCACATTTGTGCCAGGATTGGCCTGCAACCCTGTCAATGGACGTTTCATAAAAACTGTTCATCAGGTTGTGGAAACTCCCCTCTATTTCTAGTTTGTTGAGCAATTTTGCTTTTGTTGTTGTTGCTTTTAATTTAAAAAGTTGGTGGATTTTGTCAAATGCTTTTTCTGCCTCTACTGAGAGGATTATGTGGGTTTTATCCTTCATTTATTGATATACATCATTTGATTTTTGAGATGTTAAATCAACCTTGCATTCCTAGGGTAAGCCCCACTTGATCATGGTACATAATCATTTTATATGTTGCTTGGTGATAGAATTATGCTGGAGCTTGTGTGTGTGTGTGTGTCTGTGTGTGTGTGTGTGTGTATGTGTCTGTTTTGTACCAGGGATTGAACCCAGGGGTGCTTTACCACTGAGCCACATCCCCAGCCCATTTCTATATTTTTATTTAGAAACAGGGTCTTACTGAGTTGCTTGGGGCCTCACTAAGTTGTGAGGCTGGTTTGAACTTGTGATCCTCCTGCCTCAGCCTCCTGAGCCACTGGGATTACAGGTGTGTGCCACTGTACCTGGCCTTGTGTTTATATTCCTAAGAGATACAGACCTGCAGTTTTCTTGTGTGTCTTTGTCTGGGTTTGGTATTAGGGTAATACATAAAATGAGTTGGTACCTAATTCCAACCTCTTCATGAAGGAGTTGTCAAAGAACTGCCATTAATTCTTCTTTAAGTATATAATAAAATTCACTAACAAAGACATCTGGTTCTGATCTTTCATTGTGGGAAGGGTCTTTAAAAAATTACTAATTCAGTATCTTTACTTGTTATAGGTCTATTCAGATTTTTTTTCTTTTTGTGTCAGTATCTCAGTCCATTTTCTGCTGCTATAACAGAATACCACAGACTGGGACATTTATAAAGAAAAGAAGTTTATTTCTTAGCATTCTAGAGGTTTAAGTCCAAGGTTGAGAGGCCCCATCTGGTGAGGACTTTCATGTTCCATCATCCCAAGGCTGAATGGCAAAAATCAAACCCACAGTCCCAAGTACTTTTGTAATTAGTATTAATCCCTTCATGAGGGTGAAGGTCATGATCTAAATTCCTCCCATTAGACCTCAACTCCCAACTCTGTTGCACCTGCTTTTTTGGGGGGGGGCATTCAAATCATAGCACCCTTTGAGTTGCAATTCTTTCATTTCTAAGATGGTGATAAAAATATATATCCCACTCATTTCACAGGTTTATGGGATTATACATGAGAAGACAGAATGTTGCAAAGCACACATTTGCCAGGGGCCATTGGGAGTTCTTTGGGAGCAGAAACTACAGCAAATTCATATCTATATCTGGCATGGAGCTGGCTAGGGAAGAAAGGAGGCAGCAAAAAGGGCAAGAATACCATAGCCTGAACACCACACACAACCTGGTGTTAGTCAAGGAATACTGCCTACCAGATCTTCAAGAATATCCTACATCTGGAGAAGTGGGGGCAGTCTTAATAAGATTTAGTAATCATCCAGATCATTCTCTGCATTTAACTTCAGATTTCACTTGGAGAGAGTCCTAAGATCTGCCCAAGATCTTCAGTGGTAAAGGGATCAATGATATGACCAGTAACTGAAACATATGTGTAATCACAATTTAGATAGTATTTTTTACCCACATCTTACTGATCTTCAAAGCTATGCATTTCTATTTTTCAACTTGAGATTCACTAATGAAAGTGAAAGCATCCAAATCTGGATGGTCACACCACTAGAACACTGCCATTTCCCTATACCACAACCTCAAACATTTACCAATATAGTCATGTACCACATAAATTTTGGTCACCAACAGACTGTACACTCCATTTGTCCCATAAAATTATATAGCCTAGTGACCTCATTGCCATCTTTGTGTTTGTACATATATGCTACATGGTTCCCACAAAAACAAAATTACCCAACATTTCTCAGAACATATTCCCATCATTATGTGACAGGTAACTGTGTTTAATAGAGCATTCAATATATTTTACAGCATATTTGAAATACCAAATTCTATTTTATTAGATTTTTTTCTTCTTCTTTCATCCTGCTTTCAGCAATATTTCACATTCAGTGGTCCCTGGTAGAATTATTCTAACCTTCTATCTTAAGAATTCATTGGTCAGCCATGCACAGTGGCACACACTGTAATCCCAGCTGCCGGGGGAGGCTGAGGCAGGAGGATCTCAAGTTCAAAGCCAGCTTCAGCAACTCAGCAAGATCCTTTCTCTAGATAAAATACAAAATAAGGGCTGGGGATGTGGCTCAGTATTAAAGTGCCCCTGGGTTCAATTCCCAGTATTAAAAAAAAAAAATTCAGTGGTCACATTTGGCACCAGAAATATTTTTTAAAGCTCAATTCTTAAAACTAAGCCTTTCAGTATAAAACATATCTACAAAGTATATCTCCACAATTCTATCATTTGAGATATGCATCATTATTGCACCAAACACATTGGACTAGGTTACTCAAAGAATAAGAGTGGCTCACTAATAGAAGAAATATTTAACATACTGGAACCAAAGAAGCATTTTAACAAATGTATAGAAGGTTGAGGCAAACCCTTTCTAGCTTTATCAATAAAAACTGACTTGCATTCACAAACGAGTGTGAAAGCAGTCAGCAACAGAGAACATTACCCAGATAATTGAAGTTACCCACATCCAAAAGTTCTGAACCTGTATATGTGTCTTTATTGGGGGAGGCTCAGGGCAGTGACGAAGGAAGAAAATGCTGAGAAAGAATTAACTGACAACTGTCACAATGTCTTCTTTCGATTACAACATAGGGCCTGTCCTTTCAGCACAACCTGTATTTCGGGGACAAGGAATGAGTGTTTTGCTTCCCATTTTAGCTCATAGAAGGAGATCAGACTTGCTTGATCTCCTTTGGCTTTAAAAGGTTTCTTACGGGGTTCACTGACAGGGTGCTTACATCTCTGGGCAGTACAGTAACAAGGAGGGTACAGTAACAAGCAGGGTGCAGTAACAAGCAGATGCAGGCTGCGATTAACCGGCAACCCCCTGCTCTTATTTATGAACAAGCCTTCAGTGACTTGGCATATATTCGTCTGGAACGCACCAGCACACGTTCCTCGTGTATCCCCCCACCCCAATGATCTCCAAACAACTCCCCAACCCTGACCCCGCCGGGTCAAAAGTGGGTAACCGATCACAATAGTCCAGTAGCTCTCGGTTTAGGGCCCAACCGACTTGGCAACCACCTGCCTCACAGCCTCCGCCTCCCTACCAGATGTGAGGGCCCCAGAGCTGCCAGCGATGCGCTCCCAGGCTGCCTATCATTGACCGCCCCACCAGATCCCGCGGCCTCAAGCCCAGATGCAGGTACGCACCAGCACCAGCCCAGGGAGGGCGCTGCCGCTGGGCTGAGGGTAAGCAGACAGCCCAGAGAGTGCGCCCCCACCCTCCATTAGTAAAACACAAGGTAAAATAGCTCCATTTACCGACATGAGTGATCACTGTGGCCAGTCGCTGGGTGAGCTCCTGGAGGGCCATTTCTTCTTTTAACAAAAATAGCATTTCACTGAAAACAAAACTACTCAATAAAAAAAAAAAAAGCCAAACAAAACTGTTTCTACCGCTGCTGTGGATGAGTTTTTAAAGGCATCCTCGAGAGGATGTTCTACCCTCCCTTCTTCCTCGCTGTCTTCAGGCACAAAACGGGAGTCACCAGCAGCCCAGGCCAACTCTTAAGGGCCGCTCCGCTACAGCACTCCGGCCACGCCCTGCAGGGACTGATTTTAGGGCTGAAGTCTGGCGGCTTTCCCAACGTAACGGCTGGCATTTATAGCGCAGGAAGGGGCCATTCAGGAGGGGAAGGAAGCAAGTCGCCCCAATCTCGCCAGGGCGCCCCGCGGGCTTCTCTGACCAAGAAGGAGAAAGGCTTTGTGGTCCGGGACGGTGGAGACTCTGACCCCTCCACAGAGGATCGGGATGAAGATGCACGGCTGGCGCCAAGGGATGGCGCGGAGCCTTCGTGCTTGCAGGGCTGCGGAACCGAGGAGGCTGGCGGGCCCCAGTTCCTCCGCCCCGCCCTCCCCACGCCCAGTCTCCCGCCCGGCGCCGTCCGCCCAGGCGCCCACCTCTCCCTGCCCGCGGGCGGCGCCTGGCACTCCGGGAAGCGCGCACGCGCCCCAGCTACGCCTCTTTTCGAGATCGCTGCGCCCCTTCCTCTACCCAGCGCTCCCGCCCCAGGAACCGTTGGACACTGGAACTAGCGACTAAGGCGCTCCGCCTAAGCAGGGGTTCAGGATGCCAGATGTGCTTCTTCCTGGTCTCGGCCCCTCCTAGATCCCCGCCCAGAATCTGTGGAGAAGTCCGGGAGAGAAAGGGGCCAATTAGTAGAGGTGTAGTTCTCCCGCCAGGACGGGGTGGGGAAAGCTGAGAGGCCCTTCTGCCTGCTCTCACATCCTTACTCCAGTCTGTGGCCCTTAGGTAAGGGACGGACGGTGCAGTGTGTTTTCTGTTCAATGGTTGTCTTCACACCGTTGTCATCTTCCTCTGGGCACATCTGCACTGGAGCCCAGCAGGCGGGTTGTGCCTATGTTACAGGGCAGAGGCCTACCATGAAACTGAGGCAACAAGGGGGTTCTCCTTTACCCCATTCTTGAAATCATGCCACAAAGGCTTGAGACACGTTGCTCAGAATAACAGGAATGAGTTTATTAGAAAGGTAGAGAAAGGGAACACTCTGAATGGAGAGTGTGTCTTCTCCAAAAAGAAGGAAGGCAGGCCTCTCCTGCCCTCCAATTTTATTTGGAGGTTCCAGGGTGGTTCTAGAAAGTCACAATCAGGTCAACCTCTTGACTTTTGACTGGTAGCAGGATGATATGAGCCTTTCAAGTCCCAATTGTGCATGACATCTCTAGGTCGCTTTGACCCACGAGGACTGTTTCAGTTAGAACCTGTTCTTACGTATTTTTTTGGTTAGGGGGAATTATCCTTATCTTCCTAAGTTCTGGGATCTGGTATGTGTGTGAGTCACAAAAGTCTCCCCTTTTGAGGTAACTTGTGTTCTTTTTTAACAGCATTTTGGTCCTGCATTTCTTATGCAGATAACAGGAATGTAAGGTAGCCTATCAACTTAAGGCAGGCAGGGCTGCAGGTAAATTGCTTTAAAAAATTTTTTGTTTCAGTTGTAGTTGGACACAATACCTTTATTTTTATTCTTAGTTGGTGCTGAGGATCAAACTCAGTGCCCCACACGTGCTAGGTGAGCGCTTACCGCTGAGCCACAACCCCAGCCCCCAGATACATTGCTTTTTAAAAAAGAAAGTATATGGAGGTCAGCTCAGTGGACCCAGTATATAGATTTATTCCCTTAACCTCATGTTCCCACTGCTCAGATCTTTCGGTTCCTTACCACCTGGACAAGGCTAGGCACTCGTGTGCACTCAAGTACTTGCCATGTGGGCCTTTTCCTTTGTGCAACTCCTCCCTTGTATTGTCAGCTGTCAGATGAGCCAGTGCTCCTTTCTGAAAAGGCTCTGGGTCAGCCTCCATGTTGACCCTTCTTTGCATCTGCCCCAGAAGCATCTTCAGTAGATACAATGCCTATTTTCTTCCATGGATCAGTACTATATGATAGGCAGCAAAAGACTAACTTGGTTCAGCAGAACTCCAGGAAAAGTCTAAGCAAAGGCTAATCTGGTCAGGATTTCTCCCAATCCATTCTACAATGGAGGACCCTCCCACGTGTTCTGAGCCAATGCTGGGAATCTCAGCTGTTTTTTCTTCCACATGTAAAAAGCCAAGTCCCAAACACCCTGGGTTCAATTTGGAGGAGCAGTCACTCAAACTAGTGGAATGAGGACATTTCAAATTGCTTTCTGTAACGCTTGTGAACTACGATTAAGAGATAATGTTAGTTCACCTGAGACATGAAGAGAGATTCCTGCTTCCCCAGAGGTTTGGGTATTTTGTACTGTGCCCACACAAGCAGAACAACCATTTTCACAACAACTTCTTGCATGAGTTTCAGAAAAGGGTTAAAGAACCAAAGGAAGTGAGACTGCTTTGGAATGTGTCTATTGTGGTTCCTGGATATTCAAGGGTCACAAGTATTTTCAAATAACCAAATGAGGTGTTTCCTGTTGATAATATTGTACCCCATGCCTAGCCAAAGCCAGTTTTGAGTTTTGGAACACAGAAATCAGTGCACTGCCAAGAAGACAGGTAAGGTGGGTGCATGCTGGGCTGGGAAGGTTGAAAGCCTCAGCTTTCTGGATTAGGCCAGGTCTTCATGCATGAGAATCTTATAAAGATGGGAGGGAAAGATTGGAAAAGAAAAAGGAAAGAGGAGAAGCTTGTGAACAGGAACAAGAAAAAAAAAGAAACAGATTGAAAGGAAATAAATTACACTCAGAGTGCTGCTCTCCTTCTGTACTTTCACAATCTTCAAAGGTTTCCATGGAGATAAATTGGCTCAATTTATGGTAAGATGCAGCAGGCAGTGCCTATCCTCATAAACTAATTCTACTCCCATTTTTTAACACTTGCTGTTCAGGCAGGGTTTGGACTGCTTTACCTGGTTGATGAGGAAGTGAGTCTGATTTCCAGGTTTCTTTTCCAGAAAGCTCTTGAAATTCTCTAAGAAGAAATGACCATGTAGTATGATAGCCTATTCCACCTTATTCTTCTGAGAAAATGATCATTGTTTCCATTACTTTTGTGAGTACCAACATTCCTCCTCATCCTCCCTCCTTCATTGCCTCTTTTTCTGCTTTCTAATTATGATCTCTTTCCTGTCTACTTGACTGGGAAAATCAAAGAATAAGCCAGAATGGCCTGCCTCCCTCTCCAGTGAATCAGTAACAATCAGTTGCATCTATTAACATCCCTTATGCTTGTGATAAGCACTGCCAGGTACAACTACCAACACCAAATAACAAGTGACTGCTCTGTTCATAGAAAGGTGAAATATAGGTCTTTCTGATGTTACTAGCTCATTTTGGTGTTACCAGTTCATCCAAAGATTGTTTTGCTTAGTTTGAGATAGAAATCACAAAATGGCAAGCAGTATCATCCAAATAAAGCTTTGTTGGGGGTTGTGTTCAAGCACAAGGTTGACAGTGTACAGGGTAGAGTTCCCGGATCAGCCTTCTGAGAATGCAAAGAGCAAAGTTTATGTAGACAAAAAGGGTGGGCTAGTGCAGGCACACAGTCAGAAGTTGCACATGATCTTAGGACTTCTGCACATGTCTTGTCAGTTCTTTGCTCCCAGCCATGAGGTTTGCACTTGGTGCTGGATCTTCACAAGTACATTGGTTTCCTCTGTGCTCTGCTGGTAAAATATGGTGGAGGTTATCACTGCCACCTCCTCAGGAAGACTACATTTGATCAAGTTCAAATGTATAGAACACACAGGTGTTACAGGAAAGCTTGTGGGGGTGGGGAGTGAAGTCAGCAGTTCCTGAAGCTAGAAGTATGGCCCATGGTGGAAATATAAGAAGCTTGTATTAGGCAGGAAAATCAGGGCCCTCCCTGCTTTGCTTCAATAGGGTGTCAGGAGTGTCCTTTTTTTCTTGTGAGAAGACTCTTGGTGGACCTGGAGATAGCTTCAGCATAGGGACTAATCACTAGAAAGACCAAACCTTGGTTAGAAACTTGGCACCTTGAGCATCACCCACCAACATTCAGGGAGGGGAAAGGGGATGGAGATTGAATTAATGACCAAGAGCTAATGATTTAATCAAGAATGGCTATGTAATGAAACATGTATAGAAATTCCTAAATTACACAGTTCAGGGATCTTCAAGATCGGTGAACTCATTGAGATTCTGGGATGGTGGTGCACTTGGAGAGAGTATGGAGCTGTCTGTACCACCACCTCCTATATCTTGCCCTATGGTTCTCTTCCATGTAACTGTTCCTGAGTTGTATCCTTTAAGCTAAACCAACAACCATAAATAAAACACTTTTTACTGGGTCCTGTGAGTCACTCTATCATATTACTGAAGCTAAGGAAGTCTTTGTAGGACTCCCAGTACACAGCTGGCCACAAGTATGGAGCTGAAGACTGGCAATTAAAATTTGAAGGGTGAGGAAGTCTTATGGGTTTGAACCTTTAACCTGTGAAATATATGTTAACTCCAGATAGTTCATGTCAGAATTGAATTGAACACTCAGTTGTTGTCAGAGAGTTAGAAAAATGATATTAGCAAAGATACAACCTACTCTGTAGCTGATTATGCAGACAAACCCAAAAAGTGAAAGGTCACCTGTGCTCACACCATCCTAAGTCATCCTTTCCCTTTCCTGAAATCAGCTTGTCACCCTGAGCAGTATATGTGTACACATATTCTGTCTGCCTCTACCTCTGAAATATCACTCTCCTCCCCACATAGTTCCTTTCTTGATTTAATTTCATCTTGCAAGTGACTGAATTAAAACACAGATTAATTTCCAAATACATAGGATGTCTACTTTTAAAATCATCACATTGATTGAGAAGAATAGGATCCTGAAAGTTGAAATGGAAATATATGAGAAGACTCTGTTGGAGTTCTGGGGACAATGAGCCCCTAACTTCTGATGCCTCTTCTTTACCAGTAAAAGTGGTTTCTCCACCCCCACCTGAGAGGATTAGCCCTGCATTGGCTGAAGAAACTATGATGGCCTCCCATGATTAGTTATTTGCAAATCAGTATTTTTTTCTCCTCAGGACTCACCCTGACCTTCCCTTTTAGACCTACAATCAGGTTTGGGTCCCAGCAGGTCTTTAAACATGACTTAAGAAGTATGGCCCATGAGGAGGAATGCTGCAAAATAATTATTTGAGTTTTCTAACTTATACAGATAAACCATCTGGGGAATCTGTGTGGAAATGGACATGGATGATGATGATGATGATGATGATGATGATGATGATGATGGTGGTGGTGGTGGAAGGAACATCAAGTTGGATTAGGCTGAATTTATTGATATAGGCCCACAAAGCAGAGAAGTTACATTTAAGCTGACAGAGGTACAAAGAGCTCTACTGGCTGGTTAGCTGAAGCATGGATCAAAAGTTTGCCCACAATGGGTGAGTTAGAAAAGCCAGATCTGTGTCTATTTAATGTAGAGAAGGGGATTCAAAGGCTTGAGGAGATCAGGATATTAGAGCAAATTTGTCATGTAATACCTACTCACCCACTCTGAATGATCTAAAGGACACACCTTTCACCATAACTATAAGAAATGAATTTGTGAGGAGAGCACTGACATCCTTAATAACTCTATGATTATTCCTTTCTGTATGCCAGACTTTATAGTGGGAACAACAGTCACCAAATTGGGAAATTCTGACATGAACTATCTGGAGTTAGCATATATTCCACAGGTTAAAGGTTCAATCCCATAAGACTTACACACTCTTCAAATTACAAGGACAATGGGAGCAATTAGATCTCAGAGGGGCAAGGACCAAATAGCAGCACTCAACTGACAAAGGCATGGTGAGCATTGGCTACCATAATAAACAGAAAGTTTGAAACAATAATTAGAATAGTTTGTTTGACTCTTGCAGACATATGGCATTGGCTGGTCGACCATGGTGTTGAAATATATAGAGTAGTAAAAGTGATATAATAGAGACCAACTAGATTCTTACTGATTTGTGTCAGCAAAAAGTTCCAGGTCACATGGACAAAAGTCTCACTTCAATCATAAAAATTGAGAATCCTTAATCAATTCCCATACTTGAGCCAGTTTATAGACTCAGAACTCAGGAAGGCTGGATCCCTTTTAGATAAGATCCCAATAAACTGCCAACAACTTATAGTGTTAACTTTTCTTTAGCCTTCCCCAAAGAATGGTATGGCCTTTTTCTACTGAGTGTTATACGTTAGGGGGAAAAAATAGAGACCTTTGTGCATCACTGGACATGGGCTCTGAACTGAAACTAATTCCAGGAGACCAAAATGTCACCAGGCAGGAAAGGCGCTAATGGAAGTCAGGTGACCAATGGAGTTTGCTATGGACTGAATGTCTGTGACTCTTAAAAGTTCATATGTTGAAATTCTAAGCCATAAAGAGACAGTAGTAAGAAATGGGACTCTGGGGAGGAAATTGAGTTATAATGGCAGAATCCTCATTAATAGGATTAGTGCCCTTGTAAAAGAACTCAATTGACCCTTCTGCCATGTGAGAAGAGAGAGAAGTCAGCAGTCTGCAATAAGGAAAGCAGGTCCTCACCAGAACTGACCATGCTGGCATCCTGATCTCTGACTTCCCAGTCTCCATAATTTTCTGTTGTTTATAAGCTATTCAGTCTAAGATATTTTGTATGTGTACTCCAACATTCATGTATTGGAAATTTAATCCCTAATGAAACAGTGTTGAAAGATGGGATTTTTAAGAAGTTATTAGATCATGAGGGCTATCTTCATTAAGCACGAGTTCAGTACCCTTACTTTCTCCCTCTCACCCATGTGACAACTTCTATTATGATATGACACAGCAAGAAGGCTCTCACCAGATGTAGTCCCTCAAGTTTGGTCTTCCCATCCTCCAATTGTGAGCCAAATTTCTGTTTATTATAAATGACCCAGTGTAAGGGATATTGGCATAAAATGAGTTAAAATGCAGCCCAAAGATAACATTATAGTCCTAGTCCATCTTAGAGTGGGCACAGTGGGTCCCCATCACCCCTGTGGTTATTTTTCCAACTCTAGAATACAAAACCAGAATAGATAAACTCATTGGTTGGCAAAATCTCCATGTTGTTCCCTGATCTGTGGAGTGAAGAATACTAAAGTGGGAAAGATTAAGTGGAAGCCATTTTAAAAAAAAATATTTATTTTTTAGTTATAGGTGGACACTATGTCTTTATTTTTTACTTTATGTGGTGCTGAGAATTGAACCCAGTGCCTTACACATGCTAGGTGAGCACTCTAATTCTGAGTCATAACCCCAGTCCCTAAGTGGAAGCCATTTGAACTGCCTCTTCCTATGAAAATAGTAAACCAAAAGCAATTCCTAGAGGGATGGCATTGATTAGTGCCACCATTAAGGACTCAACAAGTGCAAGGGTGGTGATTTCCACTACATCCTCATTCAGCTCACCTATGCAGCCCGCGAAGAAGGTAATAGATCTCAGAGAATGACTGTGGATTATCATAATCTTAATCAAGTAGCAATTCCAGTTGCAGCTGCTGTGCCAGATTAGTTTTGTTGCTTGAGAAAATTAACACAGCCTCTGGTAGCTGGTATGTAGCTATTGAACTGTCAAGTGCTTTTTATCTTCACACTTAAGAGAAAAAAGACTACCAAAGCAGTTTTCTTTCACTCAGCAAGGCCAGCAATATACCTTCACTCTCCTACCTTAGTGGTACATTAAATATACAGCCCTATGTCATAATTTAGTTCACAAGGACCTTGAAGGCCTTTCTCTTCCACAAGATATCCTACATTACGTTAATGACATTATGTCATTAGTGAACAAGAAATAGAGCAATTATCCTAGACTTATTGATAAGAAATTTACATGTCAGAGTGCGTGAAATAAATGTGACAAAAATTCAGGGACCTTCCACATTAGTGCATTAGTGAAATTTCTAGGAGTCTCTTAGTATAGAGCACAACCAGGTATCTCTTCTAAGGTAAAGGATAAGTTGTTACACCAGAAGGGCTTATAAACAAAAACAAGGTCCAAGACCTAGAGGGCTTCTTTGGATCTGAGTGGCAGAATATTCCTCATTTGGGTATGTTACTCCAGGCCATTTACCAAGTGCCCTGAAAAACTGATAGTTCTGAGGGGGCCTATACCAGGAGAAAGCTCCACAGCTGTATGTGCACATCATCAAATGGGAGTGATATATATGTGATCAGCCCTGAGCTCTGAAGATACAAGTTAGATATATAAAGAAGGGACTCAAAC
Source organism: Spermophilus citellus (assembly GCF_964194105.1). Lineage (NCBI taxonomy): Eukaryota > Metazoa > Chordata > Mammalia > Rodentia > Sciuridae > Spermophilus > Spermophilus citellus. The sequence continues at coordinate 78,380,256 of NC_138188.1, forward strand.
ACTCATTGTACCAACTCCTGTTACACTCCCTTCTCTCTGCCAGCCTAAACCTATGGCCTTGTGGAGGCCAACAACCAGTTGACAGGAAGAGCAAACTCAGGTCTGATTTATAGATAAAAAGTACTATATGCAGGCATGACTCAAAAGTGGATAGCTGCAATGCCACAGCCCCTACTGCAACATTCTCAAAGGACAATTTAGTCTGTTTTGCATTACTATAATGAAATAGCTGAGGCAAACTACTTAAACAAAAGAGGTTTATGTTGGCACATGGTTATGGAGGCCAATGGTCAAGAGAAGGTTCTAGTGATTATGACCTTCTTTGCTGGCAGAGTCTCAAGATGGTTTAGGATATCACATGACAAAAAAAGAAATGTGTATATATATGTGTATCTCCTCTGGCTGGTCTCTCTCTCTCTCTCTCTTAAAAGTCCCAAGTATTCAATCATAGGACCTCCACCCTTGATGACCTTATCTAATCCTAATCACCTCGTTAAAGTCCCACTTTTAAACACCATTGTCAGATTCAATTTCCATCCTCTTAATACCTCAAAATAGGGATAAAATTTCAGCACAGGAAGCTTGCAGGATGCACTCAGTGGTGACGGGAAACCCTCTTCGAGGGTGGAACTTTAAGCAGTGCACTTGGTTGTTGACTTTGGATGGAGAACTGGCCTGATGTGAGACTGCATACCAATCTATGAGCTGTGGTCAGTGGTTTAGCTGAATAGTCAGGGATTTGGAATGTACATAATTAAAAATTTAATGACAAGGAAATTTGGGGAAAAGGTCTATGGATTGATCTTTGTAAATAGGCAAAAAATGTGAAAATATTTGTGTCCGCCATGGATGCTCACCAAAGGATGACCTCAGCAGAGGAATATATTAATAATCAAGTAAATAAGAAAACTTATTTTGTGGATAGCAGTCAGTCTCTTTTCTTAGTCACCCCTGTCATCACCCATTGCTTCACGAGTAAAGCAGTCATGGTATAAAGGATGAGATTATGCCTGGGCTCAGCAACATGGATTACTGTTTACCCAATTTGCAATTGGCAAAGTGTCCAATTTGCCAGCATCAGAGACCAACATCGATATGCCACCATTCCCTGGAGCAATTAGCCAGCTACCCAGTGGTAGACTGATTGCACCATACTGCTTCCATAGTGTGTTTTATTGGAATAGACACTCTCAGCATAGATCTGCCTTCCCTGCACACAATGCTTCTGCCAAAATACTATCCAGCAACTTAAAGAAAGTTTTATCTAATGTAAAGGTATTCCACACAGCATTGCTTCTGATGAATGAATTTACTTCATAGCCAATAATCATGGGATCTACTGGTCTTATAATGTTCGCCAACATCCTGAAGTAACTGGCATCATAAACGGTTGAATGGCCATTTGAAAACTCAGTTATAGCATCAGCCAGGTGGTAATATCTTGCAAGGTTGGGGCAAGGTGCCCTAGGAGGCTGTATATACTCTGAATCAGCATCCAATATATAGTGCTACTTTTCTCATAGCCAGGATCCATGGGTCCAGGAATCAAGGGATAGAAATGGAAGTGGTTCTCATTAGTACTGTCCTTAGTGAACCATCAGCAACATTTTTTCTTCCTGTATCTGTGACTGCATACTCTGCTGGCTTAGGAGTTCCAAAAAAAAAAAAAAGGAATGTTTCAGTAGATTTAAGATTGCCACCTGTCACTTGAAGCTCCACGTGCCCCTGAAACAATAGGAAAATAGAATTTTAGTGCTAACTGGAGAGACTGAACTTGAATGTTAAGGGGAAATTGAACTATTACTTCACAATAGAGATAAGCCAGAGATCTCTTACAGTGTCTCTTAGTATTGCCATATTTTGAGATTAAGGTAAATAGAAAACTACAACAACCCAATATAGGCAAGGCTACTCAGAAACTATTTGGTTAACTTCATCAGGTAAAGAACTGTGACCAGGGTTGGGGCTGTAGCTCAGTGGCAGAACACTTGCCTGGCATGTGTGAGGCACAGGGTTTGATCCTCAGCACCAAATAAAAATAAACAAATACATTCTGTCCATTTACAACTACAAAAAATGATACTTGTCTATTAAAAAAAAAAAAAGAACTGTGACCAGCGAAGGTTCTTGCTAAAGGCAGAAAGAATAAGCAATGGGCAGTAGAAAAAGCTAAGTTATAAAGATTAGTTACAACCATGCGTCCAATTACAAAAATGAGTACTGTCTTATGTATTTCCTCCTTATTTTGTTATGAGTTTGTGTGTGTGAGCATGTAACAAATATCTTGGTTTTCTTCCTTTTCATATCCCCTTCTCATGTATTAACATATGCTGCCTATGTATCATAGTATTTAAGTATTATCATCTTTTTAAAATATTTATTTTTTAGTTGTAGTTGGAGACAATATCTTTATTTTATGTATTTATTTTTATGTGGTGCTGAGGAGCAAACCTGGGGCCTTGAACGTGCTAGGAGCACTCTACCGCCGAGTCACAATCCCAACCCTTAAGTATTGTCATCTTTACACCACAGTATTTAAGTTATGGGATATTAAGAAGAAAAGTAAACATCACTTAGGGACTTTACATCTTCCTAGGAAAGGTTATTGTGTTTTCAATTATAGAAAGGATAGTTGTGTCATGTCAAATGGAATTATGATCTTGTAACTGTAATTACTTGGAGCTTAAATATAGTTTAAAGAGTTGTCTATGGGTACCAGGTTGACAAGGGTGATTATGATGGTTAATTTTGTGTGTCAATTTAACTGGGCCACAGGATGTCTAGTTATTTAGTCAAACATTATTTGGGGTGTTTCTGTAACTGTATTTTGGATGAAATTTAGATTTAACGGGCTGAGAATATAGCTTGAAGGTTGAGTGCTTGCCTAGTATGAGTGAGGCCCTGGGTCTGACCCCTAGTACCATGCATGCAAAAGAAGGAAAAAGAGAGAGGGAGTGAGGGAGAGATTTAAATTGGTAGATGGAATAAAGCATATTGCCCTACATAATGTAAAACTCATCCAGACCATTGAAGGTCAGAATAGCAAAAAAACTGGCTCTACTGCCTTATGACCTTCAAGATGAGACATTTACAATTCTTGATTCTACAGCAGCCTGCTGGCATTCAAACTCAAACTGAAACTGGAACATCAGTTCTGCAAATTTTAGACTTGCCAACCTTTATAAATCACATGTGCCAGACATGTGTTTGTGTGTATATTTCTCCTATTTCTCTGGAGAAAACAGGAATAAACTAAGTCATACTAAGTATTTCATGTTAAAGGTGTTGTATTTTTAAATTTCAAATCTCAATTATTCATTGCTGGTATACAGAAAAATTCTGACTTCTTAATATTAACCTTAAATCCTACAACTTTGCTATAATCACATATTAGGGTTTTTGTTATTACTTAGGATTCTCTATACACACAATCATGTTATGTGTGAACAATCATGTTATGTGTAAACAAAGGCAGTTTGGCTACCTACCATCCAGGTTCGTGTAAATATGTTCTATGACATTTGCACAATGATGAAATCACCTAATGTGTTTCTCAGAAAGTGTCTCTGTCATTAAACAACACATGTATATGCATTTCTGCATTGGTTTTTCATTCTTCAGTATATTTTAGATATAACTCCACATTAGTACATATAGAGCAGAAACTCTAGAATTTTATTATTTTTAATAGCTGCATAGTAATCCACTGTATGTTCTGCACTGATGGGCTTCAATCTCTATTATCTTTGCTATTAGAATACTGCAATGGACTCTTTAAACACCAGTCATTTCAACATGTACCTGTAAGATACACTCCTAAAAATAGAGTTTCTGGGCAAAAAATGTTTATTTGCAATTTTAATAGATATTGTGATTGTTCTTCATGGGCTATTGTCAATTTGTACTTCCATCAGTTAAGTATGATAATGCCCATTTTCCTGCTACCTCACCAATTAGAGTATATTTTATGACTTGTGATATTTTCTAATATGATAGGTGAAAATTATATTCTATTATAGTTTCATTGTAACTTTATTATTTTGAATGAGCTTGAACACTTTTATTATGTATTTGTGTTTCCTTTTTGTGAACCATTGGTACTCTTTGTCATTTTGCTAATGGTTGCTGATGTCCTCATTAGTTTACAGGTACTTTTTATGTATTAAAGAAATCAATTCATTGTCTGTGGTATGAATTGCAATTTTTCACCCAGATTGCTCTTTTTATTTTTACTTGAGATACTTTTGCCACTTTTAAATTTTTTATGTACTTGAGCCATCAATTTTCTTTTATGGCTTCTGGGTATTGCTATGGAATGTTATTAGGATTGCTTTAAAAGCCTAAAGCTTTATTTTTTCCCCATTTACTCTTTAACCTATCTGGAATTTATTTTGATGCAAAGTATGTATTGTTAATTGTGATCCAACTTTACTTTTTCCAAATGGCTATCCAGTTGTGCCAACAATATTTGCTTAATTTTTATTGACTTAATAAAAATATGTTGAACTTTATCAAATGCCTTTATAACATTTATGAAGATGACATATTTTTCTTTTTAAACTAATTATATCATTTCATTTCTGAAAATGACGTTATTCTTTTCATGTTATAATAATTTTTAATTGTTTTCCTTAATACTGATATTCATGAATAAAAATTTCAATGGTCAGTGTATATGTGCTTGATGCATATGTTTAGTGAGATTTGGTATTAGTGTTAGTCTTACTTCATAAATAAAATTTGGAAAGTTTCTTCTTTTTCTGTGCCCAAGACAGAATCAATAGCAACAGACTTTATCTGTTTCTAAAAGTTGCATAGTAAACTTCTCCTGTGAAATAATTTGGTACTGATACCTTTGTGGATTTAGGTGTGGGAAAAGACAGTTCTCTTATATATCAATTTCTTCTATGATTATCGGTCTACTTAGAATTTCTACCTCTGGAATATTTTGGCAAATTGTATTTTCTTGGCATTTTATCTATTTCACTTAGGTTTTCAAATTATTACACAGAGTTGAGTCAAATCTCTCATAAAATCTTTTAACTTTTTCTTTATCTATAGTTATCCCTCTCCCACCCTCTCATTGTTTTGCATTTTAATTGTACTCACTTCTCTTTGTTAGGTCAACCAACCATCCTACTGTAGCCTTCCCCCCCCCCCCCAAAATCTTTTACTTAGTAGTGTCCTGTTTCTATTTTCTAATTTCTTCGTTTATCCTTACAAATTCTTTCCTTCTGCTTTCTTTGATAATTTCTTCTCAATTTTTGAATTGGACATTTAATTTACTTCTATTTTGTATTTTCTTTTTGAGCACTACCTTAAGTACATTCCACAGATATTATTATACAGCATTTTATCTTTTCTTCGTTTTTAAAATATTCAGTAATTTCGATTTTGAGGCAGTTAAGAGGAGGATTTTTTTCATTGCACGTTTTTTACAATTTGAAAATGCTTTACCATTTCCAATGGTTCTCACTCCCCGCCCTTTATCCAACGATAACCCGGGTCCCGGTTCTTTGCCTCAGGTGCTCTAAAGAACAAAGATCCCGACACTGGGCAGACGCCCCGCGGAGAAGGCGCAGGCCCTCAGGAGACTCGGAAGCAGGGACCTCTCCCCGCCTGCGCCAGAGGATCTACCTTCGTCCGGGCTTTTAGCGGTGACGCCCCCTCCCGAATGCCTCGCTATGATTGGTCTGTTTTTCGGACCTGGACGGTGGCCAGAGGAGAACAAGAAGCTCCCGTTCAGCATCAGCGAAGGAAGCGATGCAGTGGGCAACTTCGGAGGCTCAGCTTCGCATCTGTAAGCATCAGGCCTCCGGCGGCATGGCGGCGGCGGCCTCACCGTGTCGCAGTTGCAGGTGGCAACGTGGAGGAACCGGTGGCGGCGTCTCCCGACCCTGCTGCCGCTGCCTCGGTAAGAATAGGTGGAGGGGACGTGGATCAGCGCGCGAGCGCGGCGGGGCGGTGACAGGTGCCGAGGGACCCGGGCTCTAAGAAGGGAAGGACAAGAGGACAGAATCTGCTTCTCAGGGAATCCGCTTTTAGCTCCACTGCCAGGAGGGACCACACCCAGCCCCCTCTTCTCCTCCCCACATAACAGGAGCTACAGAATGCTTTTCCGTTTCCTATATTTATACTGCAAGAGGAATCTCCCCCCATTAATTCATCCATTATTTATTTGTTATCTGTGAACTCATAGGTTAATTAATATTCCATGGATTATAATCCGTCAGTATTTATTTGTGGCTCAACTGGCCCAGTTTCTGGCCAATGGAGTCTCTTCAAGCTGGTTCCTTTAACTTTTTTCACATATCCCCTTCATTCCCTATTTTCTAGAATAAGGTGTTCCAAGCTCAATTTGTTCTTTCTCCTCCTGTCCACAGAAGTAGCCATTTCTCCAAAGAGCCTCAATTCCTTTTTTATACTGTGTATGCACATACACACACACACACACACACACACACACACACACACACACACATAAACACAACATGTGATACATAATATGTATTATATACATAACATACTATTATATTACACATAGTAATATATCAATACATAATAAATATAAATAATACATTATTGTTATACCTATATTAACATATACATGATATATATTATATATCATAGTATATACATATATCATAGTATATTATATATTATATATTCATAGTATATACATATATCAAACCAAATATAATAGTTCAATATTTATCCATGGGCTTTGAAGTCAGTTGTTGGAGTCTGTATTTCTATAACATAATAATTTAGAATATTCTCTTTTAGATCCAAAAGCTAATTCTGGCACTTGAAGATGATATGGGAGCGACTTATGTCTGTATTGTGAAATTGGTGTTCTAAATGAATTACAAAAATGCAGGATGAGGCAGTACATAGTACTCTTGGCATATAGGAGAATTTCAATGTGTTAAATAGAAGACATCTTTGTAAGTATTGCTGTAGTTTTCCTATAGCGTTTTTTTTTAAACCAATGATATTTAGGTTATATATTTATTTGGGGAATATAATTAAACTAATAAAGCCAGTTGCTATACACTTTGATACAGAGACTTATAAAAATAGATTTTATTTTTTTTAGAACAGTTTTAGGTTTACAGAAAAACAGAGAAGATAGTATAGAGTGTTCACATATACCTCATACCCTGTTTCCCTCTTATAAGTGTCTTATGTTAGTATGGTAATTTTATTGTACAATTTTAGGGTGGTTAACAGTTAATGAACCTATACTCATACATTTTTTTTGAACTATAGTCCAAAATTCATTCAGAGTTCCTTAGTTTTTTTCCTAATGCACTTTTCCTGTTCCAAATGCTATCCAAGATACCACATTATATTTAGTTGGCATGTCTCCTTAGACTCCTCTTGGCTGTGAAGGTTTCTTAGTATTCCCTTGTTTTTGGTGACCTTGACAGTTATGAGAGTGTGGTCAATTATTTAAATAGAATGCCCATCTATTAGAATTTGTCTGATTTTTTAAAAGAGAATTAAACAGGATTTGGGGTTTTAGGAAAGAAGACCACAGGTATAAACTGTCATTCTTGTCATTCTATATCAAGAATCATAAATATTGACATTGATGTCAGTTACTTGGCTGAGGTAGTATTTGTCATCTTTCTCCAATGGAAAGTTACCCTCCTCCTTCCCTCCCTCCATACTGTACTATTTGGAAGGAAGTCACTATGCACAGCTCCCGCTTAACTAAAAAAAATTTTGAACTATCCAAAATGGATCAAGTAATTTATTTTGAATGAAGTAGATTAAAATGTTGGGCTGAGATTAAGGATCAAATTCATGAGCTTTACTACAAATTATGTACAAGTATTCAGGTGTACATGAGATTTTTCTCTGGCTGGCAGGTTGGGTATGTGGCACTATAGCTGCAAAGTGCTATATTGTCCTTTCCTCCTGCTGAGAGCAATTGCTTCCCACAATCTCTGTCTTACTCAATTCTGTAGTAAGACAGGGACGCTTGGTCTCAAACATGCTTTCTGTAGTAATTTTAAGAAAACTGATTTATTTGCTTAATTGATTTGTCTGTATAATTAATGCTTCTCTCTTTTTTAAGGTTGTGTTGCTTTCTGCTGCCATGCTAATCAATATGTTGGAAGTTATCAAGAAGTTCATGAGAAAGCCAGTTTCAAATTCTGAAGAAAAACGAAGAGGCAACCGTTGGACATGTCAGTGTTTTACAGAAATTTTGGAATAGGGTAATATTTTTGTCATTCGTACACATAAATGTACCTTCTCTAAGGTCTGTACTAAAATTTCAGAAACTAGTATCATGTCTTGGTATTTGAAATAAAGCTAGCAGAGTAAGCACAAGAATCAAAAAATAGCTGAACAGCTGTAACAGAAGAAAAACTGAGATAGACCTCTTCTAAGACACCCAAATTCCTACCTTCTAAGAGTTGGTATAATAATATCTATACTTAGGCATGATTAATAGAATGAGTGGTCTCTTCCAGTGGTAGGGGTGAAAGTTAGAAATCAGATAGCCCTTCATTCCCACTATGATGGAAATTAACATTTCCTCTCTGAAAAAACATAAGAAAAGTAATTATATTCACTTTGTGACAAATGAGAGACTAACAATCAGGCCATTCTTTGTAGAACACAGGAAAAAGGTATACTGGCTTCTAGAAAATGCATGTTGGGGATTTTAGTTTTTGATCTGATAAGAGCTGTTCTTCCCTAGTATTATTACTAATTAAGATGTTGTTGATATCTAGTTATTTCCATAGAAAACTGAAGCAGGATCTAGTTACAATGTAGCCATGAAGTGCTTCATTGTGTTTTCCCCTGCTCAAAATAAAACTGTTACCTTCCAGGCCCTGCCTGCCTTGGTGCCCTAGCAGCAGGGATGCTTGGTCGCATACATGCCTACCAATATGAACACTGACTTGGCAAGTGACTCTGAAGAATCAGGATTTGTTAATATTTTGTAGGTGGTAACAGAAGGAAAAAGATGCTATCAGGAGACAATTCAAATAAGGGAAAAACTATTTTGATTGCTCCTGACTTGCTGGTAAGTATTTTAATTTCTTATTTAATTACATTATTTATCTATCAAAGGTTTGTTTGAGAGGAAGATTTATAGTAACCCTGTCATTTGAAGCTGTGGAGGAGTAAAGATCATACACAACTGGCTGGAGTGGCACATGCCTGTAATCCTAGCCCCCTGGGAGGCTGAAACTGGAAGATCCCAAGTTCAAGACTGGCCTCATCAACTTAAAGAGGCCCTAAGGAACTTAGTGAGGACCTGTCTCAAAAAGTAAAAAGGGGATGTAGCTCAGTGCTCAATTGCCTCTAGGTTAAATCCCAGTACCAAAAAACAAAACAAAACTAAATTAAACTAAACTGTACCATTTCACGTAATTCAGTACTATTTTATGCCATACAAGAGCATGCAGTAGTTGCTTTTTGAATACATACTGTCATATGGCAGATTTTTTATTTTTATGTACAAATTCAATCTATGGTTATAAACTGTGATCACTACTTGTGAAAATTATATTCTCAGTTGAAAATCTGTTATGTGCTTTGAATTCCTTGCTCTTATTTTGATGAAGTAAATTCACATTTTGGTTTTCAAGGTGATTTTTGTCAGCCAGATAACCTTGAAAATCAGGCAAATAAATCAGGAAAATAATCTTATCACCTTACAACAAGATAAGATTTATTTAAATTATACTTGGCAGGATTCTGGTTGGTGAGCATATAGTGGGAAAGCAAATGTGAAATGTAGCCCAGATTTTGGACTTTATAATGTTGATTTGGAGAGGTAAAAAAATTAAAGATGCTGTTAGATCTGATTGTCTTTAGCTTACATGTAAGTCTTTTATTTTGTTTTTAAGTTACATTGCTCCTATTTTGTGTTTTCTTAACAATTCCTATATATTTGGATCTTAGCATTTTCTGATAGCAGTTCTCTTGACTTTGTCTTAGTTCTAGTGGCTTTATCACCAAATAAATTAAATTGTACCTTGTTACTAATGTAAAAATGACTTTAAAAAAATACAGTTGATAATAGTAAGTGACAAGGTGGTAGTCAGACAATGTCATTGTCCTGATTTAGATTCACATGTGAAACAGAATGCTGTTTGAATAAAGAATGGTCAGTATTTGATTTGTTTTTCTCTTGATTTGGTTATTTTATATTTTATTTATGTGATTTAGATTCACATGTAAAACAGAATGCTGTTTGAATAAAGAATGGTCAGTATTTGATTTGTTTTTCTCTTGATTTGGTTATTTTATATTTTAACTTGCTCCAACAAGGACATTTTTCAATCATTGTGCTGTTTTGATAGAGAGCTGTGGTGGCAAACATATTTCAATCATTTATGTTACGGTGTATGTGGTGATTTGAGCAGAGAGCAGTCATAAATATGGGTCAGACTAATAAATCTTTAGAGGTTTTCCTTATTGGAAAAAGTTTAAAGTTCTGTACCAAAGCTATCCAACAGAATGTTCTATGATGATGGAATGATCTTTATCTGCACTGTCTATTACAGTAGTGACAGATTACATGTGAATATTGAAATATGGATAATGCAATGGAGGAACAGAATTTTCTATTTTATTTAATTTTAATTAATTTAAATTTGAATCTCCATAAGTGGTTATTGACTGATATATTGGACAACATAGTCCTAAACAATAGTTAACATTCCAGAGTTAACAGTTGCAAAACTATGTCCAAATGGATTATATAACTCTTCCTTTTGTTTTGTCCCTGACCTTGACATCTGTCCCAGGGTGACATCCACACTTGATTTTAGTATGGGCTTTAATTTTAAAACTGCAAACCCAATACTGTTATCTACTTTAAAAATAGTAATGCTCAAGATACCTGATAAAAATCTCATTTTTCAGCCAAATGAGTCTTGAATGCTTTCATACTAACTATAAAAATCTTTTCTTATTCTCTAGATTTTTTTGGGGTGGTGGTGGTGTTGTAGCACCAGGGTTTGAACTCAGGGGGCACTTGACCACTGAGCCACATCCCCAGCCCTAATTTGTATTTTATTTAGAGATAGGGTCTCACTGAGTTGTTTAGGGCCTCGCTAAATTGCTGAGACTGGCTTTGAACTCTTAATCCTCCTGTCTCGGCCTCCTGAGCCACTGGGATTACAGGCGTGCACCACTGCACCAGGCTTCTCTAGATATTTTTATCAATGTCTGGTGCTCCAATTAAAATCACTCCTTATACAATTTTGGCAAATAAGCAGCCATTGATGGTTAACAAGTAGCTCATATTGTTCTGTAGTTCATGTAGTACTTGATAAAATTCTGATTAATAGTATCTTTTGTTCAGATTTGGCAGTGGGAATCAATTTGAGAAGAAAGCTGTAACCATAAAATTAAAGACAAGAGGATTCTTTGTGACATTGAGGTTTTCTACAATATTATAGTGTAGAAAATGCCAATAACCATAGCTGATCTTATTTCATTTCTGGGATGAGATAGTTTTAAATTAAATGCTCATTGTCGCTAAACAGTTGATCACAACATGAGTTGTACTTCTTTCTTTGGGAATATTTGAATTTTGTTTTAATGCTGATAGTGGATCAGAAATAAAGATTTTGATACCAAAGCAACTATCACTATGATTTCATGTGAGGAAATTCACTGGTTTTATCATTTATTAAGACTATCATGGTTGGGTATAAGAGATGAGATCTGCCTTAGCAGGTAGCTCAGTGGTAGAGCACTTCCCTAGCACACATGAGTCCCTGGATTTGATTCCTGGCACCAAAAAAAAAAAAAACCAAAACAAAAATCCAAAAATGGGGCCTATAAAAATCTTGCTTAGAAATTTATTTACTGGTTTTATTGGATGTTTTCTATTACTTAGTAATACACTTATAGTATAAAAGATATGTGCTGTGTAAAATCAGCCAATTATGTAATACTAGTGTGTTTGTTTGCCTTTACTGTGTTAGTCATTAGGCTGAGTAGAACAAACTTTAAAATGATTTTTAAGGAAAAAAATTGAATTCATTTTGTATGGTATTTTGTCTTTAATGTAGAAAAGCAAGTATTAAGTGTAAACTAAAAGCTTTTTGTTACATTCCAGCAACAATCATATTAACTTTAGTTAAATCCCAGAAAAATTGTCATACTATATGTTAAACATTCAGTAAATTACATAAAATATATTTTTCTCATTCCTGAAAGAATTATACTTTTTTCCATAACTCCATATTTTCAAATGAAGATGAAACAGAGTTCCATAGTAAATATTTTATTCCAGTTACAAAATTTCATACTAATGGGACATTTCATTAAAAAGTTCAATAGTTTTAAGTTACCTGCTGCCTGGCAGTAGCATAGAGACTGATCAATGCAGGTGTTCATAAGCGTCTGCCAGTCCTTATCTCCTTCTTAAAAGAAAAAGGAAGCATTTACATATATATTTCTCCCTCATCTTGTTAGCAACATTTCTTGTACATGGAAGGTAGCTACTAACAGCAAGGTTTTCTGTGTTAATCAGTTGAAGTTATTTTTCTATAACAAAACATGGAGTACTATAGTTGTCCTATAACAGAAACAGTGGCATTGAATGTGATTTTTAAAATTTTTAATACACTATATTTAGAATATTTTAGGCTTAGAAAAAGATTGAGCAGAAAGTACAAAGATTTCCCCTAAACTCCCTTGTTGGGAGCTGCCACATAGGAGCTGAGTGCCCCCTACCTTTAAATGATGGAAATGTGGAGACTGGCTTCCCTGACTGGGAAGCAGATGGATCCCCATTTCTGCTCAGCAGAGGAACCCCGCTTTGGGAGTGGGCGTTACCCAGTGGGGGTAGGCTGGCCCTTGTAACCTTACCCCTCTGCCTTATATGAATAGAATGTTTTTTGAACAGCCTCCCCCAATAAAACCCGGGTTCAAGGTGTGCTCCCTCTCTTTCTTGCCTGCCTTGCCTCCTTTGTGGGAGCTGGGTCAGAGTGGCATAACAGAACCCAAAGAGAAAGGTATTTTCTCTGTCTGTGTGTCATTATTTTGTACTAGCCCAGTTCTCCTTGAGTGACCCTGACTAATTTAGTCTTGTGTTGCGATGCTCCCTGTTCTCACACATGCATTGCAGCCCTCACAATCTCCTTGCACCAGAGTGGTATATTTGTTGCAGTCAGTGAATCTACATTGACACATCTTTATCACCTAAACTCATTGTTCATATTAGGGAACATTCTTGATGTTGAAACCCTGGGGCTTTAGATAAATTTATAATGACATTTATCTTCCATTATGGTACCATGCAGAATATTTTCACTGCCTTAAAAATTATCTTACTCTATTCATCCCTCTCGTTTCCCCAAGTCCCTGGCAGCCACTGAACTTTTATTATCTTCATTGTTATATAGTTGGAAATATATAGTATGTAGTCTTTTCACATACTATATATTATCTTAGCAATATGCTAAGCTTAGCATATTCATTGAAACATAGCAATATGCATTTAAACTTCCAATATGCTTCTTAGCAATATGCTAAGCTTAGCATATTTATTGAAACAGCAATATGCATTTAAACTTCCTTCATGTCTTTTCATTATCTGATAGCTAATTTCTTTTTCATACTAAATAATATTTCATTGTCTGGATATTTCAGGGTTATCCATTCACCTACTGAAGAACATTTTGGTTGCTTTCAAGGGTTGGCAATCATGAATAAAACTTATACAAACATGTACAGATGCTTATCTAGAAATAGGTTTTCAATATCTTTGGATACGTAATAAGGAAAGTGATTGTTGAATCATATGGAAAGAGTATGCTTGGTATTTTAAGAAACTACCAAACTGTCTTCCAAAGTATCTGTACCATTTTGCACTCCCCACTAACATCACATGAGAATTCCTACCACTCCACATTTTCTCCAGCATTTGATATTGTCAGTGTTCTATGATCCTTATATTTTCCTACTCACAATTACTTATCAACCTGTATCTTGACCACAGTTTAAAATTTATCAAAATAACTGCTCTGATATGAGTGGATTTCCACCAGTTGTTTCCATCAGTATCACCTAGAAAATAATATGTTTATGAATTTATGATGAGAGCAACCCCTTGTCCTTTCTTGGTGTTGACATCTACCTTTCTTCATCGTGGAACTATTGTTATGAAAAGACAGATGCTAGAATCCTTGGGAGTAAAATATTAATTAAAAGCCATAAACCATCTTCAGTAAGTCAAGGTAAAAAAGAGATCCTAATAAATAAAACAAAGGGGGTGACATCTCCCCTGATGTCCACTCCCTACAGAGATTGGAATGCTGGTGGAGATAAATACATACAGATAGGACAAAGAACATCTTATAAATTTTAAATATGTTGTATTACATAATTTGCTAGATGCCTTGATGGCCCTGTGTTTTAGCCTATTTTGCCTTCTATAACAGAAAAATATATACTGGGTGGCTTATAAAGAGCCAAAACTTATTTATCACAGTTCTGAAGGCTAGGAAATCCAAGATCAAAGGACTGGCAGATTTGGTATCTAGTGAGGGCCCACTTCCTGATTCATAGATAGCCCTTTTCCTGCTATGTCCTTACATGGTGGATAAAGAACAAGGGAACTTTCCATGGTCGCTCTTATTGGGACACTAGTCCCATTAATAATTGTGGAACCCTCATAACTTAGTCAACTACCAAAGATCCTACCTCTTAAAACCTGACATGGAAGGTTATGTTTTCAAATCTAGAGTGACACAATATCTAACTTGTATCATTTCACCCATGACTGGCAGCTATCAAGAATACAAACAACAATAGTGTTGGTGAGGATGTGGGGAAAAAGGCACACTCATACATTGCTGGTGGGACTGCAAATTGGTGCAGCCAATTTGGAAGGCAGTATAAAGATTCCTTGGAAAACTTGGAATGGAACCAACATTGGACCCAGCTATCCCACTCCTTGGCTTATACCCAAAGGACTTAAAAACAGCATACTATAGAGACACAGCCATATCAATGTTTATAGCAGCACAATTCACAATAGCTAAATTGTGGAACCAACCTAGATGCCCTTCAGTAGATGAATGGATAGGGAAACTTTGGTATATATACATAATGGAACATTACTCACTATTAAAAGAGAATAAAACCGTGGCATTTGCAGGTAAATGGATGGAGCTGAAGAATATAATGCTAAGTGAAGCAAGCCAATCCCAAAAAACCAAAGGCCAAATGTTTTCTTTGATATGAGGATGCTGACTCATTATGGAAATGGTGGGGGTGGGGGTGGGGGGTGGGGAGGGGGGAGCATGGGAGGAATGGGGGAACTTTAGATAGTGCAAAGGGGAGGGAGGGGAAGGGAGGGAGCAAGGGGGTAAGAATGATGGTGGAATGAGTTAGACATCATTACCCTAAGTACATGTATGAAGACACGAATGGTGTGAAAATACTTTGTGTACAATCAGTGACTTGAAAAGTTGTGCTCTATATGTGTAATATGAAATGAATTGCATTTTGCCATGGTATATAATAAATTAGAATAAATAAATAATTTAATAAAAAATAATTAAAAGGATAAAAAAATACATTCATTACATTCTAATAGTCCCCCAAATCTTTACCCACTCTAACATCACTTCTAAATTCTAAAAAGTCTCATCTGAATATCTAAATTCAGTATGGGTGAGAATCAAGATGCAACTCATCCTGAGGAAAATGGCTTTCCAGTCATGAACCTCAGAAACTAAACAAGTTCTGTGCTTCCAAAGTACAATGGTAGGACAAGCATAGGATGATCATTTCCATTCTTCAAAGGGAAAGGGGTAACAGATCTCAAGTATATCCAAAATTAAGGGCAAACTCCATGAGATGAGATCTTAAGCCTCAAGGATAGTCCTCTTTGGCTAGATGCTCTGTATTCAGGCCCAGCCCACCAGGAAGGAGACCTTGCCTTCCAGTCTTGCTGGGGTGGTAGTCTAGCCCCCAGATTTCCATCAATCAGGGATTGTGCTCCACAGCTCTTAGTTTCCCTTAATTCTTAGCTTCTGCCAAATCTCTGTCTCTTCAAGGCTTACAGAGCTTGCAGAACTTGCAAGACTTATAAGGCTTGCAGAGGGCCAGTTTGAGACCAGAGGAAAAAAATGTTGTTACTTTTATATTCAAGCTGCTGTGGGACCTAAATGGCTAGCTATCTTATCTGCTTTTATACTCCAGGACTCTGCTTTCTTAACAAGTTCCTCCCTAAACACTATAGCACAGGAAGGAAAAATGGAATGATCTCATATATACAATCCTTCTTTACCTTGAGAATCTTTTTTTTTAATATTAAAGTTCTTTTTTTTAGAGAGAGAGAGAGAGAATTTTTTAATATTTATTTTTTAGTTTTTGGCAGACACAACATCTTTGTATGTGGTGCTGAGGATTGAACCCGGGCCGCACGCATGCCAGGTGAGCGTGCTACCGCTTGAGCCACATCCCCAGCCCAAACCTTGAGAATCTTTACCTGAGGATTTTAGCAGTCTCACATTCTTTAGATATCTAAAGAATCTGAGCCAAAAAGTCTACCTTAATCTTATAAAGATGTTTTTTTTTTTTTTGATATGAGGATGCTGACTCATAATGGCCAAGACCAAATCCAGTATGGCTACTCAAAATGCTCCTTTACTAGAGTAATTAGAGCCATGTCATGTTTCGGGGGACTCCTGTTTTCTTTGTGTTTTTTTTTTCTATATTTTTGAGCTCATGGTTATGGTAAATTCACATTTGAGCCTGCATGCTTTGGATCCAGTTTCCATGTTAGGGCTGTAGCTCTGTTTCTCTTGCCTAGCATGCATGAGGTCCTGGATTAGGCTCTGGGTTTGATCCTGAGCTCTGGGGGAGAAAAAAAATTGTCATCTCAGTGGGATTTTGAAAACAAACTGAGGTACATATGTTCATCTTTCTAGTTTTGTTCTTATAGAAAACTGATACAGAGTAAGGAACTATCCTCCCCTGGCCCCAGGCTGGGAAAAGTTTTAATAAGTTGTTAGCAAGATAAAATTAGAATATTGATTTCTATTAGTCTAGTATTTCTTTCACTCCACCTGTAGTGGCCGATGCCTAAAACCTTCATTATAGCTTACTAAATTGAGGTTAAATCATGTTTGCTTTTAATTGCCATTCATTCCCATCTCCCATCTCTTATCATTGTGTTTCTGAAGTTCATTTGTGTATGCTTATATTGGTTCTTGTTCTCTATATTCATTTGAGAGCCAGAATAAGTGTGAGAGCACCTGATGGAATCATTTTCCTTCATGAGTCCACTCAGAGAGTCTTGGATTGACTAAGAAAGAGGAGCCTGGTGTCTCTCTCTTGAAATACTGATATTATGTATTGATGGAGTATCTACCTGTGGATGACTCTACAGAGCAAAGGTACCTGCCCTTTTAAAATTTTGCTGTATGAAACAAGTTGTTTTGCTATGGGCAAGTTATAAATAAATTGATATGGGGGCTGAGGATGTAGCTCAGTGATGGATCACTTACCTGGCCTATGTGAGACCCTGGGTTCAATCCCTGATATGTCAGAAAAACAAATTAAAAAGTATATGGAATTGGTCTTAAGTGGTATTTGGTTCCCTTTCCCTTTTCTGTTCTTCATTTTATAAATGAGAACACAAATTTGAATGACTTTCTTAATGTCACTTAGTTAATGAGAAGCAGAGCTGACACTTAGAAATTCTCTTCTGACTCCCTACCCTGTGCACTCCTTCAGAAAATGACTCCATCCTGAGAAATTATTTTTGAAACTTATTTCTACCAAAGGCAGATGTATGACAAATGGGATCTTAATAGAGTGCTCATGTCTTCTCTCTTCTCCAATTTTCACTGTAATTAAAAGCTTGCTCGGTAGGATTTCATTATTCAGTTGTCTTAAATTGAAGTATATATGCTCTTTTTTCAAAATTTTTTGCCTTAATTTCTGTGAATGCCATCATGACCTTATTTTGAGATTGATACGTAACATTTCTTTACATTTCCTTCTTTGTAGCTATATCCAGATCTCATTATGCATCAGAAAAATGAAAAAAAAAAGAGGAAAATTCTATGGAGGAAAAGGAACCCGCTTAGATTTTTCTGAGAAATGGAATACTGGGTTTGGAGGCTTTAAGAAGTTCTACTTTGATCAATACTTATGCATTCATAAGAGGGGAATCACCTGGTTTCCCTCCTAAGTGGGAGTGTACAGAGCTGATTCATGACATGCCCTTGTCAGAACTTCATTCTAGTAAAACATTCACTTCAGAAACTGAAAAAGAAATTATGACTCTGAATCAAGGAAAATTGGACAAGCACTGTCAGTGATGACAGAGTAAAGCCATCAGTGACTGGAGCAGAAAAATCTGTGAGTAGTGTAGATGGGCCTGTGTCTGAAGAGAGTGTTCACAATGAGAACTCCTACCAGATGGAGGATAGATCTTTCAAGCAGAACACTCTTAGTTCTAAGTTGCTGGACCACTCTCACTGTAAAAGTCCACTGGAAGCTCCCCTGGTGATCAGTGAGCACAAACTAGAAAATCAAGGAGGTGGGAAGAATAATCCAAAAGCATCTCCAGTGGACGATGAACAGCTTTCACTCTGCCTTTTGGTAAGCACTCTTCCTTTATTCTCCCCCAACCTCTGGCCTCACTAGCTGTCCATTAGCTTTTCTTAGAAGAATCCTCTTTTCCCCTCGAATATGTGGCTTTCCCTTCAACCACTTGGATATTTTCTTAAGACCTTTTATATTGCTGTATTATGTAGAGCTCCACAAATTATTTTATCAATTGTGATTGCTTGATGGACATTTAACATTTATTTATAATTGTTTTTTCTATAAATGAAATTCTTGGTACTTACACATTTCTTTCTGTAAGTTAAGTTCCTGGTATTAGAATTGCTGGGAAAAGAATATTCACACTTAAATTTTTAAGAGAATTGTTGAATTACATTCCAAGAAGTTTTACCAGTATTATAGACCATATGAGAGTTTTAATTTGTCATTTTAAAGTTTGGACATCTTTTTATGTGTTGAACATATTTTTATTTGTGCATGGTTTTTCTGTGTCTGTTTTTCTATTAGAATGTTCCTATTTTATTTATTTAATATATAAGAAGGTCTTAGGAGACAATATGGCAGTTAGCAGTCTTTGATCCATTCCCCTACTTGAAATTTGAACATATTTTTATTTGTGCATGGTTTTTCTGTGTCTGTTTTTCTATTAGAATGTTCCTATTTTATTTATTTAATATATATAAGAAGGTCTTAGGAGACAATATGGCAGTTAGCAGTCTTTGATCCATTCCCCTACTTGAAATTTATCCTAGATATAAAAGAGTACTAATATGCTTATATAAGGGTATTAATACCCTTATATGAACTTATATTAAAAAACTGAAAACAACCAAAACAGGTTTCTATTGAAACACATATAAATTTAGGCACAATTAGATCATGCTAAGTTAAATATACCAATCCCCCAAAACCAAAGGCTGAATGTTTTCTCTGATAAGTGTATGCTGATCCATAGTGGGGAGCAGAGGTAGGGAAGAATGAAGAAACTTTGGATTGTGCAGAGGGGAGTGAAGGGAGGGGTCGGGCAGTGGGGTTGGGAAAGATGGAGGAATACATTATTACCCTATTACATGTATGATTACACTACTGGTGTGATTCGGCATCTTGTACAGCCAGAGGAATGAGGAGTTATGATCCATTTGTGTACAATATGTCAGAATGCATTCTACTTTCACATATAATTAGAACAAATAAAAAAATTTTAAAGACATTTTGACACATTTAGGAAATGATATACATCATACAACTGTTTAAGAACATATTTTAGGGCTGGGGGTATAGCTAAGTGGTAGAGGGAGTGCCTAGCATATGTTAGACCCTGGGTTCAATCCCCAGCACCACTAAATAAATAAGCTTGGTTTGTATCTTGATACTGAAAGATGTCTATACAAAATTTAAAAAGCAAGCTAAAAAAGTAGAGGGCTAACAAATCATTTATTTATTTAGGTCCTGGGGATTGAATCCAGGGTGCTTTACCACTGAGCTACATCCCCAGTCCTTTTTATTTTTTATTTGAGACAGGGTCTCACTAAGTTGCTGAGTTTGGCCTCAAACTGAAAAATCCTCTTGCTTCAGCCTCTTGAGTCACAGGAATCACAGGTTTGTGACACCATGCCTTGAAGCAAATCTTTAAAAAAGAACTATTTCTGTTGTTTATATTGTCTTAGAATAAAAATGAATTTTCTTAATAAAAGGTTAGCAGAACCATAATTATTTTACCACAAAATACTAATCAACTTTTATAAATGTAACATTTCAAACTATGAATATGCATGTAATAAAACTGTAGCATGACCTGTGGAAGTAGGAATTCTTACAGAATACCCATTTAGTGACATACACTCTAATTTATTATTTAGCAGGCTAAGGGAGAAAAATCATGGCATCTTAGTAAGTCTTAAAAAGCCTGTTTATGAGACTCAGCTTCCCTTGAGTTTAAATCTTTTAGAACACTAGAAATAGCTAAGCATTGTGGTGCATACCTGCAATCCAAGCAACTTGGGAGGGTGAGACAGGAGGATCACAAATTTGAGACCAGCCTCAGCAACTTAGCATGATCCTGTCTCAAAATAAAAAATTAAAATGGTTGGGGATGTAGCTCAGTGGTAAAGCCCCTCTGGGTTCAACCCCCAGTACAGTACCACCAACAACTAGGATTCAAAGGAAATGTCCTTCACTTAGTAAAGAATATTTGTCAGAAACACATAAAATTTCCAGGTTTAAGAGGATGGAGTCAAATACATGGAACCTGTTCTTCTTACCCACTTCATAGAAATTATGAAAAATATACAAAGCACATGTATCTCCATGCCCCCAGATGAGGAGCATTTTGGTGAATGAGAAACTCAGAAGCTTCCACAGGCAGAAAATAAAGGGAAGGTCCAGAGGGGCAGAAGGAAAATCAGTGTGCAGAAATGTGCTTATTTCCTGGAGTGGATGTAAGGACAGACACATATTAGAAGGCTGAATAGTTGGAAAATTTCTCTCTACCTGCGCCACATATTGGCAAAGCAGACCACCAATGTCAAATCAAATAAGAACAGGAGATAGGACATTTGCCCCCATCTCTGTAACACATGCCAAGTATCACCACTCCCTCTGAAAGCAGTCCAGGACAGAGCAACAGCTACTGCCCATCACAGCCCCTTCTCCTCAGCAAGTACTCAAGTAGAGATAAGCTGCTTGCGAGATAATAATTGTGAGATAAGCTCACAATCTTATCAATCTGAAAAGAGTCAACCCAGTCAAAGAGACAAATTTACCACATGAGAGAAATGAACCTGAATAATCAGGATTAATAGAACAATCAGAATAGGAAACATGAAGGGCCATAGGAACAGCAGATACTCCCTGAACTGACTTCTGTAGGATTAGCCAGAATTGCATTCCATGGAACACTAAATGCTGGTTCTACCATAACTGTCACACTCCTTTCAGTTAATTTATGTGTTTGTTTAGTTGTAGTCATGGGAAACTTATTGCCTCCCCCCATCCCTCCCAGGAAACAGGCTTTTCTGAACCTAGAACAGACAGGGAAGCCCATAAAAAGTAGCAGAAAATATATTTATAAGGATTAAACAACCGTGGTGGTCATGGCACTCCCAACAGGGGTGTGAGTGAGGGCTCAGCCCTGTGAGGCCTCCAAGTGGGGCTCACATCCTGGCATCACTGGGTGGGATGGGGCCTCCTGCTACAGCACTGGGCTGATGGGAAGATAAACACAGAGTCAGAACATGGGGCTCTCCCTAACTTCCACTCTAGAGCTCACAGTCAAGTCCCTGGGCCCCTGGAAAGAGGACAAAGGAGAGGGCTGACACCACAAGTCACTGAAAGGGCCCTTGGGGGGCACTGTGGATTACCCAGCCCACTGCACTCCTAATGCTCCACTCCATATGTTTCACATGGTACTGAGTAAAGATTTCCAAAAAGAAAAAAAAAAGAATCTCCTTTAAAACATTATAAATTACTGGACTAGTCTCAGTCCTCATTAATGAAAAAGGAAGTTAAGGGCCTAGCAGTGCCATCTTTTCTCTTTGTCTATCCAGGAACACCTGAGTGTGTGCTGAAGCCCTGTGACCTGGACCCTGTGCCTTCCAGGTCCATAATCCTGCTTTTTTTTTTTTTTTTTTTTTTTTTTTTTTAGAGAGAGAGAGAGAGAATTTCAATATTTATTTTTCAGTTTTCGGCAGACACAACATCTTTGTTTTTTATGTGGTGCTGAGGATCGAACCCGGGCCGCATGCATGCCAGGCGAGCTTGCTACCACTTGAGCCACATCCCCAGCCCCCATAATCCTGCTTCTTAGGCTCCAAGTGCTTCAGCTCCAGGACTAACCCCACCTCAGGAGCTTCCCCAACACATGTGCAACCCACAGACACCCCTCTTCCAATACACACCTGCTACTACACCTCACCCTCTAGATAGCTGTAGCCTCGCCACTCCCTGGGGGTCCCTGTCCACATGAGTCAAAATCCATAGTTTGAAAGTTGGGCCCAGGGAGGTGTGTAGGATGATGTGCTGGGGAGTATCTGGGTGACTGCAGGGCCCCCATTGGAACCCACTCAGTCCCCCCACACAGCTTCTGACTGGTACCTGGGGAGCCACAAGCCAAATGCAAAGGGTCACTACCACCTTGGCCTGGACTCCCTGACCACCCTCACCCTCAGCTTGGAAGGTACAGAGCCTAGGGCTGTCAGCAAGGAGCCTCATCCAGGCTGAAGTTCCCCTCTACCTCATTTTTTGGGGGACAAGACACTAGAAAGACAAGAAAGGGAACTTCCCAGAGGCTCCCAGGGCACCCTGGAAAAAACCCTAAAAGAAAGGAACAGTGAATATCAGAGTCTGGAAGCTGGAGCAAGGGACCAGGTTAGAAGAGCCAGCTTCACCCCACCCCACCAGCCCCAGGGTCCACCATTTGAGCCTCTGGTTCACCAACCCACTTGGATCCCAATGGTGTGTGGAAGGTCACATAGCAATTATTGACACAGCCCTTATCAAATGGGTTGTCCCCTTGAAGGAATTGGCCCTGGAGAGAGACAAGGATGGGAAGAGGATCTCAGAAGCAGTAGGACTGGGCAAATCCATCACCCAGAGACCCTTCCTAAGTTGGTCAGCTAATCCAGGGCTCAACCCAGGCCTGCAGCAAGTCTCCAAGGCTAGGGAAGCCCAAGAGTGACCCAGGGCCTCCTGCCTTCCTGGGCTCCTAGGAAGAGTGACTTCCCTGACCCACTTGTGAACAGCTCTCCCCAGACAGTGCTGACACTGCACCCACCTCTCCTGCCTTCTCAGGGCTCCCTCATCACTTTGTGCCTCCCTTTGCAGGATCCTTGCTCTGTCTCCTTGGCCACACAAGTCCTCTCACCACGTCTTTCAAGATACCTATAAGCTCTTCCTTGTGCTGCACAACTGCTCCAAGGACAGTGTCACCACCCTGCTCCCACTTCACTTTCCCATCTCTTATTTTTTCCTAAACATGTGCCATCATTGAATTTCACTATCTGAGAGAGCAGTGGCAGTAGGGGATGGCCAATCATAGTTTTCTAGACAAAAATCACATGGCCCAGGAAAATCTGGGTTGAGAGAAGCCTGATACCCCGATCCCTCTGAGGATAAAGAGAAGAAGAAAAGGCAGCAGGAAGTTGGGCATAAGATAGGGCAAGTACACAGAGCAGTAAAGGTTAAGCTCAGAGGACAAATCCTCCTTTGGACACTTGTCTGGCTTCTCCTTTCATTCCACTTTCTCCTTCCCCCGACTCCATCCATTGGCCTCACCCTTTGCTCCCCTGTAGACCAAGTTGAGTTTCATGCCACTTAATAAGCTTTAGTTAGCAAATATTCTGTCACAATGGGAAGTGGTCCAATAGCACGTTTTCCACCCCTAACTTCCTATGGCTCATGCATGAAGACTTTGATCTTCAACACTTTGTTCCACTAGAAGGAACTAGGATTCCACATCAGGACAGCTCTGGAATATCCCACAATGTCCAAAAGCAGCATGAACCATTGTGCTCTATGAGGTTCTGCCTCTTTTAAGGTGTTCACAGCACTTAACTAGTATCTGGCCAGGTACAGTGGCACATACCTGTAATCCCAGTGATTTGGGAGGCTGAGGCAGGAGGATTGCAAGTTCAAGGCCAGCCTCAGCAACTTAGCAAGGATCTCAGCAATGTACAGAGATTCTACCTCAAAACAAAATATAACAAGGAGTGGGGATGCAGCTTCAGTGGTAAAGTACCCCTGGGTTCAATTCCTATTACCAGAAAAAATTAATTAACAGCAGAGCATTAAAAAAATCAGAATTTTTTAAATTTGAAGAAAGAATTTTTGATTAGGTGTTTATAAAGTATAGAGAATGTTGATTGTACATAAGGTCTAGAAAAATCCTTAAAGGAATAATAATAATATCTAGTAAGAACTAAGCTGTAAATTTGAATACCTTTCTCACCCCACATGGAACCCTATTAGACACAAATAGAGTCCAACAGCTCTGAAGCACCCAGACCAGCCTCTCTAACTGGCTCCATTGCTGGGGCTCCTGCTCCAATTCTGTGTCTCAAATTACCTCACAATCCACAGGACCAAAATCAAGTGGCATCTTCTTCTTGCCCCTTCTTCTGCCCAACTTCCTGCTGCCTCTCCTTCTTCCCCTTATCCTGGGAGGGATCGGGGCATCAAGCTTCTCTCTTCCTTTCTCTCTTTCCTCCTATCCTCAAATGTTCTTTTGTTTATTGTTTCACTCATTTATTCAGATTCCTTTCTTTTGTATGCTGGGGATTGAAGAACCCAGGGCTTTGCACATGCAGAGCACACACCCTACCACTTGGATACACCCCAGCCAGAAATATTTCAAGGCATCACAAGTGCCTCAGTCAAGCCAGGCATGAAGGTGAATGTCTGAGATCCAAGGGACTTGGGAGACTGAGGTAGGAGGAAGGCAAGTTCAAGACCAGTTTTAGCAACTTAGTGAGACCCTGTTTCAGAGTATAAAATAGAAGGGACTGGGAATGTAGCTAAGTGTTAGAGTGCCCCTGGGTTTCATTCCCAGTAGCAAAATAAATAAATAAATAAGTAAACAAAGTCTGATCACTGCATTGGGGGTTGAAAGCACACTGCAAAGAGCATGGCCAGCCTACTTTCAGGGTGCTGAGGCAACTACAACATAAGACCTTGAGAATTGTGGAGAATGACCAGAGTAGAGGGGAGAGGGGATTGTTGAGAGCCACATCCAAAGGGGCCCCAGCAAACTTCCAGCTGCCAGCAAACTTCCAGCTGCTGGCTGATGATTGGCTCACAGCGGCCCCAGCAACATCTAGCTGATTGGCTCCTCTGCGGTGATGTTCATTGGGCTGTTTCCCCGCCCTTCAGACTGCCAGCTGATGATTGGTTCACAGCAGCCCCTGCAACATCTAGCTGATTGGCTCCTCCACGGAGCTGCTCATTAGGGGACTTCTTTGGCTCCGCCCACACGACCCAGCCAATCAGCCTCAAGAGCAGGAGGATTGTGGGAGGTGGTGAGGTTTGTGTGGGGGTGAGAGGCTTGGGGAAGCCGGTGGTGGCAGTTGGGCTCTGAGGGTTTTTCCTGAGGAGCTGTTTTGTTTGGCGTTTGTAGTTCTAAAAATAAAGTTAGTTTCTTTTGACAAGTGGCTCCTGAATTGTGCCCAGCCAGACTGCGGCAGGGGATATCATAGGAAAAGAGGAGTCAAGGCAGCCCACAGCACCCAGGTACATGCAGAGAAGAAGCCCAGAGAGTTAAGTACTAAGACATGCAAGAGGGCTATTCCCGCTACTTCATCTTTCAGAGGTTGGGTCCAGTGCAGAAAGAGTAGTCTGAAGACTGTCTGCTGGCTTTGGCCATTGATGAGAGCATCTCATGACAACAAGGGAAGGGTCTGGTCTGATGTGGGCCAGGAAGTGAAGGATAGAGCTAGTGAGCAAGGTCAACCTTGAAAGTTCCAAGAACAGTACAATATGTGCACCATAATCTATATACTTTTCTATATATATGTGATATGTCAAGCAAAAATGAAGATTACTATGACACCCATATATTATTCAGCTAAGTTCATCAATTTTAACATTTTGCTACAAATAGCAAATTCTCTATAACCACCATACTAATATCACTTTGAGGAAATTTGATATTGACATGAAACTATTATCAGTTATGTAGACCATTTTGAATTTTCGTAAATCCATTATAGCTGGATTTTTAAACAATACAGGATATGATCAAGGATCACGTTACATTTTTTTTTGTCATGATTCTTCAGAAACTTTTAATCTAGAAGGGTTCTCTGATTTTGTTTTTATACAGCACTGACATTGTTGAGGAGTCGTGGACAGTTGTTTTGCAGAATTTCAATGTTTCTGATTGCCTCCTCATGATCTGTTTTAGTCAAAACGTTTTCTGCAGGAATAGGACAGATGATATTGCTTACCTCCTATTGTTTCATGGAGGGAAACTTAACATCTGTTGTCCAGTATAGGTGATGTTGAAGTTTGATCATTCAGTTAGGGTAATGCTGTTTGAGAAGTTAAAGTGCTGTCAGCCAGGTTTCTCCTTTGTGACTTACTACATACAGAAAGAGTCCACTGAGAGAACATTCTAAATAATAATAACTAGAAGGAACAAACCTTTTAGATTCTAGCTAACATATGGTCAACTTTATTTCTTCTATTCTCTTTAGTTTCTTTATAGGAACTATAAGGAACCTCAGAGGGAGAAGACAGATGTAATGGAACAGGAGGGGAAAAGAAAATTTGACAGAACATCGATAAGAGTTTTTCCAAATTTGGCAAAATATATAAATTTACACATTCTAGAAGTACATAGACACCCCCCGCCCAACACAGCCCATATACAAAGAAAACAGATCTGAGTGCATATGAATCAAATGGCTAAAAACTGAATACAAATTTTTTGAAAGCAGCCAGAGAAAAAGGATAAATTACATATAAATAATAATGGTTGGATTCCTGCCAGAAGCAATAGAGGTCAGAAGATAGTGAGAGGGATCTTTAAAGCACTGAAAGAAACTTCTGGTTTTAGCACCAACATGTGAAGAGCTTGGAAGTTGTGACTTCCAGCCTTATAATAAGAACAAATGGAAAATCAGCAACTTTTACATCTCCACCAGAGAACTGAGGTAGCAGGGCACACTGCCACCATGAAATCTGGAGAAAGAGCTGAATCCAGTTCATGGACAGCTCTGTTCCCCTGAAGCAGAAGCCACAGGAGCCATCAACTGGTAGGAACACCTAATGATAATTCTGATAAATGGTTGGTACATTAGTGTGGGAGTGAGAAACTCCTGGGACACAGCCTTAGAGAGCCCCCGCCCCTCAGGCTCTACTCCAGGAACCTTACTAGTTTCTCTTGCTAAAGAGCCAAGGAAGATACCCTTATGGCTCTGGCAGGGGTTGGGGAAAGGTAACCATTGTGAAAAGAGCAACCATTCTCTAGAACAGAAACCTACTCTCCAAGGAAAAGGACTTCACCAGAGCTTTGTCCCATGACAGGGATGGCATTTCTCCTACTCCAGGCTCTTGTCTCATGCAAGGTGCTAGTGGTTGTGGAAAAGTAAGAAACAGCAGTGAAAGTCACACTCCAGAAATGCAAGCTCACTCAACACTATGATCTAATCATAGACCACAGAATCCTTCTTTCCTCTCTACTGTGCCACTATACCAAAAAGCCTCCAGCACAATTCTAGAGAATTACAGCTAAAAGAGTTGAAGACACAAATTCTTTCTGGGCAAGAAATGAACATAAAGACATGATAAAAATCTAAAGTTTTTTGGCCCCTTTGGCTACAGAAAACACGAATTTGTAGTCATATTAGCAGAAAATCTCACCAAATAAATGGCCTGTTTACCTCAGTTCCTATTATTCAATACACTATGTCTGAC
This sequence comes from Spermophilus citellus, assembly GCF_964194105.1. Lineage (NCBI taxonomy): Eukaryota > Metazoa > Chordata > Mammalia > Rodentia > Sciuridae > Spermophilus > Spermophilus citellus. Next base: position 78,408,240 of record NC_138188.1, read on the forward strand.
TTTCAACAACAAAAAAATTATAACGCAGACTAAATGGCAAGAAGAAACAAAGTCTAAGGACATAAAGCAAGCATTAGAATGAGACCCACAGATGATTTAGATGTTGGAATTATCAGATAGGAACTTGAAACAACTATGATTGAGATGCTCAAGGTTACAGCTGAAAAAGAATATTAAAGAAAAGATAATGTCAGCTGAGAGATGGAAACTGTAAATAAGAAACAAAAGGAAAGACTAGGAATAACACTAAGATAAATGATTAACACCTTTGATGGGCTCATCAGTACCCTAGATGTGACTGAAGAGAATATTAGTGGACTTGCAGATAGGTCAGAAGAAACTTCTCAGGCAAAATTGCAAAGAGAAAAGAAAAAACTTAAACAGAAAATTTAAGAACGACGGGGCAATTGCAAAAGATAATCAACTGTGCAACTGGAATAGTAGGAGGAGAAGCAAAATAGAACAGAGTTGAGGAAAGACTTCAAGTAATAATGATGGAAAACTTTTCTGAAGTAATAAATACATGGAGTTCAGAGAACATCAAACAAGGTAAATACCCCAAATCTACACCTAGCATGTTTCAAATTGCTGAAAATCAAAGACAAAGAGATGGTGTTTAAAGAAATGGATAATCTTACTCAAAGAGGAGCAAAGATAAGAATCTTAGTGGACTTCTCCTAAAATATGCTAGAAAGAGTGCTGAGGCTAGAGTATCAAAGCCAGCTTCAGCAACATAGCAAGGCCCTAAGAAATGTAGTGAGACCCTGTCTCTAAAAATTAAAAAAAAAAAAAAATAGTATGGACTTAGAAGACTCTTACATTTTAGATAAAAACATTAATTCTAAGTTGATGGTAAAAATTTAAGATTACAGAAAAGGAAGAACAGAAGAGCAAAGGTCAGATGGTACAAACAGAAAACAAAGAGCAAAATATGAGGCCTAAATCCAAATATATCAATATTACATTGAACAGAATGAATTAAATACTCAGTTAAAAGGCAGAGATTATCAGAATGGGTTAATAAAAATCAAGACCTAATCATGTCTACAAGAGATATGCTTTAAATATAAAGATACAGGTAAATTGAAAATTAAAAAATTCAGGAAAATAATGTAAAAATAAAGAATGGAAAGTTGGAACTTTTATTAATATAAATCTGTATTAATATCAGATAAAATAAACTGCAAAGGTATTACCATATATAGAAATTCTGGGACTTTTCTTTCCTGGAGGCAGCCAGAAGTAAATGGGCATGAAGCGGCCTCTGGCCTGGGAGCAGCAAGGTGCGGATTCGCTGCATCGCTTCCAAGGGCTGTTGCTGTATAGCCGCGGCCAGCTCCACGGCCAGGTGCTGCGCCTGCGCGAGGTGGCCCGGCGCCTGGAGCGCCTCCGTAGGCGATCCCTGGCCGCCAAAGTGGCGGGCAGCTCACTGAGCGCTGCGGGCGCAGTAGCTGTTATCGTGGGGCTTTCGCTCAGCCCTGTCACCTTGGGTGCCTCACTTCTTGCGTCGGCTGTGGGACTAGGGGTGGCCACCGCTGGAGGGGCAGTCACCATCACATCCGATCTCTTCCTGATTTTCAACTCCGGGGAGGTGCGGAGGGTGCAGGAGATCACTGCCACCTGCCAGGACAGATGCGTGAGATCCTGAGTTGCCTGGAGTTCTTCTGCCGCTGGCAAGGCCGCGGGGACCGCCAGCTGCTGCAGAGCGGGAGGAACGCCTCCCTGGCCCTGTACAATAATGTCTACTTCTTTGTCTTCTTTGGCTCACGTGGCTTCCTCATCCCCAGGCGCGCCGAGGGGGCCACCAAGGTTAGCCAGGAGGTTCTGACTGGTGGAGAGCCTGGAGTCCTGCACCGGGGCTCTGGACGAACTTAGTGAGCAGCTCGAGTCCCGGATCCAACTCTGCACCAAATCCTACTGTGGCCAGGACCTCAGGATCTCTGTTGACCAGCCCGCAGGGTTGTTAGTTTCTGAGAGCATCCTTTCCCCCTAATGACCTCGGCCTGAAACTTCTCCCATGGGATGCTCCAGAAAAACACCACTTTGGGCTAAGAACTGAGTGCAAAGGATGTGAAAGTGGGTGGATGCTCACAGCCCTTTCCCCATCACTGACATGCAGCCTGGGCTTGCATATTAGGAACTTCTCACTCCTATGATCCTAATGGAGTTTGTGACCTGAAAACTCTTTTTCCTTTATCAAGAACCTTTTAGATCTCACATAGCTGTGCAGATACACCTGTTTTGGAGCTATTTCTAGTGGTAGGGGCGGGTCCCTGACCCCACCCTGATGATTTGAGCTGGGGCTGGAGAGGGTGCCACCCTCTGGGTTCTCTCCAAGTCCCACTAGGTTTTGAGGTCCTCAAAATGCCTGTGAGAAGAGACACTTGCTTTAAAATATCTCTTCAGGAGTTTCTGATAAAAAGAACTCCAGAATCCTGTTTGCGACCCAGAGAGGGCCTGGAGCTGACATGCCCTCTTCTTCCTGCCCCGCCCACAAAGTGTGGTCCCAGGACTGGCTCATTAGTACCATCCAGGAACTTGCTGGGATCATCTAGTAAGTTCTTGTACTCAATCCCAATTTAAGGAAGCAGAAAGTCTGAATGTGGGGCCCAGCAACTTGTGTTTAACAAGCCCGCGAATGATTCTGATTACACTAAGACTTGAAAACCACTGCAACAAATGTCAACTTATGGTCCCTTCAATGAGATTTCTTAAAGTCTCACGGCCTCTCTAGGGTCTCCTTGGACTTCAGAGTCATTCACAGAAAGGCAAAGACTGTTCTAGAAGCAAAAGAATGAATGTATGTGCGAGCAAGCGTGCTGATCAACCCATCCTGGGGAAATTTTTTCACAAGAACTAAGGGATGTAGCTCATTAAGTCCATAAGAGGGCAGTGTTGCTTAATCATTGTAGAAACTGGTACAGAAAGGAATGTGAATTTACCAGAAACAGATATTTCCCTATTATTTTCTCTGAGAACTCCAGACTACATGTGTTTATTTTAAGTTTGCTATTTAATAACTTTATTATTTTCATTTAATTTTATTTACTCACGGAATAGCATGTTTCTGAATAGAAGACTACTGAGGCTTTTTACTTTTTAACTGAGGCTTTTTTTTTTTTTTTTTAAGAAATGAAGTTGAGTTTGATTTTCAGAGGGATTTTTTCCTCTAGTGTTTTAAGCAATTTTTAAAAATAAGTGTGGGGATTTCTGAACAAAGAGACCAGGAGCTGGTTTTAAGCTTGTAAATGGAGGCTTTAATTGTGGGATATATAAATGATGAAGCATATTTATCCTGAAGGTACTTTGCCAGAAGATAACACTTGACCTGGAAAAAAAAAAACTTCTATAGTTTAGGAAGCTTTTTAAAAATTCAAGGAAATTGAAAGAAGTACTTAGTCTTTGGAAATGTGATGTCCTATGAAGTTATGTCTTATGGGTGATAGACAAATTAGTTTGTGTTAGGGTGTTAGAGTGATGTGTCACATTTTGACTTTGGGGACTGTAACAAACCTGTTATGTCTAAGAAAATACTTTTCATTTCTTTAATTCCCATTCCTACAATTGTAATGTTGAAAAATAAGTTGGAAAGTCTTCAGGGTTACATACAAAAAACTTGGCTGTATTATTCAATATGGTATAAATTTATCTAGCCTACACCCATGCTTCCCAATGATGACTGTGTCTGAGGAATTATAATTTTAGCAGTAGAGGGAAGGTTTTGCTTTCCCTCTAAATTGCAATTGGTCTATGTCCTGGTTTATTATAAAATTAATATTGTCTTTTAAAAAAAAATTAGTGTCATTTCCTAGACTGCCTTGCATAGATGGTAGCACTGTAGATCACCAGAATGTACTTCACATTGCTGTTGTGTTAAATCATAAAGGTATAGCCATCAATTATTGATGCTTAAACTTGAATTATATTCTTCCAGTGTCTGAACTGTTCCCTAGAAATCAACTGGGCAATTTTGGAAGCAGCAGCAATAGTTTTCGGCGGACACAACATCTTTGTTTGTATGCGGTGCTGAGGATCGAACCCGGGGCCGCACGCATGCCAGGCAAGCGCGCTACCGCTTGAGCCACATCCCCAGCCCAAGCAGCAGCAATAGTAGCGGCAATCATTTTTCTTATTATTTGGGTATTTTAGTATACCAAAGTTATAAACTTCTGGAGTTATTATTTTATTTTAGTGGCCCACTTTATATCTTTGGCAATGTGTCTGCCTTTGAACAATAGTTACACATAGTAGAAATTCAATAAATGCATCTGAATAATTTAATTAACTGTTTAGCTGTATTAATAGGAATTTGTTGATAATGAAATATCATCTATCATCTTATTTGTCTGATATAAATATTGGATCCTCTACCATGTTTAATCAAATTCAGCTACATTGTCCTAAGAAAAAATATTTCTTTCTTTAACAGGAATGTGAATAAGGCTTTTCCTTAAGGTCTTCATTCTATAAACAAACAGGTTGCAATGGCATGTTGTAAAGGGAAGGGAAAGGTGTATTTAGCCTCTAAGTACTACTCAAAAACGTCAGGGTTTGAACATGTATGTGTTGTACTAAATGTTTAAGTGCTTCTCTTTTTGTTTCTTGGGTTTACAATCATTTGGATTATTTTATTTCACAATAAAAGATATTCATGTGGTTCTATATTTCAAAAAAAGAAATTCTGAAGAAAGATATGACAATAATTATTGTTCCTGCATGCAGTAACAGAGCTTCAAAATATATAAAGCAAAAATCAACAGAATGAAAGGGAGAAACACACAGTTACCAACAATCGTGGGAGATTTTGATACCTCTCAGTAAATACACTAATTGGGCAAAAATATTAATAAAGACATAGAAGGTTTGAGCAAGAGTATCAACTACCTCAGCCTGACTTTACAGAATACAACACACAATAACTACAGAACTCCCGTTCCCTTTGAGGGCCCTTCATACTTTCATTGAAACAGATCATATTCTGAGCCATAAAACAATATTACTTATCAATAATGGATGGATTCAAACTCACAAGCTTCTTCTCAGCAAAGGGAATGATCAATAATGTGAAGAGAGAGCCCACAGAGTGGCAGAACATCTTTACTACCCACACATCAGATAGAGCACTAATTTCCAGAATATATAAAGATCTCAAAAATCGTTAACACCCCCAAACCAAATAACCCAATCAATAAATGGACTAAGGAACTGAACAGACAATTCTCAGAAGATATATGTTCATCAACAAATATATGAAAAAATGTTCAACATCTCTAGCAATTAGATAAATACAAATTAAAACTACTTTCAGATTTCATCTCACTTCAGTCAGAATGGCAATTATCAAGAAGACAAGTTAACAATAAATGTTGGCGAGGATGTGGGGGAAAAGACACACTCATAGATTGCTGGTGGGACTCCAAATTGGTGCAACCATTATGGAAAGCAGTATGGAGACTCCTAAGAAAATTTGGAATGAAACCACCATTTGACCCCAGTTATCCCACTTCTCAGTCTATTCCCAACAGACTTAAAATCAGCATACTACAGTGACGCAACCACATCAATGTTACAAAGCAGCTCAACTCACAACTATGGAACCAACCTAGGTGTCCTTCAACAGATGAAGAAAATGTGGCCTACATGCACAATGGAATATTACTCAGTTTTAAAGAAGAACAAAGTGATGGCATCTGTCAATAAATGGGTGGAAGTGGAGAATATCATACTAAGCCAAATAAGCCAATTCCAAACCCAAAGTCTAAATGTTTTCTCTGATATATTGACACTAATTCACAATAAGGAGCGTGGCTATGAAAGAATAAAGTTACTTTGGATTAGGCAGAGGGGAGTGGGTGTGGGGGTAGGAAGGAGAGTAGAATGAACTGGACATTTTTGCCCTATGTGCATATGTGACTATATGACTGATGTGATTCTACATCCATCACATACAACCAGAAAAATGAGAAGTTATACTCCATTTGTGTATGATGTGTCAAAGTGCCTTCTACTGTCATGTATAAATAATTAGAACAAATAAAAGGGAAAAAAAAGAATGGTGTCAGCCAAGGGGTGGAGGAGGAGGAATGGGAGTTATTACTTACATGGTGACAGAGCTTCTATTTGGAGTGACAAAACTGTTCTGGAAACAGAAGGTTGTACAATATTTTATGTGTAATTAATGCCTGTGAGCTGTCCACTTATCATGGCTAAAATGGCAAATTTTATGTTACAAGTCTTTTACAACTATGAACACTTTATTAAAGTTTTAAAAATTTTTCTTTTCAGAAACTGAAAGAACAGGATGCCATGTTAGTAGCTTTTCTTGAGAACCTCCTTGTCTGCCATGATATGCGGCTTGTTAAACTTGTGAGAGGTTTTGCCAAGTTCAGGAATGGGTGCTGAGAAAGAGAGGAAACAAAAAATGCATAATTTAGAAGCAAAACATGTTCTTTCAACTAAGGCCTGAAGACTACTTATGAATACATTTGATTTAAACAACCCATATTTTGATACCTGCCCAAATCTCTCATAATCACAACCATAACTTTCATAACTGTTTTGAAAACAGTTGTTTTTAATTGTTCTAAATTCTAAAAATTGACAGTTAAACAGCCCATTAATACACTCACACCAGCATAGAATGGACATGATATTTGATAATATACCAAAACAAACTATCACAAAATTAAACTTTTACTCCTGGCAGATGAAACCCTAAAATGTAGCAGCTGCCTTATTGGTAGTGATCAATGAATATGAAATGAAAACTTTCTGTTGGTCATTCAAAAATACTCAATATTTTCCCCAAATTGCATCATTTCCAAATTTACCTCTAGTAATTCCCAGGCTGAACCTCTTTTCTCCACCTCCACTTCAAGGCACTTATTCAGGGAGTCCAGGAATGCTGGGGAAACTTTTCCTGGGTTTGTAGGTCCTGGCGCTCCATAGGTGGCAATGAGGTGTAAGGCCTAAAAATATAAAAACATCTGTGACATTCTTTTTCTTTGGGGGGGGGGATGGAATACTGAGGGTTGAACCCAGGGTGGCTTTACCAGTGAGCTACATCCCTAACCCTTCTTTTTAATTTTTGAAATAAGGTCTCACCAAATTCTTGAGGCTGGTCTTAAACTTGTGATCCTCCCCTCTTTAGCACTCAAGTCACTGGGATTACAGGTGTGCAACCATTGGGTATAGCATTTATGACATTTTAAAGGCACTCAACAAGTTTTAATGTAATTTATCAAGTTTATGGAACTATTTGTGTGTGTGTGTGTGTGTAGTGTTGAACCAAACCCAGGGCCTTATGCATGCTGGGAAAGCACTCTACCACTGAACAACATCTCCAGCCCCTCTGAATTCTGCAAAGACAATCACTATAAATACTACAGTGAGTAAAATGAGGTTATCATTATCTCTTCCTGCTTGAATTTTGTATCCTCCCTCCTTCCCTTCCTTTATTGTTTCTTCTCCTCCTCCTCTTCCTTCTTCGACTTCCCTCTCTTCCTCCCTCACTCCTTTCTCCCCCCCCCCACCCTTTCTTTATAGGGAGTGATGCAGGAATTGAACCCAGGAATATGCTAGGCAAATAAGTGCTCTACTGCTGAGCTATACACCAGCCCTCTTTTCATTTTATTTTGAGACAGTGTATCTCTAAGTTGTCCAGGCAGGCTCAGACTTGGGATCCTTCTGCTTGAGCCTCTCCAGAAGCTGAGATTACAGGTGTGTGCCCCCAGGCCTGGCAGCTTCATCTTTTCTGGGTTGAAGTATAAATGCAATACATTTGCTTAAAGAAAACAAAATCAACAACAACAAAAACCCCACCTGGGGTGCATAAAAGTATAAAGAAAAATCATGACAATCCTACTACCAATGTGGACTATCCTGTTAAACCTTCCCAAGCTTTTTAAAAGTCACATTTCAAAACAATTTGAATCTACTGAAACTCTTTTCCTTCAAAAGCTATATGCCAACTTCATCATTCCTAAGAACTTAATTATAAATTATTCTAATGGCTAAATTGAATAGTGCCTTAATATGGGTGTTTTCATAATTTAATCAATCCCCTTTAGAAAAATCTTTGTATTCTTTAATTTTTGATTATTACCTTTAAGTTTCCAGAAATGAAATGAATTTTAATTAATGAATTTTTTAGTATAAATTTTAGGTTTTAAAAGTGAGCAGACAATAGAGACCCTCACTGAGTTGCCTGTGACATAGGAAGAACACTGTAAGGGATCTCGGTGACCTTCTTCAAAACTGAAAAGACAACTAGAGAGCCTTGCAAATGCTTTTTCCAAATGCATACTGGATTTTAAAATGTGGATCCTGAAATGTTCCCATGTTGGCCCCTCATTTTCTTATTATTAATATCTTGCATTACAGTGTAGTATACTTACTACAATGATATGTATGTTTATATAAATACATTTTTGTTTTTTGGCGGTGCTGGGGCTTGAACCATGGGACTCATGCATGCTGGGCAAGCACTCTATCACAAATAAACAAATACGGATATACTTCTATTAATCCAAAGCTGACACTTTACATTAGAGTTCACTCTTTGTATTAGATTTATAATGCCAATGTCTTGGCTGGGCACAGAATCACGAGCCACCACACAGCTTTGTAGATTCAAACAGCAATTCCCGAACTCACACCGGCCTCCACACACGCTCTGGGGCAATCCCAGTCCTCCTCCGCCCAATTCACCTACTCCACGAGGCTTTTTTTCCAATATCCCATTTGAATCTCACGAGAACTCTTCGGGAACAAGCAGCAGGAACACCCTAATCCCGGCAGCAATAATCTTCAACCTCCAACTTCCCTAAAACCCCTATTGTCTTAAACCGGGAACGCCCTAAACCCAAGGACCGGGATACTTCCTCAAACCTGATCAGCTCTAAACCCGGATCCGCCTTGGTCCTTGAGCAAGGTCACTTTACATGCAATGTCAACAGCGAAATCCATTTAACATGGGGTACGCTAGCAAGGAAATTTTGATGCGTCATTCCTACTTGGCAATGGCCCTCAGCAATATAATTCTGTGGGTTTTGAAAAATTAATATTGTTATAATGGTAGATTTATAACATCAACTGCACTAAAAACCTACTACTCAACCTCTTAGCATTCCTGAATCCCTGCAATCACTGAGTTTTTAAAACTCTTCGTACTTGAGATGTCCTAAACTTACATGCTAGGCAAGTGCCCTATCATGGATGAGCAGTTCCAGCCCACCAGCTACACTTGCAATTGGAGAGTATCTAGCCCCTTTAGACTGAAGGGCATCGCTAAGCACTATGTTCTTAAGGATCTTTCAGAGTCTAATATGCTCTTAAGGATCTTTCAGAGTGTAATATGCTCATGGCATAGGCATGTAGTCAATTTGCCATGATCTTTCCCTGTAATAAATAAATACATAAGATTAATTTCTGTCATGTCTATTGTTGTTATGATATCTCAGTTTTTATAAATGAATACTATTCTATTGTATGGATATAACACATATATTGGATTTCTTTTGTTTATTTTGTGGTGCTGGGGATGGAACCTAGGGCCTCAGGCTAGGCATGTGCTCTACCACTGAGCTACACACAGTCCTCACATTCACTTTTTGAAAAACATCTTGGTTCCAGATTTGGCAAATATGAGTAAAGATGCTATAAAAATTTCGCACAGGTTTTTATGTGGACATGTTTCAATGCATGGGGTAAATACCTAGGAACACATTGCTGGGTTATGTGGCAAGCTCATGTTTTGTTTTGTGTGAAACTGAAAAAAATCCTCTTCTGGAGTGGAGCCTCCCACTAGCAATGCAGGAGCATTCCTGTTGCTCCATCTCTCATCCAGCATTTCTCACTTTTTATTATTCTCACTCCTTAGTGATTAGGTACAACTCTCTCTTATTATTGAATATTTGCACCTTTCAATGATCACACTCTACCATCACATAACACACCATATCACACAGGACAAGAATCTTAGGGTTGTTCTTGGCCCTGATGCTTTTATTGTCATTTTATACATGCATATCTCCTGCCTCCACTGTTATTATTTTTATTTAAATGGTTTTATCTTTTAAAGATACTTTTATAGCAAAAATTCATATATTTATTCAGGTAGTTAAAAGTACTTTCAACTTTACTGTATTTGAGGAGGCTGTTATTTAGTGTTATTTCGCTTTTGGAAGATGGATTTCTCTCAGAACTTCATTACACATCATGAAAACCCTTTAAACTGTCTCACAGCTCACTTATGTTATTTCATTTAAAAACTGTTTTCATTTCTATCTTTATATTTCATGGTGGTAGTTTTCAATACAATAATCTATCATTAATCCAATCTCAAATATTAGTTTCCATAATGTGTTAGTCAGCTTTGTGTCACTGTGACCAAAATACCCGACAAGACAAAGTTAGAGGAACAGGTATTTTGGCTCACGGTTTCAGAGGTTTAGTTCATGGTCACTGACTCCACTGCTCTGGGCTCAAGGTGAAGAAGAACATCATGGCGGAAGGGCACAGTGGAGGAGAGCTGTTCTGCTCAAGGTGGCCAGGAAGCATCAAAGCAGAGAGGGGAAAATGGGGACAGGGAAAAAAACCCTTTGAGGGCACCCTCCAGTGTCCCATCTGCTCCAACCACACTCCTATAGTGACCAACTATCCATTCAAACTAGGATAGAGTGATTAGGTTATGGCTGTCACAATCCTATCATTTCACTTACAAATATTCCTGCATTAACACTGGAGCTTTTCAGGGACACTTCACACCCAAACCACAACACGTAACTAAGCTTAATTTGGATCTTTTAGAAATATGCCTTCCATATGCCTAACTTTTTAAAGCCTAAAACATAATTATAAAAATTATTTTTATGACCTTGTGTGATAATTCTTTCATCTGTGTCAGGTATGGGTTGGTTTCACCTGAATATTCTCCATGAGGAACTACATTTTCCTACCCCTTTGTCTTTTTGTTAAAGCTTTGACTGGAGGTCTGGGTGCCTTTGGGTCCTGGCCACTTCTGATTCCTATCAATATTCTCTGACTTTTTTTTAGGAAGATCAAGTCTTCTTTTATTTGAAGGGCAGATCTGTGTTAACTATGGAGGCCACATGGGAGGTGGAGCTTCATATTTCTGCGTCTCTTCATCTTTGGAGAGTTTTGATGTTCTCCTCCTCCTTTCTTGGCCTGGAGGTGCTCTTCACAAAGCTCCTGGTCTTCCCTGGTTTCAGACCCACGGGTCTCATCCGGGTCAGTCAAGATTCTCAGAGGCCTTGTCTGCAATTCACCTTGGGGACATGTTCCATGAGAATCTGCTTTGTTTTGGGCTATGTTCCTTCATCTCCCAGGTACAGGATCTGGTACAAGTGGTGATCTCCTTAGATTCATGATATCTTGTGAGAACCTGGTGCACAACTCTCACCTTTCTCCTCCAGGTTACCTATTCTAACTATGCTCATGTGACTGCTCTCCCTGCAGGCTAAGGTGTTTTTCCATATTGAGCCAAGGGAATGCAGAGTAGCAAGCTCGTGGATGACCAGCCCATCTTTGATCACCTTCTGGATCTACTGATAGTTGATGCCATATGGGATTTAGCTGGTTTCAGTGGGGTCTAATCAGATCCACAGCAGAGGACACTGAGGACAAGCCCCTTCTGAAGCATGAGTAGAACTATGGTTGTGGTTGTGGCCCTATAAATATTCTTGAGCTTTGTTCTGGGATATAGTTTTAACCGGTTTTGGTCTTATTTGTAAGATTTGTTAGGTGGAACTGAAGTAGTGTTTAAGGGTAATTATTTCTGATTATTGAGACAAGACTCCTTTGAGCTTCTACTCCATATCTTGTGAGTGATAAAGTTTTCTATGGTGGCTTATAGAAACAGGCACTACTCCCAAGCTTACACATGTGGCAGGTACTACTCCTTCTGATCTTGTTCTTCTGAGCTGGGGGGTCTCACTATGTTGCCCAGACTTGGGCTCAACTGATCCTCAACTTTCCAACTAGCTGGGACTGTTGGTGTGCTGACCATCACACTCAGCCCTGGGGTTTGTTCCTACTCTTGGAGATTGAACCAAGGGCCTTGTGCATGCTAGTCAAGCACTCTGCCACCTCAGCCCAGTTCTTGCCAATCTCATCAGATAATTATATTTCAATCTTTACAGTGGCTCTTCACACCAATCTCTGTTGAATTCTTAAGGGGGGCCATCCCCAGAGCTCAAGAGTCTTCATCTTTCCTCCATTCCCAGCTTTTCCAGCAATGTCCCATTTGGGTTGTCCCTCTCTGTACATGGCCTGTAAACTGGGGCAGTCATAGGGTTCACTTCAGTTATTACTCACTTTCTGACATTACTGTCCTTTATTCAATGTCTGATACAGCATCTTGAAAACCACTGTTTCTTATAATCTAGTTTTTGGATTTGTTTCCAGCAAGAAGAGTTAAACTGGTCCCTGTTACTTTATTTTGACAAAAAGCAGATGTGCCCATTCATCAAGTTTTCACCAACATTACATCTCAACTGATCAAGTCTCAGTCTTCATCTTTATTGACATAACTGAGGTTCCTGCCAAGCTGATCTCTCCCTCACTTTTTGCATATAAATTTCAGGGCATATCTTTATCCACTTTATCTTTCCTGCAATTACTTCTTGGTCTCTTTGCTGGTCTGCCTCACCAACTCTTAGTTATGGACTGTATTCAGGGTGCCAGGTAAATTTTTGTCCATCTATTCCCACTTGACTCTGTGACCTCATCTTGCCTTGCAGCTGTAGGAAACATTTGTAGCTAAGAAGCTTCAATTTTATTTCTATAACCTGGATCCCAGGCTTGCATACCTAACAGCTTTATCAACATATCCACATGAACATCTTACTAGGTGTGTCTTAACTTTCACATAACTAAAACACATTAAAATGTTCTCAACTAAACTCCCAGTTATCACCCCAACCCCTCTACCCTTCTTGCAGTCCTTCCCATCTCAACTAAGGGACATTTCCGAGTTCATCATTCGCATTCTTAGGCCATAACTCTTGGAACTCTCCTCAACTCTTCTTTGACACTCCTTTCAAAATACATCCAGAATCTAAATATTGTAATTTTTTATCACCTCCACTGATACCATTCTTATCTACATTACTGTCATTTCTTACCTGAATTATTGCAACAGCTTCCTAATTGGTCTTCCTGCTTCTGCCTTGACCTTCCTTGAGAATCTCTTCTGAACAAATTGACCAGAAGGAGTGAGCCTCTAAATATTTAAGTAAGACCATGCCTCTGCTCTAAACTTTCCACTGATTTCCCCATCTTAGAGTGGAAGCCAGAATCCCCACAAAGCACTACACAGGGCCTCACTCACTGACCTCTCACCACCTACTGCTTGCTCAGTGCACTGTGACTCTGCCAAAGCCCTTCAAGATCTTTTTTTTCCCCTAAAATATTTTTTTATCTTTTAGGTGTAGATGGAACAGCACAACAATGCCTTTATTTTTATGTGGTGCTGAGGATCGAACCCAGGTCCTGCCCGTGCGAGGCAAGCACTCTACTGCTGAGCCACAATCCCAGCCCCCTTCAAGATCTTTCACTGCACCAGGAACATTCCTGCCTCAGGGCTTTTGGATTTGTTGTTTCGTTGGCTTGCCTTGCTCTTCCCTAGGTAAATAAGCACCAATCTCATATCTTGGTCCAAATGTCACCTCAGAGAAGCCCTCCATAAGGACCCTTTTGAAAACAGTCCCCTGACGCTCTCTCTCTGCCAGTCCAGCACTTAAAGAGTCCATTACTTAATGTATTATTATTATTTCCCTTCTTGTTTCTCTCCTTCCACTAGAATGTAGGTTCTACCGGGCAGGAATTTTTGTGGGTTCTCTAGGCAGCAAGTTGAACAGTGCCTTGCACAAGGCAGGTACTAAATTCAATATTGGCTAAATGAATATATGAAACAAAAGGGTTTTGAAAATGGCTCTGGAAAGTGTTCTAAATAGATCTACTGTCAAAACTACTTAACTGCTTAGTTGAACTGGAATCTTTGGCAATGGGGCAAAAGACATAAAAAAGTATATAAAAAGAATATAAGGTATATAAAGTATATAAAATATAAAGTATATAAAAAGAATATGCAAATTCAATTCCCTCCGCTGCCTGACCTATTTTCCTTAGTAGAATACATTCAAGGGTCAATGTTGTACATGTATCAGAACTTCCTTCCATTTTATGGCCAAACAATATTCCACTGTTCATCAGGTGACAGGTAATTGGGTTGTTTCCACTTTTTGCTATTCTAAATAACACTGCTATGAACACTTCGTGCAAATTTTGTGTGGACATGTGCTACATCTCCCACTCCATGGATATATGCTTTTTATTTACTTACTTATTTTTATTTAATTTTCTTTTTTGATGTGGTATTGAGGATTGAACCCAGTGCCCCACACATGCAAGGCAAGCATGCTACCACCGAGCTACAACCCCAGTCCTAGACATATGCTTTTAATTCTCTTGGATATATAACTAATAATGGTATTGATAGGTCATATGGTAACTCAATATTAACTTTCTGAGGAACTCCCAAATTCTTTCAAAAGCAGAGCAACATTTTATATCCCCACCAGCAATTTATGAGGGTTCCAATCATTTTTTCATTTTTATTTTTATAGTACTAGGAATTGAACTCAGGAGTGTTCTACCTCTAAGTTACATCCACAGCCTTTTTATTTTATTTAATCTTTTAAATTAATACTTTATTTTTGTTTTTATATTTTAATTTTTTAATTCATTTTTTAAAAATAAATGACAATTCTTATTACACATATAGAGCACAATTTTTCATATCTCTGGTTGTATATAAAGTATATTCACACCAATTTGTTTCTTCATACATATACTTTGGATAATGATGTCCTTCACATTCCATCATCATTGCTAACCCCCTGCCCCCTCCCTTCCCCTCCCACCTCTCTGCCCTACCTAGAGTTTGCCTACTATCCACAGCCTTTTAAATTTGAGACAGAGTTTTGCGAAGTTACCCAGGCTGGCCTCAATATTGCAATCCTCTTACCTGAGCTTCCCAAATTCCTGGGATTACAAGTGTGCACCAGTGTGCCTGGCAAACAATTCCCTTTATCCCTCATTCTTACCAGCACTGATTATTTGTCTGACATTAGGTGTAAAGTGGTGTCCTGTGGTTCTGATTTGTATTTCCTTAATTACTAATGGTGTTTGCCACATATAGTCTTTGAAAAGGAGATGGGAGGATGGTTGAAATTCACCTTAGTTGCAAGAATATTTACCTGTTCAAAGTCTACTCTGTTTGGAAATGGACTTGAACACTGTCAGTGATACAGCTTTCTCAGAGGAGTCATCTTGCTTTCCTCTTTTCTGGACTTTGGGTATCAGAGGCTGAAGTTCAAAGTGGATAACCTGGTTTCTATATCCAAGGTACTTAAATGTGTAAGATAAGTACCTTCACTGTGTAGAAAGAGGCACATACCTAGGAGACTTCAACTATGTAGAAAGGTGAGTCCATGCTTACTTATACCCCAAACAGGAAACCATGCAGCTGACTAACAAACACCTACACTCTTTAGCTAACATTTTCAGCTCTATAACTTAGAAGCAGTGTGACTTATAGATACAAAGTAAGGGCAGAGGTTAGGATTTGTCAAGTTTTTTTATTGGTTGTTCAAAACATTACATAGCTCTTGACATATCATATTTCATACTTTAGATTCAAGTGGGTTATGAACTCCCATTTTTACCCCATATACAGATTGCAGAATCACATCGGTTACACATCCATGTTTTTACATGATGCCATATTAGTAACTGTTGTATTCTGCTACCTTTCCTATCCTCTACTATCCCCCCTCCCCTCCCCTCTCATCTTCTCTCTCTATCCCATCTGCTGTAATTTAATTCTCTCCCTTGTTTTTTTTCCTTTCCCCTCACAACCTCTTATATGTAATTTTGTATAACAATGAGGGTCTCCTTCCAATTTCCATGGAATTTCCCTTTTCTCTCCTTTTCCCTCCCACCTCATGTCTCTGTTTAATGTTAATCTTTTCCTCTTGCTCTTCCTCCCTGCTCTGTTCTTAGTTGCTCTCATTATATCAAAGAAGACATTTGGCATTTGTTTTTTAGGGATTGGCTAGCTTCACTTAGCATAATCTGCTCTAATGCCATCCATTTCCCTCCAAATTCCATGATTTTGTCATTTTTTAGTGCTTCGTAATTCTCCATTGCGTATAAATGCCACATTTTTTTTATCCATTCCTCTATTGAAGGGCATCTAAGTTGGTTCCACAGTCTAGCTATTGTGAATTGTGCTGCTATGAACATCGATGTGGCAGTATCCCTGTAGTACGCTCTTTTAAGGTCTTCAGGGAATAGTCCGAGAAGGATAATAGCTGGGTCAAATGGTGGTTCCATTCCCAGGTTTCCCAGGAATCTCCATACTGCTTTCCAAATTGGCCGCACCAATTTGCAGTCCCCCCAGCAATGTACAAAAGTACCCCTTTCCCCACATCCTCGCCAGCACTTGTTGTTGTTTGACTTCATAATGGCTGCTAATCTTACTGGAGTGAGATGGTATCTTAGGGTGGTTTTGATTTGCATTTCTCTGACTGCTAGAGATGGTGAGCATTTTTTCATGTACTTGTTGATTGATTGTATGTCCTCCTCTGAGAAGTGTCTGTTCAGGTCTTTGGCCCATTTGTTGATTGGGTTGTCATCTTATTGTTTAATTTTTTGAGTTCTTTGTATACTCTGGATATTAGGGCTCTATCTGAAGTGTGAGGAGTAAAAATTTGTTCCCAGGGTGTAGGCTCCCTATTTACTTCTCTTATTGTTTCTCTTGCTGAGAAAAAACTTTTTAGTTTGAGTAAGTCCCATTTGTTGATTCTAGTTATTAACTCTTGTGCTATGGGTGTCCTATTAAGGAATTTGGAGCCCGACCCCACAATCTGTAGATCGGAGCCAACTTTTTCTTCTATCAGACACAGAGTCTCTGATTTGATATCAAGCTCCTTGATCCATTTTGAGTTAACTTTTGTGCATGGCGAGAGAAAGGGATTTAGTTTCATTTTGTTGCATATGGATTTCCAGTTTTCCCAACACCATTTGTTGAAGATGCTATCCTTCCTCCATTGCATGCTTTTAGCCCCTTTATCAAATATAAGATAGTTGTAACTTTGTGGATTAGTCTCTGTGTTCTCTATTCTATACCATTGGTCCACCCGCCTGTTTTGGTACCAGTACCATGCTGTTTTTGTCACTAATGCTCTGTAATATAGTTTGAAATCTGGTATCACTATACCGCATGATTCACACTTCCTGCTTAGAATTGTTTTTGCTATTCTGGGTCTTTTGTTTTTCCATATGAATTTCATGATTGCTTTATCTATTTTTACAAGAAATGCCATTGGGATTTTGATTGGCATTGCATTAAACCTATAGAGAACTTTGGGTAATATCGCCATTTTGATGATGTTAGTCCTTCCTATCCATGAACAGGGTATATTTTTCCATCTTCTAAGGTCTTCTTCTATTTCTCTCTTTAGGGTTCTGTAGTTTTCATTATATAAATCTTTCACCTCTTTTGTTAGGTTGATTCCCAATTATTTTATTTTATTTTTTTGAGGATATTGTGAATGGGGTGGTTGTCCTCATTTCCATTTCAGAAGATTTGTCACTGATATACAAGAATGCCTTTGATTTATGCGTGTTGATTTTATATCCTGCCACTTTGCTGAATTCATTTATTAGCTCTAGTAGTTTCTTTGTAAACCCTTTTGGGTCTGTTAGATATAGTATCATATCATTCGCAAATAGTGATAATTTAAGTTCTTCTTTTCCTATTTTTATGCCTTTAATTTCTTTCGTCTGTCTAATTGCTCTGGCTAGTATTTCAAGAACTAAATTGAATAGAAGTGGTGAGAGAGGGCATCCCTGTCTTCTTCCAGTTTTTAGAGGGAATGCCTTCAGTTTTTCTCCATTCAGGATGATGCTAGCCTGAGGCTTAGCATATATAGCTTTTATAATGTTGAGGTATTTTCCTGTTATCCCTAGTTTTTCTAGTGTTTTGAACATAAAGGGATGCTGTACTTTGTCGAATGCTTTCTCTGCATCTATCGAGATGATCATGTGGTTCTTATCTTTAAGTCTATTGATGTGGTGAATAATATTTATTGATTTCCGTATATTGAACCATCCTTGCATCACAGGGATGAATCCTACTTGATCATGGTGCACATTTTTTTTATATTCTTTTGTATTCGATTTGCCAGGATTTTATTGAGGAGTTTTGCATCTAAGTTCATTAGAGATATTGGTCTGTAGTTTTCTTTCTTTGAAGTGTCTTTCTGGTTTCGGGATCAGGGTGATGTTGGCCTCATAGAATGAATTTGGAAGAGCTCCCTCTTTTTCTATTTCCTGAAATAACTTGAAAAGTATTGGTTTTAATTCTTCTTTGATGGTTTTGTAAAACTCCGCTGTATACCCATCCGGTCCAGGGCTTTTCTTGGTTGGTAGTCTTTTGATGGCTTCTTCTATTTCCTCCTTTGTTATTGGTCTGTTTAAATTGTGTGTATCTTCCTGACTCAATCTGGGCAAATCATATGACTTCCGAAATTTATTGATATCTTCACTATCTTCTATTTTATTGGAGTATAGGGTTTTAAAATAATTCCTAATTATCTTCTATATTTCTGTAGTGTCCATTGTGATTTTGCCTTTTTCATCCTGTATGTTAGTAATTTGAGTTCTCTCTCTTCTTCTCTTCATTAGCATGGCTAAGGGTCTGTCGATCTTATTTATTTTTTCAAAGAACCAAATTTTAGTTTTATCAATTTTTTCAATGTTTTTTTTTTTGTTTCGATTTTGTTGATTTCTGCTCTGATTTTAATTATTTCTTGCCTTCTACTACTTTTGCTATTGTTTTGCTCTTCTTCTTCTAGGGTTATGAGATGAAGTGTGAGTTCATTTATTTGTTGGTTTTTTCTTTTTTTGAGGAATGAACTCCAGGCAATGAATTTCCCTCTTAAAACTGCTTTCATTGTGTCCCATAGATTCCGATATGGTGTGTCTGTATTTTCGTTTATCTCTAAGAATTTTTTGATTTCTGCCTTTATGTCTTCTGTAACCCATTGATCATTTAGCAACATATTGTTCATTTTCCAGGTGATGCAGGATTTTTCCTTCCTTCTTTTATCATTGATTTCCAGTTTCATTCCGTTATGATCAGATAAGATGCATGGTATTATCTCCACACCTTTATATTTACTAAGAATAGCCCTATGACATAATTTATGGTCTATCTTTGAGAAGGATCTATGTGCTGCTGAGAAGAACGTGTATCCACTTGATGATGGTTGATATATTCTATATATGTCGGTTAAGTCTAGGTTATTGATTTTTATTGAGTTCTATAGTTTCTTTATTCAGCTTTTATCTGGAGGATGTGTCCAATGGAGAGAGCGGTGTGTTGAAGTCACCCATAATTATTGTGTTGTGGTCTATTTGACTCTTGAACTTGAGGAGAGTTTGTTTTATGAATGTTGCAGCACCATTGTTTGGTGCATACATATTGATAATTGTTGTGTCTTGTTGGTGGATGGTTCTTTTTAACAGTATATAGTGTCCTTCTTTATCCCTTTTGATTAACTTAGGTTTGAAGTTGATTTTATTCGATATGAGTATGGCCACTCCTGCTTGCTTCCAAGGACCATGTGAGTGGTATGATTTTTCCCAACCTTTCACCTTCAGCTTGTGTATGTCTTTTCCTATCATATGAGTCTCCTGAAGGCAGCATATTGTTGGGTTTGTTTTTTTAATCCAGGTTACTAGCCTATGTTTCTTGATTGGTGAATTTAAGCCATTAACATTTAAAGTTACTATTGATATATGGTTTGTACTTTCAGTTATGCTTATTTATTTATTTATTTATTTATTTATTTTAATTTGGCTAGTTTTTCCTTTTTGGTTATTTTTTTCTTCCCTTATTGAATTACCTCCCACTGTTAGTTTTGGGTGCTGTTTTTCATTCCTCTTGTAGTGTTTTTCTCAAAATGCCTTGCATGCTGGTTTTCTGGCTGCGAATTCTTTTAATTTTTGTTTATCGTGAAATATTTTAATTTCATTGTCAAAACTGAAGCTTAATTTTGCTGGATATAGTATTCTTGATTGGAATCCATTATTTTTCAGCATTTGAAATACGTTGTTCCAGGATCTTCTTGCTTTCAACGTCTGTGATGAAAAATCAGCTGTTAACCTAATTGGTTTACCCCTGAATGTAATCCGACTCCTTTCTCTCGTAGCTTTTAATATTTTCTCCTTGTTCTGTATGTTGGATATCTTCATAATTATGTGTCTTGGAGTTGGTCTATTATGGTTTTGTATGTTTGGGGTCCTGTAGGCTTCTAGGATTTGGCAATCCATTCCATCTTTCATATCTGGGAAGTTTTCTAAGATTATTGCATTCAATAGATTGTTCATTCCTTTGGTTTGAACCTCTACACCTTCTTCTATCCCAATGACTCTCAAGTTTGGTTTTTTTATGACATCCCATCTCTCTTGGATTGCTCGTGATTTCTTAGGATCCTTTCTGTGTTGACTATATTCTTTTCAAGTTGATAAACTTTGTCTTCATTATCTGATGTTGTGACTTCTATTTGATCTAGTCTATTTGTAATATTCTCGTTTGAGTTTTTAATTTGGTTTATGGTTTCCTGCATTTCTAGGATTACTGTTTGATTTTTTAAAAAAATCCCTATCTCCTGGTAGAGCTCATTCTTTGCCTTTTGGATTTGCTTATGTAATTCATTTTCAAAGTATACTTTCATTGTTTGGACTTGCTGTCTAAAGTCTTCTCTAAGATTCCATTCCATCTGAGTTAGGTATGCCTTGAGTTCTTTCTCTGTCCATTTTTCTTATGCCTCTAGGTTCTCCTGTGAATTTAAGTTGTCCTGCATTTTTTGTAATCCTTTTTTCCCTTGTTTTTTCATGGGCTCATGTTACTTTCCAACTCTGTTTGACTGCTGTGTTTCTGTTTTCTTCTTTAAATTTGTTTTGGTTTTTTTAGTTCCAATATCTCTCCTTTGAGTTGGGAGACAATGTTTAGAGATGTTGGATTTAATTGTGATTTAAGGTAAATTCATTAGTTTTATTAAAGGCCTACAGATTTTGATGGCATATAGAGAATTGAGGTTTGAACTTAGGATTTTATGTTGAGGTCGGGTGATTTGATGGTATGGAGGTTAGTGTATGTTAGCTTCTTTGGGGGGTTGCTCAAATGCAGGCGGATATTAACAAGAGAATAGACAGGAGTACTTGGGGGTAGTTAAAGGCTTAGGCGGACTATAGAACAATTCGTAGTATTCATCTATTTGCATTTAGTAAGTTGTATGTAATTTGGGTGGTCATGCTTAAGAGGAAAGATGGGGAAAAGGTAAGGAAGCAAACCAAGAAAGAGAGAGGGAGAGAGGAAAGAAAAGAATAGAAAAAAAGAAATGACAAAAATAATAAAATGCAATAAAATAAAAATTACAATTAAAAAATATATAATTTTAAAAAAGAAAAAAAATTAAAATTAAAAGATTTTAAAAATTAAAAAATTAAAGAAAAAAAAAAGGGCACTGTTAGGCTTCTATTTTCTTTGATTCCAGTAGGTGGTGATGTGCCTTCCGGGCCAAGATTTTGCCCTGCGGCTGTAGGAAACAATCCGTGTGGTCCCTCAAAACCTGTTAGCTTAGGTTTATTCCTGGTCTCTAGTCACCTCGCTTCTCCTGCCAGCCAGGCCTTTCCCAGTGTGATACCTCTCGGCAGTTCAAGCTACACTCTGGGCCTGCAGTTTCTTGGAAGTGGAGCGCAGCTATTGGGAACCAGCCTCTATTGTTTTGATTCCCTCTGCTAGCCCCTCCTCTGAGAGCTGGAGAGACAGGTTTTGTTTTCCCCGCTGGTGGGAGGGGGAGTTTGAGGTCAGGTGCCTTTACCTTTCCCCACACTTCTATTCACGCTCACTCTGTTAATCACGCCCCTGGAAAGCCGGGGAGAGATTTTATGTGATTTCCCCGCTGTATGGGAGATGGTCTAAATGACACACACCTTTCTATCGCTGAATGAGCTGCAATCTGTCGAAAACTGGCAATGGTGACGTCAGCTCTCCAAGATGGTGGCCACTGGCTGCCTCGGTGGGCTGTCCGGTGTGGAGGACAGAACTGGACCACTTCCTTCCCCGTCTCAAACCCAGAACTCAGCCTGGAGCACAGTGAGGGCACAGCCGGCAGGAGCCCACAGAATCTGCAGCACCGTTCCTCTGCGTTGCTGGCTCGCCATTTCTAGGCATGCCCGTTTCCCAGTGCGCCGCAGTCTCTAGCAGCAGGGCGGGCCACCGAACAAACAGCCTGAATCTCCAGGCGCACGGTTCACTCACAGTTGAGCCCCAGTAACCAATCCTCGGGCGATGGAAATCCTTCCTCTAGGTTTCGGTGCACCCCAATTTTGCTGGAAATTCCTAACAAGATAGCTTTTGGCTGTTCTATCTCATTATTCACCTGCGCAGTGACGCAGTACACGGGGGTGATGCACTCTATTCGCCGCCATCTTCTCGGGGTTTTACTTTTCATCTGTCAAGTTTTGATTCTAAATTCTTGGCCAATGAACAACACAAGGAAGTTCTTAAGGGAAAGTTTGTTTCTTACAGTGAAGCTGGTGTTAAACTGGTCTTACCTGTGTGAGATCTTCCTTCATGTATGGAGGCTCTCCTGCCAGCATCTCAATAGCCATGATACCTAGAGACCATATGTCGATTTTAGGGCCATAAGCTTTCCCCATAACCATTTCTGGTACCATCCAGTAGGGTGTTCCAACCGTGGCGGTGCATGTATTCTGCTCAGGGGTGATCTGAGCACAAACACCAAGGTCCACTTAGAAACAAAAATAAAACATCTAGAGTTAATAGCTACTAGATATGGTTTTGTAAAAGAGTCCACCTCAGATGACATAATTTCATTTGGACTATTTGGGCTCCTGCATTTTTTTAAAAGATTTTAATAATAATGTAATCCAGACTGGGATTTGAATATTTTGATGATGTTATATACTGCCACTGTTTGCTTTTTCTTCTTACAACAGAGTGCAAGTTATTAGGCTTTTATTCTAAATAATACATTTTATCCTAAAAGTTTTAGTAAAACTGAAAAGCAAAAAAAAAAAAAGGGGTGGGGGAGAAAAGCACCAAAGGTGGACACCAAACCCAAATGAAATGAATCAGGCAAACGTCAAGATACTGAAACTACTTTAAATGAAATAAAGAGAAACTAGAATTACTAAGCATACAACTTAGCAAAGAGTTTACAAAAAAGAACACGTTTGAGTGCAATTATACTAACAAAGTTCTAACTAGCCTTCATCTACTCCAACTCTCTCCACTATAACTGAGAAACAGAAAACTTTAGTACTTTATGTTAATTCTGTGGAAAGGTTAGGATGAGAATTTACGATCCTTTCTTCCCTTCTATTGTTAAAGCCATTCAACTACTTATATAACCACTGGTATATCAGGCCTGTAAGTTTTAGATTGTTTGATATTTGCATAAGAATGAATAATAACTATGAACTGCTTTGTTTGTTTTACCTAACTAGGATATTATATGAACTGTTCATATTAATATATTTATCTGCCTCATTTTAAAAACTATAACATATTATAGTGTATTAACATACCAGATTACCATTTCTTTACTCTTTGACATTTAAGATAGTTTAGTTTTTCTTTACCATGTTGCAGGAATATCCTCTTACTAATTGTGGTGCATATATTTAATAATTCTACTGGAGTGAATACTGAAAAGTGCAACTGTTAGGTAAAGTAATATTTATAATGAAAACGAGTGTTTATAAAACTGAGGTACTGTTCAAGAACCTTGTAAAAATATCTAATCCTCACGATAACACTATGAGATGGGTAATTTTTAAAAAATTTGTTCTGGGTAATTTCCTTTTTTTTTTTTACTGGTACTTACAACTGAGTCACATCACCAGGCTTTTAAAATGTTTTATTTAGAGACAGGGTCTTGCTAAGTTGCTTTAGGACATTGCTAGATGGCTGAGGCTGGCTTTGAACTTGCGATCCTCCTGCCTCACCCTCCCAAACTGCTGGATTATAGGTTTGCTCCACTAAACCCAGCCACAGGTATGCTTACTATTAAAATAATTCTCATTTATAAAAAAGGGTAACCAATGCATATATGTTTTTAATTAATTCACCTAAGATCATTAATCTAGTAAGTGGCAGAGTCACCAAAGTCTAATTATTTTTCATATGTCTCTTCCAAAAATGTATGTGATGATCGATTTCCAACTTGCCCACTAAGATAACTAAAGATAGAATCTTATATTTTGATGACCTGATTGAGTAACTTACTAGATGTACTTTAATAGCTCTGCTTGAGTCCTCCAGGGGGCATGGCAGTAATTCAAAGATTATGGACACAGAGGAAAGAAGTTCACTATGTTTTGCATTGACTCTGCTATGTCTCATACAGATGAACATTAGAAAAGGGCATATTTTCCTTTGTCATCCCTGAGGTCAGGGTCACACAGCCCCCTCCTGCTTAGGCTATACTGGATAAAACTCAGGGAATGCTGAAGAGTACCATGAGAAAAACTAGTCTAACAGATGGCAGAAACAAATGCAAATTTATATCTCTAAGACAGCATCAATACTAGGACAGTCCCAGGCACTGCTTTTTAGTCCTTTACATGTTTAACCTCCAAAAAAAAATCCTGATATTGGTAATATTATCTTCGTTAGAGAATAAATGAGAAAAGAGACACAAAGAGATTAACTTGCCCAACATTATTCAGCAAGTAGTAGCAGCTGTGCCATTTAAACCCAGTTCAGGTCCAAGTTCATGGTCTTTACCACTAGATTCTTTCCTCTTCCATATTTTAATTTTCAAGAATATTAACAGATGAGGTTTTTTTAATTAAAAAGGGAGGAAAACATAATAAAAAATAAGTAATGAATGTATTTCCTTCCATCCCCAAAAGTACGTTGTTACTTTTTATGTCATGGTGAATCACATTATTGGCATGTAAAAACTCCAATGCCTGTAAACACTGAACACCAGAAAACACATATCAATGAAACAGTCCTAGAAAGTCCCATTCACTAGTTCACACAGAGTCATTATAACTACTACTTATGGCCTTTAGCACTGTCTATAGTATTCAGCCAAAGACCCTGCAATACTTAACATTTAAAAGGAAAGCATCATCTCATATGCAAAGTTCTGAAAATATAATGCCTTAATTAGAAGATCCCCTTCCACACTGTGATCTCATCTAGAGACATTTTTAACTAATATCTTATTAAGTCCTTTCTTTCCCAATGATTTTTTTAGACAAGGCCTTTCTATGTTACCCAGTCTGGCCTCAAATAATCCTCCTGCCTCAGTTTCCTGAGGAGCTAAGACTGCAGACACCTGCCTTGTGCCCAGCTCATCCATATATTTTTCTATTTTTTTTTTTTTTGCAATGCTGGGAATCAAACCCAGGGCACTGTCTATATGAGGCAAACACTGTCTGTGCCATGGATTTTAAAAACTGAGTGTTCAGTAGTCTCTAATAAAATGAAGGATGAGTCCATATGACTTCTAGGCCTTTTCAGGTTTAAATGCCTAATAGTACATAGCACTTGGTAAATAAGCATAAGTTCTTTTTTTAAAATTTTTTTTATTATTAGTTGTTCAAAACATTACATAGCTCTTGAATAAGCATAAGTTCTTTACAAATTATTTCCACAGTAGAGAATAAACTTGTGGTTATTTTCACTTGAAACTTGAGGTTTCATCAATGTGAGCCACTGAGAGAAGCAGGCAAGATGGAGGGTGGTCTGGTTGCATTGAGGGGTTCGTCAATATAATGTTCTGTCTTCTTCATTTCTTCTCTGGTAGATTTTATGTCAAGCTATCTCCACAGCCTGATACTAACCATGAAAATATATGGTTAGGGGTAGAGTTCAGTGGTAGAGTCCAGAATGTTTGAGGCCCTAGGTCTGATATCCAGAACCAAAGCAAAGAAACAAAAATATCCACCACAATTAAAAATAAATAAATAAAATAATAACCATCTGCAACTAAAAATATTTTCTAAAAGCAAGCATAAATTACCCCCTTCCTTAAATACAAGAATGAGATTTAAAAAATTTCTTTGCCCCCTGGTTTTTGAATACAAACTGATAGGATAAATTATACACTTGGGAAAAGTTAGTTGTATTTTCATTTTCATTTCCATCAGAGTAGAAGCACAACAAAGTCTGTACATTATTTGTAACTAGTAAAAATATCATTCAAAATACTCTACTATTATACAAAGAAAAAACATATAAATGTTATTATCATATTACATTTACCAGGCATTTAATCAGATTCTTGAAAAGACACAGAAAAATACTTATACAAATAAGTAGAAATAAACTTGTCACAAGTTAAAATTTGGGGAACATAAAAGAAACCTCAAGTGAATGCAGTTAGAACAACTCCTAAAATACATTTTATATCAGGTATGAAAAAAATGATAAATAAAGTATAAATAGAGAAATTCTTAAGTTTTGATTAGTTTTTAAGTGACTAAATATAGTCTGTTTAAGGGATGATATTCAGAACTATGAAAAAGTTCTTCCTTCCTTCCTTTAATTATTTCAGTTAAACACAACTCAGAATTAAATTTTCAAAGAATGTTACCTTTATAAAACGAATTCACTATGTATTATACAAAGTTTATAATTCACTATGTTTTATACCATAGTCCCCTCATAAATATTTATAATTTTGTCATTTTTGACAAAGATCCCTGTGACATTAGGACAAAGTAGTATCAATTTCAATGACAATAAGCAAACAATTAACCTAAGTCTCCTGTATAGAAAAGTTATGAAGAGACAGATGGAACTTGTTTTTGGCTTAGACTTAGGCAATTTGGAAAATTCTACTAGCTTAAGCAAACATTACATCTGAAAGTTCATTAAAATTTATAAAGAAACAACCATTTCTTCACCTTCAGTAAGCTCAATAAAACCAGAGGCAGACTTACTGATATGGAAGGTGAATGTGTTTTGCTTTGTCTGTGATAGTTCTAGTTCCCATTTTTTTGGGGGGGTGGGGGAAGGTACTACTGGGTGCCAGAAAAGGGACACTAGAGATTTAATCAAGAGAAACTTTCCATTGAGCTACATATCTCCAGCCCTTTTTACATTTGAAATTGAGACAGGGTCCCACTAAGTTGCTTAGGGCCTCCCTAAATTGCTGAGGTTGACCTTGAACTTGCAATCCTCCTGTCTCAGCCTCCTGAGTAACTGGGATTACGTCAGGGACCACCACACCTGGCTGAGTGGTATATTTTTAAAAGCACCCCCTTTTATTCTCAAAAGTGCATTGTCTGGATGATAAACTATTGTGATGACTATAAAGAGATTTGCAGTGAATTTAGTTCTTCAAAGACTTTAACTAGGCATACACCAGAGGTGGAAGTAGGAGGATCACAAGTTCGAGGCAACTTTGAGATTGTCTCAAAAATTTAAAAAAATAAGAACTGGAGATGTAGCTCAGTGATGGAGCACCCCTGGATTGAATCCCCAATAACACACACACATACAGAAAAGGGCCTAAATCCCATTCCCAAGGTATCCTACACATGAAGGCCTGAAACTCTCATCAGAGATGAAACACTACACATTGCAGAAATTCCCTGTGCAGAAAAACTTTCCTTTAATTCATTTCTTGCTGACCACACATCACACCCTGCTTTATCCCAAAGAAAGAAAACTCACCTCTATGCACATAGCAGCAATCTGCGCCTCATCCATGCAGGTTTCTGTTACAACATCAGTCAGTGGCCCACCAGCAAGGTACTCGGTCACTACAAACAAGTCATCTCTGACCACCTGGTCTCATACACCTGTTTGTATGTCCTAAAAACAGGACATACAAAATGTACATTTTATTTTTTTAAACATATGACACTCTTTGTTCCAGAGTTCAAATGTTAAGTGCCATAATAATAAAACTACAGAACTGATAGTTTGAGAGCCAAGAAAAACATTGGAAAGTTACTATGTAACAGCACAAAAAAAGTCTGAGGGCCATTATGATATTCATTATGAATTTTAAGTCATAGTTTGCCCATAATAGTAGTTTCGGTGTATATTTAGAGTTTGCCAACAAAAATAACCCTATAACATAGGGATTATTGGTCTTGTTTTGCAAAGACAGAGGCTTGGAGAGGTGAAGAAACTCATCTAAGATCACATAGTGACAGAATCAGCATCTGAAGTCAAGTTGTAATGATTCCAAAGCCTATTGCTTATCTTAACCAACAAACCAAGCTGACTTGAAATATTACTTTCAAAAGAGAGAAATATACCTGAAAATTTATTTCCATGAATACAGACACCCAGACCCCATGATTAGGCTAAAGTCTCAAAATATATTATCATTTACCCATCCTAAACAATTTATATATGGAAGAAAATCACCTGTAACTCTCTAATACAACCACTAGTATCATTTTTTACTAGTTGTCTTTCATTCATATATTTGATAACTTTAAAAAATTGAATAAAATATGTAATTTTCTATTCTGTCCTTTTTTTTCTTTTCAATCAATTTCTAATCTATATGAGCTTTTTATTGTTTGGTGGGGGTACAAGGTATTGAACTCAGAAGTACTCAACCACTGAGCCAACTCATTAGGCCCTTCCTAAATTGTGGAGGCTGGCTTGGAACTCATGATCCTCCTGCCTCAGCGTCTCCAGTCAGTGGGATTATAGGAGTGCACGACCACATCTGGCCTATGAGCTTTATATAAACATGAGCTTTCTATAAACATATACAATTTGCCCACAAAGTTGAAATAAAAACTGATCTAAATGTTTAAGAATTGTCTGCTAGTCAACTCTGTGGGGTAATACATGAATCCCAGTTGACCATTCCTTAATGTTTCTGCTTCTGATCATTTGCCTGAATATACATACCATCAGCAATGTCCTCATTTAGCTGACTTCTCTCACTTTCCAAGTAATATCCTTGTAAGCAAAAGAACCTTCTAACTTGGAGTAAGTTATTTTCACCTCTCCTCTTTCTCTTTTAAGTTTGCTTCAGTGGCTAACCCTAACCCTCCTTTGAAACATAAGCCTATATAAATTTCCATATCTTTATCTCAATCTTTAAAAGAACCTCAAACATATTTACCTGTCCAGTAAGTTAATTATGTTGGGAATCTTTAATTCTTTCATCACCAAAAGCTCATTGGGGATCAGGTCCTTCCATGGATATTTCTGTATATAAATGTGTTTAATTGCAACCTACCATGGAAACAGAATGGGAATAAAATGGTTTTCTTAATTCTCTTAGAATGTAACAAACACTAACCAGTCACTAATTTATAGTAACACATGATATTACATAGTGAGAGTATAACTGACAAATGGTATTTTTACTTGCACACTGACTATGCACAGTGTTTTATACTACCTGGACCCCAAATATATTCAGATTTATCTTGAAGTTGATTAACCAACTTAAGACCAGTCCAGTGCCAAGAATAACCCTCTTTTCACTCCAACCTGGGAAAACATTTTTTAAATATTTGCTTATAGATGACGTATCGTAATTCCTTCTTTGTTCCCCCTCATGTGATAATGGCTATAAAATTATAGAGATTAATTCTTACAACATATCCAATTAAAAATATTCTTATTATGCTTAGCATTATCTAGTTTTTCCTCCTAAACAAAAAGCTAATATAACATCTAGAAGTATGAAAAAGTTGCTACCTTTTGTTCCAGAGTCACATCAATAGTAGTAAAAACTGGACCAGAAAACCTAGGGGAAACAAGACACAATCAGAATTCAGATTTCTAAATCCCTGCCATAGGCTTCACCCTTCTCACTGTTAATTTTTAGATTTAGCATTTTAAAAATAGAAAAAGGAAAGGGAAAAGAGGATGCAATCCTTGTAGCCCAAATTTTGATTTGAAATATTTTAGACCTACAAAAACATAGGAAAAAAGATAAAGAAAAGAATGAATAACAGACACTCTTGCAGACAGCTCCCTACTTAAGGAACAAACAACTGCAACTGGAAGTTTCTGGTATACCCTTGCCTGCAGTGTTCTCCCTCCACCCAAGGGGACCTGCATTGGATGTTCATCCTGTGTTTGATGTGTGAGTTTCCAAGTGCTTTTCTATACTTTTAACTACGAAGTTCCTGTTTATGTATTTCTCTGCTATTTGCTTTTAAAAATTTATCTGACTGGGCATGGTTGTGGGAGACCAACCTTGCATGTGACTGCTTCATACTCCCTGGCTGGATGCTGAGGCGCTCAGTCACAGAAATGTGGTAGAGCTTTCCCCAACCTTCTTGGGTTCAAGTGTCTCGTGAATGGGTGTGTCTTGCTACAGCCCCATGGGTGAAGCTATGCTTACCTGTTCTTTTGTAATATAACCCCTTGCCCTGTTTAGGATAGAATCTTCCATGGAAGTGCCTTGTGTGTATCCCCTTGTCTTACTGTGTCTTTGGGTGTGGCCTACCCAGGTGTCAGTCAACCTCCTGCAGTGGACATCATGAAGATAGACTGAGCCCCCTGAAACCTGACCCCTTGCCTCATTTGAATAGCTTCTCCTAAATAAAAGGGGTCAGCACATGCTCTCTCTCTCTCTCTCTCTTCCTGCAGATCCTTAAGGTCACAGTGACCCCAAAGAAAAAGGTATTTTTGTCTCTTTTGTGGTTATTTTGCGAAGCCCAGTCATCCCAGTTTTCCTGGAGTAACCCCTGAGCCTTTTAGTCATGAGAACAGAAACCTGGCACATGGTGGCACACAACTGTAAAGGGGCTGGGGAACTAGCTCAGTGGTGAAGCCCCTCTGGGTTCAATCCCCAGGACCACAAACAAACTAATAAACAATTCACCTGGATTTCTGATACTTATCCACATACATAGGTATGATTCTTTTTCATTCATTATTAATTATTCAACATATTACATCTATTATCATGTTCAAAATATTAAGGTGATTATCAATTTTCTATTATTATTAAAATCAGTGCTGAACTGAATTTAGTTCTTAAAAAAGAAATTTACCATAAGAATATTTCCAAAAGTTCTCATTCTAAATCCCACTTATTCTTTATAAATTCACAGAACATTTCTAGAGATTAGTAACAATAAAAATTCAAGGTGTTTATTTGCTCTCAAGCAATAGAGGAAAGAGCTTCCTATAGTTTAAAAACAATTAACTGAGCAAAATCACAGTGGTAGACTCAAAGATTAATAATAATATGATTCAAAAATATTTTATGTATTTATTTATTTATTTAGTACTGAGGACTAAACCCAGCGATACCTTACCACTGAGCAAACTCCCCAGTCATCCCTTTAATTTGTGTTTAAAATGCTTGACTGAATTTTCAATGTTGTTTTTGTTTAAAATAGGAACTATTGTGAGCATAGGTGACCCTAAGACCCTAAAATAATTAATAATATTTTTAAACACATTTTAAACACAAAATTAATTTTAGTATCATCATTCCTTTTAATAAACTCTACTGATTTTAAAACAGTGGTTTTTCAAACACATCAAGTTTCAACAATAATTGGTTCCCCCCCAAAAAAAAAACCTGAAGAAATTTAATAGAAGCAAAAAGTTGTCCCAAACAAGAAGACACATATTCTCCATAAGCTTGGGACTCCTAACTAATCACTTCCTCAAATTTCATGACATTTTAGAACAACCAATTGTTCTTATCTGCCTGAGAAGTAAGGGGATTCTCAGGATGTACAGCTTTCCAAATGGCAATTCCAGCAGGGTATGGTGGTACATGCTTGTAATCCCAAATATCCAGGAGCTGAGGCAAAAGAATCACAAGCTGGAGACCAGTCTTGGAAACTCAGTGAGACCCTGTCTCAAAACAAAAAAATAAAAAGGATTGGGGTATAGCTCAGTGGTAAAGCACCCCTGGGTTCAATCCCCAGTACCAAAAACAAAAACTTGGCAGTTCATGAGAAATTCCTCACTGTACTTTTCTTCTCCACTGCATGTACTATACACTAATGACAAATTATGAAACAACTATCAGTAATAATAAAATAATGATAGCCAAATGAATAATCCTAACTGATTTTTCTGAGTATTCCAGTATATCTTCTTAAAATATATTTAGCAAACCACCTACTACTATAGAGATTACTCTAATATAAACTAAACATAGAACGATTTTAGGAATTTCAAAGTAATGACCAAGAAATGGTAAAATTAGGAGGTTGGATATAAAATCCTAGTGTAAATTCTTATGACCACTAAGTTAAAATGTAAGAAAATCACATTAAAATTTCACTTCCTCAAGATAAAAGTAGATGGGGTCATGTCAAGGAAACTCATATAAATAATCTTATGTAGGTATTCAATCTCAAGTTAGCTACTAAGATTCAAGCCAAGAAGCTAAGGGTATAAAGATAGGGGAGATGTGATAACTAAGGGTCACAAATGAAGAGTCACAACTAACAATTTTAGTTTATTTTTTAAACAGCAGCCCTCCTAAGATAAGGATTATTATATGTAAATATCTATAGGCTATCACAGTCAACATAGTTTTCTATTGGAAAATACTGAGGAATCAAGAACAAATAAATGTTGAACATGTGATTGTAACAACCCATCTCTATTTTTCCTTGAACCTTCTGGGTCACATTGTTTTTTTGTAACTATACTTACTGGAGCCTTGTAATCAGACATTATTTTGTTACCCCCTTCCTGGTACTGTTTACATTTTTTATAATGCTTGATTCAGGCCAATGAGAGTAAATAATTTAAAAGGGACAAGGAAAATGTGTTTTTCATTGGAATATATTTTATGATTACATGTTTCTATTTTGAAAAGCTATAGGTTTGGACAAATATATACAAACCTGCTTTGCTAAGATTTCCAACTATGTCCCTGTTCATATCCTTTAGATTTGGCTCATAGGAAATAAGTGTTGCTACCAAAGGGACTGACTTCACTATCAATACATAATATATTTGAAATGCAGTATCATTCAAAAATGAATATTATTTTGCCTCCACGTTTTTTGGGTGGTACTGGGGGTTCAATCCAGGGGCACTAGAGCCCTGAGTTATAAACCCAGCCCTTTTTATATATTTATTTTGATACAGAGTCTCACTAAATTACCCAGACTGACCTTGAACTTGAAATCCTCTGCCTCAATATCCTGAATTGCTGGGATTATAGCTATGTGCCACCATGCCCAGCTCACTACATTTGAATTGAAGTATTTTCACCTATAGGAAAAGTTATTATTTCTGCTTTAAGCTAAAATAAAAGGTATATATATTTCAATTCAACTGTGCGCGCATGTGTGTGTATGTATGTGTGTGTGTGTGTGTGTGTGTGTGTGTGTGTGTGTGTGTGTGTGCAGTGCTGGGGAAGGACCCAGGGCCTTGCACACACCAGGCAAGTACTCTGCTACTGAGCTCTATCCCCAGACTTGGGTCAAATGTTTTAAAAAATGTTAATTCATGAATAATATGAAATGTAGGTAGCATACTTAATTTCACCATAATCTCCTCATCGGTCAAATTTGTGTTCTTTTTCTGTTTGTCTGAAGACTTGGCACCATTGTCAACAGTTGTGTCACCAAGAGGTGCAGGAACAGTGTCAGTTATAGACTGGGTGGAAATCTGTAGAGATATAGTTCATGACTGAGATTTGAAAAAAAATTTTTTAGACATTCTTACTGGCATATTATTCAGTTCCTTAATTTTTTACCCAAACTAAGTTACTTCTCTTATTGTTCTAAAGAACGAAATACTTTCAGACTTACAAAAGACATGAATTGAAAAAAAAGTGAAATATTTTTCTTTGCCATAGCATGAATGTATTTAAAAATGTAACTAGCAGCCAGGAGGTACAGTGGTGCATGCCTGTAATCCCAGTGACTTGATAGACTGAGGCAGGAGAATTCCAAGTTCCAAGCTAGCCTCAGCAACTTAGTAAGGCCCTAAGCAACTTAGAGAGACTCTGTCTCAAAATAAAAAATAAAAAAGAGGGCTGGGAATGTGGCTCAGTTGTTAAGTATCCCTGGGTTCAATCCACAGAGCCTGCCCCCCCCCAAAAGAAAAGTATATCTAGGAAACTAGAAGGTCTATGAATAAAATTTATGTGTGCCCAGAGCTAAAATAGTATAACAGGGGCTGGGGGAGTAGCTCAGTGGTAGAGTGCTTGCTTAGCACGTGTGTAAGGTACTGGGTTTCAGCCTCAGCACCACAGAAAAAAATACATAAAATAAAGGTACTGTGTCCATCTACAATTAAAATATTTAAAAATACTTTTAAAATTAAAAAAATAAAATAGTAAAACAACTTAGTAGAAGAGCAGCACACTTTAAAAATAATGTTTTTAATTTAAAAAAAAATACAAAAGACTAGAAATCTTCATGTTGAAATAACTATTACTAATTTCCAGGAAACATTTTACACAAATATAATGCCTACCCTCCCTTTCACTTCAAAGAGCCAGTTGTAAGGAATATAGAAAACACAGCCATCTGTCATGAGATGGGAATCCAATGGCAGTCCTCAGAGCCACATCACAGTCCAGCCCCCTTAGTAGTTCTCTCCCTGGATCCATCTGAGCTCATTACTATTGAAATTCTCCTCAGCTGGTGAGGAACTTTCCTCTCAACTCTCTTTT
The DNA here is from genome assembly GCF_964194105.1 of Spermophilus citellus. NCBI lineage: Eukaryota > Metazoa > Chordata > Mammalia > Rodentia > Sciuridae > Spermophilus > Spermophilus citellus. The sequence goes on from NC_138188.1 coordinate 78,442,976, forward strand.
GAATGCCATCAAGGCTTTGAGAGAAATGTCAAAATGAGAAATAAAGTATATAATCTGGGGAAGAGGAAAGATCGAAGTTTTAGATAGAAGAGTTACCCACATTATGAAACAGAGAAAAAAAAAAAACAGACAAATACATGACCTCTCTGGAAAAGGGGGCAAAACATGGAAAGAAAACACCCAATGAGTTAAGTATTCTAACTTTTAAAGAAGCCATTAGATTTTCATTTTTCAAAAAAGTAGTTTTTGTTGAGTACTCTTCAGGTAAAAATTTTAATTTAATCTTAAATTAATTTTCTCATAGTAAAATATTTTAAACTTGAAGGTTTTTTGAAATTATTATGAAAGTCAAATGCAAACAGCTGTTTTTAGAAACACACATGCACAGATGTGCACACCAGGTTATTAGTCACTCACTGGTTTTGTATGATCTGGTCATGGGGCAATGACAGGCCTCTCCATCACCATCATCTTCCTCTGTTACTACTGCTGATGGTTCTGACCCCCTTGGTTTTCAGCTGCGTTCATCACAGGAGCAAAGGAAGAAAAGCTAGTAAAATTCAAAGGTTAATATGTGACCATGTCTCTTTTTTTAAACTCAAGATGGGGTAGGGAGGGAGAGCATGGGAGGAAGATTACCTCTAGATAGGGAATAGAGGTGGGAGAAAAAGGGAGGGAGAAGGGGAATAGCATGGATGGTGGAAGGAGACCCTCTTCATTATACAAAATACATGTATGACGATGTGAATTGGGTGTCAACATATGTTATATATATCTTATATACAGAGATATAATAAATTGTAGTATAAAGGTGTATATTAAGAATTGTAAAATAATAAAAAATAATAAGATAAAGTGATTGGTAAAATCTACACTGAGGGAAACAGGACAAATGATCCTGCATCTTTTAAAGTACAGTGCAAGGAAGAGAAAGCAGGAGAACCAGTGTGAGGAAGGGGAGTCTAAATCTCCAAAGACATTCCAGGGATCGCTCAACCAACTGCACCACGTGAACTTCATTCTGATGCTGCTTTACATAAACTATTTTTATTTTTTAAATTAAATTTAATTTTTTAAAAAAAATTTAGTTGTAATTGGACACAATATCTTTATTTTATTTTTATGTGGTGCTGAGGATCGAACCCAGGGTGCCTCACACATGCTAGGTGAGCACTCTACCACTCAGCCACAATCTCAGCCCCACAAACTATTTTTAAAAATCCAGTATATACCAGTTCTTACCCACTGATATTCTAATTCTGAGATATGAATCCTTTTGGTTATAATGTTTATTTTTATGTATTTACATATAATTTTTGAGTAAAAAATCATTTTTTGACTCTAAGGTCTATGCATTTATATAGCAAAACATCCTTTTATGCCACTGACAATAAATAAATTTCTAGTATAAACATATCTATAAATCCACACTTCTTCCTTCTAAACTGAAAATCATTTAAAGCTTTGAGGAGCGAAAAACCCCACCTAAATGTAACAATATGGAGCAAGTATCAATCCCACTATCATACTTAATTATAAAGTATAAAAATAAGGAAGAAAAAGTAAAACATTCAATTGCATTTCTAACAAAGCCATGAGATCAATGTAATCCTCAGAATCCAGGTGAGACTTAAGAGCCATCCAGTTTACAAAAAGCAGCATCTATGTAGGAGGAAGTAGGAACGATAGTAGCCTTTTATTTTTCCCGAAATAACCTTTTTATCTATCAGTGCTTCACAACTTTCCATGTGATTCAGTGTTTTACCACTTTCTAATGTCTTACCAGGAGGAGTAAAACAGAGATTTTTTCTGCTTTACTGTGTTGAAGTCATAGAACTTTAAGACACTCGGCACAGCTTGAGGATTCCCCCTTTGCTTTCCTTTGGGGACACTGTGCCAATGAGGTTTGTGCCAATGGAGCCCAGTGCTCTGGTATGCCCTAACAAAGAGAAATTCAGAAATGAATTGTAATTTAAATTGCTCTAATACAATTAATTTTCAGAGATAAATTTCAAAATACATAAAACAAACTATACATACAATTTTAGATTTGATTAAATCTAGTGTTCTAAATTTCTACTTTTCCATAACTATTTTGCAAATGAACAGGAAAGATCAAAACAGAGTACTACTGGGAATGGAGTGCTGGGTTTGTTTGGGGAAAAGGACAGAAGTGTAAAACCTGTATTTCCTCCTGTTAATCAACCAGCAAAGTAGCTCCCTAATTTACAAGGCTTAAGCCAAGAGCAAAAGACAAGGGACAGCAAACAGGAAGAAGGATGATTGCTTATGTCTGGTTCTGGTCTAGGCATGAGACAAATAAAGAACACAGGGCAGCAGGCCCATTCCCACTTCAGCACTTCAGGAAATACAAATTTAGGGTTTTGAAACCAAGAACCCACCTTATACAGTGTTTACTGTTTCATGTCTTGACGTGAGAGAGCTACCAGGGATTGAACTCAGGGGCACTCAACCACTGAGCCACAACACAAGCCCTTTTTATTTTTTAAGACAGGGTCTCACTAAATTGCTTAGGGCCTCACTTAGTTGATGAGTCTGGCTTTGAACTTGCAATCCTCCTATGTCAGCCTCCTAAGCTGCTGGGATCACACTCATGCTCCACGGAACCCAGCAATACAGTACAGTTTCCCCCTTAATCCATTCAAAATGATCTAGTAGTACATTAAATGGTTATGTTATATTTTAACCAATTTACCACTAATGACATTTAAACTGATTTTTTTTACTACATTTTGATATCTAAATAAAGGGACAAAACCCTTAATCTATGCTGTTTTATTGTTTCCCTAGGACACATATGCTAAAAGTTACATTTCTGGGTCAAAAATTATACATGCTAAACTAATTTTCATTTATGATTTGTGTTTTCTGAAAAATATTTTTTGGTTGTTTTTATTTTTTTATTTTTAATTTTTTTTAAGTCTTTGGTATTAAACCCAGGGCCTCAAGCATGCTAAATACATGCTAAACACTAACACAGGTATACTTCCAGTCCCAAGATTTTAATATTATGAACTTAAATTGGTTTGTTTTCTTCCCCATCTCCTGAACTGGGGATTGAATCTAGGGATGCTTTACCACTGAGCTTCATTCCCAGTCCACCCACCCTTTTGCAAATTTGGAGACAAGAGTCTTGTTAAGATCCCAACACTTTCATCAAACCTGTGAATCTCCTAACTCAACCTCTGGAGACTCTGGGATCACAAGGGTGAGCCACAGTGCTTGGCTTCACAAATTATTATTATTATTTGGTTTTATTTTTTGGAGACAAAGTATCACCATTTTACCCAGGCTTATTTCAAACTCATGGACTCTGCAGAATAGTTGGAAATACAGGCATGTGCCACCAAGCCCAGATTTCATGCTTTTATTCTTTTTAAAAAACATTTATTTATTTATTTATTTGTAGTTGGACACAATACCTTTATTTTATTTATTTTTAATGTGGTGCTGAGGATCGAACTCAGGGCTTCATGCATGCTAAGCAAATGTTCTACCACTGAGCCACAACTCCAGCCCTAATGTTTTTATTCTTTAATTTGTTTTTGGCAGTACTGGGTATTGAAGCTAGGAACATTGTACCACTGAGCTACATTCCCAGCCCTTTGCCTTTTGAAATAGGGTCTTGCTAAACTGCCCAGGCTGGTCTCAAACTTATGATCCTTCTGCCTCAGCCTCCTGAGCTGCTGGGATGATAGGCATATGTCACTATGCTCAGTCATCTTAAATTGCTGTTTTTTATTCTGGGTTTCTTATCACATGTAAAAGGTTTTATCAATATGAGATTATACAGCCAAGTGTGGTGACAAGTACCTGTAACCTGTAGTCCCACCTGCTCAGAAAGCAGGAGCATAAGAAGCACTTGAGCCCACAAATTTGAGACCAGTCTGAGCATCACAGGAAGCCCCACCACACGCCCAAAAAAATGGAATAAAAGATAAAAGTGGCTTTCTCCAATAACTAAACAGTGAGAAAATAACCTGAATTTAAATGCAAGGTTTGTGGTGTGGCTCATTGGTGGAGCTCTTGCCTAGCATGCTCAAGGACAGGAGTTTCCTTCCATGCTTATTCATATTAGCCCCAAAGCAGAAATCTAAAATGTCCAAGTCCTTCTATATAATGGAATATACACACACACACACATACACACACACACACATACATACATATATATATATATTTTTCCAGCCCTGGGGGTTGAACCCAAGCACATCAACCACTGAGCTTGATCCTCAGCCCTTTTTATTCTGAGATAGAGTCTTGCCAAATTGCAGAGGCTGGCCTTAAACTTCTGATCCTGTTGCCTCACTTTCCTCAGTTACTGAAATTAGTCATGTGCCACCAAACCTGGTTTACAATCTCTTTTCAATCCAGTCCAATGGTACACACCTGCCTTCCAGAGCTCAGGACATTAAAATAGGAGAATTGCTTGAGCTCAGGAGTTCAAGACTGTCCTGGCCAACATAGTGGGACTCCATTTCAAATAAAAAGAAAACTCAAAACTGATGGTCAAGTTTTCTTTCCTTTTACACGATTAAGGATTGAATCAAGGGGTGCATTACCATTGGCCCACATATCCAGGACTCTGATGTTATTATTGTTTTTTATTTTGAGACAAAAACAAGTCTTTTTCAGTTACATATACTTGACTTGTGATCCTCCTGCCTCAGCCTCCTGAGTAGCTAGGGCTGAAGATAGGCACCTCTTCACCCAACTCTATTATCAGTTTTAAAGCATGCAATAAATCAACTATAGCTACCAAACTGACCATTATAGTCCCCAAACTTACACATGTTTAACTGAAACATTGTAATCTCTGACTAATACACTAGTCTATTATAACTAATAATAAATAAGTGCGCTTTCTATTTTATAGAATGTTTTAGGCATACTTGGAATTATCCAGGCTGGTAGGTATTCTCCCATCTCCAGCGCTTGCTTGCCAGGAGGCCAGCCAGGTCAGTCATTGTAATTATTACTGTTGCCACATTTTAAGGGTGAGAGAAATGCTAAATGTCTTGCCCAAGGTCAAAGAGTCAGGCAGTGTTGGCTCCTGAGCTTGGGTCTCCAGAGAGCAAGGATCTTCCCTTCCAGGAGGGATTTGTTCCAGCCCCTCAGAGCCTCCACCCACCCCAGGAAACACACTTCTCTGAACCTAGGACAGACAGGCACAGCAGCCATAGGAAGCAGCAAAAAATATGAGTATATAACAGGTGTGGGGTCTTGGCACTGTCAACAAGGGGGTGAGTGAGGGCTCAGGTATAAGAGACCTCAAAATGGGGCTCAGGAGATGAACTTCTGGTGTGTGTACTGGCATTGCTGGGTGTGAAGGGTGAATGGGAGGCTAAGCCTCTCCTGGAAGCCTCCCAATACACCACTGGGCTGATGGGAAGATAAACACATAGTCAGTACATGGGGCTCTCCCTAACCTGCACCCCACAGCTCACAGTCAAGTCCCAGGGTGCATAGAGGTAGGACAAAGGAGAGGACTGGCACCAAATCACTGTAAGAGCCCATGGGGGCCACTGTGTGTGACCTACCCCACTGCACTCCTAATGCTCCACTCCAAATGATTAACATGGAATGCCAAATAAAAATTTCCATTAAATTGAATCTGGGCTGGAGTGGTGGCTCAGGGGTAGAGTGTTTTTTTAGCATGCATCAGGCACTAGGTTTCATAGCCAGCATCACATAAAAATAAACAAATAAAATAATGATATTGTGTCCATCTACAACACATATATACATATAAAAACCAGAATTTTCTCTAAAACAAACTAGTGCAATAGTCTCAGTCCTCATTAATAGCTCACAAACTGGGGTCCATCTACAACTGATATATATATATATATATATATATATATATATATATATATATATATATATATATGAAACAGAATTGTCTTTAAAACCTAAACTACTAGTCTCAGTCCTCATTAATAGCTGAGGAAACTGGGGACCAAAAAAGTAAGGACTTGCCCAAAGCCAATCAGAAAGTTAGTGTTTCAGTCTTTTCTCTTTCTCTATCCAGGGACACCTTAGTGTGCTCTGAAGCCCTGTGACCTGGACCCTGCACCCTCCAGGTCCATAATCCCACTCCTTAGGCTCCAAGAGCTTCAGCTTCAGGGCCAGCCCGACATCGGGGGCTTCCCCCAACACATGTGCAACCACAGACTCCCATGTTTCAAAGCTCAACCGATACTCCTTACCTTCTGTAAGGGTGCAGATTTGCCACACCTTGGGAGGGCCTGAGTTGCGGATCTGGGCCAAAGGAGGTCTTTAAGATATTGTGTTGGCCCCCAGTTGGTGCCCTGCTCCACCTGAAGGCACACAGCCTCTGACATGTACCTGGGAAGCAACAGGCCAAATGCAAGGAGTCACTACCCACCTTGGCCTGGTCTCCCTGACCATCTCACCCCTCAGTTGGGAAAGCACAAAGCCCAGGGCTCTCATCCAGGAGCCTTATCCAGGCTGCCATTCCCCTCTACCACATTTCTTGGGGCAAGAACCTAAAACACCAAGGAAAAGTGAAATTCCCAGAAACTCCCAGAGTGCCCTGGAGAAAAACCCAAAGCAAAGGAACAGGAAGTGTTAAGGCCTGTGAGCTGGGGTCAGGGACCACGGAAATAGACCCAGCTTCACCCCACCCCACCAGCCCCAAGGGTCCACCACTTGAGCCCTTGGTTTACCAACTCACTTGGGTCCCAAGGGTGCGCATAATGTGAGGTAACAGTTTCTTGTGCAGCCCTCATTGAATGGGTTTTCATGCTGGAGGGAGATGAGGAAGGGAAGAGAAGCTCAGAATCAGCAGGACTGGGCAACACCCTCTCCCAGTGATCCTCGCTAAGTTGGTCAGTTAATCCAGGTCTCAACCTGGGCTTGTGTCAAGGCTCCAAGGACATTGGAGCCCAAGAATAACCCAGGGCCTCCTGCTTTTCCAGGCTCTTAGGAAGAGTGACCTCCCTCGACCCACTTGTGAGCAGCTGTCCCCAGACAGTGCTGACCCAGCACCCACCTCTCCTTCCTTCCAGGGCTCCTCATCCCCTTGTGCCTCCCTTTGCAGGATCCTTGCTCTGTCTCCATTGGCCACACCTGTCTTCCCACCATGTCCTTCCAGGTACCTTTTAAGACCTTTCTAGTGCTGTTCTGCTCAACTGATCCAAAGATGATGTCACCACCCTGCTCCCACTTTACTCTCTCACCTCTCAATTTTTCCTAAAAATCTACCTTCATTGAATTTAACTATCTGGGAGACTAGTGGCAGCAGGGGATGCCCAGACATATTTCCCTAGTCAAAAATCAGATTTTCCAAAACCACCCTAAGATACCACCTCACCCCAGTAAGATTGGCAGCCATGATGAAGTCAACCAACAACAAGTGCTGGCGAGGATGTGGGGAAAAGGGTACTCTTGTACACTGCTGGTGGGACTGCAAACGGGTGCGGCCAATTTGGAAAGCAGTATGGAGATTCCTGGGAAAGCTGGGAATGGAACCACCATTTGACCCAGCTATTGCCCTACTCGGACTATTTCCTGAAGACCTTAAAAGAGCACACTACAGGGATACTGCCACATCGATGTTCATAGCAGCACAATTCACAATTGCTAGACTGTGGAATCAACCCAGATGCCCTTCAATAGATGAATGGATAAAAAAAATGTGGCATTTATATACCATGAAGTATTACGCAGCACTAAAAATGACAAAATCACGGAATTTGCAGGGAAATGGATGGCACTAGAGCAGATTATGCTTAGTGAAGCTAGCCAATCCCTAAAAAACAAATACCAAATGTCTTCTTTGATATAATGAGAGCAACTAAGAGCAGAACAGTGAGGCTGAGCAGGAAGAAAAGATTAGCATTAAACAGAGACATGAGGCGGGAGGGAAAGGGAGAAAAAAAAGGGAAATCACATGGAAATGGAGGGAGACCCTCATTGTTATACAAAATTATATATAAGAGTTTACGAGGGGAATGGGATAACAAACATGGAGGGAAATGAATTTCAATAGATGGGGTAGAGAGAGAAGATGGGAGGGAAGGGGAGGGGGGATATTAGAGGATAGTAAAGGTAGCAGAATACAACAGTCACTAATATGGCAGTATGTAAAAATGTGATGTGTAGCAGATGTGATTCTGCAATCTGTATTTGGGGTAAAAATGGGAGTTCATAACCCAATAGATTCTAATCTATGAAATATGATTTGTCATGAGCTTTGTAATGTTGTGAACATCCAATAAAAAAAAAGGAAAAAAAATCAGATTTTCCAGGAAAATCTGAGCTGAAGACCTTCAGTACACAAAGCAGGAAAGGTCAAGCTCAAAGTTCATGTCCTTCTCTGGACACTGACTGGCTTCTCCTCTCCCTTATTCCACATTCTCCTTCCCCTGAGTTCATCTGTCAGCCTTGACCCCTCCTCCTTCCAGACAAGATTGAGTTTCAGCGGAACTTCATGAGCTTTAGATAGCAAATACTGTTATAATGGCAAGTGTCCCAGCAGCACCTCTATCCACCCCCAACTCTCCCACACATGAAAACTTTGATCTTCAACACTATTCTCCATTAGAAGAAAAGATGATTTCACATCAGAACAGCACTGGAATATGTCCAAAAAGCAACACGAATCATTGTGCTCTATGAGGTTCTACCTCCTTTAAGGTGTTCACAGCACTTAAGAAATGAGTATACCACCAGGTGCAGTGGCGCACACCTGTAATCCCAGGAACTTGGGAGGCAGAGGCTGGAGGATCACAAGTTCAAGGCCAGTATCAACAACTTAGCAAGGCCCTCAACAACTTAGTGACACCCTATCTCAAAACAAAACATAGCAAGGATTGGGGATGCAGCTTCAGTGGTAAAGTACCCCTGGATTAAATTCCTAGTACCAGAAGAAATAAATCAATTAATGGCAGAGTATTAAAAAAAATAAAGAATGTTTAAACTTACAGAAATAATTTTTGATTAGATATATATCAAGTCTAGAACTAAACATTGATTGCCAATAAGGTATAGAAAAGACTTCAAGGAATGATAATTACTAAAGTTTTAAGATCTGAGCAGTAAATTTGAATACCTTTCTCTCACCACATGGAACCCTATCACATACAAATAGAGTCCAACAGCTCTGAGGCACCCAGACCAGCCTCTCTCACTGGCTCCACTCCTGGGGCTCCTGCTCCAATTCTGTGTCTCAAACACTCTCACACTCCACAGGACCAAAATCCAGCAGCATCTTCTTCTTGCCCCATCTTCTGCCCAACTTCCTGCTGCCTCTCCTTCTTCCCCTTATCCTGATATGGATATCAGGGCACCAGGGATATCAGGGCACCAGGCTTCTCTCTGTTCCTTTCTCTCTTTCTTTCTATCCCCAAATGTTGATTCTTCTGTTTGTTGGTTCACTCATTTATTCAGATTTCTTTTCTGTGTGTGCTGGGAATTGAAGAATTCAGGGCCTTGCACATGCTAAGCACATAATCTACCACTGAGATGCACCCCCAGCCAGAAATATTTCAGGGCATCAAAAATGCTTCTGTCAAACTAGGCATTAGCAAATTACTGAAATTCTGATTCAAAATTTTAAAAAGTGTTCAAAAAGAAAAAAATAAGTGTGCTGAGGTTAACGGGGAGGCTGGGAATTTTGCTTAGTGGTTAAGCACCTCTTGTCAATCCCTGGTACAAAAACAAAATAAAACAAAACAAATAAGAATACTGCCAAAAACTAGATACAAAGTAAAAATCCTTCAATTGGGGAATATGTAAATAATCTGTAGGTCATCCATACAATACTACACAGAAATAAGAGGCAATAACCTACTGATGTGAGCAACAACATAGATAAATCTCAAATGTATTGTGCTCAATGAATGAAGCCAGACTAAAAAGCCCACAATGCCATTGATATATGATTCCGAAAAGATAAAACCCACAAGGACTTAGGGAGAGAAATTGACAAGAAATGAAAGAATTTTCTGTGATAATGAAACTGATCTAACCTCGATCTTGGTGGAGAGTACTCGATGGTATCCATTTGTCAAAATCCCTCACTATTGACTAAAAAGGGTAAATTTTATTGTCTGTAATTATTCCTCAATAAATGATACTTTTACAAAAATTTTGCCATGGCTCCTACCTAGGTTGCCACACTTGACGTTCTGGGCCTTTCTAATCTTGACCCCCTCGGGGTCAACCTCATGCCATCTTGTGCTTGACTTTGATCCCTTTCTTTATTATTCTGTTAACACCCTACAGAACTTTCTGGTTTCTGTGCCTCTGTGCAAAGATGGACCTCTCACAGTCAATCCCCTCCTGTCTGCCTCTCCAAAATCACACCTAGGACACAAAGAGTGGCATATTCTACTCTATTCTACAGCGTGGGCCTTGTCAAACTCCCAGTTTCTTCCAGTATGCTACTCCATTCAGGACTGACCCCTCGCTCAGAGTGTTCCTGGGTGTCTGCCAGTGTTATTCTGATTGCAAGTTGCTATTTAACACAAGTGCATGGTGTACTCACCACTTCACCCATCCCTCAAATAACTGTCACCTAGCATACCCAGCACACAGTAGGCTTTCAATGCAATGCACCCTGAAGGGAGAATGGCCACCAAATACAGAGATATCTGAGCTGCATCTTCAGATGTGGGTCTGGAAGGACTCAGGAGGTACCATCAGGGCCAAGGGCATTTCCTAATTACAGAGGAGCAAGATGCATCCTTACAACCCAGGGCATGCACACTCAGCCTGCATACCTGGTCCTCATAGGTCACCTGGCTGCACCCACTGCCACTGCCTTGATGAGCAACTGTAGGATGAGCAGGAGCAGGAGGGCCCCAGCAGGTACAGCCACTAGGATCCTGGGCACGAGCTAAGAAGTAAAGCCATGGAATACTTCCTCCCTGGTCCCGCCCCAGCTAGCACCGCCCACCCGCTCTCCCTCCCTGGACTGTCCAGTACAGCCAAGTGAAACCTCACTCCACCACACTGTCCTCCCACCTGTCCCTTTTCAACTTTTATTATCCTACTCTGTGGCCCCCCTAGATTCTGAACTCCACAGACCATCCTACCCCACCCATCTCCCTGACCCCACTGGCCTTCCACATGTCCTTCACAGGTCCTCCCCAAGTGACTTCTCCCTCTAGCTCTGCCATTGGTTATCTCTGCCCCTCCCCTTAGCTGTTTGCCCCTCCCTGCCCACCACACCAGCTCTTCCCAGTGTGGGCCCTTGGTACTGTGTGGATACGTTCAGGAAAGCCATGTGCCTCCTGCCTATGATAAAAAGCATGCAGGTGGCCATCATGGCACCCAGATAGAGGCACAGGGACAAGAGGAGTAGCAGGTAGAGTCAGATGTTTCGGTGCCCCACACAGTTACTTACCCACCTGCAATGGTGGTCGAACTCCTAGGGGAGAGGAATGAGGACTGAGGGTCCCTCAGGACTGGCCTCCATCACCTCCTAACCTTGAGGCCTCCACCAATTCAGCCCTCTAGGCTGCCTGCTCTTGCCCTACACATGGGTTCTCATCTCAGGGAGAACCTGGATTTCCATGGTTAGAGCACAGTTAGGACTCCATGTCTCATTAGGTCACCTGTCCTGAAAAGTCTTTAGAGATAAGACCTACCTGTTGTCACTTAGAGCAGGATAATACAATTCTGGGCCTCCGTTTTCTTAGATACTGAATGAAGATGTAAAAAACACCCTTGCCCAACCAGCCGTCGGCACTTGTGAACCCGAGCAGGGTGTGCACATCAGAGAAATGCACTCAGAACCCAGGAAATCCTCTAACTGGGACACTCAGACCAAGACAGGCAAAGATCCCCAGGACACGGCAGCAGTCAGCTTAAAGGGCTGGGGATCTAGTATCAGCAAGCCAGGGGAGGGGACAGTCACTGCTTTTCCTCCCCCTGACTCCACCAGGCTCAGCACAGAGGGGATGCCCTTTGCATATCAGCACCTGTGCAAGCAAGGCCAGCCTCCCTGGACAGGTGGAGACACAGAGGTGATGACATATATAAGTGACCAACAGTGGCTGAAAGCCACTTTAAGCAGTTCAGGAAGATGGTCTCATACCCACCACTGGCCCACTCATGACATGAGGTTCCTGGTCCTAGCCAGGTGCCCAGGGACAGGTTGGTGGGTGGACAGGGAGGATGAGCACTCACCTCCACACAGATGTCACAGCTTTTGCAGTGGAAGGTTCGGGGCAGGCAGTGAAAAATAACAGGTGGGACACCACGGCATTTGGTATAACCTGCCATTCACTTGTGCCATGTAGGGAGCCTCAGTGTCCTGCTTGAAGGCGCCTGGCAGGGAAAGAGGTTTGGGCAGTGGAGGAGGCCCTTGTATCACTCTGCTGCTTGTGGCAGCCCCATAACATCACTGGGCAACAAGAAGGTGGGGAGGAGGTGGGCAGGGGAATCCTGGTCCCTGTTGAGCAAGCTGACTACTCAGATGGGTGGCAATCAAAGAGAAGGGGCTGTCCAGCCTCAAGAGCTCTATATGGAGCTCCCCCCTTTGGAATAGTGATCAGTGTTTGGAGTCGTGTGTGAAATCGGAAGGAGGAAGAATGAATTGTGGTTTGGAAGAGCCTGTTGGCCTCTCATGCCAGCCTACCCCATCCTTCCTTCTAAAAAACCTCCAAGATTCTGTTTTTTCACACTTCAGTGGCTTGGGAAATGAAGTGCCAGGGCCCAAGTAATGATGACAGGGTAAGAAGGGATCCTCAGGCCCTTTAGAAATGACCCTGTAGGCACCAGTCCTTGGGGTGCCACCTCCCTCTCCCACGGGTCTGAGGCCTTACCTCTGTGTAAGATGACTGGGTCCGACACATTCATGGAAATGAGGCTGTACAAAATGAGGAGGCAGAGAAGGCCTGAGGCCACTGGAAAGATCCAGTCTCCATTTTAGGCCAGTGCTCAGCATCTGAAACCAGGACCAGAGTCAGTTCTAGTCCCAGAGCCCCCATGATGCCCTGCTCACCTGAGGTCAGACTCACACACCTTAAGGGCAGATCTGAATATCCCAGCTAGAGACAGACCCCATTCCCTCCACCAAATATCACCAGCATTACCAGCCTCCCATAGTTCCCTAAAAGCCTCAGGCTCTCCACATCTCTGTGCTTTTAACTAAATATCCTCCTTCCCCTCCTGACCTCCCTCCACTTCCCTGCCTCTGCACTCTCACTGTCTATTTCCCGACTGTCTCTTGGTGAGAAACCCGACAGCTGGCATGGAGACTCACGGGAAAGTGAAGAACACTGTGCTCAGAGAGACCAGTGCTGTCACAGTCAAACAAGCCCAAAGGGTTGAGAATAGCCAGGATCTGGCTGGGGGTGTGGGTGGGGACAAAAAACCATTTGAAGCAGTCATGCTCTGATGCCTGTTCTCAAACAAATGAGAGCCAACCACTCCTTCTCCTGGCTTGGCACCCAGAGTACCATGACTACAAGTGTGACATCAGAGAAGTTCTGAAATAGGGCCTCTGGCTGCTTCAACCCTCCCCCATCCTTACATACACACTTGAAGACTGGGACATCCTGCTCTTACAATGGTGGCTTTGTTGGAGCTTGTGAGGATGGGATGTGGTTTGTCCCCCAAAGGTTCATGGGCTTGAGGCTTGGTCCTTGGTGTGACAGCACCTGCAAGAGATGGGGCCTAGTAGGAGGTAATTTGGTGACTGGGGATGAGGCCCTTAGAAGGGACTAATGGACTTCTCATGGGCCTCCATTAGTTCCTGTGAGAGGGAGTTGTTATAAAAAGAATGAGACTTATCCCTCCCCGGTTTCTGGCCCTGCAGTCTCTACCCATTGCATGTCCTCCCACCATGATGCCATTCACCATGTTGTGTTCACTCTCACCAAAGGTCAGTCATAATGGCTGCCAGTTGTTGGACTCTGAGCTAAATAAACCTCATCTCTTTATAAAGTACCCATTCTTGGGTATCTTGTTAGATCCAGAGAATGCAGGCTAATACAGAGACCATATAATATGGTTCCTGGGGAGATGGCATGGGAGAAGTTTGGTGATAGTTATCCCCCTTTCAGGCCAAGCACTAATTGAAGCAGACAGTGCTCATTGCTCATCCTATCTTTCTTTCTTTTTCTTTTAACAGAGTTCCAATTTGGGGAAGGAGGTATTAATTTATACAACTAAATAATTTCCCAGTTTCCCTCATTTCCAGCGTGGGTTTTATGACACAATTCTGTCTCAAAATAAAAAATAAAATGTGTTGGGGATGTGACTCAATGGTTAAGCAACCCTGGGTTCAATCCCTGATGATGATGATGATGATGATGATGATGATGATGATGATGATACTTGTACATGTTTATGGCATACAACATATTTTGAACCATGTATACACTGAAGAATGGCTGAGTCAAACTATTGAACATATACGTTACTCTCATATACTTATTTGTGGTGAGAACCCCTAAAATCTACTGTCTCAGTCATTTTCAAGTGTATAAAACATTATCAACTGTAGTCATTCTGTTGTATGTTGTATGTTGTTATTATTTTGCACAGCAGATCCTTTAAACTCATCCCTCCCATCTAAGTGTAATTTGGTCTCCTGTGACCAGCATCTCTCCAGACCACAGCCAAGCCATCCCTGGATGCCTGGCAGAGACTATTCGGCTATTTCTTTTTTTTTATGTTTTTTAAATAAATGACAGCAGAATGCACTACACTTCATGTTATACATCTAGAACACGATTTTTCATACCTCTGGTTCTATACACAGTATGTTCACACCAATTCATGTCTTCATACATGCACATTAGATAATGATGTCCATCACATTCCACCATCATTGCTAAACCTATGCCCCTTCCCTTCCTGTCCCATTGTCTCTTCCTCCCATGCTCCCCCTCCCTACCCAACTATGAGTCAGTCACCTTATATCAGAGAAAATATTCAGCATTTGTTTTTTTGGGATTGGCTCACTTCACTTAGCATTACCTTCTCCAACTCCACCTATTTATCTGCAAATGCCATGATTGTATTCTCTTTTATTGCATTGTGTATATATGCCACTTTTTAAAACCATTGTTTACTGAAGGGCATCTAGTTTGATTCCACAGTTTAGCTATTGTGAATTGAGCTGCTATAAACATTGATGTGGCTGTGTCCCTAGGTTGTGGGGACACAGGCCCATGTGTACATGTTTCCCCTTCTTACCAGTGCCCATCACATTTGATTAGGGTCCATCCTATCTGCCTCTTTTAACCTTCTTAGAGGCCCATCTCCAAGTACAGCCACACTCTGAGGATCTGGGGGTCAGGGCTTCAACATGTGAATTTGGGGAACACACATTCCATCCCATAACAGGAAGGGGAGTTTGTCCTTTTCTCCTGGTTACTGCTCCTCCTCCTCTCTTCCTCTGGCTCACTGTGGTTTCTGACCTCCCAGGACAGGCACCCTTCTGAGGTGGTTTTCCTTGGTGCTGTTCAGAGGGTGCCTCCACCCCTCACTGTCCCTGCTCATCAATGTCCTTCTTGCCTCAGGCACAAGGAACTGATCATACCTCCAACTCCTTCCTGTTGAAGCCAGTTCACCCTATACAGGCCTAGCCCTTGATTAGGGTGCTTCTCACTGATTAGAACAAATTTTTTTTAAAAAAAGATGCCTTTGGAACACAAACTCAAGGTGGTGACAGCCGAGTCTGTGGGCTCAGGCAGCAAAAGGCCACAGATGGAATCTGGGTGTAGGTGAGAGCTGAGTATAGATAGTTGCAGATGCAGAACTGGGCACAGATGCATTGAGAGCAGGTGGCTGCAAGGACAAGAGTGGAGGCAGTGTGTGCCCCACTGGCCTGACTGTTCATGCCAAATAACAGAATTTACTTAACCTAGTCTAGAACAGAGAGTGTTTGCAGAGAAACATCCCTTCTTTTTAACCTGAAGGCATGTAAGCCCAAGGATAATAGCTGAAATCTCACTGATGCATATTATGTGCCAGACTCTGCATTAAGCACCTCTTGCATACAATGCATGCTTGCTTAGCCCTCATAACCCTGTGATCTACATTTAGCCCCATTTTATAGATGAGGAAGCTGAAGCACAGAGAGCTTATGTAATATGCCCAGGTTACACAGCAAGAAGCACTGGAACAAACCTAGGCAATCTGCTTCCAGAGCCCATGCAATCTGCTCTCATATTCTCCTGCTTCTTAGAGAAGAGGATGGCCAAAGGAGGCAGTCACCCAACACTTCAGGTCTGTAGCCCTGTGCAGGAGAAGCAAGGGGAGGAGGCCTTGGTGGGAGCTGGGTAGTCTCCCCTGACTTTTCTCACAGGAGCTGTAGGAGGGACTTCTGCTTCTCTCTTTGGCTTTTGATTGGAGTTAGCCCTAGTGAATGGTTAGAGAGACAGTCCCAGCATCCCAGTTTCCTTCCATACTCAGCACAGGGCAGGTGGTCTATGGGTATTCATTAAACTGAAACTTGAATTTAATTGGCCAACAATATGCAAAATTGTGAGCAAGTCGCTTCCAGCTCTAGAGTTTCTTAACTGAGCAAACATAATTAATTCCATCCACTAAACACAACATTCCCAACCTCTCCCCTTCCCCAATCCCTAGATTCTCATCTGGACTATTTAATAACGTCATAGGAGGCACTTTCAAAAATTACCCATGCCTGAGTCCCAAATCGATGCAATCAGATGTAGGGAGCACAGGTGATTTCACTTCTCCAAACTGCCCCTGTCACTCCTGCTCAGAGCCTTAGGCCAGCAGCATTTATTTCTCTCCCCAAGCAAGATGACTCAGAGCATTTTATCATGAATAATTTTATACATGATCATTATGCTGCAGGCCATTGTTTCCAAGAAAAACCCAAGATGATCAGATGAATAGGGTTGGACAGGCTGAACCTAAGGTCCCCTGCAGGGTCATTAGAATGGGGGTGTGGCACCAACTCCAAGTAAGTTTCATGGCAATACAGCCCATTCATCTCACCTGGACACCCCAGTCAGGTGAGAGCAGCCCCCACCTTCCCTTCCCAAGAACCAGTAGATGGCCACCAACATCTAATGAGTGAGGCAGGGCTGGGCACCAGCCCTCAAGGGTAGAAGCCAGTTCAGAATTCATACATTCAACAGAATGACTTTGCTTTGGGAAGTGTTAGCAGCTGGCAAAATGGAGCAAGCCCTCTCACAGAGATTTTAACTAACGGAAAATGAGAAATTTTCCCCAGCAAAGCCAAAGGGAGATCCAAGAAGCCATGATTCCAGTTCTGGTCTCTCTGAAGCCCAGAGGCAAGTTTCCCCCAATACAGACATCAGTTTGGTGAGTACAGGGATAAAGCAAAATAGCAGCAAGGGTCCTACATTTGGGGATCAAGAGAGCTGGGTGTGAAGGCCAACCTGGCCTCTCCATCTCCCTGACCTCTTTTCCGCCAGTCTGTGCAATAAATGCACCAGACCTATGAGCACTGATTTCCCCAGCTCCAAGGTCCCGTGACTTTTCCCCAGGGGCAGGCCCTTCTCTCCTGCTCTCTGATTCCAGTACAAATAGCAAGTTTCTCGGTCAGTTCTCACCCCTGAGCCTGAAGGGAATTCTTTCCTTAGAATCTGAGCTTCACTCATTGTACCTTATCCCCTGCCTGTGACCCTGAAGAGTGTCCATCTCCACCTAGTATCCCTGCCCCCAGCTGAGCCAGCTCCTGCTGGCCCAGGACATTGCCCAGTAAGGAACAGCCTCCAACCCCAACATTTTAAAATACAAAATTTGGCTATTTCTTTCTAAAATCTGTTTCAAAATAATTCAGATACAACCTGGAAAATTACCCCAACTGGGTAGAGCTCTGTAGCATCTCATCTGGAAATAACTTTAGATCTACAACAAATTTGTAGCAAAAGGTCAGAGGTCTGTGGGTTGTTCACTGTCTGCCACAACCTTGCCACATCTTCCCTGACCACACGCTTCTCAAACCAAGAGGCTGCTGCAGGGATGCGCTGTTAGCCACTCATTCTGTTCCAGCATCCAGCCCAGGCTACCACAACCTTCTGCCACTTTCACTTTGACCATCACAACTATTTTTCTCAGTCCCAGCATGGATCTCAGCCCCCGCTGTTTGCTGGAATCACCTGGGAAGCCTTAGAAAGGCACCAAGTTCAGGGCCACAACACCAGTCACATCAGAGTTCCTGCTGGAGGCAGGACTGGCACCTGAAGCTCTAGAAATTCTGGTGCACAACCATTTAGTATTGAACTATGCTGCCCTCAGAATGCCAGCAGGTGTCCATCCTGCCAAGCTCTTGATGTGGACATGTGGCTATTTCTAAATTAACTTTAAATGACACATGAATCTTCAATACATTCCTCCTACAGTGCTCACTAGTGCTTTACCTCTATTTAATCAAATTAGAACATTACAGCTCAAAGTTAAGTCCCTTTTAATTAATCCCTCAATTATATTCTCTCCTCTTCTCTGGAGAAACTCACCTTTCTGTCTTTGGCCTGTACTCTTACAGCCTTTTTGCTCTATTTTTTTTGTTTTGTTTTTTTATTTATATATAACAGTGGAGAGCATTATAATTCTTATTACATACAGCACAATTTTTCATATCTCTGATTGTATACATAGTATAATCACATCTTTGGATAATAATGATCATCACATTCAACCATCATTAATTACCTCATGCCCCCTCCTTTCCCCTCCCACCCCTCTGTTCTATCCAGAGTCTGTCAATTTCTCTCATGCTCCTACTCCCTAACCCATTATGAACCAGCCTCCTTATATCAAAGAAAACATTTGGCATTTGGTTTTTTGGAACTGGCTAACTTCATTTAGCTACATCCATTTACCTGAAAACACCAAGATTTTATTTTCTTTCATTGCTGAGTAATATTCCATTGTGTATATATTCCACATTTTTTAATGCATTCATTTATTAAAGGTTGGTTCCACAGTTTAGCTATTGTGAATTGTGCTGCTATAAACATTGATGTGGTTATGTCCCTGGAGCATGTTGTTTTTAAGTCCTTTGGGTATAAACCAAGGAGAGGGATAGCTGAGTCAAAGGGTGGTTCCATTCCCAATTTTCCAAGAAATCTCCATACTGCTTTCCATATTGGCTGCACCAATTTGCAGTCCCACCAGCAGTGTATAAGTGTACCTTTTCCTCCACATCCTCATCAACACTTATTGTTGTTTGTATTCTTGCTGATTTTGTATCTTGCTACTTTGCTGAATTCATTTACTAGTTCTAGAAGTTTTCTGGTGGAATTTTTTGGGGGTCTTTTAGAGATAGAATCATATCATCAGCAAATAGTGCTAATTTGAGTTATTTTTTTCTTATCTGTATCCCTATAATTTCTTTTGTCTGTCTAATTGCTCTGGCCAGTGTTTCAAGAACTATGTTTTTAGAGGGAATGCCTTCAATTTTTGTCTATTTAGAATAATATTGGCCTGGGCCTTAGCATAGATAGCCTTTATGATGTTGAGATGTGTTCCTGTTATCCTTAGTTTTTCTAGTGTTTTGAACATAAAGGGGTGCTGTATTTTGTCAAATACTTTTTCTGCATCTATTGAGATGATCTTATGATTCTTATGTTGATGTCTATTGATATGATGAATTACATTTATTGATTTCCATATGTTGAACCAACCTTGCATCCCCCTAGGATGAACCCCAGTTGATCGTGGTGCCCAATCTTTTTTTTTTTTAATTATTTTATTGTTGGTTGTTCAAAACATTACATAGTTCTTATTATACCATATTTCACAGATTGATTCAAGTGGGTTATGAACTCCCATTTTTACCCCGTATACAGATTGCTGTGTCTGATATGTTTTTGTATTCGATTTGCCAGAATTTTATTGAGAATTTTTGAATCTATGTTCATTAGAGATATTGTTCTGAAGTTTTCTTTTTTTGATGGGTCTTTGCCTAATTTTGGAATCAGAGTGATATTGGCCTCATTGAATGAGTTTGGAAGTGCTATCTCTTTTTCTATTTCCTGAAATAAATTGGAGAGTATTAGTTCTTCTTTAAGGGCCTTGTAGAACTTGGCTTTGTATCCATGCAGTCTTGGGCTTTCTTGGTTGGTAGACTTTTGATGGCATCTGCTGTTTTTTCACTTGAAATTGATCTGTTTAAATTGAGTATATCATCCTGATTCAATTTGGGAAAATTATATGACTCTAGAAATTTGAGATGCCTTCAATATTTTCTATTTTATTGGAGTACAGGTTTTCAAAATAATTTCTAATTATCTTCTGTATTTCTGTAGTGTCTGTTGTGATATTTCCTTTTTCATCACATATGTTAGTGATTTGAATTTTCTCTCTCCTTCTCGTCATTAGCATGGCCAAGAGTCTGTCAATTGTATTAGTTTTTTCAATGAACCAACTTTTTGTTCTGTCAATTTTTTCAATTGTTTCTTTTGTTTCAATTTCATTGATTTCAGCTCTGGTTTTAATTATTTCCTGTCTTCTGCTGCCTTTGGTGTTGACTTGTTCTTTTTTCTAGGACTTTGAGATGTAGTGTTAAGTCATTTATTTGTTGGCTTTTTCTTCTTTTAAGGATTGAACTTCATGCAATGAACTTTCCTCTTAGAACTGCTTTCATAGTGTCCCAGAGATTTTGTTATGTTGTATCTGTGTTCTCATTCACCTCTAAAACCTTTTTAATCTCCTCCTTGATGTCTTCAGTAATGCACTGTTCATTTAGTAACATATTATTTAGTCTCCAGGTATTGAAGTGGATTTTATTTCTTCTTTCATAATTCATTTCTAATTTCAATCCATTAGGGTCTGATAGAATGCAGGGTAGTATCTCTATACTTTTTTATATTTGCTAAGAGTTGCTTTGTGACATAATACATGGTCTATTTTAGAGAAAGATCCATGTGCTGCTGAGAAGAAAGTATATTCTCTCGTTGAAGGTTGGAATATTCTATATATGTCAGGTAAGTCTAAATTATTGATTGTGTTGTTGAGTTCTATAGTTTATTTGTTAAGCTTTTGTTTGGAACATCTATATAATGATGAAAGCGGTATATCAAAGTCACCCAAAATTATTGTGTTGTGTGGTCTATTGACTCTTGAACTTGAAAAGGGTTTGTTTGATGAACATAGCTGCTCCATTTTTTGAGGCATATATATTTATAATTGTTAAGTCTTGTTGGTTATAGTTCCCTTGTGCAGTATGTAGTATCCTTCTTTAACCATTTTGATTGACTTTAGTTTTAAGTCTACTTTATTTGATATGAGGATAGAAACCCCTGCTTGCTTCTGTAGACCATGTGAGTGGTATGATTTGTCCCAATCCTTCACCTTTAGTCTGATGAGTCTCTTAGAGGCAGCATATTGTTGGGTCTTTTTTTTAATCCAATCTGCTAGTCTATGTCTTTTGATTGGTGAGTTTAGGTCATTAACATTCAGGGTTATTATTGAGACATGATTTGTATTCCCAGCCATTTTTGTTTACTTTTGGTATTTAACGTGACTTGGTTTCTTTTCTGGTTAGATTTTCCTTTAGTGTAATCCCTACCTCTGCTGGTTTTTCATCATTGTTTTTCATTTTCTCTTCTTGGAATATTTTGCTGAGGATGTTCTGTAGTGCAGGCTTTCTAGTTGTAAATTCTTTTATCATGGAAAGCTTTTATTTCATCATCAAATCTAAAACTTAGTTTTGCTGAATATGAGATTCCTTGGTGGCATCTATTTTCTTTCAGAGCTTGATATATATTATTCCATGATCTCCTGGCTTTGAGGGTCTGGGTTGAAAAATCTGCTGAGATACTAATTGGTCTCCCCTTATATGTGATCTTGATTTCTCTCTCTTGTGGCTTTTAAGATTCTGTCCTTATTCTGTATGCTAGATGTTTTCATTATAATGTATCTTGGTGTAGATCTGTTGTAATTTTATATATTTGGTGTCTTGTAAGCCTCTTGTATTTGGTTTTCCAATTCATTTTTCATGCTTGGGAAATTTTCTGATATTATCTCTTTGAAGAGATTGTGCATTCCTTTGGTATGAAACTCTGTGCCTTCCTCTATCCCAATAACTCTTATATTTGGTCTTTTGATGCTGTCCCATAATTCTTGGATGTTCTTATCATGGTTTCTAACTTTCTTCACTGTGTAGTCAACTTTATTTTCCAGATTGTATACTTTGTCTTCATTATCTGACATTCTTTCTTCCAAGTGATCTAGTCTGTTGGTTATGCTTTTTATTGAGTTTTTTATTTGATTTATTGTATCCTTCATTTCAAGGATTTCTGACTTTTTTTTTCAGGGCCTTTATCTCTCTCGAAGTAATCTTTTGCTACCTGCATTTGCTCTCTTATCTCATTGTTGGAGTGATCAATTTTTGCTTGTATTTGCTCGTTTAGGTCATTTTTTAATTCACAGATCATTTTAATTATGAACTTTCTGAACTCCTTCTATGACATTTTATCAACTTCACTGTCCATAGGTTCTGTTATCTTATAGTGTGGATCTGAGATATTAGTTTCTTCCCTACATTCTTGTAGTACCCATACAGATTGTCTGTATCTCACCTTGATTTTGGGCTTCCAGACCCTGATGGTGTCCCTCAATGGATGCTACTGCATCTTGATCTTGGACCTGCATAAGTTGGAGTGGGTATATCTGGGCCACTGGGGTTGACCTTCCCATAATAGTCTGCTGGTTAGAAGGGGCGGTCCTGTACCAGAGGCTAGGGTCTGGCAAGTGTCTGCCCTGTCAGGAAAGGCCTGGATGAGGCGTGCTGTGCACCTGGGCCCTGCAGAGGCCAGTATGGTGGATCTGGGCCATTGGGCTTGACCTCCCATGGTAGTGGGCTGGTAGCAGGGGTGGTCCTGCCAAAAGCTAGGCTCTGCCAGAGACTGCTCCACTGGGGGAGGGATCAACCTTGCCTAATGAGATCCTGGATCCCGCATGGGATCCACATCCCTGATGTGGGTGGTCAGGGATGGATCTCGGCTCCCATGATCTTCTGCTGGAAACAGGGGACAGCCGTGCACCAGAGGCTAGGTTCTGGCAAGTGTCTGCCCTGCAGGGAAAGGGGTGGACCTGGCCCTCTGTGTGCCTAGGCCCCATAGAGGCTGGTGTGGGTGAATCTCTTTGCTCTGAGTTTTCAAAGAAGCATTAGGAAATGAGATGTTGTTGGGATCATGCCATATTTAACATTCTGTCTGCAGCGCAGTTTTCCCTTTAAAATCTTAAAAGACTTCTCTGCATTATGACATATAAGCCTAGTTCAATATATATTGAATAAAAAATGAAAATCCCCTTTTGCATTTCCTCCTCCAAATTCCTTACTGAGATAACCTAATATTAATAGTCAGTGTATCATAATGAGTTATTAATAAGATGAATACATGCATATATTAATAATACAAGACATAGTCAATGGTGATGGTATTTGGCATAAGAGAGATGGCTATATGTGCTTTTCTGCAATTATTACTTTCTCTTAACAAAATATCTTAGAAATCTGTCCCTATCAGCATACCAGACCTACCCCACTGTTTTCACTTTTACATAATGCTCTATAACATGGGGTGTAATCGTGATCTATTACTGTGTAACAAATTTCCCCTCAAAAGTTAGTAGCTGAAAACAAAAATGTATTACCTCACACAATTTCTGAGTCCATAATCCTGGAGCAGTTTTCCCTGTGGTTCTAGATCAGGGCCTTGGGTGAGATTGCAGCTGAGCCGTGGGCTGGGGCTGGAGTTGTCTTAAGAGGCTCCAGTGACTGGGAGGCTTGGGTAGAACTTTGGCTCCTGGTGTGGCTCACTCCCATATCTGGTGGCAGGTGGACTTTGCTCTGTCCACATGGGCTCTCTCCAGGACTGCTCAGAACAAGGCAGCTTCCACAGAGCAAGTGATTAGAGAGAAAGGAGGAGAAAAAAATCCCAGATGGAAGCCATTGTCTTGACAATGTGACCTGCTATTTCTTTTGCCATGTGCTATTGATTATTTAGATTGGTCCTGGTTTACCACCTGGGGAAATACCAGAGGTGGGGGTGGCTGGGCACCAACTTGGAGCCGTCTCACCACAAAGACATGAAAAGCTAATTTCGGCTTTACTATAAATTACTGCAAATTCTGAACTTGCTTGGAATGCCTGCCCATGCCTTGAACTCACCCATGCTTGGCTCTCTCTGACCAGATAGCAGCCGTCTCTGAAACTTTAGTGACACCTCATAAATCTTGGCCTTCCCTGGTCAGATAATGACCCTCTTTGAGGCTCTAATGACCTTCATAAATTCTGATGTTTGGGCCAGCAAAAATATAAACTTTGTGTTATGCTCCTCAGAGTTTTGGTGTCTGTAACCCCCCCTTTATGTAACTTTCTGGGCTATAAAGCTGGGCTGTTCCCATGGTTTTTGTTAGGAGAGGCAGCCCGGCCAGTCGAAATAATAAGCTTGCTTTAATTTGAATTTAATTGGAGTCAGTGGTCTTTTCTTTGTGTCCTGGTCTAACATCCCATGGCCCACACATGAAGACTTTAATCTTCAACACTATTCTTCACTAGAAGGAACTAGCACTCCACATCAGCATAGCTCTGGAATAATCCCTCCAGGTCCCAAAAGCAACCTCTACCATTGTGCTCTATAAGGTTCTGCCTTCTTTAATGTGCTCACAGTGCTTAAGAAACTAGTATCCCGCCAGTATGCCTCTAATACTAGTGACTGAGGAGGTTGAGACTAGGATTGCAAGTTCAAGGCCAGCCTCAGCAACTAAGAAAGGCCCTCATCAATGTACAAAGATTCTATCTCAAAACAAAATATAACAAGGAGTAGGGATGCAGCTTCAGTGGCTAAGTACCCTATGGGTTCAATCCCTACTACCAGAAAAAATATTAATTAGGGCTGGGGATATAGCTCAGTTGGTAGCTGCTTGCCTAGCATTCACAAGGCCTGGGTTCAATCTCCAGCACCACACACACACACACACACACGCGCGTGTGCGCGCGCACACACACACACACACACACACACACACACAAAATTAATTAACAGCACAGCATTAAAAAACATTGCAGAATTTTTAAATTTGGAGAAAGATTTGATTAGGTATTTATAAATTATAGAAAATGTTGATTGTGCAAAAGGTTTAGAAAAGTTCTTAAAGAAATGATAATAATGTTTTAAGAACTGAGCAGAAAATTTGAATACCTTCCTCTCCTCACATGGAACTGTATCAGACATGAATAAAATCCAAGAGCTCTGAGGTCCCAAGTGCAACTTCCCTCACTGGCTCCACTCCTGGGGCTCCTGCTCTAATTCTGACTCTCAAATGCCCTCCTACTCCACAATCCAAATCTAGTGGCATCTTATTCTTGTCCCATCATCAGCCCAACTTCCTGCTGCCTCTCCTTCTTCCCCTGATTCCAGGGGATAAGGAAATCAGGCTTCTCTCTGTTCCTTTCTCTATTTTCTTCTATCCCCAAATGTTGATTCTTTTGTTTCTTGGTGCACTCATTTACTCAGATTTCTTTTCCTTGGGTGCTGGGGATTGAAGAACCCAGGGCCTTGTTCATGCTAAGAACACACTACACCACTCAGATATGCCCCCAGCCAGAAATATTTCATGCCATCAAAAATGCTTCAGTCAAGCTGGTCATGGTGGTACACACCTGAGAACCAAGGGACTTGGGAGTTTGAGGCAGGAGGAAGGCAAGTTCAAGACCATTCTTAGCAACTTAGTGAGATGCTGTTTCAAAGCAAAAAATAGAAGGGACTGGAAATATAGCTCGGTGTTAAAGTGCCCCTGGGTTCACTTCCCCATAGCAAAAAAATAAAGTCTGGTCACTGCACACTGCACAGAGCATGGCCAGCCTACTTTCAGGGTGCTGGGGCCAGTAGTAATGCAAGGCCCTGAGACCATGCAGAGTGGTCAGGGTAGAACAGAGAGAGGGTATCATGGGAAAAGCATAGGCACCCAAGCCCACCCAACAAGAGAGCTCTTTCAGCCACTTGTGTTTTCACAAGCTGTGTCCAGTCCAGAAAGAGTAGTCTAAAGAATGTCTCCTGGCCTTGGCCATTGTTGAGAGCATCATCAAGACACCAAGGGCTGGGGTTGGGATATGGGGGCCAGGAAGTAAAAGGTGAAGCTAGTGTGCATTGTCAACTCTTTCAGGGAATAAGGCACAGAGAGTACAACAGGCAGAGTAGAGGCCTAGCATGTTGACAGTGGCACTTGCTTGGCTTTTAAGATGAGGAGCAACCATGTGTAGATGACCACTAGAAGGAATGGTAGTTAGAGTAACAGCAGCACCTAGGGCACTTTCTTGTACCGGCCACAGTTCTACATGTCTTTTGTGAATTCAACCATGCTTTCCTCTTTTACAGATAGGGAAACTGAATGACCAGGTGCTAGTATGTTGCAGAGCTGTGCTTTGAACTCACGTGATCTGGCTCCAGAGATCTTTCCACCAAACACCAAGCAAGTGACTCCAGGAGGAGTTGCAGTCAGGGAATGGAGTAAGGAGGGATTGAAAGTTGGAGCGTGAAATGGGTGCTGCAAGTACTGGAGAGGAGCCCTGTCTGGTGAATGCCAGAGTGCAGACCACATTTAGGTCCCTTGAGATATGGGATTCTGGACTTGGAGGGCCTCATTCTGAGCAGAGGAAGAAGGGCAATGGCCTATGGCCTGACCTGGGGCTGGAAGAACCACAGGATGGAGGAAGAGAAAAGGCTGCCAGGCAAACTCAATGATATATTAGAAGCTGGAGAGAAGAGAAGACAGGCAGACCACAGGGCTGAGGAATAAGGGCCAAGCACAGGAGTCACAGGTGGGAGGGGGACCAGATATGGCAGTGGTGGGGTGCAGACTAAAAGGATGGGAGGTGATAAGAAGACAGGCTCCTCTGTCTGTTGAGCTGTCTTGGGTCTGTAGCTTCCCCCTCCCCTATTGATGCTGCCCACCAGTCATTCTGAAGGAGCCTTTAGTCAAGTGATTGTCATAGTAAAAGAATCCATGGCAAACATGCCCACTCCTATCATTCCTATCCAACACTAAAAAGAGAAAGAAAATCAGACACACAGGTTGGAAAGTTATGAAACTCTTCTTCACAGAGGATATGTTTTTTTCAAGTAGAATGAACAACAACACTTAGTGGAGGAGCAACTCTGCTTCATTTCCCAGAACTGGAAAAACAATAGCATTAAAAAATTCTGCTTTGTTGGAAGATGCTACAAAGAAAAGAAAGGTATAAGCCATAAATTGCAAGAAAATATTTGCAAAACATAGATTTGAATCTAGTAGAGAGAATTCTTAAAACTCAGTAAGGAAACAACCCATTTTTTTTAATGGGCAAAAGATCAGAAGAAACACATTACCAATGACATGCCAATGGCCAGGAAGACATGCAACTATGCACAGCATCATTACTCATTAGGAAAACACAACCTGGATCCTTAAGGAGATACCACTACTCATTTGTTAAACAGGCTCAAAGGAAAAGACAAAACAAAATAACAAATGACAATGACAAAAGTTGTTGAAGATATGGAGCAAATGGAATTCTCATACATTAGTGATAGAAATTAAGAAGGGTACAGTAGTTTTGAAAGACAAATTTGGCAATTTCCTATAAAGTTCCACACATGGTCATCTTATGACTCAGCAATGCCATCCCCCTCACAATTTACCCAACAGAAATAAAAACTTATGTCCATGTGCCTGCATACCAATGTGTGTGGAAGCTTTATTTATAACTGTAAAAAAGTAGTTGGGCACAATAGCCCTTGCGTGAATACTAGCAGCTTGAGAGGCCTAGGCTGGAGAGTTGCAACTTTAAAGCCAGCCTCAGCAACTTAGCTAGGCCCTAAGCAACTTAGTGAAATCCTGACTCAAAAAGAAAAAAAATAAAGGGACAGAGAAGCTAGGGATATGGCTCAGCGGTTAAGCACCCCTGGGTTCAATCCCTGGTACAAACAAAACGAAACAAAATAATACAAAACACAAACACTGAAAAAGTAGATAAATGAACAATCCTTCAATGGGTGAATGTGTAAATATAATGTGCAAGACACCATACTATATGAAACAACAATGAAAAGAAATAAAATACTGATAGGAGCAACACATGGATGAATCTCAAATGCATTGTACTAAATGAGTGAAGCCAGATTTAAAAGGCAAAGACTCCATTTATACATGATTCTTGAAAAAGAAAAACCAGAAGGATGTAGGGAGTGAAGCTAATAACAGAAGATGATGAAATTATTTTCTGGTCTATCCTTGATCACAGTGGAGAGTGCAGGACAGTATCCACTTGTCAACATCCTTAATGGTAGATGAAAAAGGGCGAATTTTACTGTGTGTAAATTATTCCTCAAGAAACAACTTTAAAAAAAATTTCTACTGTGGCTCCCAGGTTTTTTCTTTATCCAAACTAAATTCTACGCTTGAGTTTCTGGACCTTTTTAATCCTGAGTCCCACGGAGTGAACTTCACTGCCCATGCCACCTTGGGCTTGAATTAGAGCCATATCCTCATCATTCTTGTAACACCTACTTTCGGGATTCTGTGCAGTTTTGCACTGGTGTGTCGCTCACAGGCCATGTCCTCCTGTCCTCTGCTTCTCCACAGTCACACTAGGACAGGGAGTGCGGTCTCGCCACACTCTCAGCTCCTTTCACTCGGCTGCACCATTCAGGAGCAATACTGCTCACAGTGTTCCTGGGTGTCTCCGGTGTTACTGTGATTGCATGTTGCTCATCAACACAAGTACTTACTCATCTCTGTACCCATCCTTCAAATAACCCACAGCCTAGCACACCTAGCGCACAGTAGGCTCTGGAAGCAATGCACCCAGGAGGGAGAAGGACCAGCAAGCTCCTGTGGGTGGAGAGGACTGAGCTGCATCTGAAGAGGTGGGTGTGGAAGGACTAATGAGGCACCATCAGGGCCAACGGAAGTGGAGAACGCACAGAGAGTGGCGGGTGGCAGAGGTGTAAGTTGACTCTGCACAGCCGGGTATCCTGACACAGTCCCTTGGCCTCACTTACCTATCCCTCTGGGGCGCCTGGCAGTGCTCACCTCTAGAGCCTGAATCAACAGCCCTAAGATGAATGGCAGTAGAGCAGCTGTGGCAGGTATAGCCACTAGGAAGCTGTGCACGTGCTAAGAAAGCAACCCTGGGGACCGTTGCTCAACGGCACCGCCTCTCAACGCACCCTCCCTGACCCCTCCCCCATATGGCCCCGCCCACCTACTCTTCCTACCTGCACTGGACAGTTAGTCCAGTACACCCAACGGAAACTTCCCTCAACCGCGCTGTGCTGTCCTCCTATCTCTCCGTTTTACCTTCATTACCCCTCTCTCTGGCCCAGCAAGTGTCTCAGCTCCACAGTGAAGCCTACCCTTCTAGCTCCCTGACCCCACTTATCTTGAACATGTCTTTGACAGGTTCTCCCAAGGGGCTTTGCCGCTAGACCTGCCCTGCATTACTCCACCTCTTGGCTCTCCACCCTATGCCCACACAACGCTGCTGTTTCCATGTGGGCCCTGGGGACTGCATGGACACACCTGGCCTTGTCCAAGGAGAATGGCATCTCTCTGGTACGCAAAAGGAAGATGACACATGTCACCAGGAGGACACCCAGGTACAGGCAAAGGGGCCCAAGCAGTAGCGGGATGTGCCTGATGTTACTGTGCCACATGCAGTTGTTCACCCACCTACAGTGGTGCTCAGACTTCTATGGGGAGAGGAGGCAGGGCTCTAGGTTCTATCTAGCCTGGCCTCCATCATCCCCAAGTAATAAGGCCTCGCACAAAGCCTCCTTCTCTTGGCCCTATACACAGGCTCCCATCTCAGGGAGAACCTAGCATTTCCATTGTTAGAGCACAGTTAGGACTCCATGGCTCATCAAGTCACTGGTCATGAATGAGGTCTTCAGAGACTAGACCTGCCTGGTGTCACCTGGAGCAGGATATGCAATAACTCTGGGCCTCTATTTACTCAGATACTGGTTAAGGATGTAAAGAACACCCTTGCCCAGCCAGGCAAGAACCGTGCAGGGTATGCACACAAGAGAGCTCTCAGAACCCAGGAAACCCTCCAACTTGGACACCCAGAACAAGACAGGCAAAGACCTCCAGAAGACAGGAGCAGAAGACGGGAGCAGCCAGCCTGCAGATCAGGTATCTTGTACCAGCAAGCCAGGGGATGGGATGGTCACTGCCTTTACCCTCCCTGACTCCACCAGGCTCAGCACAGATGGGATGCGCTTTGCACGTCAGCAGCACCTGTGCAAGCAAGGCCAGCCTCTCAGACACACCTCGATATAAGTGACCAAGAGTGGCTGGGAGCCACATTCAACCATCTGGGAGGATGGTCTCATACCCACCTCTGGCCCACTTATGCTGTGAGGTTCCTGGTCCTGACCAGGTACCTGTGTATGAGTTGGTGAGTGGACAGGGAGGAGGAGTACTCAACTTCCTTCACACAGATATTACAACAGGGACAGTGGAAGGTCCTGGGTGGGTAGGGGGAGGAGCAATGTGGGCACCAGGGCATTAAAAGGCCTTTGATACATCCAGGCCACATATGCTACCTCAGGGTCCTGCTTGTAGGAGACTGGCATGGGAATAGATTTGGGCAGTGACAAGAGGCCCTTTCTATCACTCTGCTGCTCAGGGCAGCCCCAGAGCTAGAATGCAGGCAGTGTTGTTAGAGAAGGACCTGCCTTTGGCTGTCTTCCTGCAATTATGCCACTAAGCCTTGCTACAGAAAAATATTAAGCAGGGTATTAAAGTTTATTTCTAGATACTCTGCCTGGTCTTAAAACAAACTATGATTTTGGCAGCAGGAAGGATTCTGGTAGCCCTTGTGCTATTTGGCTTCAACAAAAGTGTGTAAGTTTTTGAGAACATTTTACTTTTAATTGATATTCTTCCCTGGGTAAACATAAAAACATTTCTAGTTGGTGCCATAGAGATGTTGTCAAGAGTAAAATTATACAGTTTTGCTGTTGTCTGGGATGGAATGTTGGATGGATTATTTTCTTTGTCAAAATAGATAATATATTTACATTGTAACAAAGATGCTCAAATGAAACAATAAAATGATGAAATTGAGGGCACAACTCACATCCCTGGGTACTGAGCTCCAAATACTTCACCCCTTTGGAGTTGTCAAAAAGATATTCTTGTGTAGCAGTACTGAGTTTTCCAGATGAAATTGGCCTATACAAACAAATTTAAATGTGTGATTTCAGTAACAACATTTGTCCTGGCTCAGAGACCTGATACCAAACCCAACCAACTGATGCAAATGCATCATCCTTCTCTTGGATTGTTTAAAGAAAAAGAGAGGCCAATTATTCTTTTGTTTGTTTTTAATACAGCAAGAATGTCTGTGTAGAATTTGAACTCTTCTGTTCTTCACTGAGTGGGAGGAAAGGAGTGGGGGGATTTTAGAAGGTTCTTTGAAGGAGAAGCCAAGTTACTAGAGTAAGCTCCAGGTTCCTTGGGACTCACCTTCCTGTCTTGCACTGGGCACAGTCAGTATTTCCACTGCCTGTCCACCCAGAAGGAAGGCAAAGCTGGTTCATTGATGCCCATTTGCATTATCCTCCTGGGCTTGAAGATGTTCTTTGATTAAACTGGGCCCATCTTGCCAGCCCAGAGGGAGACTCTCCTGGCTCTTCAACCTGCGCATACTTTCCAGCCTCTATCTCCCCAGCCTCTTTAAAGAATCAGGCATATATTTGTTTCCCTCTCAGGAATCACAGATGATTGTATCAAAGATTCAGCTCACCTTC
This sequence comes from Spermophilus citellus, assembly GCF_964194105.1. Classification (NCBI taxonomy): domain Eukaryota; kingdom Metazoa; phylum Chordata; class Mammalia; order Rodentia; family Sciuridae; genus Spermophilus; species Spermophilus citellus. The sequence continues at coordinate 78,474,730 of NC_138188.1, forward strand.
CATATTAATCTCACAGACATGACACAAGATTGAATATTATAATAAACACACAAAACTAGAGGTGTTTCAAAATAATGAAAAGGAGAAAAGGGTCTGTGAAGTTGAAAAGCGAGAATAGACACCATCAGATATGAACATAACAGAGAAAAAATTTCTGATTAAAAGGAACAGAGCCTTAGTGAGCTTCAGGATGATATCCAAAAAGCCCAAGATACATGGAATCATAACCTCTGAATACATAATGGCACAGGAGGGAAACATTTGATGGAACATTGACGAGTATTCTTCAAAATTTGGCAAAATAAATTTACACATTCTAGAAGTACAGAGACCCCTCCAACACGGCCCATATACAAAGAAAATATACAAATGGAAAATCAGCAACTTTTACATCCCCACCAGAGAACTGAGGTACAAGGGCACACGGCCACCATGAAATCTGGAGAAAGAGCTGAATCCAGTTCATGGGACAGCTCTGTTCCCCTGAAGCAGAAGCCACCAGAGCCATCAACTGGTAGGAACACCTAATGATAATTCTGATAAATTGTTGGTACATTAGTGTGAGAATGAGAAACTTCTAAAGGACACAGCCTTAGAGAGCCCCTGCCCCTCAGGCTCTCCTCCAGGAACCTTACTAGCTTCTCTTGCTGAAGAGCCAAGGAAGATATCCTCATGGCTCTGGCAGGGGTTGGAGAAAGGTAACCACTGTGAAAAGAGCAACCATTCTCCAGAACAGAAACCTACTCTCCAAGGAAAAGGACTTCACCAGAGCCTTGTCCCATGACGGGGAAGGCATTTCTCCTACTCCAGGCTCTTGTCTCTTGCAAGGTGCTAGTGGTGGTGGAAAAGTAAGAAACAGCAGTGAAAGTCACACCCCAGAAATGCAAGCTCACTCAACACTATGATTTAATCATAGACCACAGAATCCTTCTTTCCCTCTCTACTGTGCCACTATACCAAAAAGCCTCCAGCACAACTATAGAGAATTACAGCTTAAAGAGTTGAAGACTCAAATTCCTTCTGGGAAAGAAATGAACATAAAAACATTATAGGAATCAGAAGTTTCTGGCCCCTTTGGCTACAGAAAACACTGAACTTCTAGTCAGATTAGCAGAAAATCTCACCAAATAAATGGCCTATTTACCTCCATTCCTATTATTCAATACACTATGTCTGACTTTCAACAACAAAGAAATTATAAGGCAGACTAAATGGCAAGAAAAAACATAGACTAAATATATAAAGCATTAGAATGAGACCCACAGATGATTTGGATGTTGGAATTATCATATAGAAACTTGAAACAACTATGATTGAGTTATTCAAGGTTACAGCTAAAAAAGAATATTAAAGAAAAGATAGATAATGTCATCTGAGAGATTGAAACTGTAAGTGAGAAACAAAAGGAAAGACAAGAAATAAAAACCACTAAGATAACTGATTAATGCCTTTGATGTGCTCATTATCACCCTAGACATGACTGAGGAGAATATTAACGGACTTGCAGATAGGTCAGAAGAAACTTCTCAGCCAAAATTGCAAAGAGAAAAGAAAAATTTAAACAAAACAGAAAATAAAATTTAAGAATGATGGGGAAATTGCAAAAGATAAACATGTGCAATTGGAATAGTAGGAGGAGATTCAAAATAGAACAGCGCTGAAGACTTCAAGTCATAATGACAGAAAACTTTTCTGAAGTAATAGATACAGGGAGTTTGGGGAACATCAAACAAGGTAAATACCCCAAATCAAAGCCTAGCATTTTTCAAATTGCTGAAAATCAAAGGCAAAGAGATGTGCTTAAAGAAATGGATAAGCGAAATCATAGAGGAGCAAAAATATCAATTTTAGTAGACTTCTAAAATATGCTAGAAAGAAAATACAGTGAAATTTTGAACGGTTGAAAAGAAAAACCCACCAGCCTATAATCCTCTATCCAGTGTATCATGATTTGATTTGGTGTGTATATTTTTGTCCATCTATTCTGACTTGACTCTGTGACCTCATCTTGTCTTGCAGCTTAGGAAACATCTGTAGCTATGGAGCTTCAATTTTATCTCTCTAACCTGGATCCCAGACTTGCATTACCCAACAGCCTCACCAACATATCCACTTGAACATCTTACTAGGTGTCTTAACTTTAACATGGCTAAAAACAAGTTAAAATGTTGTTCATTAATAAACAGCTACGGCTGACTAATAAACACCTACACTTTTTAGCTAACACTTTCAGCTCTATAATTCAGAAGCAGTGTGATTTGTAGATGCAAAGTAAGGCCATGTCTACAAATTACCACCAAATTACCACCCCAATCGCTTTACCCTTCTTGCAGTCCTTCCCATCTCAACTAAGGGACACTTCAAGTTCATCATTCCAATTATTAGGCCATAACTCTTGGAACCCTCCTCAGCTCTTCTTTACATAGATGCTCCTTTCAAAATAAATCCAGAATCTATGTTTTTTATCACCTCTAATGATACCATACTTGTCTACATTACTGTCATTTCTCTCCTGAATTATAGCAATAGCTTCCTAATTGGTCTTTCTGCTTCTGCCTTGGCCTTCCTTAAGAATCTCTTCTGAACAAATTGACCAGAGTGAGCCTCTATATATTTAAGTAAGACCATGCCTCTGCTCAAAACTTGGTTTCCCCATCTTAGAGTGGAAGCCAGAATCCCCACAAAGCACTACACAGGGTCTCACTCACTGAACCTCACTACCTACTACTTGCTCAGTGCACTGTGACTCTGCTAAAGCCCTTCAAGATCTTTCACTGCACTAGGAACATTCCTGCCTCAGGGCTTTTGGACTTGTCATTTCTTTGGCTTGTCATGCTCTTCCCTAGGTAAATAAGCACCACTCTCACATCCTGTGTCCAAATGTCACCTCAGTGAAGCCCTCTATAAGGACCCTTTTGAAAACAGTCCCCTGACGCTCTCTCTCCGCCAGTCCATCACTTAAAGAGTCCATTGCTTAATGTAGCATTCTTATTTCCCTTCTTGTGTCTCTCCTTCTACTAGAATGTAGGTTCTATAAGGGCAGAAATTTTTGTGTGTTCTCTAGGCAGCAAGTTGAACAGTGCCTAGCACAAGGCAGGGACTAAATTCAATATTGGCTAAATGAATACATGAAACAAAAGGGTTTTGAAAATGGCTCTGGAAAGTGTTCTAAATAGATCTACTGTCAAAACTACTTTAACTGCTTACTTGAACTGGAATATTTGGCAATGGGGCAAAAAGCATTAGGGAAAGAATATGTAAAAATCCAATTCCCTCTGCTGTATGACCTATTTTCCTTAGTAGAATACATTCAAGGGTCAATGTTGTACATGTATCAGAGCTTCCTTCCCTTTTATGGCCAAATAATATTATACTGTTCATCAGGTGACAGGTAATTGGGTTGTTTCCACTTTTTGCTATTCTAAGTAACACTGCTATTTCAGAATAATCGATTGTTCTAGTCTGCCTGAGAATTAAGCGGATTCTCAGGATGTACAGCTTTCCAAATGGCAATTCCAGCAGGGTATGGTGGCACATGCTTGTAATCCCAAATATCCAGGAGCTGAGGCAAAAGAATCACAAGCTGGAGACCAGTCTTGGAAACTCAGTGAGACCCTGTCTCAAAACAAAAAAATAAAAAGGATTGGGGTATAGCTCGGTGGTAAAGCACCCCTGGGTTCAATCCCTAGGACCAAAAACAAACAAGAACTTGGCAATTCATGGGAAATTCCTCACTCTACTTTTCTTCTCCACTGCATGTATTATACACTAATGATAAATTATGAAACAGCTATCAGTAATAATAAATAAATGACAGCCAAAGGAATAATCCTAACTGACTTTTCAGACTATTTCAGGATATCTTCTTTCAATAAATTTAGGAAACCACCTACTATTGCAAATATTACTCTACTATGGAATAATCAATTTATCTATTTTAGAATTGTTCAAAGTAATGACCAAGAAATGGTAAAATTAGGAGATTGGGTATGAAATCCTGGTGTGAATTCTTATGTCCAGTAAGTCAAAATATAAGAAAATCACATTAAAATTTCACTTACTCAAGATAAAAGAAGACAGGGCCATGTCAAGGAAACTCACATAAATAATCTTATGTAGGTACTCAATCTCAAGTTAGCTACTAAGGTTCAAGCCAAGAAGCTATGGGCATAAAGACAGGATGTCATAACTAAAGGTCACAAATAAATAGTCACACTAAACTTTTTAATTTATTTTTAAAAGCAGCAGTCCTCCTAATATAAGGATTATTATATACAAATATCTATAGGATATCACATTTCAAGCAGCTTTATATTGAAAAATACTGAGGAATCAAGAACAAATAAATGTTAAGTATGTAAATGCTTATAACAACCCATCTATAAAATATTTTTCCTTGAGCCTTCTACATCACATTGTTCTTTATAACTATAGTTACTGGAAGCTTGTAATCAGACATTACTGTTACCCCCTTCCTGGAACTTTTTACATTATTTATAATGCTTGATTCAGGCCATTGATATTAAATGATTCAAGAGACAGGGACAATGTCGTTTTCTTGGAATATATTTTATGACTAAATGTTTCTATTTTGAAAAGCTATAGGGTGGGCAAATATATACAAACCTCCTTTGATAATGTTTCCAACTATGTCCATGTTCACACTCTTTACATTGGCTCACAGGAAATAAGTATTGCTCCCAAAGGGACTGACTTCGCTATCAATGCATAATATGTTTCAAATTCAATAACAAACAAAATGAATAATATTTTTCCTTCACTTTTTTGGGTGGTACTGGGGGTTGAATCCAGGGACACTTTACTCCTGAGCTATATCCCTGGTCCTTTATATTTTATTTTGAGACAGAATCTCACTAAGTTACCCAGACTGACCTTGAAATCTTCTGCCTACATCTCCTAAATTACTGGGATTATAGCCATGTGTCACTATGCCCTGCTCACTACATTTGAATTGAATCAATTCTCCTATGAGAAAGTTATTCTTTCTGCCTTAAGTTAAAATGAAATGTATAGATTTCAATTCAATTGCGTCTTTTGTGTATGCGTGTGTGTGCAGTGCTGGTGAAGGACCCAAGGCCTTGTACACACCAGGCAAGTGCTCTGCTACTGAGCTCTATCCCCAGAATTGGGTCAAATGTTTTCAGAAATGTTAATTCATGAATAATATGAAATGTACATATCATACTTAATTATGGTGAAATTAAGTATGATATGTACATTTCATATTATTCAAATTTGTATTCTTCTTCTGTTTGTCTGAAGACTTGGCACCACTGTCGACAATCCTGTCACCAAGAGGAGCAGGAACAGCGTCAGTTATAGACTGGGTGGAAGTCTGTAGAGATATAGTTCATGCCTGAGATTTGAAAAAAATATTTTCAGATATTCTTACTGGTACACTTTTCAGAGTTCCTTAATATTTTAATCAAAACTAAGTTATTTCTCTTGTTGTTCTAAAGAATGTCATACTTGCAGACTTATAAAAAAGCACATATGAAAAAAAATGTGAAACATTTTCTTTGCCATAGCGTGAATGTATTTAAAAATGAAACCAGCAGCTGGATACAGCAGTTCATGCCTGTAATCCCAGGGACTTGAGAGACTGAGGCAGGAGGATTCCAAGTTGAAAGTCAGCCTCAGCAACTTAGTGAGGCCCTAAGCAATTTAGTGAGACTCTGTCTAATATAAAAAATAAAATGTGTCCCTGGGTTCAATCCACAGTGCCCCCCCCAAAAAAATATACCAAATAAAATAGCAGGTCTATGAATAAAATTTATGTGTGCCCAGATGTAAAATAGTATAACAAGGGCTGGGAGTGTAGCTCAGTGGTAGAATGCTTGCTTAGCATGTGTGAGGTACTGAGCTTCTGCCTCAGCACCACAGAAAAAATAAATACATAAAATAAAGGTATTGTGTTCATCTACAACTAAAAATATTTTTTAAAGTTAAAAAATAGTAAAATGACATAGTAAAAAAGCAGCACACTTTAAAACTAATGTTTTTCATAAAGAAAAGATAAAATGCAAAAGACTAGAAATCTTAACGTTGAAATGACTAATTTCCAAAAAACAATTTACACAAATATAATGCCTACCCTCCCTTTCACTTCAAAGAGCCAGTTGTAAGGAATATAGAAAACACAGCCATCTGTCATGAGATGGGAATCCAATGGCAGTCCTCAGAGCCACATCACAGTCCAGCCCCCTTAGTAGTTCTCTCCCTAGCCCCCTCTGAGCTCATTACTGTTGAAATTCTCCTCAGCTGGGGAGGAATTTCACTCTCAACTGTCTTTAGAATGCCATCAAGGCTTTGAGAGAAATGTCAAAATGAGAAATAAAGTACATAATCTGGGGAAGAGGAAAATCTGAGTTTTAGATAGAAGAGTTACCCACATTATGAAACAGAGAAAAAAACAGAGAAATAGATGACCTCTGGAAAAGGGGGTAACACATGGAAAGAAAAAAACTGAATGAGTTAAGTATTCTAACTTTTAAAGAAGCCATAGATTTTTATTTTTCAAAAAAGTAGTTTTTGTTGAGTGTCCTTTCCGTAAAAAATTTAATTTAATCTTAAATTAATTTTTTCATAGTAAAAAATTTAAACTTGAAGTGTTTTTGAAATTATCACTGAAAGTCAAACACAAACAGCTGTCTTTAGAAACACACATGCACAGATGTACACACCAGGTCATTAGTCACTCACTGTTTTTGTATGATCTGGTCGTGGGGCAATGACAGGCTGCACCTCTCCATCATCACCATCATCTTCCTCTGTTACTACTGCTGATGGTTCTGACCCCTTGGTGTTCAGCTGCATTCATCACAGGAGCAAAGGAAGACAAGCCAGGAAAATTCAAAGGTTAATATGTGACCATGTCTCTTTTTTTTAAACAAACTTTAAGAAGTTATTTTTTCAATAGCTAATTTTTAAATGATTAAATCTCACTGCTTCCAATATAATCAAATAAAAAGTAAAGATGATTTTATGAAATATGAGAAAGTAAATATATGAAATAAATGTATATGATAAATATTCTTGAGTACTATTTAGAAACATATGAAATAGTTCTTTAGGTCTTATATTAGAAGGCAAAATAAAAACAGATTTGTTTTTGGTAACCTTAATTAGAACAAGAACTATAAGAAATAAATCATCACCTTACTGCTGGTGTTCCAGAAGGGAAGCAATCCTTCTCTGAAAATGAAAGAGAAAGGAATGTTAACAATTCATCAAAGAAAACTTTTATATGATAAAAAGAAAAATAATATAAAAGAGGAGCAAGTGAAATGTCTTAAAACTGATTTCATTTTAAGTAAAATGACAGTAGTAGTAATATAAAAATAATAATTCATATAAGGCTCAGCTATTAACTCTATAATCTTAATGAAACCTTAAAAATACATTTTTAAAAAAACCTGAATTGATCATTAAAATGGTTCTTACCCCTTTGATTGATCATTAAAATGATATATAATTTACTTCAATAAAGTTATTAAAATGTAAGGGAGTCCTGGCCTGGTAATTATATGCTTATAATCCAAGGGGCTCAAGAGGCAGAGACAGGAGGATCTTGAGTTCAAAGCCAGCCTCAGCGATTTAGCTAGGTGCTAAGGAACTCAGTGAGACCCTGCCTCTAAATAAAATATAAAATAGGGCTGGGGATGTGGTTCAGTGGTTGCGTACTAAGGAAAAAGGAGATATAAAGCCACCTACCATGGCAACTGGGAAAAGAATTATTTTTGACATGTTTTGTTTCTTTTTAATATGAAACTTACTAGTTGACACAAAAGTTCTAGGTAAAAGTCTGACCTTTTGCTAAGGATACAAGATTAAAGTAAAAAAGGTCAAGATCAGTATTACTTGAAAAGAAGTCTATTTCTTTTTTGAACATAGCCTTTATCTCTGTGATGATGTAAGCATACTAAATACAATTAATTCAAACCACATATGATTGTTGCATAATTAACATTATTTTGAAAAACCAGATATGAGACTTTAGAGACAGATAAACATTAAATAAAAATGATATCCTGGGGGGTATAATTGGAAAAATCTACACTAAGGACAAAAATCTAAAAATCTAACAGGAGAAATGATCCTGCATCTTTTAAAGTACAATACAAGAAAGAGGAAAGCAGGAGAACCAGCGTGGGGAAAGGGAGTCTAAATCTCAAAGGGATCGCTCAACCAACTGCAACACCTGGACTTCATTCTGATGCTGCTTTAAACAAACTATTTTTAAAAATCCAGTATATTCCTATTCTTACCCACTGATATTCTAATTCAGAGATATAAATCCTTTTAGTTATAATGTTTATTTTTATGTAATTTGCTTGCAATTTTTGAGAAAAAAAACCTGTTTTTACTTCAAGGTCTGGGCATTTATATAGCAAATATTCCTTTTATACCACTGACAATAAACATATTTCTAGCATAAACATGTCTATAAATCCACACTTTTTCTTTCTAAACTTAAAATCATTTAAAGCAATGAGGAGCAAAAACTCCAAGTAAATGTAACAATATGAAACAAGGGTCAATCCCACTCTCATGTTTAATTATAATGTATAAAAAATATGGAAAAAATGTAAAACATCCCATTCCACTTCTAACAAAACTATGAGATCAATGTAATCCTCAGACTCCAAATTACGCTCAAGAGCCATCTGAACAGTTGACAAAAAGCAGCATTGATGTAGGAGAAAGTAGAAATGATATAGCTTAGCCTTGTATTTTTCTAGAAATAATCTTTTTATCTATGAGTACTTCACAACTTTCCATATGATTCAGTGTTTTACCACTGTCTTATGTCTTACCAGGAGGAGTAAATTTAGATTTTTCTGCTTCAATGTATTGGAGTCACAGAACTTTAAGACACTTGGCAGAGCCTGAGGATTCTCCTTTTCTCTCCTTTGGTGACACTGGAGGTTTGTGCTTGGCTTCACAAATTATTATTACTATTATTATTATTATTATTATTATTATTATTATTATTATTATTATAGTTTGTTTTTTGAGATATAAGGTCTCACCATTTTCTCCAGGTTTATCTCGAACTCATGGACTCAAGTGATCCTTGTGTATCATTCTGCAGAGTAGATGGAACTACAGGCATGTTCCACCAAGCCCAGCTTTAATGTTTATTCTTTAAAAAAAAAAAAAAAACATTTTTAGTTGTAGATGGACACAATACCTTTATTTTATTTATTTTTGTGTGGTGCTGAGGATCAAACCCAGGGCTTCATGTATGCTAGGCAAGCACTCTACTACTGAGCCACAACCCCAGCCCAAATGTTTTTATTCATTTATTTGGTTTTGGCAGTACTGGGTATTGAAGCCAAGAAAATTGTACCACTGAGCTACATTCCCAGCCCTTTTTACTTTGAGATAGGGTCTTGCTAAACTGGCCAGGCTGGTCTCAAACTTATGATCCTTCTGCCTCAGCCTCCTGAGCTACTGGGATGTTAGGAATATGTCACTATGCCCAGTCATCTTAAATTGCTGGGTTTTTAAATTTTTCTGGGTTTCTTATCACATGTAAAAGGTTTATCAATATGAGATTATATAGCCAAGTGTGATGGCATGTACCTATAGTCCCACCTGCTCAGAAAGCAGCAGCAGGAAAAATCACTTGAGCCCACAAATTTAAGACCAGTCTGAGCATCACAGGAAATCCTATCACACCCCCAAAGAAAATGGGAAAAAAAGATAAAAGTAGGGCACTCCAATAACAGTGAGAAAATAACCCGCATTTAAATGCAAGGTTTGTAGTGTGGCTCAATGCTGGAGCTCTTGTGTAGTAGTATGCTCAAGGAGAGAGTTTCCATGCTTATTCATATTAGCCCCAAAGTAGAAATTTAAAATATCCAATTCCTTCTATATAATGGAATATAAATATATAAAATGTCCAAGTCCTCTGTATAATGGGAATATATATATATATATATATATATATATATATATATATATATATATATAATTTTTTCCCAGCTCTGGGGGGCTGAACCCAACCATATCCTACCACTGAGCTTGATCTTCAGCCCTTTTTATTCTGAGATAGAGTCTTGCTAAATTGCTGAGGCTGGCCTAAAACTTCTGATCCGTTGCCTCAGGTTCCTCAGTTGCTGGAATTAGTCATGTGCCACCAAACTCAGTTTACAATCTCTTTTCTAGCCACCAGTGGTGAACACCTGCCCTCCAGCACTCAGGATGTTGAAATAGGAGTTCAAGACTGGCCTGGCCAACATAGTGGGACTCCATCTCCAACAAAAAGAAAACCCACAAAACTAATGGTCAATTTTCCTTTGCTTTTCCACCTCTTTAGATTGAATCAAGGAGTGTATTACCATTGGCCTACATCCCCAGGACTTTTGATGTCATTATTGTTTTTTATTTTAAGACAAAACAATTCTCTTTCAGTTGTAGATCCTCAACTTGTGATTCTCCTGCCTTAGCCTCCTGAGTAGCTAGGGTTGTAGATGTGTACCCTGCACCCAACACTATATTCTGTTTTCAAGTACGCAATAAATTAACAGTAGCTACCATATGGACCTTTATACCTCTGAAACTTAAACATGTTGAACTAAAACTTTGTAATTTCTGACTAATATAGTAGCCTATTAGAACTAAAAATAAATAAGTTTGCTTTCTAATCATTTCAGGTACATTTGGTATTATCCAGGCTGGTGGGTGTTCTCCCATCTCCAGTGCTTGCCAGAAGGCCAGCCAGGTCAGTCATTGTGATTATTACTGTTGCCACATTTTAAGGGTGAGAGAAATGATAATTGTCTTGCCCAAGGTCAAAGAGTCAGGCAGTGTTGGTTCCCGAGCTTGGGTCTCCAGAGAGCAAGGATCTTCCCTTCCAGGAGGGATTTGTTCCAGCCCCTCAGAGCCTCCACCAACCCCCAGGGAACAGCTTCTCTGAACCTAGAACAGACAGGCACAGCAGCCATAGGAAGAACCAAAAATATGTGTATATAACAGACGTGGGGGTCTTGGCACTTTCAACAGGAGAGTGAGTGAGGCCTCAGGCACAAGAGACCCCCACATGGAGCTCAGGAGATGAACTTCTGGTGCATGTCCTGGCATTGCTGTGTGTGAAGGGTGAATGGAAGGCCAAGCCTCCTCTGGAAGCCTTCCAATATACCACTGGGCTGATGGGAAGCTAAACACAGAGTCAGTACATGGGGGATCTCCCTACCCTCCATCCCATAGCTCACAGTCAAGTCCCAATGCAGGACAAAAAAGAGGGCAGGCACCACGTCACCGCAAGGGCTCATGGGGGCACCATGGGTGACCCACCCCACTGCACTCCTAATGCTCCACTCCAAATATTTCACATGGTACATCAAATAAAAATTTCCATTTAAAAAAGAACCTGGGCTGGGGTGGTGGCACATGGGTAGAGTGCTTGCCTAGCATGCATTAGGCTCTGGGTTTGATCCCTGACACCACATAAAATAAACATATAAAATAAAGATATTATGTCCAACAACATATATATATATATATATATATATATATTATATTATATATACATATAATATATAATATATATATATATATAACAGAATTTTTGTTAAAATCATAAAGTACAAGATTAGTCTCAGTCCTCATTAATAGCGGAGGAAACTGGGGCCCAAAAAGGTGAGGGACTGTCCCAAGGACAACGAGAAAGTTATTGATACAGTCTTTTGTCTTTGTCTATCCAGGGACACCTTGGTGTGCTCTGAAGCCCTGTGACCTGGACCTTCCAAACTCCAAGTCCATAATCCCACTCCTTATGCTCCACGTGACTCAGCTTCAGGACCACCCCAATCTGAGGAGCTTCCCCCAACACTTGTGCAACCCAAAGACCCCCATGTTTCAAAGCACACCCAATACTCCTCACCTCCTGTAAAGGTGCAGACTTGCCACTCCATGGGGGGTGCCTGAGTTGCAGACCTGGGCCCAAGGAGGTCTTTAAGATGTTGTTTTAGCCCCCAGGTGGTGCCCTGCTCCACCTGAAGGCATACAGCTCTGACATGTACCTGGGAAGCAACAGGCCAAATGCAAGAAGTCACTACCCACCTTGGCCTGGTCTCCCTGACCACTCTCACTCCTCAGCTGGAAAAGCTCTCAACCAGGAGCCTTATCCAGGCTGCCATTCCCCTCGAGCACATTTCTTGGGCAAGAACCTACAATACCAAGGAAGAGTGAAATTCCCAGAAAGTCTGAGTGCCCTGGAGAAAACCCCAAAGGAAAGGAACAGGGAGTGTTAAGGCCTGGGAGCTAGGGACAGGGACCAGGTAAATAGACCCAGCTTCACCTCACCTCACCAACTCACTTGGGTCCCAAGGGTGCACATAATGTGAGATAACAGTTTCTTGTGCAGTTCTCATTGAATGGGTTATCATGCTGGAGGGAGATGAGGAAGGGAAGAGGAGCTCAGAATCAGCAGGACTGGGCAACGCCCTCTCCCAGTGATCCTCGCTAAGTTGGTCAGTTAATCCAGGTCTCAACCTGGGCTTGTGTCAAGGCTCCAAGGACATTGGAGCCCAAGAATAACCCAGGGCCTCCTGCTTTTCCAGGCTCTTAGGAAGAGTGACCTCCCTCAACCCACTTGTGAGCAGCTTTCCCCAGACAGTGCTGACCCAGCACCCACCTCTCCTGCCTTCTCAGGGCTCCTCATCAGCTTGTTTCCCTTCGCAGGATCATTGCTCTATCTCAACTGACGACACCTGTCCTCCCACCATGTTCTTACAGATACCTTTTAAGATCTTTCTAGTGCTGCTCTGCTCAACTGATCCAAAGATGGTGTCACCACCATGCTCCCACTTTACTCTCTTACCTCTCTTTTTTCTAAAAATCTACCTTCATTGAATTTCACCATCTGGGAGATCAGTGGCAGAGGGGCTTGCCAAAACATATTTTCCTAGTCAAAAATGGAAAATCTGGGCTGAAGGCCTTAAGTACACAAAGCAGGAAAGGTCAAGCTCAAAGGTCATGTCCTTCCCTGGACACTGACTGGCTTCTCCTCTTCCTTATTCTACTTTCCCTTTCCCCTGAGTTCATCCTCAGACCAGGTTGAGTTTCACCCCAACTTCATGAGCTTAAATAGCAAACACTGTTAAATGGCAAGTGTCCTAGCAGCACCTCTATCCACCCCCAACTCTCCCACACATGAAGACTTTGTTCTTCAACAATCTTCTCCACTAGAAGGAAAGACGTTTCCACATAAGAACTGCTCTGGAATATGTCCAAAAAGCAACATGAACCATAGTACTCTATGAGGTTCTGCCTCTTTAAGGTGTTCACAGCACTTAAGAAATTAGTATGCTGCCAGGTGCACTGGTGCACACATAATCCCAGGGACTTGGGAGGCTAAGGATGGAGGATCACAAGTTCAAGGACAGCCTCAACAACTTAGCAAGCCCTCAACAACTTAGTGACACCCTATCTCAAAACAAAATATAGCAAGGTTTGGGGATGCAGCGTCAGTGGTAAAGCATCCCTGGGTTCAATCCCTAGTACCAGTAGAAATAAATCAATTAATGGCAGAGTATTAAAAAATTACAGAATTTTCAAACTTAAAGAATTTTTAATTATATATATATAAATCTAGAAAATATTGATTGTATGTAATGTAGAGTCAATGCTGAAAAGAATGATAATTATTAAATTTTTAAGAATTGAGCAGTAAATTTGAATACTTCTCTCTCCCCACATGGAACCCTATTAGCCACAAATAGAATCCAACAGCTCTGAGGCACCCAGACCAGCTTCTCTCACTGGCTACACTCCTGGGGCTCCTCCTCCAATTCTGTGTCTCAAACACCCTCACACTGCACAGGACCAAAATCCAGAGGCGGCATCTTCTTGCCCCATCTGTCCAATTTTCTGTTTCCTCTCTTCCTCTTATCAGGGCATCAGAATTTTTTCTGTCCCTTTCTCTCTTTCCTTCTATCCCAAAATGTTGATTCTTTTGTTTGTAGTTCACTCATTTATTCAGATGTCTTTTTGTGTGCTGCTGATTGAAGAATTCAGGGCCTTGCACATGGTAAGCATACAATCTACCACTGAGATGCACCCCCAGCCAGAAATATTTCAGGGCCTCAAAAATGCTTCTTTCAATCTGTGCATGGTGATGTACACCTGTAATCCCAGTGACTCAGGACACGGAGGCAGGTTTGAGACCAGCCTCAGCAATGTAGTGAGTCACTGTTTCACAATAAAAAATAGAAGGGTCTGGGGATGTAGTTCAGTGGTAGAAGTTGCAGTCAGGGCATGAAGTATGGTGGGAATGAAAGTTGTAGCATGAGATCAGTGCCTGAAATGGGTGCTGCCAAAAGTAGAAAGGAGGCCTGTCTTGTGAATCCCAGAGGGCAGACCACACTTAGTTCCCTTGAGACATGGGATCCTGGTCTTGGAGGGCCTCACTCTGAGCAGAGGAGGAAGGACAATGGCCTATGGCCTGACCTGGGGCTGGAAGAAACCACAGGATGGGGGAAGGGAAAATGCTGCCAGGCAAACTCAATGATGGACTGAAGCTGGAGAGAGAAGACAGGCAGACCACAGGTCTGGGGAATAAGGGCCAAGCACAGGAGTCACAGGTGGGAGGGAACCACATATGGCAGTGGTGAGGTGCTGACTAACAGGATGGGAGGTGATGAGAAGACGGGCTCCTCTGTTGAGCTGTCTTGAAGTCCGCAGCTTCCCCTCCCCCACTGATGCTGCCCAACAGTTTTCGTGAAAGAGCCTTTAGTCAAGTGACTGCCATACTAAAGGAATCCCATGGCAGAGATGCCCACTCCTATCATTCCTAGTCGAAGCTCAAAGAAAAAGCAATAAAGACACACAGATGGGGAAGAAAGCAATGAAACTGTTCCTCACACAGGACATGAGGTTCCATTCAGAGTGAACAACAACGAATGCTGGGGAAGAAGCACAGTGGTCCAGCACCCTGTCTCAATCCCCAGGGCTGGAAAAACAGCAACACTAAGGACTCCTGCTCTTTGGAAGATGCTATGAAGAAAATGAAATGAAAAGCCATGAATTGCAAGAAAATATTTGCAAAATGTATATCTGAATCCAGTACAGGGAACACCTGAAAATAAGAAAACAACACTTTTTTTTTTTAAATGGGCAAAAGATTGGAGCAAATAGTTCACCAACAATATACCCATGGCTGAGAAGACATGAAAATATGCTGAACATCATTAGTTATTAGAAAAATACAGACTGGAGCCCTAATGAGATACCACTACTCATTTATTAGACAGGCTACAATTTGAAAACAAAAAAGAATAACAACAAATGATAGTGTCAAAAGCTAGTGAGGATGTGGAGGAACTGGAATTCTCATTCATTGCTGGTAGAAAGTAGAAATGGTACAGTTGTTTCCTAAAAAGTCCCACATGTTTACATAATGACTCAGCAATGCCACCCTTAACAATTTACCCAACAGAAATGAAAACTTATGTCCGAATGTCTGTGCCCCAGTGGTGGTTGTAGCAGCTTCATTTATAACTGCCCCAAACTGGCTGGGCACAGTGGCCTGTGCCTGTAATCCCAGTGGTTTGGGAGACTAAGACAAGAAGGTGGCAAGTTCAAAGCCTCAGTAACTTAGTAACTTAGCAAGGCCTTAAGCAACTTAGATCCTTTCTCAAAATTTTAAAAATTTTTCAAAAAGAAATAAGGATCCTGGGGGTGGGGTGGGGTGAGGCTAGGAATGTTGCTCAGTGGTTAAGCACCTCTGGGTTCAATCCCTGGTACAAAACAAAACAAACCAACAATAATACTACCAAAAACTAGATACAAAGTAAAAATCCTTCAATAGGTGAATGTATAAATAATCTGTAGGGAAATACAATACTACACAGAAACAAAAGACAATAAACTACTGATATGAACAAATACATATATGGAACTCAAATGTGTCATGCTAAATGGATGAAGCCAGACTAAAAAGCCCACAACACCATTTTTTTAAAGAATTTTTTAATATTTATTTTTTAGTTTTTGGTGGACACAACATCTTTATTTTATTTGTATGTGGTGTTGAGGATCGAACCCAGCGCCTCGCACATGCCAGGCAAGCGCGCTACCGCTTGAGCCACATCCCCAGCCCCCACAATACCATTTATACATGATTCTGGGGTAATGGAACTGGTTGACCTTGATCTTGGTGGAGAGTACACAATGTCATTTGTCAAAATTCATACCTATAGACTAAAAAGGGTGAATTTTACTGTTTGTAATTATTCCTCAATAAATGACATTTTTATAAAATGTTACCATGGCGCCTAAGTTTCCACTACTTGAAAATTACATTCCATGCTTGATGATCTGGGCCTTTCTAATCTTGACCCCCATGGGATCAACCTCATTGCCCATGCCACCTTGTGCTTGAACTAGATCCGTTTCTTGATCATTCAGTTAATACCCTACTTTCAGGTTTCTGTGCCTTTCTGCAAAATTGTACCTCTCACAGTCAATGCCCTCCTGTCTGCCTCTCCAAAAGCACACCAGGGACAAGAGAGGGACATATTCTACTCTACAGCCTGGGTCTTGCCAAACTCCCAGTCTCTTCCAGTGTGCTACACCACTTGGACTGACCCTCTCTCACAGTGTTCCTGGTGTCTCCTGGTGTTATTCTGATTGTAGGTTTCTTATCAACACAAGTACTGACTCACTTCTACATCCATCCCTCAAATAACACCATCTAGCACACCCAGCACACAGTAGGCTTTCAATGCAATGCACCCAGGAAGGAGAATGGCCACCAAGCTCCAGGGTATAGAGATATCTGAGCTGCATCTTCAGAGGTGGGTCTGGAAGGACTCATGTGGCACCATCAGGGCCAAGGGCAGTGGAGAAAGCACACAAAGTGCCTAATTACAGAGGTGCAAGATGCCTCCATACAGCCAAGGGCACAACACTCAGACCACTTAACTGATTCTCATAGGGTCGCCTGGCAGCGCCCACCACCACTGCCTTAATGAACAACTTCAGGATGAGGGGGTGCAGGAGGGCCCCAGCGGGTACAGCCACTAGGATGCTGTGCACAGGCTAAGAAGTGAAGCCGTGGAATAGCTCCTCCTTGGCCCAGCCTTTCAACCCGGCTCCTCCCCTCCCTCCCTCCTACACCAGCTAGTACCACCTGCCCACTCTCCCTCCCTGAACTGGACAGTTAGTCCAGTACACCCAAGCGAAACCTCACTCCGCCACACTGTCCTCCCACCTGTCCCTTTTCAACATTCATTACCCTACTCTGTGGCCCCCCTAGATTTTTAACTCTACAGGCATCCTACCCCTCCCATCTCCCTGACCCCACTGGCCCTCCACATGTACTTCAAAAGTCCTCCCCAATTGACTTCCCTCTAGCCTTAGTCACCCCATCCCTCTTTGGCTGTTTGCCCCTCCCTCCCCACATCAGCTCTTCCCAGTGTGGGCCCTTGGGGCTATGTGGATTTGTCATGGTATAGTCCAGGAACATCATGTGCCTTCTGTGCATGATGAAAAGCACACAGGTGGCCAGCATGGCACCCAGGTAGAGGCACAGGGACAGGAGGAGTAGCAGGTAGAACCAGATGTTTCAGTACCCAACGTAGTTATTTCACCCAACTGCAATGGTGGTCAAACTCCTAGGGGGGAGGAGACAGGACTGAGGATCTCTCTGGACTGGCCTCCATCAGTCCCTAATCCCGAGGCCTCCCCCAATTCAGCCTTCTAAGCCTCCTGCTCTTGCCTTACATGCGGGTTCCATCTCAGGAAGAACCTGGCATTTCCATGGTTACAGCACATTTAGTGCACTCATAGTTTTTGAAGAGCCTGTTGGCCTCTCATGCCAGCCTGCCCAGGCCTCTCTTCTAAAGCAACTGGTAAACCTCCATAGCTCATCAGGTCACCTGTCCTGAGTGAGGTCTTTAGAGACAAGACCTGCCTGGTGTCACTTGAAGCAGGATATAACATCTCTGGACCTCTGGTTTTTCAGACACTGAATCAAGATGAAAAAACACCCTCGCACATCCAGACATCTGCATTTGTGAACCTGAGCAGGATGGGCACATCAGAGAAACACTCAGAACCCAGGAAACCCTCCAAATGGGACACCCAGACCAAGACAGGCAAAGATCCCCAGGTCACGGCAGCAGTCAGCTTAAAGGGCTGAGTATCTAGAATCAGCAAGCCAGGGGAGGGGACAGTCACTGCTTTTCCTCCCCCTGACTCCACAAGGCTCAGCACAGATGAGCTCCCCTCTTTGGCATATCAGCACCTGTGCAGCAAAGACAGCCTCCCTGGACAACTACAGACACAGAGGTGATGACATATATAAGTGACCAACAGTGGCTGAGAGCCACTTGAAGCACTCTGGGAACATGGTCTGATACCCCCACCAGGCCCACTCATTATGTAAGGTTCCTGGTCCTGGCCAGGTGCCCAGGGACAGGTTGGTGGGTGGACAGGGAGGACGAGCACTCACCTCCACACAGATGTCACAGCTTTTGCAGTGGAAGGTTCGGGGAAGGTGGTGAAAATAACAGGTGGGACACCATGGCATTTGGTATAACCTGCGGTTCACTTGTGCCATGTAGGGAGCCTCAGGGCCTGCTTGAAGTCGCCTGGCAGGGAAAGAGGTTTGGGCAGTGGAGGAGGCCCTTGTATCATTCTACTGCTCAGGGCGGCCCCATAGTATCACTGGGCAACAAGAAGGTGGGGTGGAGGTGGGCAAGGGAATCCTGGTCCCTGTTGAGCAAGCTGACCACTCAGATGGGCGGCAGTCAAAGAGAAGGGGCTGTCCAGCCTCAAAGCTCTATATGTTGCCCCCCCCCCTTTGGAATAGTAATCAGTGCTTGGAATTGTGTGAAATGGGAAGGAGGAGGAGTGCACTGCATGGTTTTTGAAGAGCCTGGTGGCCTCTCGTGTCAACCTGCCCAGGCCTTTCTTTTAAAGCAACTGGTAAACCTCCAGGATTCTGTTTTTTCACACTTCAGTGGCTTGGGAAATGAAGTGTCAGGGCCCTAGTAATGATGACAGGATAAGAAGGGATGCTGAAGTCACAGGTGGGGTCAGCCCTTTAGAAAAAAACCCCGTAGGCACCAGCCCTTTGAGTGCCACCTCCCTCTCCCACGGGTCTGAGGCCTTACCTCTGTGTAAGATGCCTGGTTCCAATACATTCATCGAAATGAGGATGTACAAAGTGAGGAGGCAGAGAAGACCCATGGCCACTGGAAGAGCCCACTCTTTTTTGGGCCAGGGCTCAGCATCTGAAACCAGGACCAGACTCAGTTCTAATCTGAGGCAACCCGGAGCCCCAATGAGGCACTGCTCACCTGAGGTCAGACTCACACACCTTAAGGGCAGATCTGAATATCCAGGTAGAGACAGACCAAATTCCCTCCACCACATGTCACCAGCATTATCAGCCTCCCATAGTTCTCTAAAAGCCTCAGGCTCCCCAGGTCTCTTTGCTTCTAACTAAATATCCTCCTTCCCCTCCTGGCCTCCCTCCACTTCCCTGCCTCTGCACTCTCACTGTCTATTTCCTGACTGTCTCTTGGTGAGAAACCCAACAGCTGGCATGGAGACTCATGGGAATGTGAAGAACACTGTGCTCAGAGAGACCAGTGCTGTCACAGTCAAACAAGCCCAAAGGGTTGAGAATAGTCAGGATCTGGCTGGGGGTGGGGGTAGGGACAATAAATCATTTGAGATAGTCATGCTCTGAGCAAGCTCTCAAACAAATGAGAGCAAACTGCTCCTTATCCTGGGTTGGCACCCAGAGTAGCATGACACAAGTGTGACATCAGAGAGGTTCCGGAATGGGGACTCTGGCTGCTTCCAGTGCCCTCTGAGAGCAACCCTCCTCTGCCCTCACATACACACTTATAGACTGGGACATCCTGCTTTTCCAATGGTGGCTTTGTTGGAGCTGGTGAGGATGGGATGTGGTTTATCCCCCAAATGTTCATAGGCTGGAGGTTTGGTCCTGGGTGTGGCAGTGTTGAGCTGGTAGCACCTGCAAGATGTGGGGCCTAGTGGGAGGTAACTGTGCCACTGGGGATGAGGCCCTTGGAAAGGAGTAATGAACTTCTTATTGGCCCCCATTAGTTCTTGTGAGAGAGGGTTGTTATAAAAAGTACAAGACTCATCCTCCCCAGTTTCTGGCGACGAAGTCTTGACCCCTTGCATGTCCTCCCACCATGATGCCATTCACCATGTTGTGAGCACTCTCACCAAAGGTTAGTCACAGGGGCTGCCAAATGTTGAACTCTGAGCTAAATAAACCTTATCTCTTAATAAAGTACCCATTTTGGGTAATTTGTTAGAGCCAGAGAAAGCAGGCTAATACAGAGACCATGTATTATGGTCCTGGGGAGATGGCATGGGGAGAAGTTTGGTGATGGTTACCCACTCTCAGGCCCAGTGATAATTGAAGTAGGCAGTGCTCATTGCTCATCCTATCTCTATTTCTTTCTTTTTCTTTTAACCGAGTTCCAGTTTGGGGAAGGAGGTACCAATCTACACAACTAAATAACTTCCCAGTTTCCCTCAAAATGAAAAATAAAATGTGTTGGGGATGTGACTCAATGGTAAGCAACCCTGGGTTCAATCCCTGATGATGAATAGGATGATGATGATGATGATGATGATGATGATACTTGTACATGTTTATGGCATACAACATATTTTGAACCATGTATATACTGAAGAATGGCTGAGTCAAGCTATTGAAAATATACACTCTTTCATATACTTATTTGTGGTGAGAACCCTTAAAATCTACTGTCTGAGTCATTTTCAAGTGTATAGAACATTACCAACTCTAGTCATTCTGTTGTATGTTGTTATTAACTGTTGTCATTATATTGTACATTAGATCCTTGAAACTCATCCCTCCCATCTAAGTGTAATTTGGTCTCCTGTGACCAGCATCTCACCAGAGCACAGCCAAGCCACCCATGGGCCACTGGCAGTCACTACTCTGCTATCTATTTCTTACTTTTTTTGATATTTTTAAAATGAATGATAGCAGACTGCATTCAATTCCTATTACACATATAGAGCACAATTTTTCATACCTCTGCTTCTCTATATATACTATGTTCACACCAATTTGTGTCTTCATACATGTACATTAGATAATGATGCCCATCACATTCCACCATCATTGCTAACCTCCTTCCCCCTCCCTTCCTGTCCCACCCCTTTTCCCTAGGTAGAGTTTGTCTTTTCTTCCCATGCTCCACCTCCCTACCCCACTATGAGTCAGTCAGCTTATATCAGAGAAATATTTGACTTTTGTATTTTCTTGGGGGGGATTGGCTCACTTCACTTAACATTATCTTCTCCAACTCCACCCATTTATCTGCAAATGCCATAATTTTATTCTCTTTAATTGCTTAGTAATATTCCATTGTGTATATATGCCACTCTTTCTTATCCATGTTTACTGAAGGGCTTCTAGGTTGGTTCCACACTTTAGTTATTGTGAATTGTGCTGCTGTAAACACTGATGTGGCTGTGTCCCTGTAGTATGCTTTTTTTTAGGTCCTATGAGTTCAGCTTTTCTAGATCCCATATGTAGGTGAGGTCATGTGATACTTGCCATATGCCTGCCTTATATCGCCTAGTAAAATGTCCTTTGGGCTCATTCATTTTACACCAATGACAGGAGTTTCTTATTGGCTTAAAGACTGAATAGTGTCCCCTTATGTTTCTAAACCATATACTCTGTACCCATTCCTCCACTGATAGACACAGCTTTTTCCATTTCTTGGTTATGAAAATAATGCTGAAACAAACATGGGATGCAGATGTCTTTTAAACTCTGATGCCATTTCCTTTGGATATATACCAAGCAGTGGGGTTCTTGCACCATAGGGTAGTTCTATTTGTGTGTGTGTGTGTGTGTGTGTGCGCGTGTGTGTGCGTGCGCGTGTGCTGGGGATCAAACCCAGGGCCTTGTGCATGCAAGGCAAGCACTCTCCCAAGTGAGCTCTATATGTAATTTTTAAAGAAATTTCCTGTAATGATTTCTATAATCACTGTGCTAATTTACATTCCCTCAAATATTGCATACAAATTCCAGTTTCTCTACATCCTAACCAGACCTCAATCTTCTTTTGTCTTTCTTTCTTTTTCTTTTATTTATACTGGGAATTATACCCAGGGTAACCCTGAGATATATCTGTAGCCCTTTTTACTTTTTATTCAGAGACCAGGTCTCAATACATTGTTGAGGTTTATCTTGAATTTGTAATCCACTTGCCTCAGCCCCCTGACTTACTGGGATTAAAGGCATGTGCCACCAAGCCTGTTTCTTTTGTCTTTTTAATAATATCTATTCAATAGTTGTGAGATGGTGTCTCATTATGGTTTTAATTTGCATTTCTCTAATGATTAGGAATGTTGAGCATCTTTTTCAAATTTCTGTTGGCCAGTTGGGTTTCTACTGAGAATGCAGTAATGTTTGTGTCACAATATACCATCAACTTTTATGTTGATTTCTGTTGTAGCACAGGAAGGAGGGATGATGTGCGTGGGACATGGGAGAAGGTCAGGAGTGGTACTGGAATCATAATAACCAGGTCTATTGAGCTTTGGAGCAGGACATGCTAGCCTTAGTTTTTTTTTTTTAATTAGATATATGTGACAGCAGAATGCATTTTAATTCATCGTACACAATTGCAGCACAACTTTACATTTCTTTGGTTGTATAGGATGTAGTGTCACACCATATATGCAGTCATACATCTCCTTAGGGTAATGATTTCCATCTCATTGCACCGTCATTCCTACCACCATGCCCCCTCCCAAACTCTGCCTCCACTTTGTTCCACTAAAGTGCCTCCATTTTTCCTATGTCCCCAACCCCATTATTATCAGCATCCACTGATCAGAGAGAACATTCAGCCTTTGGTTTTTGGACTTGGCTTACTTCACTTAGCATAAGAGCTACAGGATACAGGAAATCAGGGCAGAATTGGGAAGGTGGCTTCACTTTTCTTGGAGGTACTGTTTTGAGGAAAGGCTGTCTAATTTTGTCTATTTTACCATACATCATATTGTAATCTCAGAAACACTCATTGTCCCTCCATTTCAATATCCATCCTCCGTGGCAGTCCCACAGGGCATTGCCCTGGCTTTGCAATTCTGGTCCCTCTGCTGCTTGTGCTGCCTCAGGGAAGCCATGGACAGAGTAGGGGAATATCTGTCTCCCGCAGCTCTTGCCCAACCCAGGCTTAGGCTGGGAAGCACATGGTTATCCCAGGACTCAAACTCAGGGATCACTCAGGATTGTCAATCAAAGTTCTGACTTCTGAACCTTGGTTCTTGACTTTGAATACAGAGAATTTCTACCAGATTTACACAATGAAGGATTTCCCACAGGCCCAGGCCAGGGACTAGTTAGCCAACCCCATTTTAATGACTGGATTTTTATTGATCCTTCTGTCATTATAGGATAGATGGCCAAGAGCAATACTCCATGCTATGAACCATTTCTGTGAGCTGGTTGACATCAGTGGTTACTTGCAAGGTTGCTTTGCAAAAACTGAGACATTACTCACTACCCTGCCTCCACCTCTGGGAATATTAGCAGTCTCAATGAGAGCAACTAGCAGAGAGGGGAAACATCTCAGACAACTTTACATCTGCAATTTCAGAATCCAGTTGCTTTTTTGTGACTGGTGGCAGCAGCATTTACAGTGACTCAGATCGTTTTCAGCACTTTTAAGTCCAATCTCTCAGATCAACCTAAATATGAGATAGGAAATGATTCAGGATTAAATTGGGCATACATTATTGGGAATAGTTTATTCCAGGTGTTTAAGCAAGCAAAGAGGTATACTTAAGGAAATATATGGGAAACATACCACAATGGAGTTGGCTTTGCCAAATGGGGATTTTTCCTCCCCAAGACTCCCTCAGCATCTTAGTGGGAGGGAGTGTGTTATAAGAACAGCTAAATCCCTAGGAGGCCAGAACCCTGGATTCAGATAGGATCTCTGGCAGGAAATGAATGGGGGCATTTCATAAATGTGCCTTTGGCCCAGAGCACTGCTTAGACAGTGCAGAGCCAAGCTAATTGGGCCTGTGTGATGGCTCCAATTATTGAGCCCACCAAGCCTCAGTGCCCAGCTCATCTCCTTATGGTATCTCACACCCAGGGTCCCAGGGGTCACAGTGTAGTTTTCTGTACTGTCATTTCCTGGTTGTGTTTCCCAGGATTCAGAAGAGGCCACCTGGAACATGGCAGCTGGACATGTGTCTTCACAGATGACTGCCAGATGAAGCCCTCTGACAGTCTTGGTGGCTCTGCCTCCTTGGAGCCCTCATAGCAACTGAGCCTGCACATAAGATGGAGCCCCTAACTAGAAGCAGGAGAGTTGCACAATGTCCCTTCCAACTTCTCATCCCACTTGGACTTATGGAGGACCTGCATTGTCACCAAACACTTAATATTTTATATCTCTTACTAGAAAATAGGACAACTCAGACTCATAGAATGTGGGATTTGAAAGAACCATGGACATCATCTGGCCCAATTCTTTCACTTGAAAAAAGAAGGAAACCAGAAATCCCAACAGGAGAAGGAGCTTCCTGAGACTGCAGGCCAGGTGACAGCAGAGCAGGACAACAATTCAGGGTGGAGAAGGCCAGCACTGCAAAAGTGACCCAGACCCCAAGAAAATGGCCACTAAAGTCCTTCATCCTCTCATGGAGCTCTCTCCAGGCCCCAGTGCCCAATGGTGTCCCAGTGCCACATCCCTCCCTCCAAGGTGCTCTACCCAGACCTACCCTACCCACTGCTCTTCCCTGCCTCTTCCCACATCCAAGTTTATTCTGTTTCCAGGATAAGCATTCTCATCCCAGTAACTTAAACTGCTCCATGTTCAAAAGCCTGACAGCCCTGTTATCTCTCAGACTACAGAAGTTTGGGGTGAATTCCTATTTATTTTCAATTGTCTAACTTATTGGCACAAATGTACTCATAATATCCTTATGCTATCTTTCCAATATCTCAGCACCTTGATGACAGCCCCTTTTTCATTCCTAATATGATTTATTTGGGCCTTCTCTCATGTATTGTTCAACAGTCTCGCCTTAGGCGTGTCTTTTTTATTAATTTTTGCAAACATCACTCTTGTGTTTATTTAGTTTCATTATTTATGTCCTCACATTTATTAATTTCTTTTTTTCTAATTTCTTTAGGTACTCTTTTCTTTTATGCTTATGCTGATTTCTTAAATGATATACTGGATCCTTAATTTTCAGGTTATGTGTTAAAAAACTTTGGTTGTGTCTTTGCCAATTTCTCATCGTAATTCTGACAAGTTTGAGTTATACAATTTGGAACTTTATTATTAGGTTCATGCAAGTTCAAAAATGTTATTTATTTTCCAGTAAATTGTCCATTTCACTTTATGTTCTGACTCACAATTCCTAAAAATGCTTTATGTCTTAAAGTCTGTTTCATCTGCTATCAGTTTTATTAGCTCACTATTTTTTTTAGTAATAATTGCCTGATGCAGTATTTTTCATTTGTTTTATTTAATCTTTCTGTGCCACTGTGTTTTAGGTTTGCATTTGATCAATAGCATATAGCTGCCTTTAGGTTTTTAATTATTTTTAAATCCAATTTGCGAGCTTCTGACTTTTAACTGGTTAGGATCATTTCACTTATGTTTACTCTATTAATTGAAGTAATTTTACTTTTTTTATCATGTTGTGTTATTTTTTGCCAGATTTTTTTCCACCTCTTTTCTAGCTTCCAATGAACTGAGTGAATTTTTCTTTATTGACCTATTTAACAGCTTAATGTTTCTTCATTATGTTTGTATTATTCTATTTGTTTCACTTAAAAAATTTTAAGACTCATACTTGATATACAATGTGTAAAGGTCATTAATTACTCTAAAGCCTTTCCCATAAAAAAATAAGAACCTTAGAATCAGAACCATGTCAGGCCATATTGGAATATAAGACAAAAGGAAAAACAATCGGTCATATTGATCTTTTGTTTATTGAAATTTTAATATTTGTGCATCATGGACTTTTGTTTTAGTTTTGGTTTTAAAATATCGCCTTAAAAAATGTCCTTTATCTTAATTTTGACTTTTTGGATGTTCCTTTCCCTTTTGGGCCCAAGGTAAGCACCATTTATTTCTAGCCCTACTTAGAACTTTACCTCTGTTTCCATGTTGTATATTAGTTTTGCCACTATTTTAGTTTGACTTCATTTGATTTTCCAAATATTCTATCCTTGCTATTATTTGATAGTCATTGATTGTTTAGATTTCCTGTTGTTGTTCACCACTTTTTCCTGCTCATCATTGTTTCCTGTATTACTCTCTTTTCTTCCCATTTGATTTTCCTTCTTTCTGAAATATTTAAGGTTTGAGTGGAAATTTTTATTAGACCCTGTGTATGTCTTTATAAACCTCATCCTTGAAGTATTATTCCATTGGATGATTAGGATAATGTCCAGAAGTCTTCCACCTTCTTGTTCTCCCTTGTAGGCAATCTGTCTTTCTCACAAGTTGCCTTTAAATTTTTATCTTTGTTCTTGATGTCCTGAGGTTTCCTTTGATGTCTCTAAGTGTGGGCCTTGTTTTATTTATCCTGCCTGGGATCGCCTGTGTTTCTTTTATGTAAGGTTTGTTAATTCTTAAAAATATGCAGCCATTATCTATTTAATTTTTTTATTGCCCTTGTTGTTTCTATAATTTTTTGGACTCCTACATTTCACTTCCCCTTCTGATCTCTGAAATTCTTAAAGTTTCCTGTGAGTTCCATCTTTTCAACCTCCTTGTGCTTCATTTTGGTAAGTTTCTTAGAACTGCCCTCCACTTTATTAATTTTCTCTGAAACCTTATTTAGTCTTCTAACTATCTAGAATTTTTTTTAAATTCAAATACAACTTTTTCATAAGTTATATTTGCTCCTTTTTCAAATCTGCTTATAATTTTTCTAAGCTTAATTATTATTTTGGAGTTTTATTTCTTCCTTCATAAAACAAATTCTAAGTTTTGTATATGTAACTCATTCTCATGGTTCAAAAATCAAAATAGCATAAAACATAAACATTGAAAAGTCTCACTTCTGGCCACATTGCTCATACAACATCTATACCTCAAATTCTGTGGGCAAAAATATTTATAATTTTTATATGTATTTTTCAGTGTTAATATAAATACAGACCCAGATATAAATTTTTGTTGCTTTCCTAACCCCTTTTCTTAGATAAAAAGTGACTAACTATATATACTGTTTTCTTTGGTTGCTTTTTTCAGTTAATAACACACCCCTCTCTTCACATTGGTATGCATCAGACACAGAGCATTCCTAATAGTGCTTTGTGTAGACGGATCATGTGTATTTGGTTTTTGGTTTTTATTAAATCAGTCTTCTAAAGAAGAATGTGGACTGTTTCCATTTTTTTTCTTTCTCTTACAAATAGTACTGTAGTCTTCTTGTACATAGTCACTTCTTGACCAGGACTAGATCTTTCTTCATTAATTGTTGACAAACTTGCATTCTTCATCTATCTTTCTATTCCCCTGATTTTCTGGAACTCTAGTCATTCCATTTGCTGCATCCTCACTTTTTTTTTGTGCACAGTGTGTGTTCTCCTCAGCTTCAGTGTATCTGTGTGTTTTGCAAAACTCCTTTCATCCTACTTTATGAATGAGTTCCTCCAAAGCTTGCTTTGTTTACTTCCATGCAAATTCAAAATAGCAGCCCAGGACCAATCTTCTATTGAAGCTTGGGAGTTTCCCACACTTCTGAATAACAAATACTAACTTGAATTTACATGACACACAGGACCTGAGTTTTGATTTCTCAAGGGACAATTTTTCACCCTGAGCCCGGGCAGACACAGACATGCTTCCTTGTCACCCAGCTGTACCAGTGCACAGGACTTTTCCTAATCTATATTCTCCCTGGGGGTGTGACCTCCAGCATACCAGCTAAAAGGTCTAGTTCCAGCTGACTTCCCTCTACAGGGCCCAGGACTCTTCTCCTGCTACTGTGTGAGTATGAAGCCCTACACCTGAGTTTCAGGAGCTGTGATATCATGACCACCATATGCTCCTCCATCATCAATCTCTCCCAGCAGCTCCTCCCAAATTCTCCAGGAATAGGCAGATCTCAGTCATGTCTGGAAGAGCTATCAATTCCCTCCTTGCTTGTGGTGTTGGTGTTCTTCCTTTCTGACTTATGCACTTGTCCATTTATTTTTAATAACTCTGGTAATGTCTTATCCAGGTATGTGGGCAGAAGAGTTTATATTATCCAACATTTCCTATGGTCCTTTTTCTTCCTGGGCCTTATGGCGATTCATATCACCACTCTAGCTTCTGTCTGTCCAGGACATGTTTGAAAAACACAAGTTACTGTTCCTTATGAGAACTTCAGGGATGTAGGCTGGTGGAGAATCTCACTGATAGTTAAAAAACACATGAAAGGTTAATTTTGGTGGCTGTTATAGTTCCTCTAGTTGGACCAGAAGTCCAATACATCTCTTTTCTCATCCCATTTAGCTACTTGGTCCTCCTTCTATGATTCTGGTTAAAGAATCATGTGGATTGTGGCTCTCTTACTGAGTCATTCAACATCCATTGTCAAAACAGCCAAGGATGATATCAGTAGAGAGATTCTCATTTAATTTCAATGTTTTCAGAGGGAACAGAAGGTCAAGAGGGTGTAATGAAATACTTTAGGCCACATTGGTGGGGCTGACCTTCATCAGAAATGAGGAGCTCTTTTTGGCCCTGACTTCAGCAGATTGGGGTTTTGATGAACAGTTGTGCCCTTTCATTCTTTATCATGATGTACCCAAGTTCACTGTATATTCAACAGGGCAAAAATCCCTGTACTCCTAGAACATTTGACTCTCAATGGATGAGGGACTCGTGCATTGTTGCTATCTCCTAGTTTCTGATGAGGACTGAAGGCATCATTTCTTATTCTGGAGAGCTTTTGGAGGCCCTGTTCTGTGTGAAACATGTCAGGGTTTGGGAGAAGTGACAAGCCACTTTAGAAAGAAGAGGGCTTAAACCTCTCCTCATGGGGCTGGAGGGCTTATTAATGAGCCGATGCCTCCCATTTCTCCTAAAAAAAATCCATTTTCTGCTGGTCAGCAAGTGGACTGTTGTTAGAGTGATGGAAGTAGTTGGCAGGGGCAGGGGTCACTGAAAATAGAATAAAATTGCAAAATGTTCAGTGATCATGTGACTTCCAAAGTGAGCCAGGCTAGGGTCACCCACAGCTTGGTCCCAGTATGAAGCAACCTCATGACATTAGGAAGGCTTTTCTTCCTCTCTCTCTTTCCAGAACAAATGGGATATACAGTACTCAGATGCGGTGCTGTTATCAGGAGAGGCTGTGGTACCTCTGCAGTGAGGGCAATCCAGGGCATCTCCAATCTTGCTTGTTGCTAACTTTACAAAGCTGCTTGTAAGATATAAGAGCATTATAAAATTTTTTTAAAGAATACAAAATTTTAACAACCCAGAGTCAACAAGGAAAATGTAACTTTAATAATAGAATTTGAAAACTTATTAGCATACCAAAAGAATATTCATCAGAATGTTGCTCCCTGATAGGTTTCTCCATCACGTCTGCACAGGAGAGATAAATACTGAGCTAACTCATCAGTCCTCACGATGAGGAGCAGATGTGCCCTCATAATTACCCTGGTACTTAAGAGAACCAACCTGGAATGAGAGTGTGGCATCCGCATAATCAACTCTGAGTGCTCAATGTCCTTAAATCCACTCCCTCTGGGAAGCTGAAAGGCAGGCCACTATAATTTGAATAAGATGGAAGTCTTTTGATTTTGTTAAGTTCCTTACAACACATGGAAATAAATAATCATAAAATCTCAAGGTTGGAAGGGAACTTAAAGGTCATTATTCCCATCTGATTAGTGATCTCCTTCATCATATCCCTGCCAATGGCCCTACCAGCTCAGCCTCACCAGCTTCAGTGACAGGGCCCACCCCTCCTCCCAGCAGGCTGGAGGGATTACCTGTTGCTCACCAGACCACAGTTTCTCACACATCAGATTCCCTACAATTTGATGCTGAGCTATTGGCACCGGCTTCTCTGCTTTGTTCACCATTGACTGATTTCCTGGGAGTTCCCCCAAACATTTTCCCTTTGTCTCAAGTCCTGTCACATCACTTTGTCCTGCCTCTCACCAGGCACCATTATTTCCAGAGGAAATGAAGACCACAAACAAAAGCCATCAGCTCTCTTTCCCTCTTGCTCTCATCCATTGTTCATCTCCTTTCCTACTTGTACCCAAGTACTGTGATCTGTATGTGTCCTCCAAAGTCAGCTGTTGAAAGATCATTCCCAAATATGGCAGTGTTGGGATGTGAGACCTTGAAGAGGTGATGAGGGGACTAAAGCCATTATAGCATACATGGGCTGAGTATCACGGAAGTACATTCTCTTCAACCCTATTTCTCTCTTGATCTTTTTCTCCCACTTTCTTGACTGTTCTCTTTGGGATGGCACAGCAGGAAAGCCCTAGCAAAATAAGTGCCCCTTGACCTTGAACTTTCACCCTCCAGAATCCTAACAACTGTCTCTTCTTTATGAATTACCCAGTGTCAGGTATTCTGTTATAGAAGTACAAAATGGACCAAGACACCAAGAAAGAAGTGTCTCTCTTCTTAAGACAAAGTAACCTTTCCTCTTTTGGGGGGGAATTGTGTACTTGCTGTCATCTGTTAAATTTCCATGACCAGGCAAGCCCTCTTCTCCATCTCTTGTGGATCATTCTCAGTACACAAAAATTTTCAAGCCTTTCCTATACTTAAGAATGCCTCTCCTAGGGAGTGTGACAATTCAAGTGGCTTCTCTCAGGGAAAAGTGGTGAAGGCGATCCCCCACTCACTGTCTTGACAGGGTCACAGTGAGAAAAAGTGTTGGCAAAGCCGCTCTCCCACTGTCTTGACAGGGTCACAGTGAGGATGAATGCTGGCAAAGCCACACTGGTTGGTGGGTAACCGAAACCATGAGACCCTTTTTTATGTAATTGGGACTTTGCATTTTCATGCTTATGTTTCTCACAGGAGGCATGAGTATGTTAAATGCCAAACAATTAAATTTCAGATGGCTAGAACAGAACAGGTAGTTCATGCCTTGGAAGCTGTTCTGCTACCCACCCCTCAGCATATCAAGGACAAAATAAAAGGCTATTCTTCTATCTTAGTACATTGTGGACAAACCTAATAACAGACAACAATCATCCTCTGAAAAACAAACTCTTTGAGAACTAGTACACCTTGACTGAGAAACAAACTCTTTGAGAACTAGCGTACCTTGACTGAGAAACAAATTCTTTGAGAACTAGTGTACCTTGACTGAGAAACAAAAGAAACTCTCTGAGAAAGCAGCTCAACCAGTTTTATGAGAATAAATTTAGGAATTAATTAAAATAGCTTTATAAGACACAGTTTTAGAATAATGTTAAAAATATTATTTAGATTCTTAAGTTTAGAAATTATTAAGTCTTTAGTTATATAGGTTTCTGATATGCTTTAAGGATGATTCATAAACTTTAGGATATTTTAAATATAAGATTTAAAGGGACTTTTTTAGATGGGAATTTTAGATTAAAAATAAAGTGCAGGTGTACTTTAGGTTAATGATTAATTAGGAGACTTAGAGTCTGGTTACGTAGTTTGACATTAGTTAATAAGGAAATAACATCTTGGGAAAAATAGTAAATCTTGGGAAAATCTGAAGGATGTAAATTGGTGACATGTTTTATTGATGAATCTGTACTTTGATGATTGTATGGCTGGGGGTCATATCCTGGAAGAATGTAGATCAGTGTGCTCTCAATCATGGTTAAGGAAATGTCATGTCTTGGCAAAGTTTTAAGTTATATAATCAATGACGTATTGTGAATCTATAATGATGAGAAAAATTGTAATAAAAAGGGGACCCAGAGAAAAGCTGTTTTAGCTCTCTCTCTGAAGATTGCTCAAAGGGAACGACTCCTGTCTCATCATTTCGCCGACGCCACTCCTCCTTCGGGACTCCCTGGACCCCGCCGGGGCTGGCCCCCGGCAGAAAAGTAACAAATAGAGAGGTAGAAATGATAACTAGGAAGGTTGTTTTCATTCTTGTGTGTTCTTCAGGTGTGCTCACTCTCACATTCACCACCTCCTCCTTCCCTCTATCCCCACTGCTCTACTTCCTGTCTCTGTTAGTGTGACTATTCTAGGGATCTCAGATAAATGGATAAATTATTCAAGCTATCCTTTTGGGTATGGTTTATTTCAATAGCATAACAGTAATTTTTTTAAAAAGCCCTTCCTCATCCTATTAATCCTCTCAGCAAGGCTCTGTCTGCATTAGTTAAAATAGGCTGCTATGTCAAACAGCCCCACATTGAGCACAGAAATGCCCCAAATCTTTCTTCATTCAGGCAAGGTCTTCTATAGACTGAAGTTACTCCTTAGAGAAACTGTCCTTGGTGCAGGCACCCAGAGATACAAGCTACTTTAATCTGATGTGCCCACCATCTTCTCAAAGCCAGGCTTCCTCCTCTTGCCACAGCAGGAGAAGCAGTAACCACTTCTAAGTCTAAGGTGCTAAGAAATGTTTTTCCTGTGTGCAAGGAGCAAGAAAAGAACAGAAAAGAGATTATTTTACCAACAGCCTTAAATGCACATCCATTGTCTTCTGCCCTTGCTTTTTACTTCTACCTTAACCTCCTCTGGCTTCCACCCCTTGTTCTTCAGAGTGTGCTCTGTCTCCCAGTGACTGATGGTGAACCTGGGAAACCTGGCTTTTCTTCTGGGATCACAGGAATTCAGTCATCTACAGGATCCTGTTCCTAGACTATGCTTTAATGTTTTACCTTGGGATTTTTTCTTTTCCTTTTCTTTTTTTCCTTTGTTTTTTAAATTTTTATTTTAAAATTTTAATGGCCAGGCATGGTGGTGCACACCTGTAATCCCAGCAACTAAGGAGCCTGAGGCAGGAGGATCACAAGTTAGAAGCAAGATTGGACACATTCTGGTGTGGATGTGCTGGGATTTTCTTTTCTTATCATAGTAAACATACCTAACATAGAATTTACCATTTTAACCATTTATAAGTGTCTGGTTCTGCAGCATAAAGTACCTTTCCCTTGTTAGGCAACCATCACCACCATCTACCCCCAGAACTTTTTCATCACCCCAACAGAAACTCTGTGCCCATTCATCACCTCCTCCTTCCCTCTACTTGCACTACTCTACTTCCTGTCTCTGTAAGTGTGACTATTCTAGGGATCTCAGATAAATGGGTAGATCATACAAGATATCCTTTTGGGTATGGTTTATTTCATTAGCATAATATTGTTTTCAAGTTTGTCCATATTGAAGCATAAGTTAGAACTCATTACTTTTCAAGCTGAATTATAGTCCATTCTGTATAGATAAATAGAATAAATAACATTCCATTCTATGTCATATTTTGTTATCCATTCATCTGCCAATGAACATTGTAGTTGCTTCTACATTTTGGCTACTATAAATAATGTTGCTGTGAATGTTGATATGCAAACACCTGTTCAAATCCTTGCATTTAGTGCTTTTAGATCTATCTGCAGGAGTGGAATTGCTCGATCATATGGGAATTACCTGCTTAATTCTTTGAGGAATTACCATAGTGTTTTCCATGGTAGCCCTACGACTTCATATTCAATTAACTATGCATGAGGGATCCCATTTCTCCACATACTTGATAATACTTTTTGTTTCCTCATGTTGGTTTGTTGGTTATTTAATAATAGCCATTCTAGTGGGTGTGAAGTGGTAGCTCATTGTATTTTTGACCTAAGTATGGGTTTCTCTTTTTTAGTTGCTGGATCACTTTTTAATTTAATAGTTTTGTCAATTTTCTCAATTGTTTCTTTTGTTTCAATTTCATTGATTTCAGCTCTGATTTTAATTATCTTGCCTTCTACTACATTTGCTGTTGTTTTGCTCTTCTTTTTCTAGGGTTTTGAGATGGAGTGTGAGATCATTTATTTGTTGGTTTTTTCTTTTTTTGAGGAATGAACTCCAAGCAATTAATTTTCCTCTTAGAACTGCTTTCAATGTGTCCCATGGATTCTGATATGTTGTAACTGTGTTTTCATTTACCTCTAAGAATTTTTTTATTTCCTCCTTTATGTATTCTGTAACCCCTTGATCATTCAGTAACATATTGTTCATTCTCCAAGTGATGTAGGATTTTTCTTTCCTTCTTTTATCGTTGATTTCCAGTTTCATTCCATTATGATTAGATAAGATGCATGGTACTATCTCCACTCCTTTATAATTTCTAAGAGTTGCCCTATGGCATAATATATGGTCTATTTTTGAGAAGAATCCATGTGCTGCTAAGAAAAAAGTATATCTGCTTGATGATGGTTGATATGTTCTCTACAAGTCAGTTAAGTCTAGGTTATTAATTGTGTTATTGTATTCTATATTTTCTTTATTCAACTTTTGTTTGGAAGATCTGTCCAATGGTGAGAGAGGTGTGTTGAAGTCACCCATAATTATTGTATTGTAGTCTATTTGACTCTTGAACTTGAGGAGAGTTTGTTTTATGAATGTAGCAGCACCATTGTTTGGTGCATAAATATTGATAATTGTTATGTCTTGTCTGTGAAAGGTTCCCTTTAATAGTATATAGTGTCCTTCTTTATCCCTTTTGATTGACTTAGGCTTGAAGTCGATTTTATTCCATATGAGGACAGCCATCCCTGCTTGCTTCTGAGGATCATGTGAGTGGTATGATTTTTCCCAACCTTTCATCTTCAGCCTTTGTATGTCTTTTCCTATCAGATGAGTCTCCTGAAGGCAGCATATTGTTGGATCTGTTTTTTTAACCCAGGTTACCAGCCTATGTCGCTTTATTGGTGAGTTTAAGCCATTAATGTTTAGGGTTACTATTGATATATGGTTTGTACTTCCGGTCATGTTTGTTGATTTATTTATCTATTTATTTTTAATTTGGTTTGTTTTTTCCTCTTTGATTATTCCCCCCCCCTTTACTGAGGTATTTCCCACTGTTGGTTTTGGGTTGTTGTTTTTCATTTCCTATTCTTGTATTATTTTGCCCAAAATGCTTTGCAGTGCTGTTTTCTGGCTGTGAATTCTTTTAACTTTTGTTTATCATGAAAGATTTTTATTTCATTATCAAACCTGAAGCTTAATTTTGCTGGATACAATATTCTTGGTTGGCACCCATTATCTTTCAGCGTTTGAAATACATTGTTCCAGTATCTTCTTGCTTTCAGCGTTTGTGATGAAAAATCAGCTGTTAACCTAATTGGTTTACCTCTGAATGTAATCTGCCTCCTTTCTCTGTTAGCTTTTAATATTCTCTCCTTGTTCTCTATGTTGGATATCTTCATAATAATGTATCTTGGATTTGGTCTATTGTGGTTTTGTATGTTCAGCATCCTGTAGGCTTCTAGGATTTGGACATCCATTTCATTTTTCATGTCTGGAAAGATTTCTAAAATTATTTCATTCAACAGAATCCTCATTCCTTTGGTTTGGACTTCTATACCTTCCTCTATCCCAAGAACTCTTAAGTTTGGTTTTTTCATGATATCCCATATCTTTTGGATGTTATGCTCGTGGTTTCTTACCAGACTTTCTGAATTGACTAGACTCTGTTCGAAATGATATATTTTATCTTCATTGTCTGATGTTCTGACTTCTACTTGATCTACTCTACTAGTAACACTCTCATTTGAGTTTTTAATACGGTTTATAGTTTTTTAATTAATAGGATTATTGTTTGCTTTTTTATAACCTCTATATCCTGGTAGAGTTGTTTTTTGCTTCTTGAATTTGTTTATGTAATTTGTTGTTGAAGTGTTCTTTCATTGTTTGCATTTGCTGTATAATGACCTCTTTAAGATTCCATTCCATCTGAGTCAGGTATGTCTTGCATTGTTTGTAATCCTTTTTTTCCCCCTGTTTTTTCATGATGTTCACATTAATTTCCAGCTCTGTTTGACTGCTATGTTACTATTTACTCCTATAGATTTGTTTTGGTTTGTCTATCTCTGGTATCTCTCCTTTGTGATGGGAGACTATGTCTAAAGATGGTGGGTTTTATTGTACTTTAAAGCAAATTCATTCATTTCATAAAAGGCATACAGATTTGAAAGGCATGTAGTGATCTGCAGTTTGGTCTTAGGAGTTTATGTTTAGGTCAGGTTATGTGATGGTATGGGGGTTGGTATACCTTAGCAACTTTGGAAGATTGCTCTACTGAATGGGGATACAAACAGGAGAATGGACTGGAGTATTTGGGGGTAGCTAGGTACTTGGGAGCAGTGTAGACTGCCTCAGAACATTCACCAATAAGCATTTAGTAAATTACACATAATAGATGCCGTAATGCTTGGGAGGAAAGGTAGGAAAAGGGGAAGGAAGAATCCATTAAAGAGAAAGAGAGAAAGAAAAATAGGAAGAATAAAAGAAAATGGGAAAAATTAAAAAGTAAAGAAAAAAAAGATAAATGCAGTATTAGAGTTTGACTATCTTCTCTTCCAGTAGGTGGAGCTGTGCCCTCCGGGCCAAGCTTCTGCCTTCAATACACAGGAAACAATCCCTATGAGGCGGCTACTCTTCCCCCACTGGGAGGGTCTCCAATCCTGGTTGCCCAGTGCCTTTCCTGGTCTCCAGAACCCCCTCCCGCTTCTCCTGCCAGCCAGGCACCACTCCCCAGTGATGGTCTTCACAGAACTAGCTACACTCCAAGCCTGCAGTCCCCTGGGTGCCCTGTTCTCTTGAACGACTGGGCACTCTCTCTGTTTGCCATTCACCCAGACCCCAAGGTTGTGGACTGTGGGGGCTGGGGACCATCAGCCTATTTTGCCTGATTCCCTCCTGTAGCCACGCCCTGGGAGCTGGTGAAAAAGGCCTCCTCAGCTGTCACCGCTGGTGGGACGGGGAGTTGGAGGTCAGGTGTCCCTCCTGATTCCCTCGGCTCTGATAATCATGCTCATGGAGAGCTATGGAGAGATTTTTTAGATTTCCCAGCTGTATGGAGAGGGAGGGTTGAGGGTCACACACCTGTGGTCGCCAATTTTGCTGCAGAGCAATCCATCCACTGAACTCTGGTGAGTCAGTTCTCTGCCAGGGTGGATTCCAGTCTTCTTGTCGGGCTGTCCAATGGGAAGGCTGGGTCTGGTCTGCCTCTCCTAAATCCTACCTCAGCTCTCAGTCCGCTGGCCCATGGAGGCTCGGTTGTCACCACCTCAAAAGATCCGAAGTTTTTTTTCTCTACTCCACTAGAGTGTTTTTGTAGTGCTGAGTCGCGCTGGGTTGCCGATCAACCAGCCAGTACATCCGCACGCAGGATGGCCTGGATTCACCCACGCCCAAGTACACTGCAGCCTCTGAGAAGCTCAAACTGCTCGCTTAGGTTCCACCTCAGCCCAACTTTGCTGGTCGTTCCTGAGCAGATATCATCCAGTTGTTCTGAAGTCTCTCTTTGCCAGCGTAGCTGAGAAGGTCACGGGATTGCTCCCTCCCCACCCACTGACATGTTCTTCCTCCCCAGGATCACTTTTTTAAAAAAGAACAAAATTATGGTATTTGCCAGTAAATGGATGGTAATGGAGAATATCATGCTAACTGAAAAAATCCAAACTTAGAAATTCAAAGGTCAAATGATTTCTGTCAAATGCAGAAGGTGGAGTAAAATAAAGAAAAAGGGGAGGAAAGGATAGGATAACATAAAGAACCAATCAAATATAAATAAATACATGTTAATGTTTTCAATGTGTTTATTGCAAACATGTTCTCAGTTTTGTTGTTTGCCTTTTAATTTTGTGTAAAATTTTGAATGCAAAATGTGTTTTTATGTGATCAAATCTATTAATCATTATATTGGCATCATCTAAGTTTACTTGCATTTCCCTCGCCTTCAAGATGATGAGTATTAGTTATATTGTTTCTTTTTTCTTTCAATTCTTTAATCTATTTGAAATTAATGTCAGGTAAGATGAGATAACAGTGTAATCCATGTGTGTTCCCCATGGTTACAATCAATGTTTTCAGCATCACTTATCAAGTAGATTTCAATTCAGGATTCATGACCCACACTTAAACAGACATGGACTTCTCCATATACACTAAGGTCTGTGGAGTGGACCCTGGAAGGTGTCTCCCAGATTCCCCTCCAGTATGAAGAACTTACCCACCCAGCTGCTGGAGTGTGGGTGGGAGACAGCTGCAAATCTGGGACCTGCCTCCCCTCTTTCCAGGGACAGATTGTATCCAAGGAGTGGTTACTACACACATACAGGCCCAGCCACTGTACCCCAAAGCAGGACAATTTTGAAGGGTCACATGACTTTTGGGTTTCCTGAGATTAGTTGTGCCCCTACCTCAGGTGACTCGCCCCTGCTCAGTCTTGCATCTTCCCATCCCCTTCCCTTCCTTCCATAAGGGTGCTGGGGGAGCGGGGCTGAGGGGGTCTGGGAATGTTGCTCAGTGGTTAAGCATATCTGGGTTCAATCATTGTTACAAAAACAAAACAAAATAGACCAACAAAAATGCTGCCAAAAACTAGATGCAAAGTAAAAATCCCTCAATTGGTGAATGTATAAATAATCTGTAGGGAAATACAATACAAAAGACAATAAACTACTGATATGAGCAACTACATAGATGAATCTCAAATGTGTTGTGCTCAGTGAATAAAGCCAGACTAGAAAGCTCACAACACCATTTATGCATGATTCTGGAAAGAGAAACACCACAAGGACTCAGGGAGAGAACTTGACAAGAGATGAAAGGATTTTCTGGGGTAATGAAACTGGTTAACCTTGATCTTGGTGGAGAGTACACGATGTCATTTGTCAAAATCGATAACTAGAGACTAAAAAGGGTGAATTTTATTGTTTGTAATTACCCTCAATAAATCACATTTTTACAAAAATTTGACCATGGCTCCCAGGTTTCCACTACTTGAAAAACTACATTCCACACTTGACATTCTGGGTCTTTCTAATCTTGACCCCCTTGGGGTCAGTGTCATGCCACCTTGTGCTTGAACTAGATCCGTTTCTTCATCATTCTGTTAACATCCTACTTTCAGGTTTCTGGGCCTTTCTGCAAAATTGTACCTCTCCAAAAGCACACAGGACACAGAGAGTGGCATGTTCTACTCTACAGCATGGGCTTCACCAAACTCCCAGTCTCTTCCAGTCTGTTACACCACTCAGGACTTGACCCCCATCTTTTCACAGTGTTCCTGGGGGTCTCCCGGTGTTATTCTGATTGCAGGTTGCTTATCAACACAAGTGCATGACATACTTACTCATCTCTACACCCATCCCTCAAATAACTGCCACCTAGCACACAGTAGGCTTTCAATGCAATGTACTCAGGAGGGAGAACAGCCAGCAAGCTCCAGGGTATAGAGATTTCTGAGTTGCATCTTCAGAGGTGGGTCAGGACAGACTCATGAAACAACATCAGTGCCAAGGGCAGTGGAGAAAGCACACAAAATGCCTAATTGCAGAGGTATAAGACACCTCCACACAGTCAAGGACACATGCATGGCCACTCCCTTGATGAACAACTACAGGATGAGGGGTAGCAGGAGGGCCACAGCAGGTACAGCCTCTAGGATGCTGTGCACAGGCTTGCAAGTGAAGCCATGGAATAGCTCTTCCCTGGCCCCGCTTTTCTACCCAACTCCTCTCTCCCTCCCTCCGACCTCAGCTAGCACCACCCATACACTCTCCCTCCCTGGACTGGACAGTTAGTCCAGTGATAAAACCGGAAATTCATATGTAGCAAAATGAAATTAAACCTCTGTCTCACCCTGCACAAAATCAACTCAAAGTGGATCAAAGACTTAGGCACTAGTGCAGAGATCCTGTACCTAATAGAAGAAAAAATAGACCCAAATCTTCACCATGTCCGCCTACAATCTGACTTCCTTAATAAGACTCCTATGTGCAAGAAGTAAAATCAAGAATCAATAAATGGGATGAATTCAAATTAAAAACTTCTCAGCAAAGAAACAATTAATAATGTAAGCAGAGAGCCTACAGATTAGGAGAAAATATTTACCACATGCACCTCCGATAAATCATTAACCTCTAGGATATAAAAGAACTCCAAAAACTTACCACCAAAAAAAATAACCCAATCAATAAATGGGCTAAGGAGCTGAACAGACATTTCACAGAAGAAATATAATTGATCACCAAATATATAAAAAAGTGTTCAACATCTCTAGCAATGAGAGAAATGCAAATCAAAACTACTCTATGGTTTCATCTTACTCCTGTCAGAATGGCAAGCATCAAAAATATAGCCAACAATAAATGTTGGTGAGGATGTGAGGGAAAAGATACACTCATACATTGCTGGAAGGATGGCAAATTGGTGCAATCACTATGGAAAGCAGTATGGAGATTCCTCGGATAATTGGGAATGGAACCACCATTTGACCCAGCTCTTTCACTCCTTGGTTTATACCCAAAGGATTTAAAATCAACATACTATAGTGACACAGCCACATCAATGTTTACGGCAGCTCAATTCACAATAGCTATACTATGAAACCAATATAGGTGTCCCTCAATAGGTGAATAGATATAGAAAATGTGGTATCTATACTCAATGCAACATTATTCAGGTTTAAAAAGGAGTGAAATTATGGCATTTGCCAGCAATTGGTTGGAGTTGGAGAATATCATGCTAAATGAAATAAGCCAATCCCACAAAACCAAAGGCCAAATGTTTTCTCTAATATAAAGATGCTGGTTCACAATAAGGCCAAGGCTCTAGGAAAGAATAGCATTACCTTAGATTAGGTAGAGGAAAGTGATGGAAGGAAAGGGGAGGGGATGTGAAGATAGGAAATGTAGTAGAATGAAACAGACATTATTACTGTATGTATATATATGACTACATGACCAACATGATTCCACATACATATGCACTCAGAAAGATGAGAAATTATATGTCATCTATGTATGATATATCAAAGTGCATAAGTGCATTCTACTGTCATGTATAACTAATTAAAACAAAAATATTAAAAATGCAATGGGAGTGATAATTAAAGGGCAAGAGTGCTGATATTAATTAGAGAAAATAGAGTAAGGGAATTATGGCAACAGATTCATTGATTCTACTAAGTGTTAAGAGCTTTTAAAAAAAGCCATGGTTCAGGGTGTGAGGTTATAAGTCAGTGGTAGAGTGCATATCTAGCACATGCTTGGCCTTGGGTTCAATACTGAGCACCACATAAAAATAAATGATAAATTAAATAAAGATATTGTGTCCAGTTACAACTAAAAATAATAAAAAAATAAAAGCCATGCTTCAAATTCTCTTTTAGATAATTAATACAGGCAACTATGAAGAAATGCTGTCCCATTAGAGAAATAAAATTGCAGGACCTTTCCAATGACAGTCCCATGTTCAGAAAGTTATGTTCACAAGGGGTTGTGTGAAAACATAAAAATGATTATGTCACTTTCATAGAACAATGAAATAACAATATATTAATGTAATATTTTATGTTTATTCATATTTCACGAAAATTTCAATAACATACTTTGCAATTGATGTCGTTAAAGCTGTGCATGAAATAAAGTATTAAATTTGGGACTGTCCTTCACTTCTGGTTCTTCCTGGTTGTGTTTCTAGTGCTCAACTCTTAAAAAAAAATGAATACAATTTTTTCGAAAACCCAAAGCTAAAAATTGAAGGACTTCCTTGAAGGCATATGCACATGTCTACAACTGATCTGGGTCATCAGTTTCTCTGGGAACATACTTTGCTTAGCATGTTTTGCCTTTCCTGCAAACATTCCTTTTGAGTCTAAGAAAGTAAAACATGTGCCTGTGGTGAGTCAAAGGTGTAAAAGTAAGACTTTTGCAGTTCACTATAGGAAATGGAGGGAAGGGGTCCCAAAGTTCAGACAACTCTGGGATGAAGTCCTGTGAATGTTTGGCCCCAGAACAATGACAGAAGTGAGATGAGCTGAAGAATTCTTGTAATGAACATTTCCCATACATTGATACTGGGCAGGATTAACAGGCAAGGGAGAACCCTGTGTGGACCTGTGCAAAGGGGACCCCAGCATCCATCCCTTTTCCCGCCAAGAAAAGACACCTGCACAGGGCCCATGCTGGCATCCAGCCAACCCACCTTTCATTTCCCAACCTCCAAATCAAGCACACTAGTGGAAAACGATTGTTTCCATGATTTTATTATACAAGGGACAGAAAATTTCATGAAAATCCAAGAAGCCATAGACTTCTCCCTCGACTGCTAATCTGAGAATTGTCTATTTGAACCTGGTTTCTTCTCAGAGGATTGTCCATTGCAGCATGTTCACGGAGACGCCAGTGCTCTCAAGCCAAAGGCAGGCAGCCAGGAGTCCAGAGCCTTCCAATGTAAAGCCTCTGCATGGGAGTGGAAAGCTCAGGCAGAGGTTCCTGGCACCAGCACAGCAAGATGCTGGAAAGAGTATGGGCAATCTCGGGATCCCTTGGTCCAATGGGGCAGCCTGGGCACCGGTCTTCCTGGTTTCCTAGAGGCGTCCAACTCTCCTGGTGGGGCCGGTGGCTCCTGCTGGGTCTGAGGCCTTGGGCCAGGGCAGGCAGGCAGGCAGCTCTGGGCCTCTTCTCAAAGTGCTGTGCAATCCGGGTCCGTGGATGGGGCAGTCAGAGCTGAGAAACCCACAGGGTGGTAAAAGTGTTTCGCGGTTGAAGTCCTGCTGATCCCCAGAAAGGAAGCCCAGCCGGGATACAAAGGCAGAGGCCAGGGCCCAGCATCTGCTTCCTCAACGGCTGGCAGTGCCTGGGGCCCTGGAGCATACTCTCCACAATCCCAGGCCTCCCTCACACAGCAGGGAGAATGCTTCTCCATAGCTGCAGACTCTCAGAGGGAGAAAAGTCTTCAGAGACTGCTTGCAAGATAATTTCTACTCTCCTGGGCTCCTCTTGACCTGAAACACAGGGTGTGGAACTTATGGAGACAGGATCTCATGGGTACATTTCTGCTGAAGGGCAAATTCAATCATCTTGGATGTCCTGTCCGTGTTGGATTGAATCCATGTTGTTGATAGATAGGTTTCAAACCACTTTCTAAATTCCCGGGATCCCCATCACTGGTGGCCATGACCCACACCTGACTACCCTGGTCTCCAAGGAGGGAAAGTGAGACAAGAGGGAGAAATAGAGAGGGAGAGATGGAGAGAGACTATGAGTTCGCCTTGGAGGAGGCTGAGGCTGGAGGATTGCAAGTTCAAAGCCAGCCTCAGCAATTGGGCTAGACCCGAAGCATTTGAGGAGATGTTGCCGGAAAAAAAAAGAAGAAAAAAAATGCTGAGGATGTGGCTCAGTGGTTAAGCAGTTTGGGCTCAATCCCTCTGCATTAGGGTTCTCGAGAGGAACAGAATCAACAGGGAGTTTGGTTAGGAAAAGGAGACTCACTGGGTTGGCTTGCGCACCAGAAGCTGGATAGTCCAAAATGGCAGTCTGAGGGCTGGAGAGCTGGAAGAACAAGCAGATAAATCCCCAGAACAAGAGAGATCAGGATGCTCCCCTAGTCGTAGGCCAAAGGCTTCTGGAGAATCGCTGGCACAGCCTGC
This sequence comes from Spermophilus citellus, assembly GCF_964194105.1. NCBI lineage: Eukaryota > Metazoa > Chordata > Mammalia > Rodentia > Sciuridae > Spermophilus > Spermophilus citellus. The sequence goes on from NC_138188.1 coordinate 78,518,389, forward strand.
TTTGGAAGAGAGAAGAAGCAAGAGTCCGACATTCAATCACAGCAGCAATCAGGAACTGTTCAACAGGAATCCGCTTGCATCTGCTGCTGCTTGGCTGGTTCTTCCAAGCCATCCTCTTATTGGATGCTGCTGCCATGCTTAGGGAGGGTCTTTGTTTCCACTGGCTATCCCTCATGCCAATCATTTCCAGACACACCCTCACTGACACACCCATGAGCCTTTTGATCCTCTGCATCTCTTAATCTCATCAAGTTGGCCATTGGAAAGGACCATTACACCCTGGAAGAGTGAATGAATGAATGAATGAATGAATAAATAAATAAATAAATAAATAAATAAATAAATAAAGTAATGAATTAATTACTATCCCAGGCTTCTGGAAACTCCCTGGACAATCCCTGGCACAGTCCACTTTGCAGGAGTGAAGAAGCAAGAGTCAGATATCTTCAAGTGATGGCAGCAGCCATCAAGAAGAGACGCACTGGCATCTGCTGCTGCTTCCTTGTCCTTTCAACATTTATTCAAAACAAGCAAGCCACCATTTTATTGGATCCTGCTGCCCAAGTTTAGGGAGGGTCTGCACTTCAGTTGCTATCCCACATGCCAATGATTACTAGACACACCCAGAAGGCTCTGTGAATCACTGGCATGTCCAAATCCGGTCAAGGGGGAGGAATGCTCACAGAAAAGAGGGCTACCAACACTGAATCAACAAGAACACCTGAACAAATCTACAACTTGATTGCCATTAAATCAGGAAGCAAACACAAGGTGAGGCTGGAGATAGAAGTAAACCGCAGTAACAATACTAAACCTACTCTATCCTTTTTATGATGACAATGTGTAGAGTTCTCTACTTAATGAGGATAAAACATTAAAACAAATGAGAATATATTCTTAATCTTTTATTGGTTAATATTTTTTAAACATCCCATTTTCTTTGTTTTAAACCATTTTTTAAACATCGTTATTTTTTTAATATGGCTTTGAGGATCAAACCCAGAGCCCCACTCAGGCTAGGTGAGTGCAGTACTGCTTGAGCCACATCCCCAAGCCTGGTTTTATATTTTTAAATAGATTTCATGCATACCATTCTTTCTTTTTCAAACTATAAAATTTTGTCCAAGGAAAGATCTATTTAGTTATAGAGAGAGTAAATCATGTACAGTTTTTCCTCAATATTCGTAAATATAGTCTCTATCATGTGAGTTTTTCCTTGGTAAGATTTATTTTCTTCCCTTTGCCAAGCATTCTAAATTCTAAAGAAAGGTTGCACCTAATTGATCACTGTGTTCATTGCTAAGTAGACTTTCTTTAGATTGACAGTACTTAGATCATTTGCTGACCTTCAGATTACATCAGAATGTGGAATACACCTCCTAATTCTTCACTTCTGTGCATCAGTTAACACAAATCATGTAAATTGTTGTGAGATTTAACTTGCAGAAAAGTAGTCAGTCTGGCTAAAGAAATGTAGGAACTATTCCTAGGAAGTTCAGGTTGGTTGGAATGTTCTGAGGAGGGAAAACTGTAAAGCAGACAGATGCCCTTACGAAGATCATCCCCATTACACCTTCTTCCTGTTCATTACTTTCTACACATTATTTTCCTCACTTTACAATCACATTCATGCACCTGAGTTCCCTGGGGTGGCCTTTTTGGGAATGATGTCTGCACCTCAGCTTCTCAGAGTGCCAACCCTTGAGTAAACCTGATTGTTTTTGAACTCTTGTTTCCCAAGTACTTACTTACCAGGGGTGAGTACATGGACTTGGATCCAGTAACAGATTCAGCTTTTAACAATTTGAGTTCACTGGGGACCTGTGTCTGCATCCTTCTCATGCCATACACTCACTTCTGAATGGCCTGTCCCGTCCTTTGTCCTGAAATACCAAGCAGGAGAGTAAATCTATTTCCCACATGAATATATTTCCCCAACTCAAGGTCTGATACTCCAAAAGTGGATTCCTTGTTTTGTACTGAACACCTTAACTGGATTTACTCAGACAACTCAACACTAATTCTACCCTCTTTGTGGATTCCCTGTCTTGAATAATGATACCCAGAAATGTTAACAGTAACTCAGAAATCTAGGATGAATATTCCCTCCCTCCCTCTCTCATTCTTTTTTATTGGCATCCTTTTTCCTATTCTCCTTTTGAACTTCCCTACCTCCTTCACCATAATACTAACTCTGATTCTATCCAGAGACTGAACCCTTCATGCCATATTAGTTATCACTGGTTTTAAAAAAACTGAGATATTCTAAATTTCAAGATGAGGGCTAGAGAATGGAGAGAGAGAGAGAGAGAGAGAGAGAGAGAGAGAGAGAGAGAGAAAGATATTCAATGAGTTTACTGTTTAGGGTCAGACTAACAGATATGTCCCACATTCTGGAATATATGCTGAAATTTTCACTTGTAACCCCATCTGGTAGCCAACCAGAGCCACTACATCTAGCTTATGTGTGAATTTTCTGGACTATGAACATTGTCCAATCCAGAAACAACAAGTGAACTGTCCCACTAGTCCACAAATTTTTCCATTCTGCATTGTAATGCCTCTCTTATCTATAGGCAATGTAAGCTAAATGTAAAATGATTTATACTTTCCTTCCTCACATTTTCATGATAAGAATATTTTTGGCTCTTAGGCCTGGTATACATATTTCCAGCCACACTCCAGCCTTGCTACTGATAGTTGTGGAACTTGTCTTGGGACCTGCCCCTTTTCTGGCTAGCAACCAGCATGGCCCAATGTGGACAGTGATTTCAGAGAACTCTCAGTTTAAAGGGGTTTTGTTTAATATCACCTTCTATGTTGCATTCCCCTTTCTAGGGGGAATGATGTCTGCATTCACTGTCCTCAGTACATATTTCTCTGGCAAGTTCACTAAGACTCACTCCACAGGTTGGTGAAAGAAGAAATTCTCTCTAGGTTCTTAGTGGTTCACATTAATGCCTAACATTCATGGACTCAGGATGCCTTGTGTAATCTGAACTCAACTAGGCCGAGGTTCATGCTGTCCCCATGCACTGCTGCTTTCCTTTCACAGGAAAGACACAAAGTTTTATCCCAGGGCTGGGTGTGCTCCTGGATTCAGTACTGAATACAGTCCTAGATTATTAGAAACAACTGTACCCAAAATAAAAGTAGCATCAGGAACGGGACACTATGTGGAAGGATTAGGAAAAAATCTTTATAAATGTATTGTGAGTGCTACTGAGGAAGGTCCTCTTCACCCTGCAGGAACTAGAGAATAGGGTACTTAAAATCCATCCATCTCTTCTAGAGAGCATCTCGAAGCAAAGTCCTTTGAGCTGCAATAAGGATGAAAAACTGACACTAAATGGCCAGAGGGAATTTTCAATCCAGGAGACCTATGGAAAATGCTCTCTTTTTGGCTGGTGAATAAGGTGCACGTTGGAATTCTCTGTTGAGACAAGAGGCAAAAAGGATTGTGAACTTTCTATCTCAATGTTACTGACCCTGGGGAATGTTCTCTTTTACTAGCTGCTCATTGGTTGCCATGGTCTTTTTCTTCACCTGAAATACCAGGCCCAGGGGTGATCACTGTTACCTCAGTATTGAGCCTCAAATTCACACTTGAAAGAAGGAGATGGAGATGCTTGCTATGGTTTGAATGTATCCCTGAAAGCTTATTCACAGGAATCTGAATCCCCCCATGCAACAGTATCAGAAGATGGGGCCTGAAAAATGTGATTCGGCCAGCAGGGCTCTGTCTCCATGAATGGCTTCCATGCCCTTTACAAAAGGGCTTTCAGTAGTGGGCCCTTGCACACATGTTCCTGTGCCTTTCCATTATAGGACAAGGTAGCACAAAGGCCCTTGGCAGTTGCCTGCACCATGTTTTTGACCTCACTACCTCCAGAACCCATAGAAAATGTGTTTATTTTCATAATAAATTGCCTGGTTCCTGAGATTCTGTTATAGTGACAGGGACCAAATTAATACAATTGTTATAATTAGGAGTTTTCCTAATGAAGGGGATTATGAAAGAAGGTCAGGATATGCCACCCTCAATATATGCCACTTTGGCCTAAGGATTATTTTGAACTAAAGGCATTTGAGTTTCTGAAATCTCTCTTTATACCTAAAAGTAGGGCTATCCCAAATAACTTGATCATCATTAGTACTCACCCCAGGAACAATTACATCTCCCTCTGATGAGAGAATTTGCCACCACACTCAAACAGACATTCTCTACAAACTATCTTAATTCCCTATTAATTGGATTGCAAATTCTCCAATTTTACCACTCCTATGGAGGAATTAGTTCTTTCTGTGATGCATCCATACACAAAAAACTTAAAATTCATAAATCGGTTATGCCTTTGGTCCTGTTCAGCTGTTTCCAAATTATTTCAGTCCCAACCAAGGCCATTGAATCTACCAAGGCAGAGGAAAATCTTTTCTTTGTTTTCCTAGAAAACATAAACATGTATTATTACTATTTCTCTAAGACAGACATAGCTTCTGAGCTGTGTCCACACTTCCCACAAGGCTCACCTGTGCACACTGCTGTGGTTCCAAACTTCCTTTCTGCAGTTTTGCTTCAAATGTTAGAGAATGTCTGTTGTGTGTCACCTTCTTTCAGTCAATAGTATCCTAACAAGTCTTGTTATTGTCTTGTTATTGTGCTGCATTTCTTGGTTTCGTAAAGCTTTCCTTAATGACATTTTACAGACATATCTTTCTCTGTTTACACTTTGTTCCCTCTTTCCAAATGACAAACAAGGACAGACACTGTGAAAGGCTCCAAATCACATGTTTTTCTGTGCCCCACAATTGGCCTTGGGGTGTTGAAACTATGGCCTGGCACTGATATACCTGACATTGCCAGCCTGCCCAGAATGTAGCCAGTTTCAGACTGCAAAACACTTAGCGTCTCCTCGTGGGGAATATGCCCTTCCCATGACCAGTGTCTGGCCATTCTCACAGGTGCACACCACACTGGAATTAGACTGAATTTGAAGGCCTGAAGTAGCTCTGATGCATACTCCTTCAGGGGAGTAACTCCTACCAAACTCCTCTTTAGATTCCTAAACTGGAGTTGGTCACCCTTACCACTAGGGGTGCTAATTCTAACATTTCTGCTAAGATGCAAGGATAGGGTAGAGGGAAAGAGTTGGGGGTTTAGCTCAGTGATATAGCACTTGCCCAGCATGCCTCAAGTACCTGGGTTCAATCTGCAGTACTTCAAAGTATGAAAGAAGGAAGGAAGGAAGGAAGGAAGGAAGGAAGGAAGGAAGGAAGGAAGGAAGGAGGGAGGGAGGGAGGGAGGGAGGGGTGAATGAGTGGGAGATAGGACTGATGGGTGGGCCCCCAATTTTTCTTTAAACAGTTCTCTTCCCTGGCCTCTTGATCCTGATAAGGTGGCTGTAACTTTTCCTATGGGAACAAGGCACTTCTTCCTCCATTCTGCAGATCCACAGCAAAGGAGGCAATTGGAGATGCTTCAGGTACTAGATAGGGTTTTGGCTAGAGGGGGAAATGGTAAGATAGTGGGGGAAGACTGTAGTAGTCAGCTTGAGAGTAGGTGAGATAAGGGTCCAAATGGAGTCCACTTATCTCTCTGGGGCACCTGTCCCCTGCTCCAAACAACCGGGTTCATCTGGGGAAAGGATAGAATTGATTTGATGAGAGCCAGAGGAGTGTGGGTGATCTTAAGGGCTGCTGGAGATGCACATGGTAGAGTCTGCAGTCTCTGTGGGGCATCCCTTCCAGTAGTGCAGATCTTTGGGGGAAGCATAAAAAGTCATGGGACAGAGCAATTTCCACCTGTGCAGTGGAAATTTTTGTAGAAAATACAAAAATTTGTGGAAATATTTTGTAGAAATAAAGTAATTCAGAGGCTTCAGTTGAAACACCAGCCTCTACCTCAGAGCAAAGCCTGTCCAAGGAAGGGACATGACCTTAGTCCTCGAAAAACCCACAGAGCACTCCTAAGAACATTCCCACCCTACTAAGTTGTTTATCTACAAATAACAGGAGAGATCTGCTGCGCCAGGTGTCCCTGACTCAGTCAGGCTCAGTGGGGATCCATAGCAGCCCCCTAGCAGCCACCAATCAGCATGAGACAGGGAAATACCTGGGATGCCAGATAACCCTCCCAGAGGTTTATGGTGGTTGATAACAAGTTGGGAAAAGTTCAGCACATACACCCCTCTTGGCTCAAACCAATCAGTTCAAACGAATACCCCTTTTGTACTGACAAATCACCCCTACCCAACTAGTTCCCACCAGCGAATGTGCTAATCATGTTTTAGAGTTGTTATTTGATTTTCCCGTGGTGTGTGATGATTTGCTAAAAGAGGCTATGATGTATGTGAAGTCCCTGCCCTCTCCAAAAAATGTATAAAACTGCTGCAAACCCTGGGCTCGGGGCCTCTCAGCATCACCAGTTGCTGTGTGTGCGTGCGGAGGACCGAGCTAGCTCGCAATAAACACCTCTTTGCTGCTTACATCGATCTTGGGTCTCTGGTGGTCTTTGGGGGCATAACACAGTCTTACTTGAAAAGTGAGTGGAAAGGGAGGATTCAAGTGCTTGAAACTTTGCCGCCATTGCAACATCTCAAGACAGAGAAGCCTTCAATGACTCATTTAAAAAGTTAATTTGACAGAAGAACCCCAGCTAACCAATTAGGGAGGCCTAGTTTGAAGGTTCGGGGACAGAGTTTCCTATCAGAAAAGAATGTGTTTCTCTGACTTGCCTTAAAAGCACTGAGGTATCTATAAAAGGAGAGGGGTCCCAGACCAAGACGGAGGGGTGGCATGCAAGGAGGGCCCATCACTGCTTTTTGCTAGCAGAGCTGTTAGTGTTCCGGAGGCCTTATTTTTCCCTTAGACCAGCCTGATTGGTGCCCGCCTTGGGTGCTACTCAGCCTGCTCTCACCACGTGCAGCCCTCTGGGTCAGTTGCTGGAGGCTTTGGTAATCGGAGTTTGGGGACAGCCAATGGGAGTGGAAATCTCACTAGCTTCATTGACTCACCGACATCGCTGCTGCCTTCTCAGAGCTGGCATAGATTTACCTGCTGCACCACTTATGGAGCCAGATGCAATGCCTTTGACCTCGGCAAAGCCATAAGCTGGGTTTGGCTTTTGCAGGGTCCAGTGACGCCAGCAACTGGAATCTTGGTTCACTAGTGGTGCACCCAAAAGGAAAGGAGCCTGCTTTTCCCCTTAGCACTGCCATTAGTTGTGCCATGGTTAGGAGAGAATGTTTCTCTGCACCCTGGGCGGTCCCTTTCTCAGTGGATCCTAGGTGAGTTAGTGCAGCCTTTCCCAGTCGCCTTTCCTGGAGTTCCCATTCGCTCTCTGACCAGCAGGGGGACCCGATAGTTTTCCAGTCACAGCACAGATTTGTACCAAGCCTGGGTGGCAGTAAGGCTCCTTTCTTTGCATTGCCAGATTCTAGGTAACAGCACCGTGGTTAGCGCCAAAGTGGAAGTTTGTCACTGGCAACAAGGCTAGTTGAGGCCCTTTTCGGAATCCCAGAGCACCATTCTCTCCTGCCCACTTTCTCCTGGTCTGGGCTCAGCTAGTTGTGCTGTGGGTGCGTTTTTCCACTGGCACCCCCTACTACACAGTGCTAATGGGTTCTAACGTGCAGTTTCTGCTGTTGCCTGGAACAGAGTTCCTTAGTGGCAGCCAGGCTGGCAGGGCCAAGGCGCCTCTGCCACTGAGCCCTTCAGCTATGTTCCAAGCGTCCTCCTCTCCTTCGCTGCCAAAGAACTGAGTTTTGTTTTGGTGGCAGCTGCCCCTCTGTCTCAGGACCCCTGGCCTCCCTGTGCCAGGCTTCTATTGGCTTAGCAAGCATCAATTTAGAGGCGCCTGTGATTTCCACTCCTTAAAGTGTCCTGATTGGAGGCGAAGCTAGAAGCCTAATCGCGTCCTGGGGTACCGCCCTGGGTTTTCTGGTCTTTGGAGTCCCCGTTTGTCCATGGCCAGTTAGGATGTAATACTAGAGGGTGAGCTCTCCGTCCAAGCAAGCCCGGGATTGGCCATTTCTTAAGCGTTTATTCCAGCTTCTGGTGTTTAGTCCTAAGAACCAGGGTTTAGCAGCAGCGCCTGCAATTTAAGTGGAAGAAAGTTCCGAATTCCTGAGAGCAAACTCCATTTCAGCTTTGTGGGTGATGGTTAAGTTGGGCACAAGCGTGAGTACAGGCGAATGCCATTTTTCTGAAAGGCCACTTCAACAATTGCCACTTTACCACTATCCGCAGTTTCTTTTTCCTAACCAGTTTGGTTTTGCAATGAAAAGTTCCGCTTTGACTATGCATGCAGCCGCCTGTGATTTTTTTACTCACATAGAACTCAGGGAACACCAGCTATTGGGACTTGTAGGTGTCACCAATACTGGTGTCCTTTTAATCTTAGGAAATATAGGTTTAGGCAGAAAAGGTCTCAATTACATCACACGGGGATGTCACAGTCCAAGATCACACTGCAACAAAACATGGTTTGCAGTTTCCTTGTAGGGCTCTTTCTGTTTTGTTCATTTTGAAGAAATTTTTCTTTTGGTAAATTTTGCTGTGCATTTTGTTGTGTCTTCGTATTGGCTTTTAATAATTTTATTGTTTGCACTTACGTAAATGTTATGCTTTTCCTAGGGATTCCCTCAGTGTGGCCCCGGGGCCTTCTGCCTCCAGACTTGTTCCTCCAGGAGGTGGTATTAAGGTTTATGTGTGGTGTGCCCCAAAAGCTCAGGTGTGAGACAATGCAAGGTTTGGAGGAGAAAGAATTGAGCTTAATTAGCCTGGATTTAATGGGTGAATGGATCCCTGAAGGGATTGACTGGGTGGTACCTGGAGGCCAGTGGGATGTGGCCTGAGGAAGCCATTCCCTTGGGGCCTGGATAGGGGTTATATATCCCTACCTGGCAGGTGGAGTCCCCACCACCACCACCACACTACAACATGAGCTGCTTCCTTGTGCCACTGCGAAGTTCTGCCTCACTCAAAGCCCAGAGGAATGAGGCCGGCCTTCCATGGACCAAGACCTCTGAAACTGCGGGGCCTTAAATAAACTCTTCCTCCTCTATAATTGTGCTGGTTGACTCTTTTTAATCACAGTAGCAAAACAGCTAGGAAATAGAGCTGGGCATCTGGGCAGCTGATACGTGGCCAAGTTCTGGCACCTGCACTCTCTTAGCCCTACAGGGAGCTGGGTTTCTCACCAGCCCTTGGGGAAGAAGCGCCTAGTGGATTTCCAGGTTGAGGCTCTGCTCCAAGTGCCCCCCAAACCTTGTCTCCCTCAGGAGACCTGGTGGTTCCCTGTGCAGGCACTCTTGTTCCTAGCATCGCTATTTTCCCAGGGCTACTTTTCTTCCAGGATGTGTTCACTGAGAGGGCTGGGCCTTGATTTTTCTGTCACAGGTTGTATTTTCAAGGCAGAAGTTCAAGGCAGAAGGGTAACCGAACCCGAAGAGATCGCCCTTCATTGCAAAGCCAATCGGCACAGGCAGAAGGCCTGGGAAAAGTCACTACTTGTAGTAAGCAAGTGGTGCACTGGGACCTGTGACCAGTGTCCCCCAAACAAGGAAGGCAGGGGGAACACTTACTGGAAAGACCTCACGCCTATTCTCGCTGGTAAGACTTGTGACAATTAGCAGGTGGGCAGTTTCCTGCGAATTCTCAGTTGAGACACTTAGGAAAGCCAGTTCAAAGATCTGGGCTGTAAGGCACTGGGACCCCTCCTAGCCTGAAACTGTGTGCAATTGAGTGAACCTGTGTGGGTGCTAAAACAACATAGGTTTGGGGATCATCATGGACTCTAAGCTATAACACCACAACTTGAGCTCCTTTTGCAACTGTTTTATTGAAGCAGTTTGAAGTCCATTTCATTGTGGCATAAATCACAAATCAGATCAGTAAAATGGACATTCCTCATTTAAGTAGTCCAGAAAACAAAGGTAATGCCCTAGTGGAGCCAGGAGAATAATATGGTGAATCAATCATTTATTCCCAGGTGCTTCTGTGGATATTTGTTAAAGCCTAGATGCCTGTTTTGAACTTTTTCAAGGTGCTTTTGGATTTCACAAGTGTTCATATTAATGCATTGGGAAGTATATTGGCAATAAAAAAATATCCTTCTTGCTGGGCTAGAATATAAACTAAAGAAATTTTATTATGGCACACTGATTTCCCTACAAATTCTATACCTTTTTGCTGGGTGCATGATGGCCCAGGAGATTTCATTAGTTGTACTTCTTCAGGGTGAAAGACTTGTCATCACAAGTAAAAACACAGGCACAAGCTGGCACTTTCCTGCGAATGTTCAAATTATGCTTCATACCTGTGTTCACAGGTGGCAGAGGGAACCCCTCCAGGGTAAAAAATTCTGCATTATAAAGAATTTGAAGCAGTGGCCTGCAGATTCCTGATGAAGGGGTGTTTCCAGGCAGCTTGGATTATGGTAGCCAGCTAGGTGTAGCTGAGCCTCCTCCTGCATGGCTTGGAACTGCCAATTCTAGTCTCAGGAGTCCCACTCATTCATCCCTGAGGACCAAAGCACCTGAGGTGTCACCTCAGGCTCCCGGGTCTTGTGTGAACTAGGGTCAAATCATGTGTTGCTATGTGTCTTCCTTCTCTTTGGAGAGTCTCTTTTTCTTCCCTAAAAACCAGAGAGGATCCAGCCAACAAGAATTTGTAGCAGACCAGTGGTATCCCAAGTTTCTGACTCAGGGACTCCAGGCTGAGAGAGTACAAAGCACACCTGCCCAGGGTCCATCCCACACAATCCTCACCACCACTAAGCATCCACTCTTATGTGCAGACTTCCAGCTTAACAAGGTCCCCCACCAGAACTCTAACAAAACTTCTTCAAAGTCCCTGTGTTGAGAGTGATGAAGCAATAATGGATACTTGCCCAGCTTTAAGTGGCCAATCCACTGCAGCTCCATGGGATGCAAATCATGAAGACTCTATACTTGTATATGTGTAATTCTGCTGAATAAAACAAGACAGTGTCCTATAACCAATCATTCCTACTCATGTACATGTAAGCTGAGATTTTAAAAACAATAGCCTCAACTTATCCCCAACAGATTTGGCTACCAAATGAGCTTCACAGTCAAACGTATACTCCAAACATTAGGTTTAAACTTTTGAATTATTGTATTATTAATGAACAATCATTGAACTGTACTCCAAATTCTTTCTTTCAAGAGAGCCTGTGGGAGCTGGGTGCCATGGTGCATGCCTGTAATCCCAGTGGCTCAGGAGGCTTAGGCAGGAGAATCAAGGGTTTAAAGCCAGCCTCAGCAACTTAGCCAGACAATAAGCAACTCAGTGAGGCCCTGTCTCTAAATAAAATTCAAAAAAATGGTGGAGGGGGGCTCGCTGGGGATGTGGCTAAGTGCCCCTGAGTTCAATCCCCTGTACCAAACAAAAAGAGACTGCCTATGGGGGCCTGTCATTCTCTTGGTGAAAGCAAAGAATATTACATAAATTCTTCACCTTCCAGTGAGAGGTCTTATTGATGTCAATACCACAAATAGTTGAGGAGGAAAGCGAGAAATAATTTTGAGGAAATAATTCCTTTCCATTGCTTACTGATAGTGTTTCCTATCTATACCTTCTGAGAAATAAGGTGCAAAAAAGTAAATTAGGGTCTGTAAATAATGGCATTTCAGTGTCCCCAACATGTGTCTGTGTCATCACTTCCTAGCCTAGGTCTTCTTTGGGCAAACTCACAAAAATATTCCCTGGAATACTGAAAACACAGAGTTATCCTTCAGTGGAGTGCAACATATGGAGAAAAGTAATACTTTGCAATTCACAATAGGGATGTGTATAGTTCTTCATAATGGCATCAACATCAACAGAGGCAACACAGAGAAGTGTGACTGCAAATGGAGAAGAGGATGTACTGGAGATTGGGGTCTATCTAATGCCCTGACATTTTTGCAGCAGTCGCAAAGGAAGGATCATCATCTCTGTAATTTCCACTTACTGATATCTTTGATATTGTGCTGATCATCTATTTTATATCAGTGTTCTCCTTGCTTCTCAGAATGCAGTGGGTGCTCTCAATTCCATTCCCTATTGACCCTATTGAGAGGTTCTGGCACTTGAGCCAATTAATGGATGCAGGAATTCCAAGCAAGACCCTGTCTCAAAAAAATAAAAAGGGCTGGGGACTGGTAGTAGCTCAGTATCATAGCACCCCTGATTTCAGTCCCCACTACCAGGAGGAGGTGGGGGAAACTGCACTCTTATGACCTGATGGCAGGTTGCCCTGCTTTCAGGCTTTTTATGGTTGAGGTAGTAGTTGGCCCCCCTCCCCAAAGCTCATGTGTGAAACAAGGCAAGAAAGTTTGGAGGAGAAATTACTGGGTTATGCAGATCTTAACCTAATCAATGTATCAGTCCTCTGATAGGTATTAACTGGGGGGTAAGTATAGGCAGCTAGTGTGTGGATGGAGGAGGTGGGTCCCTGGGAGCTGCCTTTGGTATATGTTTTGTCCTCATTAAGTGGCGCTACTTTGTGTTCTCCCTCCCGCCACCCCACCCCTGCTCTCACTTCTTTCTGGTTCAGTGAGCTGAGATGCTTTTCTCCACCACACATGGTGTTCTGCCCCACCTTGGGCACAGAGCAACAGATCAAGGGAGTTGGTCACCTGTGGACTGACATCTCTGAAACTGAGGGCCCCCAAATAAACATATTCTTCTCTAATCATTCTTCTCAGATCTTTTTATCACAATAGTGACAGAGCTGACAAAACAAAGCCAGGGCCTGGCACAGTGGTGGCACATGCTCAGGTGCAATAGTGAACCATCTGCCCCCAAACAGCTGAGGAGGATGAGGCCAACCTTAGCAAAGTAGCCAGGCACTAGACAACTCAGTGAGACTCTAACTAAAAGACAAAATAGGGCTGGGGATGTGGCTCAGTGGTCGAGTGCCCCTGAGTAAATCTCTGGTACAAGAAAAAAAAAATGGGGCCAGACTACCACATCTACTTCCTGGCTCTGTTGTTGCACAAATGTTACTAAGGAAACTTGAAGCCATGTGCCTGACACTCAACCAGCAGAAGAAGTAGTCGTTTAAATACAAAGAAAGAAAATAAGTCATGAAAAACATTTCTGCAGTGCAATTAGGAAACAATACAAACCAAACATATCCATCCAGGGCCAAAGTATCCAAAAGAAAATTTAAAAAGCAAAACATCCAGGCAAGCATCTCCACAAAGTGAAACTGCAAACTTGGGGCAGGGGCTGTTGGTTGAACTCAGTGTAGCATGCTCCAAGCCTGGATTCAATATCGTGGCACCGAAAACAAAAAACAAAAACAACACCTAGTGCAGTCTGGGCTGTACTGATTATCCATGGAGCAAACTAAGCCTGCATTGTTGCTAACTGGGGCTGCTAGGTAGGCTAAATTAAAAGGATTCAGAACTTGTGTACACTTGTGCATTTGTGATTATTGCAAACTGAGGCTTCATGTGACCAAGAAATCCTTGGCACAAATAAGGAAACTGGCAATGCCTACAGTCATCCACCAATTGGGTATCAGGTGCGACTAAGAAGTCTGAGGCACTGCTTGGCTAGTACTGGTTTCCTTCCACTAAGTTCTGACCTGAAAATGCAACCTTGAGGGGCACTTCAGATCTCAAGCATAGCTAGCTGGATTTGACTTCTTACTCTTACAAAAAAAAAAAAAAAAAGAAAGAAAAAAGAAATTCACCAGAACTTGCTCAGAAAAAGAAAATTTGAAAGCACAACTAAGAAATCACAGGCAAGGAATAATCACTTAATTCGTTCACATTGGAGTCTACATCTAACCTGTACAAGGTGGAAAATTCTGAGACAAGGCTAAGTCAGACCTCAGGGGCCTACTGGCACTTGCCTGGGCGAAGAAATCTCAGATATGGCCATACTGAGTCCTGGTACACTTAAGTAATGGTAGCACTCACCTTGTGAGTTGCTAAACCTTGCCTTCCGCAGCAAACCTAAGTGGAAAGACTGCTAGACATGCAAATCAGTAAGGAATCTTTTCAAACTGGTGATCTGTGCACTTGTCCAGTGTGTGCAATCACCTGGTCCTACCACCAGAAATAGTAAGATGGATAACCACCTGCGGGACTTTTGACAGAATCAAAATTACTGAGTGTGAAATGCAATGAAACACCATCCTTAAAAAACAAGGGAAGGCGTGAGAATAGAAATAAAACGAACTGGGACTGAAACAAAATGACAAAAATATACAAAATACATAAATACGTTAACCAAATCAGTATTTAAAAACGGGTTAGAGCCTGGCATGGTGGCGCATGGCTACTGTAATACCGGGGACTCAGAAGGCTGGGGCAGGAGGATCACAAGTTCAGGGCCAGCCTCAGCAACTTAGCGAGCCCTGTCTCCCAAGCAACTGAGCGAGAGCATGTCTCAATAAATAAATATTTTTTTTTTTAAAAAAACACGTTGTAAAATCGAAAGGTATATGAAATTAAATGAGAAAAGCCAAGGCGTATTTATATTGCAGATCATGCTAAGTAACAAAATGAGTATTAAAGATTAAGAAATAAAATGGAGAAACCAATTCCTTCTTTAAACCTACAAAATTCTGAGAGTGATTGTAAAATCGTGCAAGTCGTTTCTAAAAGTTGAAATGGATAAAAGTCTCAAGTTATGGAAGGGAATGTGTAATAAGACGAATACAAATGTTTGAAACAGAAGAAAACGGCAAGTAAAGGGAGACCTGAAGGCTACAGAGAATCATAAGGAGAAAGAGAATTTTCAAAAATTGACAAGGAACAACTAAAGGCAAATCTCAGTGCGTTTTAATTGCCATTTTGTAACTGAGAATCTTTTCAGAGAGTAAGATCATTGAGGGTCCTTCTCTGATCTGAGGCTGCCTCACTGCCAGAGAAGGATGGGCAGCACCCCCAAGGCCTTGAGAACCCCGGGCGAATCCACGCCAGGAGGCCGGAGGAAACCAGATGCGGGTTCCACCAGTTGGAGGAGAGAGGTCAGGGGCACTCGGAGAGACACTGGTCCGCAGAGGTCTTGGTGTCCAGCGGCTTGTCACGGGTTAGGGGGCTGGGAGGTTGCGTCCTTGGCAGTGAACTCTGCTACACCTTGGCCGCACCGGGTTCTTACGCAGGCTCCTCCCATCTGCTGGAGCCTCCAGTTTCTCACGTCGCAGCTTCCCGGCCTTGGTTAGTTCCCAGGAGCTCTGGACTCCTGCGGAATCCGTGTTGCGGTGGACCCGGCGCCCCCGCCAACAGAACTGGAGAGCCGCTCCCAGTTGAAGTGGCAGTTGTCAACAGAGAACTCTCCTAGGACAGGGTAGCAAGGAAGAGGCCAAGTCCCTCCAGTTTCTAAGCTCAGCACAGGAGGAGGCTGCGGCTCTGGCGCCACCTCCGCGGAATCCCAAGCCTGCTTCACAGGGCCCAGGAAATGCTACTCCATCCGGTGAGCCTCAGACAGCAGGACAGAAGCCTCTGCGCTGATGGAGAGGTGAGGCAGAGCCTCCGCACCCTCGCCATCCCCAGTATTTATGGTCTTTTAGGCGGAGGGCTGAGACAAGCCAGACAGACTAAAACGCAGTGATAGCAAACTCCAGGAGCTCAGTAGGCGAAAACATCATACATAAAACCGAAATGATTAGACGTGATGGGAAAACGTAGCCGAATAACAAATCAAAATAAATAGAGCTGAAGGGGAACTGAACCTAAGAAATCCAGAGCCAGCTCTGCGGGCCGGCATCACTATGTAGTCTTTGCACAAATTGCCTCCTGCCCATTTACGCGGTATCGCGCCTAGGTTTGCACGCGGCTGCTGTGCCCGCTCTCTCTTAGTACCACAAGAGTTCCCTGTTACTGGCACCAGTTTCCTATCAAGCCATGGCGATTCTCCTAGCTGGGTCTATGGATGGAGCTGCCATACCCTCTCCCCAAGCTCCTTGCTTCTCTGTGATCGCCCGACTAAATGACCAAACGCAGCCCAAAGAGGTTTTCTTTTGACAACAGCAACTTTCTTCCAAGGAAAGGACCCCAGCGTCCCCTGCTTTGCTGCGACCTTGTTCCCAAGCCAATAGGTGCAGCGCCTTGGGGCGCAGTGTTTCATGGGGCAGCAAGGCTCATTGCCAGGAGACCTAGAGGCCAGGCAGCGATTGCAGCCCTTTGTAGGTTTAGTTCCTCTTCAGCTCCCTTTATTTCATTTTGTTACTCAGCTACGATTTCCTGTTGCCTTTAATCCTTTCGGTTTTATGTAGGAGATCTCACTGGCCAGAGGGCCGGCATCACTAGATAGTGACGGCTATCCCACAGCCACGCCCCCAGAGAATCCTTTCTCAGACCACACCCCACAGGCCTCCAGTTACCACTCAGTCAGTCCCATCAGGGATCCATTCACCCATTAAATCAAGGCTAATTAAGCCCAATCATTTCTCTGCCAAACTTTGCATGGTCTCACACGTGAGCTTTTGGGGAACACCACGTCAAAACCCTAACACGTGCTTCTGGAGGAACAAGTCAGGACACAGAAAGCTTTCCAGACTGCAGATGTCCATTGTGGACTATCCAGCTTTTTGGTCAAGTAAGCAAATCTAATCAATCCCTTTTTTGTAATCATACTTCCTGTTGATTCTGTTCCTCTGGAGAACCCTAATACACCTTCCTGGTCGCTGTTTCTGCTTCATCCCCCAAATTTTGGTACAGTGTGTTTTTCATTGTTATTCACATCTATGTATTTTTCTACTTAGTCTTGTGCTTTTTTTCCTTGATCAGAAAATTGTTTGAAATGCTTTTTGCTTTCTACAAGTTTCTGAATTTTTACTTCCCCTTTTTTATTATTGATTTCTAGCTCCATTCCATTAGGTGTTTAGAAGACACTGATGGCTATCTTTACGATGTTTTTTAAAAAAAAATCTTCATTATGGACCATGAATACCTTTCATGAGGGATTATAACCAAACCTACTCCAAAGAGCCCCAAGTCCTCCTCTTATATTGGTGACTCATTTTACAAGATAGGAGTTGGACATAGTGGGGTATGAGGTGATAGATCAATCAGATTACAGCACCAGATCTGAAACCCAAAACTCATTTCCCATTTTTAAATTACTGTTTGGAAGTATTCCTACTCACAAGTATTGTACCATGCAGGCAGAGTTCAGGAAGGAAAAGGGTTACAACCAAACCATATTATGTGAATCTAGGTATTGTGCTTAAAACCTTGCTAAAGCCCAAAGAAAAATGTCTATTTTTCAGTGACTTGTATGGAGCAAGACTGCCTCCCACTTACAAAAAACTGACAGATGCTAGATTTTTGTTGTTGTTATTAATCTCATTAACTAAACTTTGTGATGGGATTTCCTTTCAGGATTAAAGCCAACACCACCCAGGTTCCAAGTCTGTGGTTAGAAACTCCCTGGAGGCCAGAAGGGTTTAAGAACACCCAAACTGCTGCCTGCTAAGTCCCATATACTTGGTGGTGCCTGGTCTGAGGCCCACAAAGCCATGGAGCAGTGTTTTCCCTGCTGTGTGCCACAGGCTTGGAATTCTGCAGACCAGGCACCAGGGCTCCAGAGGCCACCAACCCTGATCTCAATATATCCTGGGCCCTTGCCACTGCCCTTCTACATCCACCTGCCAGATATCTCCTATGACTGCCAAGACTTCCACTGCAACCTGCATTCCACATCCCGAGGGTGTCGTTCCTGGCATGGGTTAGGAAAAGATGACTTTCCCAGAGGACACAGCACCTTGCACCAGGACACAGAACCTCTTGTGCTGGACAGGGCATTCTCAACCCAGACCAAGCCCCAGGTGTCCCACCATTGACCACCTGCTGGGGCTCCCTTGTCTTGTTCCAGGTGCACCTGTAATGAAAGTCTGGAGCCCAAGACCTCTGGTGGTGGTGATCCTTGTAAGAGTCCTCTTCCTTCTGCCCCTGCAAGCCACCATGGGACTAGCCAAAACTGCTGGCAGTGGATCTAGGCTCTTCTGCACAGGACTCCTTGAGGCTGCTTGAGTCTGCAACCTTTGGGGCTCAGCAGCATTGAGATTTCCTTTGTTTGGAGGAGCATTTTGGAACAGATCCTGTAACAGTAATGCTTGCCATGGAGGCATCACAGCTATTGTGCATGTTTCTTTTTTCTTCTTTTTTCTCAATAAAATTGTGCTAAAATGTGAAATTCTTGGGTGTAGTGTACTCCCGCTGGGGATTGGGGAAAGAGGAGGCTCAGAACCCTGGGTGGTGAGAGACCATGTTCAGATCTAAGAGGGCCCATCCTCATTGCTGTTGCATTGCTTATTGGCATGGTGAGTTGGTGGCATCTTCTGAGTACAGGTTGGGCAGACAGGGCACTTGTATATTGGGTGTTCTACAAGCACTAAGTCTCCAAGGAGATACAGAGCAGCCTTGAGAACCCACATGAGAAATGATCTTATGTGCCACCTTGTCATCTGTTTCCCCCAAGACTATTTCAGGGGTGCCTCCCCATCTGGGTCACAGCAGCCGCTATATACTTAACTGCACTCACTGTGAGGCCTCTCTACAGACCCCAGCAGCTAGACCTCCAAACTCTGGGCCTAGGTATTCATGCATTGTCATAGATCTTTCAGAAGACTTCACCCAGAATATTTTGCTGTCAAGGGCCTTCCAAGGAACTCTGCTAAAGCTGGCCTTCCTGGTACCTTCTTTTCCTTAGGTTTTTAAAAGTTTCAACTTGAAATCATACTCTGGTTTTGACAACCTTATCAGATACATCCTCAATACTTTTAGATAACAAGATGCATCCCCAATAATTTTTCTTCTTATTTTGACACATGATGTAGTGCAGTTGCTGAAGCTTGTCTTGATTCTGTAATCCTTTTGCCTCAGCCTCCTAGGTCACTGAGATTACAAGCCTGTACTATCCTGACACATATTGCAAGATTTATCTTTACAATTAATTTAATATTCAGGGAGCTGGAGTACTGTTTCTCAGTGATATTTTACAAAATATCAAAATGGATCTAAACTTTTGCTCCTGTGAAATAACTGAAAAAGAACAATCATGTAAAGTAATTCAATTGAATATATGGCCAACGATTCTGCTATGCTAAATGTGCTAAGGTCTTTAGTATCTAACTCTGGAAAGAAAGTGGATTCAATAAGTTGTATAATTATAGCATCTATGTGATAAGACTAAATGCAAGTGATGACTTCAATTTGCATCAGAAACATTACACCCTGTAGTGTATAAAAGAATAGAGTATCTTGGTTTTAAATCAACACATGAGGGACTGGGGATGTGGCTCAAGCGGTAGCGCATTTGCCTGGCATGCGTGCGGCCCGGGTTCGATCCTCAGCACCACATACCAACAAAGATGTTGTGTCCGCCGAGAACTAAAAAAAATAAATAAATATTTTTAAAAATTCTCTCTCTCTCTCTCTCTCTCTCTCTCTCTCTCTCTCTCTCTCTCTCTCCTCTCCTCTTCCACTCTCTCTTAAAAAAATAAATCAACACATGAGATGGTATTTCATAGGTTTTTAAGTTGAGATATAAAAGTGTAATCCCTTGGATTGACATTTATGTTTGTCTTTGCAGTTGGTATTGGTCTCCTGGGTTGAATTTTCACCCTGAGCTCTTTTCATATAGTCATAGTTTGGCGTTCTTATTTCATCTCTAAGGGCTCCTTCTCTCCCTCCCTCTCTCCCTTCCTTCCTTCCTCCTTTCTTCTTTCCTTCTATCTTTCTTTCTTTCTTTCTTTCTTTCTTTCTTTCTTTCTTTCTTTCTTTCTTTCTTTCTTTCTTTCTTTTTTTCTTTTCAGAAACTGCACACAACTTTGATAGATCCCAAGCTCCAGGATTACTACTGTAACTTCTATTGCCAATGCAGTTCCAGACATTGACTTCTTCCTGGACTCAAGGTAGTTTCTTCTTCCTGAATCTTTTCCTCTGCTACATTTCCTTCTGGTACTCTAGAGCTCTATTCATTGATGTTCTTCCCCCACCAAGGTTTCACCCAATTCTGACTGCTGATATGTTCTTGCCTTAAAACTACATGAGTGTTTCTCCTACAGCAGCAAAGTAATGATTCTTGGGGGCAGTGTGAACCTGGAATCTGGAAAGAGAGTTCAGATTACACTGGGAATCCAGAGTTCTTGACTGTTGTGGTGCTAAGTGGAGCCACAAAGAGATGTTAGTAGGTCAAAGATTTGAAATCATAATTGAAGATTCAGCAAGACAACAGATTGGGATAAGTAATAGTGAAGAAAAAAATGGATGTGAATGAGGCAAAGAAGAAACAAAGTACATAAGACTGGACACTTAATGCTTTTGAACATACTAATTATTGATACTTAAATAGAATTAATGACATTCACCCAAAATTAGTTAGAAAAATGCTGAAAATTACAGAACTCTTTTCAAATTCCCTCAGACAAATATATAATACTACTAGTTTATTCAGTAGGAAAGATAAGGCTAGCCTCACTAATGCTAGACAAAAGAAAAGTAAAAGAAACACGCATTTCAATGGCATATTAGAAAGTGTTAAGAATTTGTAGGTCAGTGGTGGAGCACTTGCCTAGCATGCATGAGTCCCTGGATTTGATTCCTACGTTATAAAAAAAAAAAAAAAAAAAAAAAAAAAAAAAGAAGGAATTGTCATTATAACCCATGTCATTAAAAAGTTGGCAAAAATACATTTCTCAATACTGGTTGTTTGAATGAGTTTGGTAGGATAGTTGAATATGCAACATAGCCATGTATATTATCAATTTTAAATATACTGTTTGACACAGGAATTCCACTTTTAAAAATTTATTTCATAGATTCATTCCCAGAAAACAAGAAACTCTATGAACAGCAACAACTACAAAAATAGTGTTCTTTCATTGTACAAGATAAAAAAAAAAAAAGATCCACTTAGTTTGAAACAAGGCAACCTTTAGAAATCAAAATGGAATTGATTGTATAGAGGTTCTGGGACATATTAAATGTCCTTATAAATCCAAGAGGTAGAGAGCATTAGGGACTTCTACATCTATGTACATGTTTATAATAATGAAAACATGGCTTCCCATTGACATGGAATCATGCAGATTTTAAATCCCTAAACAAAAATAATAATGCTACACAATTTTACAGATTTTGTGTTGGACCTTTAATCTTTCACTTTCATTTCTTTCTGTGTCTTCCTGGAAATTATTCTAGTGAAATAAATTTTAAGTAATGGCTTTTTTAGCAAAATATTTGTAGAATCACAAAAACTACAAAAATATTGAGATTTTAGTCTGCAAAATGGATGCAAATGATATCAAAGGTAATTCAATTAAGAAGCTTATTAAATTATGAAATAGATGCAAAAGATACTGAAGATTATTAAAAGACACACTTTTAAACCTTACAAAGATTAGTTAAGGTTAGTTAAAGATTAGTTAAGTAAAAGTGTCATAGTACAATTAAGTGGAGTTCCAGTCAGGACATATCTTGTATTCTTCCTGTTACATTCCCTAATTCAGACTAAAGCACTTGGCCTCTCTCTGTGCTACTTATCAAAAGCTAAGCCTTCCTCAGGCTGAGGAATTGGAACAGAACCTGTAGCCCTCTTCCCCTTGCAGAAACCCACCCTGAATCTTGGCCCCAGGCACACTTGTAACTTCAGGGATTCATTCCTGCACTGAAAAGGCTAAAATACATTAAATTAAAAATCCTTTCACTATGATTTTAAGACAAGATGTTAATATTATATATCAGATGATATATTAGGTATGTGAGTTAATTGTTTTCTTTTAGTTTTACAAGAAATGAAAACAATTTTGTAGGCCCCTAAAGTATTATAAGGCCTTTGGCACTTTGCCTAGTGGGTGGATGAGTCCTGCCTGGTATCCTAGGGATTTGTGTTAGCAGCAGCTGGGGCTCTATCTCTAGGGAGGCCAAATTATAAACCTACTTCAAAGCAGAATTCACTTGGTCCTGCATGGGTAAGATGAAACTTTGTGAAGGAATTTATGCTTCTGTGTGTGTCCTTAGACTCCCAAGGATAAAAACTACTCCTCCTTGGATCTTTCTGACAAAAATTGTGACAGTAAAATCCACACTGATTTCTTTCTCTCAAACATAGAGATTTCTTCATGTATCATATGTCTTCATGTATCATTTTCAATTTAAGATCATGAGACTCTTGATTGTATTTCAGAAAAACAATACCATAGAGAAAATAAATGTAAACATAATCTCCAAGGAGATTTTTGCCCTAAAATTTAAAAAAAAAGGCCTGAGGTTGTGACTCAATGATAGAGCATTCACCTAGCACATTTGAGGCTCTGGGTTAGATCCTCATCAGCATATAAAAATAAATGAGGAGGAGGAGGAAGATGGCGGCGAAGGAAGTGCATCACCCCAGTGCGCCAACTCACTGTGCGGGAGAAAGACGAGGTGAAACAGTTGAAGGCTATATTGTTGGGAATTTCCAGTGAAATTGAGGTGCTCCAGAATCTAGTGGACGGATTTCCATCTCGTGAGGTTCGGCTGCGGGGGCTCGGATGCGGGCGATTTCTCCGCACAGAGGGTCGCGCCCCACAGCTAGAGTCTGCGGCGTGCGCTGGGAAGCGGTGAGGTGCTGGAGCGGGGGTGCAGCGATGCGGATTCTGGGGGCTCCTGCCAGTGGTGCAATGGCCGTGCTTAGTGCTGAGTTCCGTCTTTGAGACAGAGGAGAGAAGCAGTCCAGTTCGGTTCTCGACACCGGTCGGACCATGGAGGAGGACGGCAGCCGCCATCTTGGAGAGCTGATGTAATCATCCCTGTTTTCTACTGATCTCAGCTCATTCAGCTACGGAACAGGAGATTTCAGGCTGGTATTTGCCTGCGACTCACAGACAGATCGCTCAGGCTCGGGGCTGGAGAACCAGTGGAGAATACTCCTAGGGACTCGCTCCTGGCAAGGCATGCGCCGGGCTCTGAGCGGCCGGATTCTGGTTCCAGGGGCTGCTTTGGCCCAGGGCTGGGGAACCTACGGAGAATGCATGTTGAGGCCAGCTCCAAGTGGAGCGTGCGCTAAGCTCGGGGCGGCTGTGTTCTGACTCCCGGAACAGTTTTGGCCCGGGGCTGGGGAGCCCGCGGGGACTGCGTCTTTGAGCCTGCTCCCAGCGGAGCATGCACCGAGCTCAGAGAGCTTGGAGCAGCCGGGGTCTGGCTCCCGGAGTTGCTTTGGCCTGGGGCAGGGGAACCCGCGGGGGTTGCTCCTTGGAGCCTGCTCCTAGCAGAGTGTTTGCCGGGATCGGAGAGGCTGGGTTCTGGCTCCTGAAGCTGCTTTGGCCCAGGGTTGGGGAACCTGCGGTGACTGCTTCTCGGTCCGGGTCCTGCTGGGTGCTGTGGGGGCCAGGGGGGCAGAGTGGAGCTGCCGCCTGCACCCAGAGCAGTCCATGTGACCCACCTGCGTGGTATTACGACACCACAACTGCAGCTGGGGCAGAAAAGAGTAGCCGCCCACGCCTAGAACAGGACCAGCGACCCAATGGCGTGGTAGCCAAGTCACCCCATTTGGAGTAGGGACTGTACAGAGCTGCCGTCTGAGCCTGGAAGGTAGGCAGACCTGCGATCCACTGGCAGGACAGGCCTGGTAGCCTGCCAGCGTGGTGGACACGTAGCACCGAGGCAGTCACGTCACACTGGTTGGAGTGGGGGTGGAGCAGAGCCACCGCCCGTGTCCGGAAACGGCCTAGCGACCCATTGGAGAGGCAGTCAGGTACCCCCATTGGGAGTAGGGGCTGAGAAGAACTGCCGTCCGAGCCCGCAAGGTAGGCAGACCTGCGACCCACCGGCGGAACAGGCCTAGAGGCCTGCCAGCGTGGTAGACACGTCACACCAATTGGAGTAGGGGCCGAGCAGAGCCACCGCCCACATCCGGATCAGGACCAACGACCCGAGGGCGTGGTAGTTACGTCACCACAATTGGAGTGCGGGCAGAGCAGAGCCGCCACCCACGCCCGCAGGGTGGGCAGACCTGCGACCCACCAGAGTGGTAGACAGATCACCCTAATTAGAGGAGGAGCACAGCCACTACCCGCCCTGCAAGGGAGATTTTCAAACTATACAAGAGCAATATAAATAAATAGGGGGAAAATTTCAAAAACACAACAGTTTCACCAAGCAGAAAGAAACGTGAGCAGTATGAAAAGACAAGGAAAGAAAGGACCACAAGCAATGCAGGTCAACTCAACTTTAGAAGAGGTAATAGCTTCAACAGATGGAATGTCAGAAAAATAGTTCAGGATATACATGCTTCAGATGATCTGGAGTCTCAAGGAAGACATGAGACAGCAAAATCAGACAATGAAAGATCACTTTGAAAAGGAACTACATAAACAAATCCAGGAAGTAAAAGATCAATTACACAGGGAGATAGAGGTAATAAAAAAAAAAAATAGAAATCCTGGAAATGCAGAAAGCAATAAACCAACTTAAAAACTCAATTGAGAATACTACCAGCAGAGTAGACCACTTAGAAGACAGAACATCAGACAATGAAGACAAAGTATTCCAACTTGAAAAGAACATAGACAGCTCAGTAAGACTGCTAAGAAACCATGAGCAGAACATCCAAGAAATATGGGACAACATTAAAAGACCAAACTTAAGAGTCATTGGGATACAGGAAGGCACAGAGCTCCAAACCAAAGGGATAAACAATCTATTCAATGAAATAATACGAGAAAACTTCCCAGACTTGAAAAATGAGACAGAATCCCAAATCCTAGAAGCCTATAGGATGCCGAATGTGCAAAATCATAAGAGATCCACACCTAGACACATTATAATGAAGATGCCCAACATACAGAATAAGGAGAGAATTTTAAAAGCTACAAGGGAAAGGAAGCAGATTACATTTAGGGGTAAACCAATCAAGATAACAGCTGATCTCTCAACACAGACTCTGAAAGCTAGAAGATCCTGGAATAACATATTTCAAACACTGAAAGAAAATGGGTTCCAACCAAGAATCATGTATCCGGCGAAATTAAGCTTCAGGATGGAAGATGAAATTAAAACCTTCCACGATAAACAAAAGTTAAAAAAATTCGCAGCTAGAAAACCATCTCTTCAAAAAATCATTGGCAAAAAATTACAGGAAGAGGAAATGGAAAATAACAATGAAAACCAGCAGTGGGAGGTAGGACAGTAAAGGGGGGAAAGTAATCAAAGAGGAAAACAAATCAGGTTTAGTAACATTAATAAACAAATATTGCTGGAAGAACAAACCATATCTCAATAATAACCCTAAATGTTAATGGCTTAAACTCACCAATTAAGAGACACAGGCTAGTTGAATGGATCACAAAACAAGACCCAACAATATGCTGCCTACAGGAGATGCATTTGATAGGAAAAGATATACATAGACTGAAGGTGAAAGGTTGGGAAAAATCATACCACTCATATGGACTGCAGAAACAAGCAGGAGTGTCCATACTCATATCTAATAAAATAGATTTGAAGCCAAAGTTAATCAAAAGGGATAAAGGGGGACACTGCATACTGCTCAAGGGAACCATACACCAACAAGACATAACAATCATAAATATATATGCCCCAAACAATGGTGCAGCTATGTTCGTCAAGCAAACTCTTCTCAAGTTCAAGAGTCTAATAGACCACCATACAATAATCATGGGAGACTTCAACACACCTCTCTCACCACTGGACAGATCTTCCAAACAAAAGTTAAATAAGGAAACTATAGAACTCAATAACACAATTAACAACCTAGACTTAACTGACATATATAGAATATACCACCCAACATCAAGCAGTTACACTTTTTTTCTCAGCAGCACATGGATCCTTCTCAAAAATAGATCATATATTATGTCACAGGGCAACTCTTAGACAATATAAAGGAATAGAGATAATACCATGCATCCTATCTGATCATAATGGAATGAAACTGAAAATCAACGATAAAAGAAGGAAGGAAAAATCATGCATCACTTGGAGAATGAACAATAGGTTACTGAATGATCAATGGATTTTAGAAGACATCAAGGAGGAAATTAAAAACTTCTTAGAGTTAAATTAAAACACAGACACAACATATCGGAATCTGTGGGACACATTGAAAGCAGTTCTAAGAGGAAAATTCATTGCTTGGAGTTCATTCCTTAAAAAAAGAAAAAACGCAACAAATAAATGATCTCATACTTCATCTCAAAATCCCAGAAAAAGAAGAGCAAAACAACAGCAAAAGAAGTAGAAGGCAAGAAATAATTAAAATCAGAGCTGAAATTAATGAAATCGAAACAAAAGAAACAATTGAAAAAATTGACAAAACTAAAAGTTGGTTCTTTGAAAAAATAAATAAAATCGACAGACCCTTAGCCATGCTAACGAAGAGAAGAAGAGAGAGAACTCAAATTACTAGCATACGGGATGAAAAATGCAATATTACAACAGACACTTCAGAAACACAGAAGATAATCAGAAATTATTTTGAAGCCTTATAATCCAATAAAATAGAAGATAGTGAAGCCATAGATAAATTTCTTAAGTCATATGATCTGCCCAGATTGAGTCAGGAGGATATAGACAACCTAAACAGACCAATAACAATAGAGGAAATAGAAGAAACCATCAAAAGACTACCAACTAAGAAAAGCCCAGGACCGGATGGGTATACAGCAGAGTTTTACAAAACCTTTAAAGAGGAACTAACACCAATACTTTTTAAGCTATTTCAGGAAATACAAACAGAGGGAGAACTTCCAAATACATTCTACGAGGCCAACATCACCCTGATGCCTAAACCAGACAAAGACACTTCAAAGAAAGAAAACTACAGACCAATATCTCTAATGAACCTAGATGCAAAAATCCTCAATAAAATTCTGGCGAATCGGATTCAAAAACATATCAAAAAAAATTATACACCATGAACAAGTAGGATTCATCCCTGGGATGCAAGGATGGTTCAATATACGGAAATCAATAAATGTTATTCACCACATCAATAGACTTAAAAATAAGAACCATATGATCATCTCGATAGATGCAGAAAAAGCATTCGACAAAGTAGAGCATCCCATTATGTTCAAAACTCTAGAAAAATTAGGGATAACAGGATCATACCTCAACATTGTAAAAGCAATCTATGATAAGCCACAGGCCAGCATCATTCTGAATGGAGAAAAATTGAAGGCATTCACTCTAAGATCTGGTACAATACAGGGATGCCCTCTCTCACCACTTCTGTTCAACATAGTCCTCGAAAAAACACTGGCCAGAGCAATTAGACAGACGAAAGAAATTAAAGGCATAAAAATAGGAAAAGAAGAACTTAAATTATCACTATTTGCAGATGACATGATTCTATACCTAGCAGACCCAAAAGGGTCTACAAAGAAACTATTAGAGCTAATAAATGAATTCATCAAAGTGGCAGGATATAAAATCAACATGCATAAATCAAATGCATTCCTGTATATCAGCAACAAATCCTCTGAAACGGAAATGAGGACAACTACTCCATTTACAATATCCCACCAAAAAATAAAATACTTGGGAATCAACCTAACAAAAGAGGTGAAAGACTTATACAATGAAAACTACAGAACCCTAAAGAGAGATATAGAAGAAGACCTTAGAAGATGGAAAAATATACCCTGTTCATGGATAGGCAGAACTAACATCATCAAAATGGCGATATTACCAAAAGTTCTCTATAAGTTCAATGCAATGCCAATCAAAATCCCAACAGCATTTCTTGTAGAAATAGATAAAACAATCATGAAATTCATATGGAAAAATAAAAGACCCAGAATAGCAAAAACAATGCTAAGCAGGAAGTGTGAATCAGGTGGTATAGCGATACCAGACTTCAAACTATACTACAGAGCAATAGTAACAAAAACAGCATGGTATTGGTACCAAAACAGGCGGGTGGACCAATGGTACAGAATAGAGGACACAGTAACCAATCCACAAAACTACAACTATCTTATATTTGATAAAGGGGCTAAAAGCATGCAATGGAGGAAGGATAGCATCTTCAACAAATGGTGCTGGGAAAACTGGAAATCCATTTGCATCAAAATGAAACTGAATCCCTTTCTCTCGCCATGCACAATAGTTAACTCAAAATGAATCAAGGAGCTTGATATTAAATCAGAGACACGGCGTCTGATAGAAGAAAAAGTTGGCTATGATCTACATACTGTGGGGTCGGGCTCCAAATTCCTCAATAGGACACCCATAGCGCAAGAGTTAACAACTAGAATCAACAAACGGGACTTACTCAAACTAAAAAGTTTTTCTCAGCAAAAGAAACAATAAGAGAGGTAAATAGGGAGCCTACATCCTGGGAACAAATCTTTACTCCACACACTTCAGATAGAGCCCTAATATCCAGAATATACAAAGAACTCAAAAAATTAGACAATAAGATAACAAATAACCCAATCGACAAATGGGCCAAGGACCTGAACAGACACTTCTCAGAGGAGGACATACAATCAATTAATAAGTACATGAAAAAATGCTCACCATTGCTAGCAGTCAGAGAAATGCAAATCAAAACCACCCTAAGATACCATCTCACTCCAGTAAGATTGGCAGCCATTATGAAGACCAACAACAACAAGTGCTGGAGAGGATGCGGGGAAAAGGGTACACTTGTTCATTGTTGGTGGGACTGCAAATTGGTGAGGCCAATTTGGAAAGCAGTATGGAGATTTCTTGGAAAGCTGGGAATGGAACCACCATTTGACCCAGCTATTCCCCTTCTGGGTCTATTCCCTAAAGACCTAACAAGAGCATGCTACAGGGACACTGCTACATCGATGTTCATAGCAGCACAATTCACGATAGCAAGATTGTGGAACCAACCTAGATGCCCTTCAATAGATGAATGGATAAAAAAATGTGGCATTTATACACAATGGAGTATTACTCTGCATTAAAAAATGACAAAATCATAGAATTTGGAGGGAAATGGATGGCATTAGAGCAGATTATGCTAAGCTAGCCAATCCTTAAAAAATAAATGCCAAATGACTGCTTTGATATAAGGGGAGTAACCAAGGACAGGGTAGGGATGAAGAGCTTGAGAAGTAGATTAACATTAAACAGGGATGAGAGGTGGGAGGGAAAGGGAATGAGAAGGGAAATCGCATGGAAATGGAAGGTGATCCTCAGGGTTTTACAAAATTACATATAAGAGGAAATGAGGGGTAAGAGAAGAATAATACAAGTGGAAGAAATGATTAACAGTAGAGGGGGTAGAGAGAGAAATGGGGAGGGGAGGGGAGGGGAGGGGAGGGGGGATAGTAGAGAATACGATAGACAGCAGAATACATCAGACACTAGAATGGCAATATGTAAATCAATGGAAGTGTAACTGACGTGATATAGCAATCTGTATACGGGGTAAAAATGGGAGTTCATAACCCACTTGAATCAAACTGTGAAATATGATATATTAAGAACTATGTAATGTTTTGAATGACCAATAATAAAAAAAGAAAAAAAGATGAATAAAAATAAAGGTATTGGGGCTGGGGATGTGGCTCAAGTGGTAACATGTGTGCCTGGCATGTGCAAGGTGCTGGTTTCAATCCTCAGCACCACATAAAATAAAATAAAGATGTTGTGTCCACTGAAAACTGAAAAATAAATATTAAAAAATAAATCTCTCTCTCTCTCTCTCTCTCTCCCCCCTCTCTCCCTTTAAAAAAAATTAAAATTAAAATTAAAATTAAAAGTCCTTTCACTATGATTTTAAGACAAGATGTTAATATTATATATCAGATGTTATATTAGGTATGAGAGTTAATTGTTTTCTTTTAGTTTTACAAGAAATGAAAACAATTTTGTATGCCCCTAAAGTATTATAAAGCCTTAGGAACTTTGTCTAGTGGGTGGGTGTGTCCAACTACAACTAAAAAATAAATTTTAATTTTTTAAAAAACGCATAATTCCTTTCAATGTAAGATTTTGAAATACAGTTAGTGATTGTGAAAGTCAGCCAGCTTTGTGTACTACCTCTATGCAATTGACCATTATCAATCCCTAAAATGTCTGTAATTCCAGCTACTCAGGAGGTTGAGACAAGAGAATCACAAGTTCCAGTCTAGCCTCAGTAATTTAATGAGGCCACAAGCAACATAGTGAGAGTCTCTTAAAAGATAAAAACAGCAGAGGATGTAACTCAGTGTTAAGGTGCCCTAGGTTCATATCCAAGTACCAAGAAAAAAACACAGTTTAATGTCAGTTTTTCTTTTCTTTTCTATTATTTTATTTTGCCAGCATTATTTTTTATCATGTGCTGTGCTATGTGTTTCTTTTCATGATTTTCAATACTGAAAG
This sequence comes from Spermophilus citellus, assembly GCF_964194105.1. Taxonomy (NCBI): domain Eukaryota; kingdom Metazoa; phylum Chordata; class Mammalia; order Rodentia; family Sciuridae; genus Spermophilus; species Spermophilus citellus. The sequence goes on from NC_138188.1 coordinate 78,548,703, forward strand.
CATAAGTTGTATAAAGACTTCTAGAGAGTTCTAATTTTGTTTTATGCAAATTTAACCAAAAGAAAGTACATTATGACAATGCTAATTATTTGGCTAGGCAGTGTGTGTGTGTGTGTGTGTGTGTGTGTGTGTGTAAAACAATTAAAACTTTCTCAAAAATGAAAAGATGTTCTTTTGTATAACTACTTTTGTAAAATATAAAATTTCTCAATATCTGGAAATGTTGGGAAGTGGCATATGTGATCATGTCTCATTGTGTTTTTTTTTTTTCTTCCTCTTGGTGGTGCTGGTGATTGATCCAAGGGCTTCACATATGGTCAACAAGGCCTGGACCCTTCAGCTCCATCTCTAATTTTTTTTTTTTTGAGACAGGGACTTCCTTATTTACTGTGGCTGGCCTTGAACTTGTTTCCCTCCTCCCTCAAACTCTAAGTCCTTGGGACTACAGGACTGGGCCACTACACCTAGCCTCCTGCCTTTATGTATTGTGGAGCCTAATACTCTCATTGTCCCCAAGTTTCAAAAAAATCAACAAGGAGAGGGAAAGGAAGAAATGCTGATTTAGACTTTAAGTCTTTAGAAGTAAGGGTGATCACATGGAATGTTCTCTCTATCTAACCACAAAAACACTCCAACTCCTCTTTGACCCTCTATTCCCATTCCCTGTCATGGACAATTAACACTCAATTAAGCTGATGAGAAAAAAGACAAACAGGTCTGATCCCACTGTTCAGGAAGACCTAGCACCTAAGCCCCTCTAAATCCAAATCCCTTCAATCTAAAACCTACTGGATTTCAGGAAACAGGAAAGTTTAAAAGTCCATGTCCATGCTAATGAAGTATTTACATCCCTTGAAGCTCAGCCCAGTGTAATTTATCTTTTTATTTTTTAAGACAGGATATTGCTCCGTTGCTCAGGGTGGCTTCAAGCAGTGCTCCTGTCTGAGCCTTCTGTGTAGCTTGGACTATTGGTACACATCATGGCACCCTGCTGATGATAGCTGGCTAAAGCAACCTGAGCAAACTGATGCTTGCCATGCGACTCTACTGTCATGATGGGCAAAAGGTGCAACTTATGCAATCCAGGGGGAGAAAAAAATAATGTCCATGTGCTTCTGCCATTTCAATGCTTTATTCACTCAAATCATTCAATACAATTTTACTCTATAGGTTCTTAATCAAGTAACTGATAATCCTTAATGTTAGTACTTCAATAAACATAATCAACTCACAGCAAACAACTCTAGATTAATTATGAGCACTAAAATCACACTTAATCCTGACATTCTCATGATAGAAATTCCCTCTGCATGCTAAGCTCAAGTGTCATATCAAAAGTCTCAAGCCTTGGGCTCTAAGTCCAGCAGATGCACACTTACTTTGACCACGGTGATCAGGTCAGGAATGAAGGCAGGCTTCTCCTAGGGTGGAGCTGATGGCTGGCTGAGGAGGCAGTGTAGGGAAAAGTCCTTTTCTCACTAGAGTAAAGAGGCTGCTGTAGAATTTGAGAGAGATGAGAACAAGGCAGAGGATCAGGCAGATGAGAAGAATTGGGATGTCATTCTAGGTCCTCATCAGGCTCTCAGGCTTGTGTGCATCAATGTCAGCTGGCTGAATGTCTGCTCATTTGCTCCATCATTTCTACTAAATTTTGGGGCTTCTGATCACCCTTTCAATCCCTATCAGCTGCCACCAGATTTCTCAGTGACATCATTTGCTCTGGGGTTAAAGCATCTGGTCTGGTTTTCCCCATCCTGATTTTTTTGCTTCTTGCTCTCATCAGGGTGAGGGCAACATGGGAGAGACTAAACTCTGAGCTTGTCAAGGTAGGGAGAAGGGACTAGTTTGTGTTTGAGGGCCATACTAGAGGGCTCTGTAGGTAGGCATGCCTGGTGAGACTGCAGGTTTCAAATTAGAGTTTTTAAATGGAGTTGCTTAGGCTAAGGCCTAAGGCCATCCTTATACCCACCAATGGACAGAGCCCACTAGGGCAGGATTCTGTAACTGCCTGGACATGTCTGACCTACAGCTGATGTCTTGGATTCCTTGGTTGTCAACTCAGAAGACCCAAGACTAGAGATTTCATTTGGTCTTCTTTCCTAGGTAATGTAACTGGGGACCATTTAAAGGACACTTATTGATGCTGGTTCTCTCCAGAGTTCAAGAAGGTCACATTCAGTTTTGAAGAAACACCAGCAAGTGGCCACCCAACTACACATTCTGTTAGCACCCTACCCTCATATCTTCAGAGATGCCCTTGGATTCAGCCCACAGCTCTGACCTGGGTAATTGTCTCCTTCTTGTCCCAGACCCACCTATATACCTCCCCATCCTGACTCACCCCCTCAAAATCAAGACAACCAGTGAATAAAGAAATGGGTTTAATTATCATGAAAAATTCAATCAGATTAGAAGCTGTGAGAATTCTCAGTCCATCTATAAGAAGAATTCCTTATCAAATTAATTACACAAAGATTTTTTTTTTCTTATTGAAGAACCTTTAATTCATTCAGGAGAGAAAGAACAAAATAAGAATGACCAGCACAGCCAAGGCTCCTAGGCATGCAGGGCACAGTTCCAGTGCATGAGTCCACAAGGACAGTATGAGGGTCCCCAATGGAGTACTTCAGGTTCCTTCCAGGGCATTGGCTGATGGGTATTGTACTGCAAGGCATCCTCCAGGCTGGGGTTCCTTTCTATTCTGTGTTTCTCTGGGATGTAATCCTCAGTTTTCAGCAGCTTTGAGGGATGAGCTGGGCTCCATGAAGCAGCCTGAGAGTGTGTCTGTCCAATAGCCCAGGCACTGGCACCTCCTGGGAGGTTCAGGGTCCATTGGGCTGTACTGATGGTAGGGCTTGCCTCTTCTTGAGTTGATTGGAGCTCCTGAGTGGATTCAGCCCTCGTGGATTCTAGACCTTGTATTTGGCCCTTCTCAACTCTCTGTTCCTGTGTAACAACATATTCCATTAGAACACTACTCTCAGATCTCCAAAGACAGCTCCCTGTTCTGTGTAGGCCCAGTGAGATGGTTAGCTTACCGAAACATTCACATCTCCACAGCTCTGGAGGCACTGGCAGCAGTGGCGGCTCATAGCAGGAAAATTATCCATTGCCCAGGCCCACGCCTGTTCTGGGTTCAGGCCTGGGGGCATGTTGGTCTCTGGATATGCCCTCCTGGGAGTCAGGGATCCTGAGGTTGACAGAGGGACCACCATAGTTTCAGCTTCCCTACCAGGACAAGGTGTGTTCCTGGACTAGGAAAAGGAGCAAATGATTCAGTCTGGTATGGACAGAACTTTTTATAGTGGTCTGTCTTCTAGCTGACCTCAGAAGACATATCCAATCACTTTCCAGGAACATTCATTTGCATCACAAATTGATTGAAGAACCTGATAGGATTAAGGTGCAAGTGGACTAATCCTGAAGGCATTGTTGAAATTCCTTGGTTTTGATTGAATTAGATAGTGAAAAGGTGGGTGGGTGTGGGTGGCAAGGAAGGCTCCAGTCCTTGGCAGTTTCAAATCATTATAAAAATTATCTTCCTATTTCAGATAAACATAGACAAATTAGCTGGGCATAGTGATGCACCCCTGTAATCCCAGTGTCTTGGGACACTGAGGGAGTAGGACCTTGAGTTCAAAGTCAGCCTCAGTAAGGGTGAAGTGCTAAGGGACTCAGTGAGACCCTGTCTCTAATAAAATACCAAAAAAAAAAAATAGGGCTGGTGATGTGGACCCATTCTCAAGTGCCCTTGAATTCAATTCCTGGTATCCAAAACAAAAACAACCACATAAAATAATGACTGTGTCCAATCCTGCATCCCAGTTTGTTTTTTCCAGTCATGCTGGTGATTGAATCTTAGGCTCTAAACCACTGAGCTTCCTCTTAGCCCTTTTAATTTTCTGTTTTGAGACAAGATCTGGCCATGTTGCCTAGTATGGCCTCAAACATGTGTTTTTCTTCCCTCAGTCTTTTCATTTGCTGAGATTACCTGAATGAGTTATTGAACCCAGCTAATTCTCCCCATATGTGCAGGGATGACCTGGTTCTAGAGACCAGACTCAGTGGTACTGGATCATAGTCTTAAGACCATAAGCTAATTCATCCTGGAACTGGATGGAGAAGCTAAGTTTTAAAGCATTCATGGCTAAGTAGGGAAATGACTAAGGGGAGCAGGTTGTGTTGAGAAAAGGAGAGACCTATGGCTATTTTGATTTGTAATTTTTCTTTTTAAAAAATATAGATGGACACATTTTCTTTATTTCTTTATTTTTATGTAGTGGTGAGGATCAAACCCAGTGCTTCACACATCCTAGTGAGTGCTCTACCACTGAGACACAACCCCAGCCCCTAGAATTGTAAATTTTCTATTCTATGCCTAGATTTTCTGCATTAAAGTGCATCTAAATTTCCTATGATTTTCCTGTCTAAAGGACAAATCAATGGAGTTAATCTCACATTATCCATAGTTTCCTCCCCGCCCCCAGAATCCTAACCTTTTCTAATGTAAATGGGAGTATTTTATCCTAAGTTGTTCCTCTTTATCTACTTTCCTTTTTTTTTTAATAGCAATTCATCCCATTTCTATTTTATTTAAATATATATTTAGCCAGCTCTGCTGCAGCACAGATGTAATCTGAGTGACTCTGGAGCCTGCATCAGGAGGATTTAAAGTTCAAGGCCAGTCTCAGCTATTTAGAGACATCTTTCTTTTTCTTTTTGTTGTTGTTTGTTTGTGTTCCTTTTTTGTGCATGTGTTTGTTTTCATGCCTGTGTTCATTTTCTTCTTCTGGTTTAGGAAACAATTCTTTTTCAGTAAGGATCATCTCAGTGGGGCAGGGGAATTCATGTATGGGTTAATCTGGCCATGAGCTCTGTAAATGTGGCAGTATATCTAGGTTCTTTACTCATTGGATACATTAAATGACCAAGAAACTCATATCTAAATACTCAAGTTTAGCATTACTCTTCCACATTTAAAGATGTCTGCCAAAATTGAGTACTTTTTTTTGGTCTATGGACCCTATGTCAGCTCTACTCTTTAGACACACCAATCAACTCTACCATTTTAACCGTGGAATGGCACACATTTGTTTGTTTTTGGTTTTTTGGTTACTGATGACTGAACCTAGGGGTACTTAATTCTTAGTTAATCCCCTGGTCTTTTTAATTTTCTGTTTTAAGACAGGGTCTCACTAAGTAGCATAAATCCTCACAAGGTTGCTGAGGGTGGCCTTGAACTCTGGAATCTCATTTCTCAGTCTCTATTGCTCCTGGGATTACAAGCATGAACCACTATGCCAACTCACATTGTTTCTTTAAAGTGACATCTTTCAGACACTTGGTGGCCCTTTAGATATGCATACCCTTGATGACCTTGGCAGTTTCCTTGTGTTTCAAAAGTGAACACAAAAATTTGAACCTCATTATTTTTAAGATTTTGTGGGGTTTTATGTATCAAGACAATAGTGAACCATTTTCACAGATCATCTTGGACAAGATATAGGAAGAGGAATGATTCATTCTATAGGTGATTATAATTTCACTTGATGTAAAAAGTTTCAGGAGACATATCTAATTTTATTAAGAATGAATTTTTAACATTTTATTTTTATTTATTTATTTATTTATGGTGGTAGCATTGGGAAGTGTACCCAAGGCCTCACGCATGCCAGGCAAGAACTCTACTACTAATCTGCAATCAAAGCCCTTCTTTGTGAGTTACTAAGATCTTTTTATGTACATTTTACCTGCAGCTTTGAACTCTGACACAGTAGCCTCTGATGTGCCTTAGCACACTCTACCTCTCCATTGTCCTGCAGTGGACATTTGTATTTCTGCTGTCCCCTATCACCACACATAATTGTCCCTATGCACCTGTGGGAGAATTTACCTAAGGTAGGTGCCCATAGACATAACTGTTTCCTCAAAAGAGTATTACCTAAATTTTTCTGAGCATTACCAGATTGTTTTTTAGGGTGAATGCAGCACTTACTTTCCAACAATAGTGTTGTGCAGTACTGCATGCACACATTTCCCACAAACACTTGAAATGACCCAGTATTCTGACATTTGCTGGGGCCTTTGTGGCTCTGAAGAGGTTTGCTTTTGGCTTGATGGCCTCCTGATCCATTTTTTTTCTAATTTCTTAAAGTCTCTTTTGTGAGTCTGTTACTGTGTGTTTTTGAGACACTCTTTGATGTTCAGTCTTAAATCTATCTTTGCTTTTTGATCAGATTATGAGTTATCCTCATCCCTCCTGCTTAAACTAAGTGTGTTCAGTTTCTGTTCCTAAAGGCAAAAGGAACACAACTGTTCCTTAACATTCCTCTTCCTGCCTTTTATCCTGTTACAATCCCTTTTATTTTTAACAACCACAAAAGAATGGACTTAGGTTTCATTCATAAAATATACATTTTCTCCATAAAAAAGTATTAAAATATTCTGTTTTCAGGATGTTCTTATCAAGTTAGTTTAACATTTTTATTTCAGGAAAAATAATGCCTTTCAAAATTTTGGTTTTTTTTTACAGTTTTCCTTTCATATAAGCTTTTCAATCAAGAAATAAATTGTCTAAACAGACATTTTTATATTTTCTATATATATTAACTGCATTAACACAGAGATCCAGAAACCAGAAGCAGAAGCTTTGCCCTCTAAAACCTCCTCTCCCTGGTGGGTATTAAACCATATCTGGGGCTGGGGATGTGGCTCAAGTGGTAGTGCACCTGTCTGGCATGCATGCAGCCCGGGTTCGATCCTCAGCACCACATACAAACAAAGCTGTTGTGTCTGCCGACAAATAAAAAGTAAATATTAAAAAATTCTCTCTCTCCCTCTCTCACTCTCTCTTTATAAAAATAAATAAATAAATAAATAAAGCATATCTGAGTGACATTAGTCTGAATGGGGCCAGTGTCTGGGAGAGGCTGTGCTGGCCATGGGCAGCTCTGTGAAGGCATTAGAAACTGGAGATTTCCAGGCCCTTCCTTAAGTAGAAGCAGAACAAAAGTACTATCCAAGGAGACACACTTCCCAACTAAGGAACTCCTGCCACACATTCTTTTCTATACTTGGATAGATTTGTTTCAGGCCAACAGCTGGGCTCTTTTGCATTGTTCCCCCTGGATACCTTCCAAAACTCTTCCCACCAAAGCAAGAGGAGCCCTTCTCTAAGACTCTAATATCAAGTTCATAGCACAGCTCAGAATAAGAGCTCTGTCCCCCACCCCATCCAGTACTCCTCCATCTCTGTTCTCCCTTCATTCTGTCTACTTTTGAACAAGAGAATCAAATATTTATGAGGGCCTATAAAAACAATATCTCTTGCCAATTAGTAAGTAAACAAAGAGCTTACATTTGTCTGAAAGGGAGAATAAATAGAATACCTCAGATTGAATACTCAGTACTTGTAGGACTCACAGATCATGGCCCAGGGTTAAAGATCAGCATGTTTCTGGGGAGCCTCTCTCCAGCACTACATGGATGTGACCAAAAGAAGCTGCCAGGACAGATGACTTCATGGTTGCTTTGCAGCATGGCACTCTCCTGAAGCTGAATTTGAGTTCTTCTGTGCCATGGGCATAGGGTTCCAGGCAGGCAGGCAGGAGGAACTAGGTATGTTTCTTAGTATCTCGGCTGTAGGCAACTGACTGTGTCAAGGACAAGCCCAATATAGCAGCCCCCATGGCACAGAGAGCAGTTCCCAGTAGAAATGTAGGGGAGTAGCCATGGCCTAGAATCTTCTGAGCTCAGTATCAAAAGCAACTGGGATCTCAGTGTCATCTTTGCAGAATTCAAAACCTGCTTCACACAGGAGTAAATGGTCCATGATTTTGGCTTCTATTTCAGGAGAATCAGTGTTAGGGCTGAGAGAAGTGGCAAAGGATTGAGTGGCTGCTAAGCATTCAGATGCTTATATATGGATCTCTTGCAGAATCTTATTTTTTAATTCTTTTTTTGTGTTGTTGGACACAATACCTATTTTTTTTTAGAGAGAGTGAGTGAGGAGAGAGAGAGAGAGAGAGAGAGAGAGAGAGAGAGAGAATTTTTAATATTTATTTTTTAGTTCTCGGCGGACACAACATCTTTGTTGGTATGTGGTGCTGAGGATCGAACCCGGGCCGCACGCATGCCAGGCGAGCGCGCTACCGCTTGAGCCACATCCCCAGCCCCCAATACCTATTTTTTATTAATTTGTTTTTACGTGGTGCTGAGGATCGAACCCAGGGCCTCACATGTGCTAGGCGAGCACTCTACCACTGGGCCACAACCACAGCCCTTCTTGCACAATCCTAATGTAGAGTTCATTATGTTGGGTGATGATGGTACTCTTGGAGGCAAATTGCTTCAGAAGGCTGGGTCTGATGAACTTCAGTGGAAAACCAATCATCTTCACATGACTATTCTGTATATCTAAGAAGAACAAATAAAAAAAACAAAAAGAAAGGAAAGCAATCATCTTGAATGAAATTACAATAAATCAAATGGTATCAGTTATTAATTAGATTAAGGTTAAAATATTTTACAAAGTGTTACTTATTGTGAAATGCCAGTCTCTCTGTTCCATTTACATATGTGATATCCTATGTCACATAGCATTTCTTCAGGGCATGTACCTTCTTCTTCTACAAAGGCTTAATTCACAATCCAAATCGAACCACAGGCTATGCTCTAGCTGAGAATAAAATTTAGGACCTCTTGGGGAGGACTATTTGAGAGAAGATGAAGATCAATTCTTCAGTCTTCCCTGGAATTATCAGCTGCCTGTTTTGTTTCTGTACAGATGAATTTCTACATTAAAAGGACTAAGGGGAAGAGAGAGATCGTGGGAGGGAAGGAAAGGAAGGGAGGGCAAGCTATAGACTTAAATATCAAATAACTAAATAGGGTTCAGATTCAAATTCTTGTCTCAACTTATAATAGATTTAAGTGACATTTAAATTTTCTAAGCCACAGGTGGTGGTGATTGATTAACCTGTGAGGGAGAACAAAATTGTTAATTTCAAAAAGTAGATTTCAGATATTAAGAAATCATATAGGTCATTCAGGCACAGTTGTCTCATACACCTGTAATCCTAGCTACTAGAGTAGTTGAGGCAGAAAGAGTAAAATTTGAGGCCTGGCTGAGTAACTGAAAGAGATCCTGTCTCAGAATGATAAAAAAGGCTGGGGATGTATCTCTCTTCTAAAGTGATCCAGCTTCAATTCTCAGTACTGAAGAAGGTAAAAGGAAATGTAAAGAAAGTGACAGTTCCTGAGACATAATACAACTAACAACCCTTTTAAAGTTATATTTATTCTTATGTGTTGGTACTATTATGCTAAAAATATAAGCCCTTTAAACATCTCCCTAATGTAAGGGGATTTTTCACATTCTTGTACCAGATCCACTTGATATTTATTTTCTTTTTGAGATAGGGTCTTACTAAATTTCTCAGGTTGTCCTAGAACTTGAAATCCTTCCACCTCAATCTCCTGAGTAGATAGGATTACATGCATGACTCACTGTTGCCTGGCTATCAGATTCACTTTGAAATTGTCAGAAGTACATGTATTTAGCATCTTACAGGACCACCGTCTACTGTTTTTAATGATCCTTTTACTTTCAATGTCATCAACTCTGCATTAGTACTAACTTAAGCATATACAGAGTGCTTATCTTTTGCAACATGTTATGAAAATATCTATAAGTATGGCATGTTCCCTCTCAAATGTAGAATCTTAAAAAATTTTACTTTAATGTAGAATAGGGATTGTTAGGGCTTGGGAAGGTGTGAAGAGAAGGTGGAAGAAGAGTGGATGGATGTGACCAATACACTCCATATGTATATATGGAAAGATGACATGAATTCCTCCTCAATATGTACAGTTTAATATGTGCCAATAAATCAATATTAAAAGCACTACATATGCAAAGATGAATAAAATTCATTTTTTTTCTCTCCTGTACGAGGAGGCACAGAATTCTTCAACCCTAGAGCTCCACCTGGAAAGAGAACAGGGTTGGAGGGAAATTCTCCATCTTGGAAAGCCTTGAGGATACCAGAACCCAATCTAGTTTACTAGGGCTGCTGATCAGAATTCTTAAAGGCACAGAAATGACTTCCACATAGATAGATAGATTGGAGACTTCTGTCTAAGCACCTGTCTGGTTTTGGCAGCCCCACACTGCTGCAGATGAGGTCCTTGTCCCAGTAGATTAGTAAATGCAAAAGAACAGAAAGAAAGAAGAACCTGTTGGAGGCCATATGTGCCCCCGAGGGGCATTCCCACAGCCTGCTCCTGCTTTTTTGGTCTCTGAAACCCATTTCTGTTTCTGATCCACTGTCCCATGCTGCCATCTCCACACAGGAGCCTGCAGATTCATACCTTCCTTGGTTGGGTTGGAAAGGCACAGGGTGGAGTGGTCCCCAGATGTTGAGCCTGGAGTATGCCTTGGCAAAGGAACACTTTCCTTTCTGTGCCTTTCCTTTTCTAGACATTTAAGAAGTTTTGTAAATTAAATCAACCTTATTTGGTCTATAATAACATAAAAATATTTGTCTTAATTGGCTCTATGGATTGTGAGGAAATATTTCTTAATGACATTTTATCCTTGCTTCAAATAAAGAAAAAATTAGTCGTTTCATGAATTTATTCAGTTAGTTGTTAAGTAGGAGAGCAAAACACTCAGTGAATGAAAAAACATAAGACCTTTTTTTGTCCATTTTCCTTTAGGTTAAGCCTTGACTTTTGCCTTTCCATTCTCAACTTTTCTGTTACCAGCACTAGCTTCTGCCTTGGGCCCTGGCTTCAGTCCTATCCCAATCTTTCAGAATACCTTAAGTGAGTTCATGCCACACCTGTCATTGCAAGTACATAATTTGTTATGGAAAAATTGAGATTCTCCCATTTATCTTGTTTTATTTCGAGTGAGAAAACTAGAGGGCCATTATGAAAGTCAGAGGGTGGAATATGACAAAAGAGCCCCTCTCAAGAATGAAGGAACTTTCTTCCATGCTGAGGATACAAGGTGGCTGCATCCCTGCTCTATGTATACCCTGTCCTGTCACCTGCCATTTGTCACAGTGGAGCTCTGGACTGTTCTGATGCTGAATGCTCTTAACTGTCCACAGTCCACCAAATAGAGACAAGGTTACTTCCCCATTTCAGCAGAAAGTAGCTTGGAGATGTCATTGCCCACTTTCCATAGAAATGGAGGCTAGAAATTGACAGTGGGGAAATGTAACAGGGGTTCATTTGATGCTTTGACTATATCCCTTGGGGCTTTGTAATTTACATGTTTTTTTTTCCCAACCTTCTTCTTCCTAATCTTTTCCCTTACCTTCTTTTCCCTGTTATTCTCCTCCCTGATCTTCTCCTTGCTGATCTCTCCTCCCTAATCTCATTTTCTCTGAATCACCTCTATAAAAGCTCCCTGTTCCTGCTGATGGGCAGGATCATAGCCTTTGGGACAGGAGTCCCCTGTGTTTTTTCTTGGCTAGAAAAGCAATAAACCTTCTTTTCCTTTTTTCTCAAAAAAGGGGGGGGGGCAATTTTGATTCTCAATTGAATGCATTTGGATAAATGGACTCTACTCTTTTCCTGCCATTAGATGTGAAAAGACAAAAACTGTTTATCTCCCATTGCTAATTACTGTTCTAAGTTTATGAAAAGGTGTTTTAGAAAATAGAGAAAAATATCTAAAGCCATAGATAAAGTAGGAGATAGTGATAAATCATAAAGGGTGTCTTTATTGGGGCTGGGGATGTGGCTCAAGCGGTGGCACGCTCACCTGGCATGCGTGCGGCCCGGGTTCGATCCTCAGCACCACATACAAACAAAGATGTTGTGTCCGCCAAATACTAAAAAATAAATATCAAAATTCTCTCTCTCTCTCTTTCTCTCTTTCTCTCTCTTTCTCTCTCTCTCTCTCACTCTCTCTTTAAAAAAAATAAATAAAATAAAGGGCATCTTTAAATCACTAAAGGCCAGTGAAATTAAAATGATGTTACTGAGAGGTATGTTTTCGCTGCCTAAAATAAAACTTTATTTCCCAAGTATATCCAAACATTTGAAAGGGCAGATGTTGGAACACCAGCATACCAATGACAAGCATTTCTGACTGATCCAAAGCAGAAATCAAGAGCGCAGAGTTTCCTTTATACTTCTCTGCCTAATGGCACAAGAAATCACAGCTCTTCATACCTCACCAAGCAAAGATCTTCTCTTCCCTTTTCTATAGTGGTGGTTGGTGTGCTGCAGCAGCCAACATCAGGGTCTAGTTTGTGAAAAGAAAATAGAAAAAGCTTTTTCATGTAGGCCCTGGACATGTTGGCTGTGATTTTTAGTCTACCAGTACTCCATGGTGTGGTCCCTTTCTGTGGGCTTCACCCAAGGGCTGGTAAGAACTGCACTTTCAGGTTCCACCTACTGAATCAGAATCTCTTTTTAATGGATGGGCTGGTTATTCCTTTTCACATTAAGAGTTTGAGGAGCACTCTGCAAATTGGGTCCTGGGAGTTTGGAAATGATTTTCCAAGGGTGAGAGGTGAGGGGAACCTCGCTCAGTATTTGCGAAGCAGAGGGCATCCTTGCTGCTTTGCCCAGAACGATTCTGCAAGCCACAGTGCAGCCCTCTGCTCAGCAGCTGCCCAACTGCCATAAAGACTGGAGCCAATGGAAGCCAGCATCACCTCCTGGAGACACAGTAATCTCAGGTGACTGTGCCTGAAGTACAAAAAGGCGACCACATCTGCAGTTCCAGAGGCTGCGGAAGACCAGGACAACATCTAAGATCTAGGAAAGCTGTGCTCCTCTTGCCCCAGCCCAGTGGCCTTCGGGGAAATCTGTGGTCCTAGCTCAACCACCACAACTATGTTGCTTGGGCAGAGCTCTAGGACCACCTCCTGCAACTGCTCCACCCACTGCCTTCCTGGGACCTGAGGGCAGGCTTCCTCCCCTTCTCTAGGTGCACAGCCAACTGGAAGTTTCTGCACAGGACCCTCTTCCATTTTCTCCCTGTTGGCCCTGTCTCTCCTGTCTCCATATGAGACCAGTTACCTTTTTGACATTGAGGATTATTATGGGACCAATTTTTCATCATATTCAACTTAAATTGGAATCGTTTGCTTCTTGGTCAGATTTATTCAAAATTTGAATCTGCAGGCAGATGCATCCTTGTATGAAAATTAAAAAAAATAATATGAATGAGTGTCAGGTTGTTGTTTGTTTGTTTGTTTGTTTGTTTTGTGATACTTGTCCTAATGGGGAATGTGGTGCTCTACCACTGAGCTACACATCTTGCCCCCTACTCCCTTTTAATATTGAGGCAAGGCCTATGTTTCCCAGGCTGACCTAGAATTGGCCATCCTCCTGCTTCACTCCTTCCAGCAGCTGGGATTACAGGCCTGTGTGCCACTGTGCCCATCTATATGAATTTCTTTTACATAATTCACATCTGTTATTTTCACTTCAGACCAAGGAATTTCTCTAACTCACATCTTTACTTATATCTGCAAGTTTATGACACAAACAAACCAAAACCAAAATGCTCAGCATGGATTGTCTACCATGTGCTTTTCAAATAGCTGAGGGGCAGAGATTAGACACTTGGCTCTCTTAACAGGATTGTCTGTATTCAGCCATTCATACACACTAACAAATCATTTAACAGCACTGTGATAATTACTAAGAAAAAGTGGAACACTCCACACATAGAGTTCTGCCCTCGGGCTGCTTACTCTCTCACCTACCACCATCCCTTGAAATTTTTACTTCCTATAAGGGATAAGCATCCCCTTTCCAAGTCCTTTTTCTCTGGTCGCTGCATTGGAATCAGAGGATGATGTTAATATCCACGGGCTCTTGTTATATATTACCCTACCTGGCTCCCCATTCGTTATCTCATTTCTAACATAAAAATCAAGGTATGGGAGGAAGCTGGGAATGAGGTGAGGCACTGGAGTTAAATGAGGTCATTAGGGCTGTGGTCCTAGTGATAGAACTCAGCTGTAGCAGCTTTTTTATTCTTTACCAAAGAGGGGGGGGGTGGAATTGAGTTGAGATGCAAGAGCAAATTGGGAGCTGTGATCAGCACCATTCTCCCAGTCCTTGGCCATCCTAACAGTGTGTGTGTATTGGAATGGGGGGAACTTAATTAAGCCTATTGAGAGTGTGTGGGACTGGGATGGGGGAGGCAGTCAGGGACTGCTGTTGTATTGGCACCAGGCTTGTCTCCAATATAGAGAACATAGGAAGAGAATCTAAAATTGTAGGAGAGTTGCAGGAGCTTCTAGGAAAAGGAACACAGAAAACAATGGTAGAAAAATAGAAAGTTGGGAAACATGGGGGGAATAAGGAGACTCAGAACTCACTACATTTTTCTGGAGCAGTATTCTCAGCCCTTCCTAACATCAGAATCATTTGGGGAGCTAAAGAAGAACAACAAACAACCCCAAAACTCTAGAAAGTTCAAAACTTAAGACATTGGTTGGGGTGAGAGTTTTAATATTTGGGGTAAATTTTAATTAACTCCTGTGAGCACATTTTCTCATTTGATACACTAGGATTACAGATTTCTTCCCAGTGAGGGTTAAATGACAGCATATGCAAGGAAATTCCCACATTCAGTTATGATTCAGTGAAAAAATGAATGCTAGCACAGCAGCCTGAATCCAACACTTACTACAGGATTGTGTTATTATATAGATTTAACACTGTCTCACATACCAGCGACTGGAGCTCTGCCATATGCCTGCATATGCTGGAGAGAAGCAGACCCTGAACACTGGCATCTGCTTCTTGCCCCCAATGGTGATGATGCTGTCACCTTGTTTTTCAGGTGACACCTTCTCTCCGCTGGCTTCCAAAGGGTGAATCCAAAGGCTTCCACAGATTCTATGCATTCTAGGTGGGTTAAGCTGAGAGACTGCGATTGGTATCTGGGAACCTGGTGAAGTTCACTCCCTCTGGCCAGCTTACTGTGATCAGATGGGAGAGGCTCCTCCTGGATATGTGGCTTGCAGTAGGTGTTGGGTAAGCAGGTGGGTGGCCCTAGTAAAGGAGCAGAAGGCCTCGGGTGAGTGAGGAGACAGACCACAGCCACAGGTGAACCATCCCAGAGAAGATGAAATCTGCCTTTCGCCTTTTGGATACAGCAGCCCTAGGAGAAGAAGAGACTGTGCTCAGGGTGGGTCTTCAGGTGTAAGCCTGGGCAACAGCTCAGGCTTTGCCCCTGCACCTGCCTCCTTCCTAAGAGCAGCTCTTTAAGCTGTGTTCTCCAGTTTCATTTGCCTCAGTTTACCTTTTGACCACTCTGATGCCTGGTGCAACCGGTTTTTCTTTCCACAGGGACCTAAGGAGACTTCAGCAGCGCCCTTCAGTAGCTAAAGGAAAAGAGAAAGGACTCTTTTAGGGGTGCTTAGCGCTTTACCCTCCCAAAGCAGTCAGGGGTATACGACCTTCTGATGCCACCTAGTGGACATCTAACGTCAAAGCACCGGGAGGCCAGAGGCTGTGTGAAGCAGGTGAAAAGCCCACAGGGAATGTGGATTTTCTAAGTGGGGTTATTGTCACTCAGCCTGATGACAGTTTCCAACTGAAACAAAGTTCTGAGGGATCTTAAAATAGTTGCCTTCTTCCTCTCCATCATTTCCTTTATCCTTCCAATGCAAGTGTTTAGAGCTCTGACCATGGATGGGAAATGAACATTCAGGTAGTTCAACAGTTAGAGAATGCAGTAGGAGGAAAGTTCCCTATAAAACTAATCAGTCTAATAAAGTTAATGAACCCTCAGAGCTTCTGAGAAAGCCCCTAGCCATGTGTTTTTGTAACTTATATACTTAATGTTTTTCAGTCTTCCTTAAATAGATTCCTCTAACCCTCCCCCAATTGCATGAGCTTCCCCTTCCACAAAATCTGGATACACCCCTAGCTGGACTGGTGAGTATCACAAGTGGACCCGGGAATTTCAAAGGATATGGCTGTCAAAAAGGTGCTAGGGAGAGGGGAAAGAGAAAGAAGGAACTATAAAGACCTAATGGGGAAGGAGGAGGACTGGGTTGGCTTTGGGCTAAAACTCAGAGCTTAGTAAGACCTGAGAAATTGCACTTTGCCTCAGGCTCTCCTGTCTGTCTCTTCCTGCTTCTGGATTTGCCCACTTGATCTTCTTGTGCCTACCCAGGGCCACTACAATGGTGCCCTCATGGGTAATGATGAATTGCAAGAGATTTGGCTGGTGGCCCAGAGTAAGTAATCTGGGACTAGGTTATTGTTTTCATTTCTTTTTTAATTCATTATTTTTGGTGCTAGGGATTGAACTCAGGGGCACTCCACCATTGAGCCACATCCTAGCCCTATTTTGCAATTTAATTAGAGACAAGGTCTCACTAAATTGCTTAGCACCTCACTTTTCTGAGGCTGGCTTTGAGCTCATGGCCTCTTGCCTCAGCCTCCTGAGCTGTTGGGATTATAGGCATTCGTCACTGTGCCCGGTTCATTTCCTCTTTTTTGACTTAAAATGTTTGTTATAAACATTTAGTGACCTTTAATAAATTAAGCTTAACAAAGTCAAAATCTTTTTTCTTTAATCTACAAACTTTTGAACTTTAAAAATATGCATATGCTTTATTATGTATTCTCTATATTTGTCTTTTGTTACTATATTTTCTCCAAAAGTAATGCCAGTTTTAACTTACCTCTTGTATTTGATCAACAGATGTAGACAGTTCAATAAGGTTAAATGCCTCATTTTTTCCAATGACATCTACTTTATAATATCTGATTTCCAAAATTTGTTTAAGAAATTTTGTCTGGCTGGGCATGGTGCTACACACCTGTAATCCCAGCAGCTCAGGAGGCTGAGGCATGAGGATAGAGAGTTCAAAGGTAGGCTCAGCAATTTAGCAAGGCCCTAATCAACTTAGTGAGACCCTGTCTCTAAATAAAATACAAAAAAAGGCTGGGGATGTGGCTCAGTGGTTGAGTGTCCCTGGATTCACTCCCCCGTACAAAAAAAGAAAAAAATAATTCTGTGTAATTGCAATGTCACCGATATTCTGTGTTTTCTTGTAGTGAAATTTAAATTTTCATATTTAGGTCCTTATTTATGGCTTATATTACTTTTGGGTATGAGGTAGAGATGTTCACAATTTCATCTCTATATGAAAATTATAAATCCCAATATTATTTCACTTATTGATATGAAATGTCTCCATTTTATACAAAATATTTATTTTTTTGTCTGCTTAAGCCGATTAATATTTCTCCTAATTAATTGTCTCTCCCAAAAGAATAGAAACACTGATTAAAGGGGATGGATTCCAGGTGGCCATATTTGCTACTCACTCTCTTGGAGTGGGCACATCATAGGTCAGGTGTCATTTCTGATGTCATCCTTTGTCTCCACACCTGCCTCACTGATCTGACTAAAGGCCAGTGATGTCCTTCACCTCCACATTGCCAGCATCTGTCAAAATGCCTGGAGCTTCAGCACTGTGCACAGTTTGTTGAAGAGCAGAGCATTTGGCATGGTAATAATGGAGATGATTCCTCAGCTGATGTCTACTGATCCCAATGGAGCCGAACACTAACTACCACTGTGCTCTCCTCCACTGCCCCTCCACTTTGTGATTTTTTTTAAGAGAGAGAGAGAGATAGAGAGAATTTTTTTAATATTTATTTTTTAGTTTTCGGTGGACACAACATCTTTATTTTATTTGTATGGGGTGCTGAGGATCGAACCCAGCGCCCCGCGTATCCAGGCAAGTGCATTACCACTTGAGTCACATCCCCAGCCCATGTGATTTTTAAGTCTGAATTCTAAGACCTTCCTTGAATCAGCTCCAAGTGTAGAGCGAAACCCAGCCTGGAAGTCCTGAGGTCTTGACTCTAGCTTAGAGATCCTGGTTCCTGTTTCAGCCCATCTTTGATGAATTGGCTCAATATCATTTTCTCACTATCAGTGTCCTGTTTCTTATAAACAAAATTGGATTTGGACCTTTACTGTGCATTGACTGCTGTGAGGATTTGTGGGTAACTATAACTAATATCTTGAGCCAGGGAAACAAGCATATTGGAAGAGCACTTACATGGGTGAGGACCTGAGTTTAACCCCATCATTGCAAGAAAGAAAAAAAGAGAATGCATTCTCTGATTGGTTTATGGAAGATTGAAAGATTCAGTTTCTGGAAAAGTGAAATGGATTCTGGAAGCATGAAAGACTAGGCCAAGTGAAGCCAGAATTAGACAGGTGGTCAGTATAGATAGGTAAATTGAGTTAGGTCACACCAAGGAGACTAATTTTGAGTGAGTCTGAGAAGTTGGACACTGTCTCCTGAGGGATTGAAATGTTAATTCCTTCAGAGCCCTTCCTCCACCCTTATCAAGAACCTACCCCTGCTCCATCCTGTTGCCAAGGTAACCTGTCCCAGGAATTGCTCCTCCCTACAGGGAGCTATCAGGTTGCTAATGTGTCCTTGGCTACTCCATCCTGCCCTTCCCCCTTCAGCCCACCTGTTTCCCACCTTTGGGCCATCCCACCAAACATTCCTAGGCCTAGTGCTGGGCCTAGTCACATAGGCAGGAAGGAGAAAGATAAGGGGGGAAAGGCAGGAGAACAGGGCTGGGGTTGTGGCTACCATTTCAGGATTCTGGGTTTGATCCTCAGCACCACATAAAAATAAATAAGTAAATAAAATAAAGGTATTGTGTGGGCTACAACTCAAAAATAAATATATTAAAAAAGGCAGGAGAACAAAGGAAGCCTAGGACATACAAAAATGGCAGAACACCTCACTTCTTTGGATACCAGGATACCAGCTATGGCCCCCTTCTCCCTTGAGGGAGAAATCTGTGTTACACAGATTTTTAAATAAACCCTTTTTTATATGCTTGCCTTGATGTGAAAGGTGAGTGACTCACTGGAGACAGAGATTCAACCAAGAGATTTTATTGGGAAGCTGCCTGAAGGGGAAGAAAAGGAGAGGCAGAGAGCAGAGAGAGGAGAGGAGGAGGGCAGAGAGAGAGCAGAGAGCAGAGGATGAAAGCAGAGACTGCAGCAGAAGAAGATAGTGAGAAACTGATGTGACTCCATTTTTTAAAACAGCTTCTACCTCAAGGGCTGTCCAGAGGGAGGGGGCTTGACCTTTGTCCTTAGAAAAACCCACAGAGTGCTCCTAGGCACATACCCACCCTGATGAGTTGTTTGTCTGCAAATACACAAGAGATCTGTGGTGCCAGGTGTCCCTGACTCAGGCTAGGTGAGGACCCATAGCAACCCCCTAGCAACCACCAATCAGCATGAGACAGGGAAAATGACTGGGATGCCAGATGACCCCCCCCTCGCAGTAGTCTCAGTGGTTGATAACATGTTAGGAAACCGTGTAGTTTAGCACGTATACCCCTCACAGATTAAACAAATCAGTTCAAATGAATCCCCCTCTTGTACTAACCAATACCCTTCCCCAACTTGTTCCTGCCAGTGAATGTGCTAATCGATGTTAAGAGTTGTTGTTTGACTTTCCCATGGTGTGGAATGATTTGCTATGTGATGTTGTGAGACATAAGTATCCCCCCCCCCAAACCTATAAAATCTCACTGAACAAACCACAGGGCTCACTCCTCGGGACTACTGCATTGGAGAAATGGTTCTGAGTCCAGGCTCGAGCTTGCAATAAAGACTCTTGTATGATTGCATCAGATTCAGCTTCTGGAGGTCTATCGGGGTCACATGAATCTGGCATCACAAGGCAGAGAGAAAGAAAGTAGAAGATAGGAGAGAAAGAAGAGGAAGAGGGCAGAGAGGAAAAGTAAGAGGGCAGAGTGTGAGCTTGCAAGCTTTGGCTTAAGAAGGGTTATGTAGGTGATGTGGCAGGTGCTGATTGGAAGGGTGACTCAGGAAAAGAGAGTGGACACTGTGTCCAGTGGGTATTGGTCAAGAAAAACCTTTGAATTTTATGCTCTTCAGCTTGGCACCCTTCAGAGAGGAGGAGAGGGGTTAAGGGATTCTGTAATCTTCTCTGGAGACTTAACTTCAGCAGGGAGTCTCCTACGCACCCAAAATGATGTGCTTCTCTAATGTTCAAACTTCAACATGTGAGGAAGCAGAACTTGTCACTGGTAACCGATGGTATCACAAGGACAGGCTACAACTGGTAAAGAATTTTTTAAAATATATTTTTTGTTATCAATAGGCATATATTTATTTATATATGGTGCCAAGAATCGAACTAGTGCCTCACACACACTATGCAAGTGCTCTTCCACTGAGGCACAACCCCAGCCCTGGTAAAGAATTTTTAAGAAGCAGCAGCAAACATGGCGGCGGGCACAGAGAGATCAAGTCTCTGACCTCTTCAGCTGTGCAGGCATAGGGAGTCATAAACAACCTAAATCTGTTTGCTCAGGATCACTAGGCAATGCTGAGCTGACGTGGATCTGGGGCGAACAGTCTGGGCCTCTCAGAACACACAGTGAGCCCGGATCGGCTGAATTCAAGCTCCCGTTCGCCTGCTTCCCGCAGACAAACAGCTGTGACTCAGCACTAATCCATCCGGCTGAAACAACTGGTCAGCCCTTCTGATCATACGGAGGTAAATGCCAACTGAGCCTTCATAGGTAGTGGCCACAGGTTTGAAACGGGGCTTGGGAGAGACAGTAAGGACCCACCTGTTGCATTGGTCACCCGGCAAAGGGAAACAAACTGTCGCCATTTGCAAGAGATACCACCATGGCAGAGAACTGACGTCATCAGACTGCGGCGGAGGAGATAACTTCATTGAAACCTGCGCTACAGGTGTGTAATTCCCTAGCCTTCCCTCTCCACACATCGGGGAAAGCTTAAGGGCCCCTCCCAGCTGTCCAGTGAGCGAGATAGCCAGCCCGAGGGAATCAGATGTGGCACGGAACTACCGCTCCCACCAGTGCTGACAGCTGAGGTCTCTTGCACCAGCTACCAGGGGCGTGGCTACCGGAGGGCAAGTAAAATTCCCTGAGGATTCTCAGCCCCAAGCTCTACAAACTTAGGGTCTGAGGAAATGACAAACTGGAAGAGTGTGCCCAGTCGTTCATGAAAACAGGGCTCCCCGGAGCAGCAGACCTGGCATGTAGCCAGTATTGTGGTGAGAGGCACCCGTGAGAGGGCCCTGGCTAGAGGAAAAGTGGGAAGTGACTAGACACAAGAGGAGGCCCTAGGCACTCAGGATTGGAGACTCGCCCAGTCTGGGAGGAGCTGCTGCACAGTGATTGGTTCCCGCGTATTGACAGGAGAAACTTGGCCTGGTGGGCACAGTGCCACCTACTGGAAGAGAAGTTAATCAAACTCTAAGACTGCATTTATTAGTTTCTTTTTTCTTTTTTCTTTTCTCTTTTTTTTTTTGATTTGGGTTTTTCTTTCATTTTCATTTTTCTTTCTTGTTGTTTTTTTAAATTTTTTTTTTACAATTTTTTTTAAATTTTTTTTCTTCTAATTTTAATTTTAATTTTTTTATTTTTAATTTTTTTTCTTTTTTATTTCCTATTTTTTTCTTCTCTTGTCTTTTCATTTCTTTTCAATTATCTTATCCCCCCTTCCTTAAATTCTACCTGCTTACTCTCATTCTCTTTAGTGACTTCTTCCCTTCCCTTCTAATACCTTTCCTCCCAAGCATCTAATAAATTTATAGGAGTAAACAGTAATTCATCAGTCAAACAGAACAAGAAGTAATATGAGCAGCTTCAAAAAGCAAGGAAGAAAAGGAGTACAAACAATGCAGGACAGCCTAAATATTCAGGAGGACCTAGAGTCATCAGAAAAATGGTCATATAAAGAACTCAAGGAACACCTTAGACAGATGGAATGGAACCTTAAAGAGGATACAAGACAGCAAATTCAAGCAGCGAAAGAACACATTGAGAATGAATTGCATAAACAGATAAAAGAAGAAGTTAAGCATCTTTATCAGGAGGTAGAGATTATAAAAAATAATCAAACAATAATTCTAGAAATGAAGGAAACGATAAACCAAATTAAAAACTCAATTGAGAGTATCACTAACAGAGTGGAGCACGTAGAAGCCAGAACGTCAGATAATGAAGACAAAATATATCATCTTGAAAAGAGTCTAGCCAACTCAGAAAGGCTGGTAAAAAAATCACGAGAAAAACATCCAAGAGTTATGGGATAACATAAAAAAACCAAACTTACGAGTCATCGGGATAGAAGAAGGTACAGAGATTCAAACCAAGGGAATGAGTAACCTGCTGAATGAAATAATTACAGAAAACTTTCCAGAAATAAAAAAGGAAACAGATATACAAATTGAAGATGCATACAGGACACCGAGCACACAAAATCACACTAGACCAACGCCAAGACACATTGTTATGAAGATATCCAATATACAGAACAAAGAGAAAATATTAAAAGCTACAAGAGAAAGGAGACAGATTACATTCAGGGGTAAACCAATAAGGTTAACAACGGATTTTTCATCACAGACACTGAAAGCAAGAAGGTCCTGGAACAATGTATTTCAAACACTGAAAGACAATGGATGCCAACCAAGAATTCTGTATCCAGCAAAATTAAGCTTCAGGTATGACAATGAAATAAAAATCTTTCATGATAAACAAAAGTTAAGAGAATTTGCAGCCAGAAAAACAGCATTGCAAAGCATTTTGAGCAAAACACTACACGAGGAAGAAATGAAAAACAATAACCAAAACCATCAGTGGGAAGTGCCTCGGTAAAGACAGAGGGCGAGGGGAAAGATAATCATGGAGAAACAAACTAAATTTTTTTTAAAAAAGGATAAATAATCAAACATGGATGGAAGTACAAACCATATATCAATAGTAACTCTGAATGTGAATGGCTTAAACTCTCCAATAAAGTGACATAGGCCGGTATCATGGATTAAAAAAACAAATCCAACAATATGCTGCCTCCAGGAGACACATCTGATTGGAAAAGACATACACAGGCTGAAGGTGAAAGGATGGGAAAAAATATACCACAAACATGGTCCTCGTAAGCAAGCAGGGGTGGCCATCCTCATATCGAATAAAATTGACTTCAAGACTAAGTTAATCAAAAGGGATAAAGAAGGACATTATATACTGTTAAAAGGAACCATTCACCAACAAGACATAACAATTATCAATATTTATGCACCAAATAATGGTGCTGCGACATTCATAAAACAAATTCTCCTCAAGTTCAAGAATCAAATAGACCACAACACAATAATTATGGGTGACTTCAACACACCTCTCTCACCATTGGACAGATCCTCCAAACAAAAGTTGAATAAAGAAACTATAGAACTCAATATCACAATCAATAACCTAGACTTAACTGACATATATAGAATATATCAACCATCATCAAATGGATATACTTTTTACTCAGCAGCACATGGATCCTTCCCAAAAATAGACCATATATTATGCCATAGGGCAACCCTCAGTAAATATAAAGGGGTGGAGAGAATACCATGCATTTTATCTGATCATAATGGAATGAAACTGGAAATCAATGATAAAAGAAGGAAGGAAAAATCCTACATCACATGGAAAATGAACAATATGTTACTCTATGATCAATGGGTTACAGAAGACATAAAGGAGGAAATAAAAAAGTTCTTAGAGATAAATGAAAATACAGACACAACATATCGGAATCTATGGGACACAATGAAAGCAGTTTTAAGAGGGAAATTCATCGCCTGGTGGTCATTCCTCAAAAAAAGAAAAAACCAACAAATAAATGAGCTCACACTTCATCTCAAAGCCCTAGAAAACGAAGAGCAAACCAACAGCAAATGTAGCAGAAGGCAAGAAATAATTAAAATCGGAGCGGAAATCAATGAAACTGAAACAAAAGAAACTATTGAAAAAACTAACAAAACTAAAAGTTGGTTCTTCGAAAAAATAAATAAGATCGACAGACCTTTAGCCATGCTAAGGAAGAGAAGAAGAGAGAGAACTCAAATTACTAACATACGGGATGAAAAAGGCAATATCACAACAGATGCTACAGAAATACAGAAGACAATTAGAAATTATTTTGAAAACCTATATTCCAATAAAATAGAAGATAGTGAAGACATCGATAAATTTCTTAAGTCATATGATTTGCCCAGACTGAGTCAGGAGGATACACACAATTTGAACAGACAAATATCAATGGATGAAATTGAAGAAGCCATCAAAAGACTACCAACCAAGAAAAGCCCAGGACCGGATGGGTATACAGCGGAGTTTTACAAAACCTTTAAAGAAGAATTAATACCAATACTTTTCAGTTATTTCAGGAAATAGAAAAAGAGGGAGCTCTTCCAAATTCATTCTATGAGGCCAACATCACCCTGATTCCGAAACCAGACAAATTAAGACACCTCAAAGAAAGAAAACTACAGACCAATATCTCTAATGAACCTAGATGCAAAAATCCTCAATAAAATTCTGGCGAATCAAATACAAAAACACATCAAAAAAATTGTGCACCATGATCAAGTAGGATTCATCCCTGGGATGCAAGGATGGTTCAATATACGGAAATCAATAAATGTTATTCACCACATCAATAGACTTAAAGATAAAAACCATATGATCATCTCGATAGACGCAGAGAAAGCATTCGACAAAGTAGAGCATCCCTTTATGTTCAAAACATTAGAAAAACTAGGGATAACAGGAACTTACCTTGACATTGTAAAAGCTATCTATGCTAAGCCTCAGGCTAGCATCATTCTGAATGGACAAAAGTTAAAGGCATTCCCTCTAAAATCTGGAACAAGACAGGGATGCCCTCTATCACCACTTCTGTTCAATATAGTTCTCGAAACGCTGGCCAGAGCAACTAGACAGATGAAAGAAATTAAAGGCATAAAAAATAGGAAAAGAAGAACTTAAATTATCACTATTTGCAGATGACATGATTCTATACCTAGAAGACCCAAAAGGGTCTACAAAGAAACTACTAGAACTAATAAATGAATTCAGCAAAGTGGCAGGATATAAAATCAACATGCATAAATCAAAGGCATTTCTGTATATCAGCGACAAAACTTCTGAAATGGAAATGAGGAAAAACACTCCATTCACAATATCCTCAAAAAAAAAAAATACTTGGGAATCAACCTAACAAAAGAGGTGAAAGATTTATACAATTAAAACTACAGAACCCTAAAGAGAGAAGTAGAAGAAGATCTTAGACGATGGAAAAATATACCCTGTTCATGGATAGGCAGAACTAACATCATCAAAATGGCGATATTACCAAAAGTTCTCTATAGGTTTAATGCAATGCCAATCAAAATCCCAACGGCATTTCTTGTAGAAATAGATAAAGCAATCATGAAATTCATATGGAAAAATAAAAGACCCAGAATAGCCAAAGAAATTCTAAGCAGGAAGTGTGAATCAGGCGGTATAGCGATACCAGATTTCAAACTATATTACAGAGCAATAGTGACAAAAACAGCATGGTACTGGTACCAAAACAGGCGGGTGGACCAATGGTATAGAATAGAGGACTCAGAGACTAATCCACAAAGTTACAACTATCTTATATTTGATAAAGGGGCTAAAAGCATGCAATGGAGGAAGGATAGCATCTTCAACAAATGGTGTTGGGAAAACTGGAAATCCATATGCAACAAAATGAAACTGAATCCCTTTCTCTCACCATGCACAAAAGTTAACTCAAAATGGATCAAGGAGCTTGATATCAAATCAGAGACTCTGCGTCTGATAGAAGAAAAAGTTGGCTCCGATCTACATATTGTTGGGTCAGGCTCCAAATTCCTTAATAGGACACCCATAGCACAAGAGTTAATAACAAGAATCAACAAATGGGACTTACTTAAACTAAAAAGTTTTTCTCAGCAAGAGAAACAATAAGAGAGGTAAATAGGGATCCTACATCCTGGGAACAAATTTTTACTCCTCACACTTCAGATAGAGCCCTAATATCCAGAGTATACAAAGAACTCAAAAAATTAGACAAAAAGATAACAAATAACCCAATCAACAAATGGGCCAAGGACCTGAACAGACACTTCTCAGAGGAGGATATACAATCAATCAACAAGTACATGAAAAAATGCTCACCATCTCTAGCAGTCAGAGAAATGCAAATCAAAACCACCCTAAGATACCATCTCACTCCAGTAAGATTGGCAGCCACTATGAAGTCAAACAACAACAAATGCTGGCGAAGATGTGGAGAAAAGGGTACACTTGTACATTGCTGGTGGGACTGCAAATTGGTGCGGCCAATTTGGAAAGCAGTTTGGAGATTCCTGGGAAAGCTGGGAATGGAACCACCATTTGACCCTGCTATTGCCCTTCTCGGACTATTCCCTGAAGACCTTAAAAGAGCATGCTACAGAGATACTGCCACATCGATGTTCATAGCAGCACAATTCACAATAGCTAGACTGTGGAACCAACCCAGATGCCCTTCAATAGATGAATGGATAAAAAAATGTGGCATCTATACACAATGGAGTACTATGCAGCAATAAAAAATGACAAAATCATAGAATTTGCAGGGAAATGGATGGCACTAGAGCAGATTATGCTTAGTGAAGCTAGCCAATCCCTAAAAAACAAATACCAAATGTCTTCTTTGATATAATGAGAGCAACTATGAACAGAGCAGGGAGGAAGAGCAGGAAGAAAAGATTAACATTAAACAGAGACATGAGATGGGAGGGAAAGGGAGAGGAAAGGGAAATTGCATGGAAATGAAGGGAGACACTCATTGCTATACAAAATTACATATAAGAGGTTGTGAGGGGAATGGGAAAATAAACAAGGAGAGAAATGAATTATAGTAGATGGGGTAGAGAGAGAAGATGGGAGGGGAGGGGAGGGGGGATAGTAGGGGATAGGAAAGGTAGCAGAATACAACAATTACTAATAGGGCATTATGTAAAATTGTGGATGTGTAACCGACGTGATTCTGCAATCTGCATTTGGGGTAAAATTGGGAGTTCATAACCCACTTCAATCTAATGTATGAAATATGATATGTCAAGAGCTTTGTAATGTTGTGAACAATCAATAAAAAATTTAAAAAATTAAAAAAAGGAAAGAAATAAAAGTATTGAGGGGAAAAAAAAGACACGCCTAAGGCGAGACTGTTGAACAATACATGAGAGAAGGCCCAAATAAATCATATCAGGAATGAAAAAGGGGCTGTCACCAAGGTGCTGAGATACTGGAAAGATAGCATAAGGATATTATGAGTACATTTGTGCCAATAAGTTAGACAATTGAAAATAAATAGGAATTCACCCCAAACTTCTGTAGTCTGAGAGATAACAGGGCTGTCAGGCTTTTGAACATGGAGCAGTTTAAGTTACTGTGATGAGAATGCTTATCCTGGAAACAGAATAAACTTGGATGTGGGAAGAGGCAGGGAAGAGCAGTGGGTAGGGTAGGTCTGGGTAGAGCACCTTGGAGAGAGGGATGTGGCACTGGAACACCATTGAGCACTGGGGCCTGGAGAGAGCTCCATGAGAGGATGAAGCACTTTAGTGGCCATTTTCTTGGGGTCTGGGTCACTTTTGCAGTGCTGGCCTTCTCCGCCCTGAATTGTTGTCCTGCTCTGCTGTCACTTGGCCTGCAGTCTCAGGAAGCTCCTTCTCCTGCTTTGATTTCTGGTTTCCTTTTTTTGTCAAGTGAAAGAATTGGGCCAGATGATGTCCATGGTTCTTCAAATCCCACATTCTATGAGTCTGAGTTGTCCTATTTTCTAGTAAGAGATATAAAATATTAAGTGTTTGGTGACAATGCAGGTCCTCCATAAGTCCAAGTGGGATGAGAAGTTGGAAGGGACATTGTGCAACTCTCCTGCTTCTAGTTAGGGGCTCCATCTTATGTGCAGGCTCAGTTGCTATGAGGGCTCCAAGGAGGCAGAGCCACCAAGACTGTCAGAGGGCTTCATCTGGCAGTCATCTGTGAAGACACATGTCCAGCTGCCATGTTCCAGGTGGCCTCTTCTGAATCCTGGGAAACACAACCAGGAAATTATGGTACAGAAAACTACACTGTGACCCCTGGGACCCTGGGTGTGAGATACCATAAGGAGATAAGCTGCACACTGAGGCCTGGTGGGCTCAATAAGTGGAGCCATCACACAGGCCCAATTAGCTTGGCTCTGCACTGTCTAAGCAGTGCTCTGGGCCAAAGGCACATTTATGAAATGCCTCCATTCATTTCCTGCCAAGATTCTATCTGAATCCAGGGTTCTGGCCTCCTAGAGATTTAGCTGTTCTTATAACACACTGCCTCCCACTAAGATGCTGAGGGAGTCTTGGGGAGGAAAAATCCCCATTTGGCAAAGCCAACTCCATTGTGGTATGTTTCCCATATATTTCCTTAAGTATACCTCTTTGCTTGCTTAAACACCTGGAATAAACTATTCCCAATAATGTATGCCCAATTTAATCCTGAATCATTTCCTATCTCATATTTAGGTTGATCTGAGAGATTGGACTTAAAAGTGCTGAAAACGATCTGAGTCACTGTAAATGCTACTGCCACCAGTCACAAAAAAGCAACTGGATTCTGAAATTGCAGATGTAAAGTTGTCTGAGATGTTTCCCCTCTCTGTTAAGTACTCTCACTGACTGCTAATATTCCCAGAGGTGGAGGCAGGGTAGTGAGTAATGTCTCAGTTTTTGCAAAGCAACCTTGCAAGTAACCACTGATGTCAACCAGCTCACAGAAATGGTTAATAGCATGGAGTATTGCTCTAGGCCATCTATCTTATAATGACAGAAGGATCAATAAAATCCAGTCATTAAAATGGGGTTGCCTAACTAGTCCCTGGCCTGGGCCTGTGGGAAATCCTTCATTGTGTAAATCTGGTAGAAATTCTCTGGATTCAAAGTCAAGAACCAAGGTTCAGAAGTCAGAGCTTTGATTGACAATCCTGAGTGACCCCTGAGTTTGAGTCCTGGGATAACCATGTGCTTCCCAGCCTCAGCCTGGGTTGGGCAAGAGCTGCGGGAGACAGATATTCCCCTACTCTGCCTATGGCTTCCCTGAGGCAGCACAAGTAGCAGAGGGACCAGGATTGCAAAGCCAGGGCAATGCCCTGTGGGACTGCCACGGAGGCTGGGTATGAACTGGAGGACAATGAGTGTTTCTGAGATTACAATATGATGTATGGGAAAATAGACAAAATTAGACAGCCTTTCCCCAAAACAGTACCTCCAAGAAAAGTGAGGCCACCTGCCCAATTCTGCCCTGATCTCCCTGTATCCTGTAGCTCTTATGCTAAGTGAAGTAAGCCAATTCCAAAAACCAAAGGCTGAATGTTCTCTCTGATAAGTGGATGCTGATAATAATGGGGTTGGGGACATAGGAAAAATGGAGGCACTTTAGTGGAACAAAGTGGAGGCAGAGTTTGGGAGGGGGCATGGTGGTAGGAATGACAGTGCAATGAGATGGAAATCATTACCCTAAGGAGATGTATGACTGAATATATGGTGTGACACTACATCCTATACAACCAAAGAAATGTAAAGTTGTGCTGCAATTGTGTACGATGAATTAAAATGCATTCTGCTGTCACATATATCTAATTAAAAAAAAAAAAAACCTAAGGCTAGCATGTCCTGCTCCAAAGCTCAATAGACCTGGTTATTATGATTCCAGTACCACTCCTGACCTTCTCCCATGTCCCAATGCACATCATCCCTCCTTCCTGTGCTACAACAGAAATCAACAAAAAAGTTGATGGTATATTGTGACACAAACATTACTGCATTCTCAGTAGAAACCCAACTGGCCAACAGAAATCTGAAAAAGATTCTCAACATTCCTAATCATTAGAGAAATGCAAATTAATATCATAATGAGACATCATCTCACAACTATTGAATAGATATTATTAAAAAGACAAAAGAAGCAGGCTTGGTGTCTTTAATCCCAGTAACTCAGGGGGCTGAGGCAAGTGGATTACAAATTCAAGATAAACCTCAACAATGTATTGAGACCTGGTCTCTGAATAAAAAATAAAAAGGGCTACAGATATATCTCAGGGTTACCTTGGGTATAATTCCCAGTATAAATAAAAGAAAAAGAAAGAAAGACAAAAGAAGATTGAGGTCTGGTTAGGATGTAGAGAAACTGGAATTTGTATGCAATGTTTGAGGGAATGTAAATTAGCACACTCATTATAGAAATCATTATGGGAAATTTATTTTAAAATTACATATAGAGCTCACTTGGGAGAGTGCTTGCCTTGCATGCACAAGGCCCTGGGTTTGATCCCCAGCATGCACACACACACACACACACACACACACACACACACACACACACAAATAGAACTACCCTATGGTGCAAGAACCCCACTGCTTGGTATATATCCAAAGGAAATGACATCAGAGTTTAAAAGACATCTGCATCCCATGTTTATTTCAGCATTATTTTCATAACCAAGAAATGGAAAAAGCTGTGTCAATCAGTGGAGGAATGGGTACAGAGTATGTGGTTTAGAAACATAAGGGGACACTGTTCAGTCTTTAAGCCAATAAGAAACTCCTGTCATTAGTGTAAAATGAATGAGCCCAAAGGACATTTTACTAGGCGATATAAGGCAGGCATACGGTAAGTATCACATGACCTCACCTACATATGGGATCTAGAAAAGCTGAACTCATAGGACCTAAAAAAAAGCATACTACAGGGACACAGCCACATCAGTGTTTACAGCAGCACAATTCACAATAACTAAAGTGTGGAACCGACCTAGAAGCCCTTCAGTAAACATGGATAAGAAAGAGTGGCATATATACACAATGGAATATTACTAAGCAATTAAAGAGAATAAAATTATGGCATTTGCAGATAAATGGGTGGAGTTGGAGAAGATAATGTTAAGTGAAGTGAGCCAATCCCCCCCAAGAAAATACAAAAGTCAAATATTTCTCTGATATAAGCTGACTGACTCATAGTGGGGTAGGGAGGTGGAGCATGGGAAGAAAAGACAAACTCTACCTAGGGAAAAGGGGTGGGACAGGAAGGGAGGGGGAAGGAGGTTAGCAATGATGGTGGAATGTGATGGGCATCATTATCTAATGTACATGTATGAAGACACAAATTGGTGTGAACATAGTATATATATATAGAGAGAGGTATGAAAAATTGTGCTCTACAACTAAGAACAGAACAGGAAGGAAGAGCATGAGGAAAAGACTAATAGTAAACAAAGACGAATGGGGGGAGAGAAAGGGAGAGAGAAGGGAAAGCATATGGAAATGGTAGGAGACCTTCAATGATACACAAAATTATAAGAGGTTATGAGGGGCAAGGGGGAGGGGGGAAAAGGGAGAGAATTGAACAACAGCAGAAGAGGTAGAGAGGGAAGAGGGGAGGGGAGGGGAGGGGAGGGGAGGGGGGATAGTAGGGGATAGGAAAGGTAGCAGAATACAACAGTCACTAATATGCCATTATGTAATAATGTGAGTATGTAACAGTTGTGATTCTGCAATCTGTATTTGGGGTAAAAATGGGAGTTCAAAACCCAATTGAGTCTAATGTATGAAAGATGATATATCATGAGCTCTGTAATGTTTTGAACAATCAATAAAAAAAAGAAGAAAAAAAATTGTGCTCTATATGTGTAATAGGAATTGAAAATGCAGTCTGCTATCATTCATTTTAAAAATATCAAAAAAAGTAAGAAATAGATAGCAGAGTAGTGACTGCCAGTGGCCCATGGGTGGCTTGGCTGTGCTCTGGTGAGATGCTGGTCACAGGAGACCAAATTACACTTAGATGGGAGGGATGAGTTTCAAGGATCTAATGTACAATATAATGACAACAGTTAATAACAACATACAACAGAATGACTACAGTTGGTAATGTTCTATACACTTGAAAATGACTCAGACAGTAGATTTTAAGGGTTCTCACCACAAATAAGTATATGAAAGAGTGTATATTTTCAATAGCTTGACTCAGCCATTCTTCAGTATATACATGGTTCAAAATATGTTGTATGCCATAAACATGTACAAGTATCATCATCATCATCATCATCATCATCATCATCATCATCCTATTCATCATCAGGGATTGAACCCAGGGTTGCTTACCATTGAGTCACATCCCCAACACATTTTATTTTTCATTTTGAGGGAAACTGGGAAGTTATTTAGTTGTGTAGATTGGTACCTCCTTCCCCAAACTGGAACTCGGTTAAAAGAAAAAGAAAGAAATAGAGATAGGATGAGCAATGAGCACTGCCTACTTCAATTAGCACTGGGCCTGAGAGTGGGTAACCATCACCAAACTTGTCCCCATGCCATCTCCCCAGGACCATAATACATGGTCTCTGTATTATCCTGCTTTCTCTGGCTCTAACAAATTACCCAAAATTGGTACTTTATTAAGAGATAAGGTTTATTTAGCTCAGAGTTCAACATTTGGCAGCCCCTGTGACTCACCTTTGGTGAGAGTGATCACAACGTGGTGAATGGCATCATGGTGGGAGGACATGCAAGGGGTCGAAACTTCGTCGCCAGAAACTGGGGAGGATGAGTCTTGTATTTTTTATAACAACCCTCTCTCACAAGAACTAGTGGGGGCCAATGAGAAGTCCATTACTCCTTTCCAAGGGCCTCATCCCCAGTGGCACAGTTACCTCCCACTAGGCCCCACATCTTGCAGGTGCTACCAGCTCAACACTGCCACACCCAGGACCAAACCTCCAGCCTATGAACATTTGGGGGACAAACCACATCCCATCCTCACCAGCTCCAACAAAGCCACCATTGGAAAAGCAGGATGTCCCAGTCTATAAGTGTGTATGTGAGGGCAGAGGAGGGTTGCTCTCAGAGGGCACTGGAAGCAGCCAGAGTCCCCATTCCGGAACCTCTCTGATGTCACACTTGTGTCATGCTACTCTGGGTGCCAACCCAGGATAAGGAGCAGTTTGCTCTCATTTGTTTGAGAGCATGCATCAGAGCATGACTATCTCAAATGATTTATTGTCCCTACCCCCACCCCCAGCCAGATCCTGGCTATTCTCAACCCTTTGGGCTTGTTTGACTGTGAGAGCACTGGTCTCTCTGAGCACAGTGTTCTTCACGTTTCCATGAGTCTCCATGCCAGCTGTCGGGTTTCTCACCAAGAGATAGTCAGGAAATAGACAGTGAGAGTGCAGAGGCAGGGAAGTGGAGGGAGCCCAGGAGGGGAAGGAGGATATTTAGTTTGAAGCACAGAGACCTGGGGAGCCTGAGGCTTTTAGAGAACTATGGGAGGCTGATAATGCTGGTGACATGTGGTGGAGGGAATTTGGTCTGTCTCTACCTGGATATTCAGATCTGCCCTTAAGGTGTGTGAGTCTGACCTCAGGTGAGCAGTGCCTCATTGGGGCTCCGGGTTGCCTCAGATTAGAACTGAGTCTGGCCCTGGTTTCAGATGCTGAGCACTGGCCCAGAAAAGAGTGGGCTCTTCCAGTGGCCATGGGTCTTCTCTGCCTCCTCACATTGTACATCCTCTTTTCGATGAATGTATTGGAACCAGGCATCTTACACAGAGGCCTCAGACCCGTGGGAGAGGAAGGTGGCACTCAAAGGGCTGGTGCCTAAAGGGGTTATTTCTAAAGGGCTGACCCCACCTGTGACCTCAGCATCCCTTCTTATCCTGTCATCATTACTAGGGCCCTGACACTTCATTTCCCAAGCCACTGAAGTGTGAAAAAACAGAATCCTGGAGGTTTACCAGTTGCTTTAAAAGAGAGGCCTGGGCAGGTTGGCACGAGAGGCCACCAGGCTCTTCAAAAACCATGCAGTGCACTCCTCCTCCTTCCCATTTCACACAATTCCAAGCACTGATTACTATTCCAAAGGGGGGGGGCAACATATAGAGCTTTGAGGCTGGACAGCCCCTTCTCTTTGACTGCCGCCCATCTGAATGCTCAGCTTACTCAACAGGGACCAAAATTCCCCTGCCCACCTCCACCCCACCTACTTGTTGCCCAGTGATGCTATGGGGCTGCCCTGAGCAGCATAGTGATTCAAGGGCCTCCTCCATGTCCCAAACCTCTTTCCCTGCCAGGCACCTTCGAGCAGGACCCTGAGGCTTCCTACATGGCACAAGTGAATGGCAGGTTATACCAAATGCCGTGATGTCCCACCTGTTATTTTCACCGCCTGCCCTGAACCTTCCACTGCAAAAGCTCTGACATCTGTGTGGAGGTGAGTGCTCCTCCTCCCTGTCAATTCACAAACCTGTCCCTGGGCACCTGGCCAGGACCAGGAACCTCACATCATGAGTGGCCCAGGTGAGGGTATCAGACCATGTTCCCAGAGTACTTCAAGTGGCTCTCAGCCACTGTTGGTCACTTATATATGTCATCACCTCTGTGTCTGTAGCTGTCCAGGGAGGCTGTCCTTGCTTGCACAGGTGCTGATATGCCAAAGAGGGGAGCTCATTTGTGCTGAGCCTGGTGGAGTCGGGGAGGAAAAGCAGTGACTGTCCCCTCCCCTGGCTTGCTGATACTAGATCCTCAGCCCTTTAAGCTGACTGCTGCCGTGTCCTGGGGATCTTTGCCTGTCTTGGTCTGGGTGTCCCAGTTTGAGGGTTTCCTGGGTTCTGAGTGTGTTTCTCTGATGTGCCCATCCTGCTCGGGTTCACAAATGCAGATGTCTGGATGGGCGAGGATGTTTTTTCATCTTGATTCAGTGTCTGTAAAAACAGAGGTCCAGAGATGTTATATCCTGCTCCAAGTGACACCAGGCAGGTCTTGTCTCTATAGACAGTTATAAATAGTTATAAATAAAACTGCTACAACAACCATTGGTGCACAGACATGCGGACATATGTTTTCATTTCTGTTGGATAAATTGTTAAGGGTGGCATTGTTGAGTCATAAGGTAAACATATGTTGGACTTTTTAGGAAACAACTGTATCATTTCTACTTTCTACCAGCAATGAATGAGAATTCCAGTTGCTCCACATCCTCACTAGCTTTTGACACTGTCATTTGTTGCTATTCTTTTTGTTTTCAAATTGTAGCCTAATAAATGAGTAGTGCTATCTCATTAGGGCTTCAGTCTGTATTTTCCTAATGAGTAATGATGTGGAACATATTTTCATGTCTTCTCAGCCAGGAGTATATTGTTGGTGAATTGTTTGCTCCAATCTTTTGCCCATTTAAAAAAAATGTGTTGTTTTCTTATTGAGTTTCAGGAGTTCTGTATACGGGATTCAGATCTACATTCTGCAAATCTTTTCTTGCAATTCATGGCTTGTCATTTCATTTTCTTCATAGCATCTTCCAAAGAGCAGGAGTCCTTAGTGTTGCTGTTTTTCCAGTACTGTGGATTGAGTCAGGGATGCTGGACCACTGTGCTTTTTCCCCAGCATTCCTTGTTCCCTCTGAATGGAACCTCATGTCCTGTGTGAGGAACAGTTTCATTGCTTTCTTCCCCATCTGTGTGTCTTTATTGCTTTTTCTTTGAGCTTTGACTAGGAATAATAGAAGTGGGCATCTCTGCCATGGGATTCCTTTAGTATGGCAATCACTTGACTAAAGGTTCTTTCAGGAAGACTGGTGGGCAGCATCAGTGAGGGAGGGGAAGCTGGAGACCCTGAGACAGCTGAACAGAAAGAGAAGCCTGTCTGCTCATCACCTCCCATCCTTTTAGTCACCAGCCCATCACTGCCATATGTGGTTCCCTCCCACCTGTGACTCCTGTGCTTGGCCCTTATTCCTCATCCCTGTGGTCTGCCTCTCTTCTCCTCTCTCCAGATTCTAGAATATCATTGAGTTTGCCTGGCAGCCTTTTCCCTTCCTGCATCCTGTGGTTCTTCCACCCCAGGTCAGGCCATAGGACATTTCCCTTCCTCCTCTGCTCAGAAAGAGGCCCTCCAAGTCCAGGATCCCCAAGTCTCAAGGGACCTAAATGTGGTCTGCCCTCTGGCATTCAACAAAAAAGGCTCCCTTCCATTATTGACAGCACTAATTTCAGGCACTGATCCCATGCTCCAGCTTTCAATCCCACCATACTCCATTCCTTGACTGCAACTCCTCCTGGAGTCACTTGCTTGGTGGTTGGTGGCAAAGACTCTGGTAAAAACCACGTAAGTTCCAATCACAGCTCTAGAACTGACCATCAGGGAGACCTTGGGCATGCTAATTACATCTGGTCACTCAATTTACCTATCTGCAAAAAGATGGAATTGTGGGTTAATTAATGTAAACCACATAGAACAGTGACTGGTACCAGAAAGTGCCCTACGTGCTGCTGTTACTTCACTACCATTCCTTCCCATGGTCATCTACACATGTTTGTGCCTCATCTTAAAAGCCATACAAGTCCCATCCTTGACATCTCAGGCCCCCACCCCACCTGTTGTGCCTTCTGTGTCTTATTCCCTGAAAGACTTGACCTTGTCCACTAGTTCACCCTTCACTTCTTGGCTCAGGTCAGTCCGGCCCTTGCTGTCAGGATGATGCTCTCATTAAAGCCAGCAGACATCTTCAGACTACTCTTTCTGAACTGGACACAGCCTTTGAAACCATAAGTAGCTGTCTCAGCACTTAACTCTCTGGGCTTCTCCTCTGCATGAACTTGAGTGCTGTGAGCTGGGTTGCCTACATGGTTCTCATGATACCCTCTCTCTTCTCTACCCTGGTTATTCCCCATAGTGCTCAGGGACTCGTGTTGCAGCTGCCCTCACCACTCTGAATGTATGCTGGCCATGCTGTTTGCAGGGTGCTTTCCACCCCCTTGCAGTGCCTGAACTTTTTTTTTTTTTTTTGCTACAGGGTATTGAACCCAGGGGCACTTTACCACTGACCTACATCCCCAGTACCTGCTATTTTTTATTGTGAATTAGGGTCTGACTAAGTTGCTGAGGCTGGTTTCAAACCTGCCTCAGTGTCCTGAGTCATTGGGATTACAGATGTGCACCATGGTGCCAGTTTGAGAGAAGCATTTTTGCTGCCCTGAAATACTTCTAATGGGGGTGCATCTCAGTGGTAGCGTTTGTGCTTAGCATGTGCAAGGGCCTGAATTTTTCAATCCCAGCACACAAAGAAAAGAAATCTGAATAAATGAGTGAACCAACAAACAGAAGATTCAACATTTGGAAATAGAAGAAAAGAGAGAAAGGAACAGAAGCCTCATACCCTAATCCCCCAGGATAAGGGGAAGAAGGAGAGGCAGCAGTAAGTTGGTCAGAAGATGGGCAAGAAGAAGATGTCACTGGATTTTGGTCCTGTGGAGTGTGAGGGTGTTTGAGACACAGGGGCCCCAGGAGTGGAGCCAGTGAGAGAGGCTGTTCTGGGTACCTCAGAGCTGTTGAATTCTAGTTGTGTGTGATAGGGTTCCATGTGGGGACAGGAAGGTATTCAAATTTACTGATCAGTTCTGAAAAATTTATTATCATTCTGTGAAGTATTTTCTATACCTTATGTACAATCAATATTTTCTATACATTATATATATATAATCAAAATTTTTTTCTCTAGGTTTAAAAATTCTGTAATTTTTAAAATAATCTGCCATTAATTAATTTATTTCTTCTGGTACTAGGGATTCAACTCAGGGGTGCTTTACCACCAAAGCTGCATCCACAATCCTTGCTATATTTTGTTTTGAGATAGGGTGTCACTAAATTGTTGAGGGCCTTGCTAAGTTGTTGAGGCTGGCCTTGAACTTGTGATGCTCCAAGTCCCTGGGATTACAGGTGTGCGCCACTGCACCTGGAGGTATATTTCTTAAGTGATGTGAACACCTTAAAGGAGGCAGAACCTCATAGAGGACAATGATTCATTTGTATTGCTTTTTGGACATATTCCAGAGCTGTTCTGATGTAGAAGCGTGTTTCCTTCTGGTGGAGAATAGTGTTGAAGATCAAATTCTTCATATGTTTGCCATGGGAAAGTTGGGGGTAGTTAGAGGTGCTGCTGGGCCACTTGCCATTATTTTTTTTTTGTAGTAATTATGACGGCATTTATTTTTGTTGTTGTTGAGATTATTAGATACTGAGCAGACTGCTGAGAAATGAAGGGAGAAGAAGTACCCCAGCTTTTCCCCCTATATTTTGCTCTTTGTTGAGTCTGGTGTGATCTGAAAGCATGATTGGAGAATTTGATTGTGGATTAGACTAAGTATGCATATATTTTTGATACTAGGGGGTACACTTGTTCATTGTTGGTGGGACTGCAAAATGGTGCAGCCAATTTGGAAAGCAGTATGGAGATTTCTTGGAAAGCTGGGAATGGAACCACCATTTGACCCAGCTATTCCCCTTCTCGGTCTATTCCCTAAAGACCTAACAAGAGCATGCTACAGGGACACTGCTATATCGATGTTCATAGCAGCACAATTCACGATAGCAAGATTGTGGAACCAACCTAGAAGCCCTTCGATAGATGAATGGATTAAAAAAATGTGGCATTTATACACAATGGAGTATTACTCTGCAATAAGAAATGACAAAATCATAGAATTTGGAGGGAAATGGATGGCATTAGAGCAGATTATGCTAAGTGAAGCTAGCCAATCCTTAAAAAACAAATGTCAAATGTCTTCTTTGATATAAGGGGAGTAACCAAGGACAGGGTAGAGACGAAGAGCTGGAGAAGAAGAATAACATTAAACAGGGATGATAGGCGGGAGGGAAAGTGAAAGTTAAGGGAAATTGCATGGAATTGGAAGGTGAGCCTCAGGGTTATACACAATTACATATAAGAGGAAAGGAGGAGTAGGAGAAAAATTATATAAGTGGAAGAAACGATTTATAGTAGAGGGGATGGAGAGAGAGAAGGGGAGGGGAGGGGAGGGGAGGGGTGAGGGGACAGTGGAGAATGGGATAGACAGCAGAATACATCAGTCACTAGAATGGCAATTTGTAAATCAATGGAAATGTAACTGATGTGACACAGCAATCTGTATACGGGGTAAAAATGGGAGTTCATAACCCACTTGAATCAATCTGTGAAATATGGTATATTAAGAACTATGTAATGTTTTGAACAACCAACAATAAAATTAAAATAAAATAAAAAAAAGAAAGAAAGAAAAAAGGTAGTGACTGTATGACCAATGTGATTCTACAACCTGTACAATCAGAAAAATGAGAAATTATACCCCATTTAATTCAAATGCATGAATTGTCGAGATCATTGTACTGTCATGTGTAACTAATTAAAAAAATTTTAAAAAAGAAAGAAAAAAGGTAATCTGCATTAAAATATTTAGTCAAGCCAGGCATGGTGGTACACACATGTAATCCCAGCCACTTGGGAAGCTGAGCCACTTGCCATTATAACAGAGTGTTTGCTAGAGGAAGCTCTTGAAGTTGGGGTGAAACTCAACCTGGTCTGGAAGGAACAGGGAGTGAGGCTGATGGATATACTCAGCAGAAGGAGAAAGTGGAATAAGGGAGAGGAGATGCCAGTCAGTGTCCAGAGAAGGAAATGACCTTTGAGCTTGACCTTTCCTGCTTTGTGTACTGAAGGACTTCAGCCCAGATTTTTTTCCTGGAAAATCTGATTTTTGACTAGGAAAATATGTCTGGGCATCCTCCACTGCTTTCCCAGATGGTGAAATTCAGTTAAGGTAGATTTTTAGAAAAAATGAAGAGGTAAGAGAGTAAAGTAGGAGCAGGGTGGTGACACCATCTTTGGATCAGTTGAGCAGAACAGCACTAGAAAGATCTTAAAAGGTACCTGGAAGGATGTGGTGGGAGGACAGATGTGGCCAATGGAGACAGAGCAAGGATCCTGCAAAGGGAGGCACAAGGGGATGAGGAGCCCTGGAAGGAAGGAGAGGTGGGTGTTGGATCAACACAGTCTGGGGAGAGCTGCTCACAAGTGGGTTGAGGGAGGTCACTCTTCCTAGGAGCCTTGGAAGGCAGGAGGCCCTGGGTCACTCTTGGGCACCCCTATACCTAGAGCCTGGCCACAGGCCCAGGTTGAGCCCTGGCTCAACTGATCAACTTATGAGGGTCACTGGGAGATGGCCTTGTGTAGTCCTTCTGATTCTGAGCTCCTTTTCCCTTCCTCATCTCCCTCCAGCACAGTAACCCATTTGACCAGGGCTGCACCAGGAACTGTTATATCATGCTATGTGCTCCCCTGTGACCCAAGTGAGTTGGTAAACCAAGGGCTCAAGTGGTGGACCCTGCCTGGGGTTGGTGGGGTGGGGTGAAGCTAGGTCTTTTTCCCTGGTCCCTGACCCCAGCTCATAGGCCCTGACACTCACTGTTCCTATCCTTTGGGGTTTTCTCCAGGGTGCTCTAGGAGTTTCTGGCCAGCAAGCTCCAGGGTATGGAGATATCTGTGCTGCATCTTCAAAGGTGGGTGTGGAAGGACTTGTGAGGCACCATCAGGGCCAAGAGAGTGGAGAAAGCACAGAAAATGCTTAATTGCAAAGGTGCAAGATGCCTCCACACAGCCAAGGGCACAACACTCAGACCACTTACCTGATTCTTATAGGGTCGCCTGGCATTGACCACCACCACAGCTTTGATGAACAACTGCAGGATGAGGGGGAGAAGGAGGGCCCCAGTGGGTACAGGCACTAGGATGCTTTGTACAGGCTAAGAAGTGAAGCCATGGAATAGTTAGTTTCACCTGTATACCTTTTGACCCAGAAATGTAATTTTTAGCATATGTGTCTTAGGGAAACAATAGAACAGTATATATTAAGGGTTTTGTCCCATTATTTAGATAGCAAAATGTAGCAAAAACTCAACTCAAATATTATTAGTGGTAAATTGGTTAAAATATAGCATGACCATTTAATGTACTACTTGGTTATTTTAAATGGATTTAGGGGAAAAAACTGTCATGTATTGCTGGGCTCAGTGGAGCATGACTGTAATTCCAGCAGCTTGTGAGGCTGACTTAGGAGGTTTGCAAATTCAAAGCCAGACTCAGCAACTAAGGGAGGAACTAAGCAATTTAGTGAGACCCTGTCTCAAAAAATATAAAGGCTGAGGATGTGGCTTGGTGGTTGAGTGCCCTTGAGTTCAATCCCTTGTACCCCTTCTCCCCTCTCCCCCCAAAAAAGATATGAAACAGTAAACACTGTATAAGGTGGGTTCCTGGTTTAGAAACCCTAAATTTTTATTTCCTGAAATGCTGATGTTGGAATGGGCCTGCTGCCCTGTGTTCTGTATTTGTCTAAAGCCTAGACCAGAACCAGACATAAGCAAGCATCCTTCTTCCTGTTTGCTGTCCCCTGACTTTTGCTCTTGGCTTATGCCTTTTAAATTAGGAGCTACTCTGGTGGGTGACTAACAGGAGGAAATACAGGTTTGACACTTCTGTCCCTCTCCCCAAACAAACCCAGCACTCCATTCCTAGTACTCTGTTTTGAACATTCCTCTTCATTTGCAAAATAGATATGGAAACGTAGAATTCTAGAAAGCTAGACCATTTAGAATTTAGTCAAATCTAAAATTATGTGTATTGGTTTGTTTTATGTATGTTTGACATTAATCTCTGAAAACTATCTGTATTAGAGCAATTCAAACCACAACTAATTTCTGAATTTCTCTTTGTTAGGGCATGCCAGAGCAGTGGGCATGACTCCAACACAGTGAAGCAGAAACATCTAAGCTTTACTCCTCCTGGTAAGACATCAGACAGTGGTAAAACACTGAATCACTTGGAAACTTGAGAAGCACTGATAGATGAAAAGATCATTTCCGGAAAAATGAAAGGCTAAGCTATATTGTCCCTACTTTCTCCTACATAGAAATTGCTTTTTGTCAACTGTCCAAATGGCTCTTGAACATCTTCTGGAATCTGAGGATTAATTTGATCTCATACTTTTGTTAGAAATTGAATTGGATGTTTTACATTTTTTTCCATATTTATTATACATTATAATTAAACAAGATAGTGGGACTGACACTTGTTCCATGTTGTTGCATTTACTTGGGGTATTTCCTCTCCTTACTGCCTTAAATGATTTTCAGTTTAGAAGGAAAAAGTTGGATTTATAGACATGTTTATGCTAGAAATATGTTTATTGTCAGTGGCATAGAAGGAAGTTTTGCTTTATAAATGCATAGACATTGAAATAAAAAAATATTGCAAGGTCTTTTCAGTTTTGAAGAAGGTCAGCAAGATCCCTTAAAGTGTTCTTCCTGTGTCACAGGCAACTCAGTGAGGGTCTCTATTGTCTGCTCAATTTTAAAACCTAAAATTTATACTAAAAAATCCATTAATTAGATATAATTTTATTTCTAGAAACTTAAAGGTAATAACCAAAAATTAAAGTCTACAAAGATTTTCTAAAGGGTATTGGTTAAATTATGAAAACACCCATATTAAGGCACTATCAATTTAGCCATTAGAATAATGTTATGATCAGATATTAGGAATGATGAAGCTGGCATATAGCTGGCACATAGTTTTAAATTTTATTGATTTTTCTTTTTCTTTCTTTCTGTTCCCTTTTTTTCTTTTTCTTTTTTCTTTTCATTTGCTTGCTTTAACTTAAATTGTTCTTTTGGCTTTGGCCTCTAAAAGCTAGATTACTGAATTTAGCTCCCTTTTCTTCTCTCATCTGTGTATTTAATGCTATAAATTCCCCTAAGTGCTCTAAATGCTTACACAGTGCTTTGGATAAATTGTGCAATTATAATACATTGTAGTTTCTTTGTTTTAATTCAAAATATTTAAAAATTCCCTTGAGACTATTTTTACTCATGTGTTATTTATAAATGTATTATTGAATTCCCAAACATTTGGGGGATTTTTCAGTTCTGTTTCAATTAGTGATTTTTAGCTTAATTTCATTGTGATATAAAAATATGTTTTATTTTATTTCCAATGTCTTAAATTTATTGATGACTCTTTTACAGCACAGGACATGGTGGACCTTTCTGAATTTTATGTAAACTTGAAAAGATTGTGTACTCTATTCTTTTGGAGTAGAGTATTTTAGAAATGCCAAGAAGATAAAGTTGATTGACAACGCCACTCAGGTCAACTATATCCTT
Organism: Spermophilus citellus; assembly: GCF_964194105.1. NCBI lineage: Eukaryota > Metazoa > Chordata > Mammalia > Rodentia > Sciuridae > Spermophilus > Spermophilus citellus. The sequence continues at coordinate 78,591,667 of NC_138188.1, forward strand.
ATTGATTTTCTGCTTCCTTCATCTATCAAGCCCTGAGAGATGTGTTGGGAAGTCTGCAACTTTAGGAGTGAATTTTGTCAATTTCTCCTTGAGTTATATCAGTTTTGGTGTCACATATTTAGATGTCTGTTGTTAAATGCTTACATATTTAGACTTGTTATGTCTTCTTGGAGTTTGTCCCTCTTTATCCCTGATAATTTTCCATATTCTGAAATGTACTTCATGTAAAATTAATAAAGCTATTGCAGATTTCCATTGATTAGTTCCTATAGTGCATCTCTGTTTACCTTTTGGCTTTAATTGTATCTGAGTCTTCTTAATCAAAGTGGTTTCTTATAGACAATATATGGTAGAGTCTTGTTTCTTTATTCAGTTTGAAACTTTTTCTTTAATTGTCATTTTAGACTATTCACATTTAAAGTGATTATTGGTAGAGCTGGAGTAGTATTTAATGTATTTATAACTGCTTTCTCTATTTTGCATTTGTTCTTCATGCATTTTCCCATTTTTCTGGTTATACTTAGTATTTTATATGATTTTGTATTATCCCCTTTCTTAGAAAAAGGAGGTCAGAAGAAGTTCTTCAGAAAGCTAATATTGAGTTACCGTATGAACTAGCAATACTACTACTAGATATATATCCAAGAAAATTAAAAGCATATGTCAAGGGCTAGGGTTGTGGATAAGAAGAAGCATGCTTGCCTTGCATGTGTGAGGCACTGGGTTCCAATCTCAGCACCACATCAAAATAGAAAATTAAATAAAAATAAATAAATAAACAAAAAGCATATGTCAATGGAGTGGCAGATGTAGCTCAATGGTAGAGTGTCTAGCAGGCCCTGGGTCAGTCCACAGCACTGACAAAAGAAAAAAAGGCAATAAAAGCACATATTCACACAAAACATGCACAAAGTTTTCATAGCAGTGTTATTTAGAATAGCAAAAATTGGAAACAATCCAATTTCCTGTCACCTGATGAACAGTGGAATATTATTTGGCCATAAAAGGGAAGGAAGTTCTGATACATGTACACCATTGACCCTTGAATGTGTTCTACTAAGGAAAACAGGTGAGACATCAGAGGGAATTGGATTTGCATATGCTTTCCCTGATGCTTTTTGCCCCATTGCCTGATTCCAGTTCAAGCAAGCAGTTAAAGTAGTTTTGACAGTAGATCTATTTAGAACACTTTCCAGAGCCATTTTCAAAACCCTTTTGTTTCATGTATTCATTTAGCCAATATTGAATTTAGTCCCTGCCTTGTGCAAGGCACTGTTTAACTTGCTGCCTAGAGAACCCATAAAAATTCCTGCCCGGTAGAACCTACATTCTAGTAGAAGGAGAGAAACTATAAGGGAAATAAGAATAATACCTTAAGCAATGGACTCTTTAGGTGATGGACTGGCAGGAGAGTGAGAGTCAGGGGGTTGTTTTCAAAAGGGTTCCTTACCTAGGGAAAAGCATGGCAAGCAGAAGAGCATGACAAGCATGGAAAGCCCTGAGGCAGGAATGTTCCTAGTGCAGTGAAAGATCTTGAAGGGCTTTAGCAGAGTCACAGTGCACTGAGCAAGCAGTAGGCGGTGAGGGTCCGTGAGTGAGGCCCTAGTAGTGCTTTGTAGGGCTTCTGGCTTCCACTCTAAGATGGGGAAACCAGTGGAAAGTTTTGAGCAGAGGCATAAAATGGTCTTACTTAAATATTAAGAGGCTCACTCTGGTCAATTTGTTCAGAAGAGATTCTCAAGGAAGGCCAAGGCCAGAAGCAGGAAGACCAATTAGAAAGCTGTTGCAATAATTCAGGTGAGAAGTGACAGAAATGTAGACAAGAATGGCATCAGTGGGGTGATTAAAAAAAAAAAAAAAACAATAATTAGATTCTGGATGTATTTTGAAAGGAGCATCTATGTAAAGAATAGTTGAGGGTAGTTCCAAGAGTTATGGCCTAAGAATGGGAATGATGAAATGGAAGTGTCCCTTAGTTGAGATGGGAAGGACTGCAAGATGGGTAGAGGGGTTGGGGTGATAATTGGGAGTTTAGTTGTGAGATTTTAACGTGTTTTAGACATGTTAAAGTTAAGACACCTAGTAAGATCTTCAAGTGGATATGTTGATGAGGCTGTTGGGTATGCAAGCCTGGGATCCAGGTTAGAGAGATAAAATTGAAGCTTCTTAGCTACAGATGTTTCCTACAGCTGCAAGGCAAGATGAGGTCACAGAGTCAAGTGGGAATAAATGGACAGAAATTTACCTTGCACCCTGACACAGTCCATAACTAAGAGTTAATGAGGCAGACCAGCAAGGAGACCAAGAAGGAATGGAGGAAAGACAGGGAAAAAAGATATGCCCTGAAATCTATAGGCAAAAAGTGATGGGGAAATCAGGTTGGCAGAACCCACAGTTATGTCAATAAAGATGAAGACTGAGACTTGATCAATTAAGATATAATGTTGGTGAAAACTTGATGAATGGGCACATCTACTTTTGGTTAAAATAAAGTAACTAGGACCATCTTAGTCTTTCTTTCTGAAAATGACTCCAAGAGACTAGATTATAGGAAACAGTAGTTTTCAAGATGCTGTATCAGACATTGAATGAAGGACAGTGATGTCAGAAAGTAACAACTGAAATGAACCCTACAACTGCCCCCAATTTCTAGGCCATGTGCAGGGAGGCATAACCCAGATGAGGCATTGCTGGACAATCTAAGAAAATAGAAAAGATGGACACTCTCGAGCTCTGGGGAGGACCCCCCTTAAGAATTCAACAGAGATGGATGTGAAGAGCCACTGTAAAGACTGAGATATAATTATCTGATGAGATTGGCAAGAACTGGGCTGAGGTGTAGTTTAGTGGCAGAGTGCTTGCCTAGCATGCACAAGGTCCTTGGTTCAACCTCCATCAGTAGGAACAAACTCTGGGGCTGGGTGTGATGGTGCACTCCCATAGTCCCAGCTAGTTGGAACACTGAGGATCACTTGAGCTCAAGTCTGGGCAACATAGTGAGACCCCCCAGCTCAGAAGAACAATATCAGAAGGAGTAGTGCCTGCCACATGTGTAGGGTTGGGAGTAGTGCCTGTTTCTATCAGCCACCATGGAAAACCTTATCACTCACAAGATATTGAGAAGAGTCATAAGAGTCTTAGGAAATAATTACCCTTAAATACTGTTTCAGTTCCACCTAACAAATCTTACAAATGAGACACAAATAGCTTAAAATTGTATCCCAGAACAAAGCTCAAGAATATTTATAGGGCCACAATCACAACCATGGTCCTACTTATGCCTCAGAAGGGGCTTGTCCTCAGTGTCCTCTGCTGTGGATCTGATTAGACCCTAGTGAAACTGGCTAAATCCTATATGTCATCAACTATCAGTAGATACGAGGTGATAAAAGATGGGCTGGTCATCCATGAGCTTGCTACTGTCCATTCCCTGGGCTCACTATGGAGAAACACCTTGGCCTGCAGGTAGAGCAGTCACATGGGCATAGTTAGAATAGGTAATCTGGAGGAGAGGGTGAGAGTTGTACACCAGGTTCTCATAAGATACCATGAATCTAAAGAGATTGCCACTTGTACCAGAGCCTGTACCTGGAGATGAAGGAACATGGCCCCAAACAAAGCAGATTCTCATGGAACATGTCCACAAGTTGAAGGCAGACAAGACCTGTGATCCTGACTGACCTTGCTGAGGCCCACCTTTGTGAAGATCACCTCCAGGCCAAGAAAGGAGGAGGAGATTGTCAAGACTGTCCAAAGAGGATGAAGCCCAGAAATAAAGCTCTACCTTCAGTGTGGCCTCCAGAGTTAACACGGATCTGCCCTTCAAATAAAAGAAGTCTTGATCTGCCTGGGAAAAAGTCAGAGAATATTGATAAGAATCCAGAAGTGGTCAGGATGCAACAGGCACCCAGACCTCCAGTCAAAGCTTTAACAAAAAGACAACAGGGTAGGAAAATATAGTCCATCATGAGGAGAAAATATTAAGATGGAACCAACCCATACTTGACTCAGATAAAAGAATTAGCACACAAGGTCATGAAAATAATTTTTATAATTATGTTCCAGGGTTTAAAACATTAGGCATAAAAAAATTTAAAAATAAATAAAACATTAGGCATTTTGAAGGCAAATTTTGAAATGATGGAAAGCAAACTTAGTTACATATTGTAATTTGGATATGACATGTCCCTGAAAAGCTCCAGTGTTAATGCAGAGATATTTATAAGAGAAATGATAGGATTGTGACAGCCATAACCTAATCACTCTATCCTAGTTTGAATGGATAGTTGGTCACTATAGGAGTGTGGTTGGAGCAGATGGGACACTGGAGGGTGCCCTCAAAGGGTTTTTTGCCCTGTACCCCTTTTCCCCTTCTCTGCTTCTATGTTTCCTGGCCTCCTTGAGCAGAACAGCTCTCCTCCACCGTGCCCTTCCGCCATGATGTTCTGCTTCACCTTGAGCCCAGAGCAGTGGAGTCAGCGCACCATGGACTAAACCTCTGAAACTGTGAGCCAAGATACCTGTTCCTCTAACTTTGTCTTGTCAAGTATTTTGGTTACAGTGAAACAACTGACTAACACATTATGAAACTATAATATGTGAGACTGGATTAATGATAGATGATTGCAGTAGTGGAAACTACGACAGTGAAACATAGGGAGAGATGTGAAAACAACTTTTCAATGAAATAGCATCAGTGAGCTTTGAGACAGTTTCAAGTCTTTTCATGATGTGTAATGAAGTTCTGAAAGAAAAAAATCAACCCAGAAATCTATCTCCCAAAAGCTAAGTAACAGCTTTCTCAAATGCACTAAATTGAAACTACTTCTAACTACCTGAATAAGTATATGAATTTTTTCTATATAAGTAGCTTTAAAAGATAAAACCATTTAAATAAAAATAATAACAGTGGAGGCAGAATATATGCTTGTGTTAAATGACAACAAAAGCCTCAGGGCCAAGAACAACAACCCTAAGTTTCTGGTCCTGTGTGACATTGTGTGTCACGTGATGGTCAAGTGTGATCACTGAAAGATGCAAACATTCAATAATAAGAGAGAGTTGTTCCTAATCTCAAGGAATGGAAATAATAAAAAGTGAGAAATGCTGGATGAGAGATGGAGTAACAGGAACACTCCTGCATTGCTAGTGGAAGGCTCCCTCCAGAAGAGGATTTTTTCAGGTTCCCACAAACAAAACATGACCTTACCACATAACTCAGAAATTTGTTTGTTAAATAATGAAAACAGCCATATTAAGGAACTATTCAATTTAGCCATTAGAATAATGTGTTCCTAGGTATTTACCCCCAGGCATTGAAACATGTCCACACAAAAAACCTATGAAAAATTTTATAGCATCTTTATTTGTGTTTGCCAAACTCAGAACCAATACTGGCTCTAGCTAAGCAGTTCCTTTGACATAGAATGTACAATCAAGATGTATTTCAAAAAGTGAATGGGAGGTCTGTGCACAACTCAGTGGTAGAGCACATACCTCGAATGCTCTGGCCCTGGGTTCCATCCCCAGTACCACAAAATGAATAAAAGAAATCAAATGTATATGGTATATCCGTACAATAAAATAGTACTCATGGATAAAAACTGAGATATCATAACAACAATAGACATGACAGAACTTTATCTATTTGCTTATTATAGGGAACAGACATGGAAAATATGGTGTGGGCATATTAGATTCTGAAAGATGTTTAAGAGAATAGTGCTTAATGATGTCTTTCAGTTTAAAGGGGCTAGATGCTCTCCAATTGCAAGTTGAATGTGTGGGCTGGAAGTGTTCATTCATGCTAGGGCACTTGCCCAGCATGTAAGTAGAGGACATCTCAAGTAGGAAGAGTTTTAAAAACTCAATAATTGCAGGGATTCAGAAATGTGAAGAGGTTGAATAGTAGGTGTTTAGTGCAGTGAATTTATTCAGTTGATGTTATAATGGTGGATACATGACAATATTAATTTTTCAAAACTCACAGAATTATATAATACAATGCACAATTATATAATAATACCTAATAAGAAATTATATAATACAATACCAAACTCACTCTAATGTAAAGTTGTAAACTTTGGATTAATAGAAGTATATCCATCTTTGTTTATTTGTTTAGAGTTCTTGCATAGCATGCACAAGTTTCCCAGATTTCAAGTGCCAGCCAAAAAACAACAAAATATATTTATATTTAGATAGGTATACACACAAATATCAATATAATAATTACACTGTACTGTAATGCAAGATATTAATAATAAGAGCATGAGGGGCCAACATGGGAACATTTCAGGATCCCCATTTTAAGACCCAGTATGTATTTAGAAGTTGCATTTACAAGGCTATCAAGTTGTCTTTTCAGTTTTGAAGAAAGTCAGCCAGATCCCTTAAAGTGTACCTCCTTTCTCACAGGCAACTTAACGAGGGTCTCTACTGTCTGCTTAATCATAAAACTTAAAACTTCTACTTTAAAAACCCATTAATTAGAAATAATTTCACTTCTAGAAATTTAAAGGTAATAATCAAAATTATTACCTTTAAATTTTTGCTGGGATTGATTTTGTTTTCTTTAAGCAAGTGTATACATTTATACTTCAACTCAGAAAAGATGAAGCTGCCAGGCCTGGGGGCACACACCTGTAATCTCAGCTTCTAGAGAGGCTCAGGCAGGAGGATCTCATATTTGAGCCCACCTGAGCAATTTAGAGATACTCTGTCTCAAAATAAACAAAAAGAGGCCTGGTGTGTAGCTCAGCAGTGGAGCACTTATTTGCTTAGCATGTTTTTGGGTTCAATTCCTAAAATTCCCATAACAATCCATAAACTTTATATATTATAACTTTGTTGAGCTACCTTAAGAATGTCACAAGTGCTGTACCCAATGGTTGCACACCTGTAATCTCAGTGACTCAGGAGGCAAAAAAAAAAAAAAAAAAAAAAAAAAAAAAGGAGGATTACAAGTTCAAGGCCAGCCTCAAGTATTTGGTGAGACCCTATTTCAAAAATAAAAATAAGGATTAGGAATGTAGCTGGCAATGCCCCCTCTGTTCAACCTTCAGTATTTCAGCCCCCCCACAAAAGAATTCACAGATGTTGTTCCATTTTTAGGCCTTACACCTGATTGCAACAAATGGAACTCCAGAGCTTCCAAATCCAGACAAACTTTCCCCAGTATTTCACGATTTCTTACATAAGTGTTTGGAAGTGGATGTGGAAAAAAGAGGTTCAGCCAAGGTATTGGTAGAGGTAAATTTTGAAATAATGCGATTTGGATAAAATATTGACTATTTTTGAATAACCCACAGAAAGTTTCCATTTCACTATTCATTGATCACTACCAATAAGGCAGCTGCTATATTTTAGGACTTCATCTGCCAGGAGTAAAAGTTTAATTTCATGAGAGTTTGTTTTGCTATATTATCAAATATCATGTCCATTCAATGCTGGCATGAGTGTATTAATGGGCTGTTTAACTGTTGACTTTTAGAAATTAGAACAATTATAAACAACTCTGTTTTCAAAACAGTATATCAAAGTTATGGTTGTGATTATGAGACATTTGGGCAGGTATTAAAATATGGGTTGTTTAAGTCAATTGTATTCATAAGTAGTCTTCAGGCCTTAGTTGAAAGAACATGTTTTGCTTCTAAATTATGCACTTTTTGTTTCCTCTCTTTGGCAGCACCCATTCCTGAACTTGGCAAAACTGCTAGAAAGTTTAACTCCATACATCCTGGCGGCCAATGTAGTTCTCAAGAATAGCTACTATCATGGCATCCTATTCTTTCTTTCTTTCTTTTTTTTTTTTTTTTGTTATTTACTGGTATTTTTGATTCATTGTTCTCTAAAGAGCTGATCCCTTCAAATATATCTGTGTACTTTCATATTCTCCTGGTAATGCCATTTGAGGCTTAGAGCTTACTTCCTAAGCCATGTGCAGTCAGCTGCAGGGCAAGTAAACTTGGGAAGCTTAGTTTGAAAGGCATCCTATTCTTTCATTTTCTGACAGGAAATTGTTTTAAAAGTATAATAAAGCGTTCATTATTGTAAAAGACTTGTAGCATAAAATTTGCCATTTTAGCCATGATAAGTGACCAACTGAAAGGCATTAATTACACTCACAATATTGCACGAGCTTCTGTTTCCAGAACAGTTTTGTCACTCCAAACAGAAGCTCTGCCACCATGTAAGTAATAAGTCCCATTCCTCCTCCTCCACCCCTTGGCTGCCACCAGTCTTTTTTTTCTTTTATTTGTTCTAATTAGTTATACATTGATGAGGGCCACAACCAAGTTAAGATGGCACCTGGCAGTTTGCTAGGAGGAGTGGTTTCTGAGTCAATGCCAGGGAGCCATTAAGATGATAAGGATTCCTTAATGACTGACTGCTGTATCTAGTTTATGTTAATTAAGTTAAGCTGTGTGTAATTAGTTGGGTATATGTACCTCTGCAGTCCGGCAGAGAGGTGGTGCCTGCTACCTAGGGTACCCGCTACTTTGAGTTCCCGCTCAGTTCCCACTGAGTTCACTCGCAATAAAGTATTTCCCACTTCAACCTTCAAGTTGCTTGTCATCTCCCAGTTATTTCGCCCAGCTGCACAACAGCAATACATGAAAGTAGAATGCACTTTGACACATCATACACAAATGGTGTATAACTTCTCATTTTTCTGGTTGTACATGATGCAGAATTACATCAGTCATGTAGTCACACATGCATATAGGGGTAATAATGTCCAATTCATTCTACTCTTCTTCCTATCCCCATACCTGGCTTCCCTCCTTTCACTCCCCTCTGCCTAATACAAATAATTCTACTCTTCCATAGCCATGCTCCTTATTGTGAATTAGTGTCAATATATCAGAGAAAACATTTAGAATTTGGTTTTTGGAATTGGCTTATTTTGCTTAGTATGATATTCTCCACTTCCACCCATTTACTGGCAGATGCCATCACTGCCTTCTTCTTTAAAACTGAGTAATATTCCATTGTGCATAGAGACCACATTTTCTTCATCTGTTGAAGGACTCCTAGGTTTGTTCCAAAGTTAAACTATTGTGAGTTGAGCTGCTTTATAACACTGATGTGGCCACGTCACTGTTGTATGCCAATTTTAAGTCAGTTGGGAATAAAGAAGTGGGATAACTGGGTCAAATTGTGGTTTTATTCCAAGTTTTCTTAGGAATCTCCATACTGCTTTCCATAATGGTTGCACCATTTTGGAGTCCCACCAGCAATCTATGAGTGTGTCTTTTCCCCCACAATCTCGCCAACATTTCTTGTTACTTGTCTTGATAATTGCCATTCTGACTGAAGTGAGATCAAATCTGATAGTTTTGATTTGTATTTCTTTAATTGCTAGAGATGTTGAACATTTTTTCACATATTGGTTTATGAACATATATCTTCTAAGAATTGTGTGTTTAGTTCCTTGTCAATTTATTGATTGGGTTATTTGGTTTTGGGGTGTTAAGATTTTTGAGATCTTTATACATTCTGGAAATTAGTGCTCTATCTGATGTTCGTGTAGTAAAAATGTTCTGACACTCTGTGGGCTCTCTCTTCACATTATTGATCATTCCTATTGCTGAGAAAAAGCTTCTGAGTTTGAATCCATCCCATTATTGGTAAGGAATATTGTTTTATAGCCCAGAATATGACCTGTTACTGAAAGTATTATGTGCCCTTAAAGGGAACGGGAGTTCTGTAGTTGTTGGGTGTTGTATTCTATAAAGTCTTTTAGGCTAAGGTAGTTGATACTCTTGCTCAAAACTTCTATGTCTTTATTAATATTTTTGCCAAATTAATGTATTTACTGAGAGACAGATATCAAAATCTCCCATGATGGTTTGTAACTGTGTGTTTCTCCCTTTCATTCTGTTAATTTTTGCTTTATATATTTTAAAGCTCTGTTACTGGGTATAGGAACATTAATTATTGTCATATCTGTCTTTAGAATTTCTATTTATGGTAATACTTTTCAAGTTTATTTTATCTAATATTAATTCAGCAGTTCCAACTTTTCATTCTTTATTTTTTCATTATTATTTTCCTGATTTTTAATTTTCAATATATCTGTATCTTTACATTTAAAACACATCACTTGTAGACATGATTAGATCTTGATTTTTTTAACCCATTCTGATAATCTCTGCCTTTCAACTGGGGTTTTAATTCATTCTGTTCAGTGTAATATTGATATATTTGGATTTAGGCCTCATATTTTGCTCTTTGTTTCCTGTTTGTACCATCTGGCCTTTGCTCTAAATCTTAAATTTTTAGCATCAACTTAGAGTTAATGTTTTTATTTAAAATGTAACAGTGTATTCTAAGTCCATACTATTATACATAGAGTTAGTTTCACATAACTAAGCACACAGACTCTAAAACTAACATTGCTTCTACCACATGTCTCTTCTATTTGGGGCAGCTCTCTGAGGTCAAGGTAAATTTCCTTGCAGCTTACTAGCCCTTGTCTCAAGCCTGAAAATCTCTGGGAAGTGACACAACACAGTGAAACATCACAGGTCCCCTTTGACTTGTCAAAGCTTTCTACCATAGACAGAATTCTGCATAGCAAAGGAAAAGAGTTACACCTACGATTGTTTACAGATGTGGAGGTTTTCCTAACCAGGTGTGAGTGTGTCCCTCCTTCACCCCACTGCCCTACCAGGGCGACAGGGCTGGCAAATTTGCAGAAGCCAGGGAGCTCAAAAGCAATCCTGTTTCCTTCATTTTGAAAAATTCACATATTACAAGTTCTCTGGTGGGCTGAGATGACCGAGTCTAGGGTCAGCTGGCAGGAAAGTACTCCAAGTAGATCATTCCACCTCCCTAAAAGGTCCCATAGAGAGGCCAGGAGACGCAGCATATGCAGTCAGAAAACAAAAGAACTTAGTCTTCCCCAAGTGTGGACTCCCCCTAGTGGTTGACATGGAAGACAGAGATGAAGCATGGGGTCTGCTCAGGCAGGACCCTGAGGTTTTGTTCCTTCCCCTCTTTTCCAGCACCAAGCTCCTTCAGACTTGGAGAGCTGGAGAGAATTCTTGGGCAAACAAAGTAAGAAGTCCTGAAAGAAACAAGACTGCCTGTGAACTTGCCTGTGGGAGTGGTGTACGGAATACTGAGAACATTACAAATGGTCATATTTGTCTAAAGCACATTTTAGTGTAGCAGGAGTCAAAGTCATTTTCAAAGTCAAAGAAATGTTATCAGTCTCTTCCTCATCTGCCAATCATATACCCAGACACACCCAACTCAAAGATGTATGTTTAATACTTAGCTGCCTTTCTCCCTCCTCTTCCATCCCTCCATGTTTTGCATTCCTCCCAGGTGGACAGGCAGTGGAACTACTGACTGTGACCAGTGAAGGACAGGAAGGTGAGTCTGAAAGAAACTGGTGCTTTCTCTAGTAACTTGGATTCTCCTTCAAAGAACCTTCTAAACTTCCCCCACTCCATTCCTCCCACTCAATGAAGAACAGTAAAGTTCAAATTCTGCACAGAGAATCGTGGTGCATAAAAAAAAAAAAAAATCTGGCCTCCCTTTTTCTTTAAGCAATCCAAGAAAAGGATTATGCATTTGCTTGAGTTGGTTGGGTTTTGTATCAGGGCTCTGAGCTAGGAGAAATGGTGTGAGTGAAATCACACATATTTACATTTGGTTTGTATAAGCCAGTTTCATCTGGAAAAGTCAGTACTGCTACACTAGAATTTTTTTTTTCAACTCCAAAGGGGTGAAATATTTGTAGCTCAGTACCCAGGGATGTGAATTGTGCCTTCAATTTCATCATTTTATTGTTTCATCTAAGCATCTTTGTTACAATGTAAATATATGTATCTCTTTTGACACGGAAGATAATCCATCCAACATTCCATCCCAGACAACAGCAAAATTACATAATTTTACTCTTGACAACATTTCTATGGCACCAACTAGAAAGTTTTTATGTTTACCCAGGGAAGAATATCAATTAAAAGTAAAATATTCTTGAAAATTTACACACTTTTTTTGAAGCCAAATAGCACAAGGCATACCAGAGTTCATCCTGCTGCTAAAATTATGATTTTGTTTTAAGATCAGGCAAAGTATCCAGAAATAAATTTCAATACCCTTCTTGATGTTTTGCTGAAGCAAGGCTTAGTGGCATAATTTCAGGAAGACAGCCCAAAGGCAGGTCCTTCTCTAACAACACTGCCTGCTTTCTAGCGATGGGGCTGCCCTGAGCAGCAGAGTGATAGAAACGGCCTCTTGTCACTGCCCAAACCTCTTCCAATGCCAGACTCCTACAAGCGGAACCCTAAGGCAGCATACATGGCCTGAATGTATCAAAAGCCTTTTAATGCCCTGATGCCCACATTGCTCCTCCCACTGCCCACCCAGGATCTTCCACTGTCCCTGTTGTAACATCTGGATGAAGGTGAGTACTCCTCCTCCCTGTCCAATCACCAACTCATTCCTGGGTGATCAGGACCAGGAACCTCACAACATAAGTGGATCAGAGATGGGTACAAGACTATCCTCCCAGAGTCTTAAGAATGGCTCCCAGCCACTCTTGGTCACTTACATCTGTTATGGCCTCTGTGTCAGTATGTGTTCTGAGAGGCTGGCCTTGCTTGCACAGATGATGACATGCAAAGGGCATCCCATCTGTGCTGAGCCTGTTGGAGCCTGGGGGATGAAAGGCAGTGACTGTCCCATCCCCTGGCTTGCTGGTGCTAAATACCTGATCTGTAGGCCAGCTGCTCCCATCTTCTGGAGGTCTTCATCTAGATGTCCCAGTTGGAGGGTTTGCTGGGTTCTGAATGCTCTCTCATGTGCACACCCTGCAGGGTTCTCCAAGGGCAGAAGCATGGATGGGAAAGGTGTTCTTTACATCCTTAACCAGCATCTGAGTAAATAGAGGCCCAGAATTATTGCATATCCTGCTCCAGGTAACACCAGGTAGGTCTAGTCTCTAAAGACCTCACTCATGACCAGTGACTTGATGAGCCATGGAGTCCTAACTGTGCTCTAACAATGGAAATGCTAGGTTCTCCCTGAGATGGGAGCCTGTGTGTAGGGCCAAGAGAAGGCTGCCTAGAGGACAGCTTTGGGGGAGGCCTTATTATTTGGGGATGATGGAGGCCAGGCTAGATATAATCTCAAAGCCTGCCTCCTCTCCCCATAGGAGTCTGAGCATCACTGTAGGTGGGTGAACAACTGCGTGGAGCACTGTAATATCAAGCTGTTTTTGCTGCTGCTTGGTCCCGTTTGCCTGTACCTGGATGCCCAGCTGGTGACATGTGTCATCTTCCTTTTGTGTACCAGAGAGATGCTGTTCTCCTTGGACAAGGCCATGGCAGGTCCATGCAGTCCCCAGGGCCCACACTGGAAACAGAAGGGTTGTGTGGGTTGAGGGGTGGAGAGTCAAGAGGTGGGGTAATGGAGGGCAGGTCTAGGGCAAAGCCCCTTGGGAGAACCTGTCAAAGACATGTTCAAATTTAGTGGGGTCAGGGTGCTAGGGGAGGGTAGGCTACATACACTGTGGAGCAGAGATTCTAGCTGGGCCAGAGAGAGGGGTAATGAAGGTAAAACAGGGAGAGCAGGAGGACAGCGCAGCTGGTGGAAGGAGGTTTCCGTTGGGAGTACTGGACTAACCGTCCAGTCCAAGGAGGAAGAGTTGGTGGGCGGGGCTATCTGTGGGAGGGGTCATGGAGGGCGGAGTCGAGCCTAGGGGCGGGGCCAGTGAGCAACTGCCCCAGGGTTGCCTTCTTAGCACACGCACAGCTTCCTAGAGGCTATACCTTCCACAGCCGCCTTACTGGAATTCATCTTGGGGCTGTTGATCAAGGCTCTAGAGGTGAGCACTTCCAGGCGCCCCAGGGATAGGTAAGTGGGGCTTGGGGCCTGTGTCAGGATGCACGGCTGCACAGAGTCAACTTGTACCTCTTCCTCCAGGCACTCTCTGTGCGTTCTCCAATGCCCTTGGCCCTGATGGTGCCTCATTATTCCTTCCACACCCACCTCTTCAGATGCAGCTCAGATATCTCCTTCTCCTGGAGCTCCCTTGTCCTGCTTCCTCTTGGGTGCATACTATGCGCTAGGTGTGTTAGACTGTGGGTTATTTGAGGCATGGGTACAGAGATGAGTAAGTACATGGTGCACTTGTGTTGATGAGCAACCTGCAATCACAATAACACAGGAGACACCCAGGAAAACTCTGAGCAGGATTGGTCCTGAGTGGTGCAGAAGAGTGAAAGGAACTGAGAGTGTGGTGAGGTCGCATTGTAGATTAGGACGCGCCACTCTCCCAGACATAGGTATGGACAGATGGGCATGACCTGTGTAGGGCACAGGAGTGGAAAAAGGCACAGGATCCCAAAAGTAGGATGTTTAGGGAATGATGAAGATATGGCTCTAAGATACGGCATGGGAAGTGAAGTTGACCCTCTGAAGCTCAGGATTAAAAAGGTCCAGAAACTCAAGTGTAGAATTTAGTTTGGATAAAGAAAAAACCTGGCAGCCACATTAGAATTTTTTTAAATTGTTTCTTGAGTTATAATTTACACACAGTAAAATTCGCCCTTTTTCATCTACGATTAAGGATTTTGACAAGTGGATACTGTCCTGCACTCTCCATCGTGATCAAGGATAGACCAGAAAGTCCTTTCATCATCTTCTGTAATCAGCCTCACTCCCTATATCCTTCTGGTTTTTCTTTTTTGAGAATCACATATAAATGGAGTCTTTGCCTTTTAAGTTTGGCTTCACTCATTTTGTACAATGCATTTGAGATCCATCCCTGTGTTGCTCCAATCAGTATTTTATTTCCTTTTATTGTTGTGTCATATACTATAGATGCCCTGCACATTATTTATACATTCACCCATTGAAGGATAGTTCATTTATCTGTTTTTCCACAGTTTTTTGTTTTATATTATTTTGTTGGTACCAGGGATTGAACCCAGGGGAGCTTAACCACTGAGCTACATCCCTAGCTCCTCTGCCCCTTCATTTTTTTCCCTTAAATTTTTTTTGTTTGTTTTTGAGTCAGGGTCTTACTAAGGTGCTTAGGGCCTTGCTAAGTTGTTGAGTCTTGCTTTTAACTTGCAATCCTACATCCTAGGCTTCTCAAGCTGCTAGATTTCAGACATGGGCCATTGTGCCCAACTAGTGTTTTACACTTATAATTAAAACTTCTGCAAACATTGGTATACAAGAAATTGCAAAATTAGTCTTCGAAATCCAATGTACCCTTCTTATTTAATACCAGCAAAGTATGAGGATTCCAATTGCTCCACATCCTCAACAATTTTGACATTGTCATTTGTTCTTTTGTCTTGTCTTTTATTGGATCCTGTTTAATAAATGAGTAGTGGTATCTCCTGAAGAATCCAGGTTGTGTATGATGCTGTGCATATTTGCATGTCTTCTTGGCCATCAGCATGTGTTTCCTCTGATCTTTTGCCCATGGTGGGATTACTCCAGAGCTGTCCTGAGTGGGAATGCTAGTTCTTTCTAGTGAGAACAGTGAAGATCAAAGTCTTCATATGTGGGCCATGGGAGAGTTGCAGGTGGACACATTTGCTGCTGGGCCACTTCCCATTGTGACAGAATATCGCTAGCTAAAGCTTATGAAGTGGGTGAGGTGCAGCCTGGTCTGGGGAGAAGAGAGTGGTGAAGCCAATGAATGAAATTGTGGGAAGGAGGAAATAGAATAAGGGAGAGGAGAAGCCAGTCAGTGTCCAGGGGAGGACTTGATCTTTAGGCTTGACCTTTACTGCTTTGTTTACTTCAGCCCAGATTTTCCTGGGTCGTGTTTTTTGTTTTTTGGTTTTTTTGTTGGTTTGTTTGTTTGACTAGAAAATTATCATGGGGCATTGCTGCTGCCCCTGCTCTCCCATGTAGTGAAATTCAATGAAGGCACATGTTCAGGAAAAAATGAGAGGTGAGAAAGTGAGGTAGGAGTGGGGTGGTGACACTGACTTTAGAGCAGTTGTGCACCCCAAGGAAGAGCTGATAAAGTATCTGGAAGGAAGACAGGTGTGGCCAATGGAGACAGAGCAAGGATGCTGCACAGGGATGCACAAGGGAATGAGGTGCCCTGAGAAGGTAGGAGGAGTGGGTGCGGTGTCAGCCATGTCTGGGGAGAGCTGCTCATAAGTGGTCAGAGAGGTCGCTCTTCCTAGGAGCCTGTGAAGCCAGGATGCCCTGGGTCACTCGTGGGCTTCCCTGGTCTTGGAGCCATGTTTCAGACCTGAGTTGAGTTCTGGCTTAGCTGGCCAACTTAGGGATGGTCACTGGAAAATTGCCTTATGCAGTGCTATTGTTCCTGAGGTCCCCTTCCATTCCCCATGCCCCTCCAGGACCACTTTCTTCAGGAAACAACCCCTTTGACCAGGGCTATGTCAGTAATTGCTATGTGACCCTCTGCAAACCAGTGGGATCCAAGTGAGTTGGTAAACCAGAGGCTCAAGTGGTGGGCCCTGGGGCTTGTTGGGTGGGGTGAAGCTGGTCATTTTCCATGCTCCCTTGCCCCTGCTTCCAGGCCCTGTCACTCAACTGTTCCTTTTTATGAGAGTTTTTTCCAGGGCCCTCCAGGACCCTCTGGGAATTTACTTTTTCTTCCCTTTCTCTGTTCTTGCCCCAAGAAATAAGGTAAGGGAGGGCTGGGGATGTGGCTCAAGCAGTAGTGTGCTCGCCTGGCATGCGTGCGGCCCAGGTTCGATCCTCAGCACCACATACAAACAAAGGTGTTGTGTCTGCCAAGAACTAAAAAATAAATAAATAAATAAATAAATAAATATTAAAAATTCTCTCTCTCTTTAAAAAAAAAAAAGAAAGAAATAAGGTAAGGGAAACTACAGCCTGGATGAGGCTCCTGGCTGGAAGCGCTGGGCACTGTGTCTTCCAGGCTGAGGGGTGAGGGTGGTCAGGGAGACCAGGCCAAGGTGGGTATTGACCCCTTGCTTTTGACCTGTCACTTCTAAGGTCCATGTCAGAAGCTCTGTGGCTCCAGAGGGAGGAGGGGACTGAATGGAAGCCAAAGGATGTGATCAGTCATGCACATACTCCCCAGCACACCATCATACAGACCTCCCTGGGCCCAACTTTCACAGAATGGATTTTGACTCCCATAGGCAGGGCTCCCCATGGAGTAGGGAGGCTGCAATTATCTAGGAGACAAGGAGAGGCAGGTGTGCATTGGGAGAGGGCTGACTATGTGTTATACAGTGGCCTGGTGGGGCCCCCTGGGGCTCAGGCCACAACTCTACAGAGAGAATGTTTCTCAGGATCCATGGGGGATTGTTTCTAGTATTCCCAAGGATACCCAAATCTCTAGCTACTCAAGACCTTTTCATAAAATGGTGAAATATTTAAATATAAACCACATAAAACTTCAAGTACAGGTTAAATAAACTCTAGGTGATTTATAATACCTCATACAATATAAATGTTATATAAACAATCGTTGTACAGTGTTTTCCAGGAATAATGATTAGGAAAAAAATTATACATATGTGTGATCCACAAAATTATTTTTATCAAAGGCATGTGATTCATATTTGATTGAAAGTATGGATACCAAACCTGCAGATATGGTCAGACAAGTTTACTTCAGGACTTCAACAACAGCCTGGACACCCCAGAGCATCCTGACTGAGAATGAAAGTTTTGGGGAAATAAAGGTCTATCTCTTGTCCCAGGGAGCTTGTGGACCAGCAGAGGAGAAAGGCTGAGGGCTACATTGGAGAAGAGTCAGTGCTTGGTCTTCATGGGTCAGCCTGTTTGTTCATCTGTCCACACATGTATTCCAAAGGCCAGCTCCCTGTCAGGCCCTGGAAGATGGGTGCAGATGGCTGTGCCCTCAGGATCCCAGCCACAGCTCAGCATCCCCTATCCTATGGGTTGAGGTGGTAGGTTTCAGATCAGTTTAGGGCACTTTCATGGCAAGGACAGTCTTACAAGATCATCTTTTCAAATTTTTCATTTTTTCTTGTCTCAGAAGAGGAGACCGAGGTTCGCACAAAGGGAAGGGCACATACTCCCAGCTGGAGATTCATTTTGGATGATCTTCAGTAGTCCCTTTAGTCCTCCATGTCACCTGTATCTCCTAACAGGATCTGAGAAGGGTTTTTCAGGACCTTTGTATGGCTCTTCTTAACAAGTCACTTAAGCACCCTTGTGGCCTGTTCTGTTCTAAAGGCACAGTCACATTGCCAATAAGGCATGGATTTACCTACCCATATTGAAGTGCCTCTCTGGGGCTTGCTAAGTAGAGGAGGAAATTGTCTTCACCACTGAGGCCAGAAAGCTAGCCACCTTCCAGGAAGCTCAAGTCTTCCTCGAGGCTGCCAGGTGGTATGCGGGTGGCAGTGTGTGGGGTCACCAAACTCAGGTGTTCCTTATGGTATGTCACCTGACCTTTGACAGTCCTAAAAGAGAAAGGATCTGGGCCTTGAGCATCTCCATCCTGGGTCATTTGCTGCACCCCCTTTGTCCAGGTCCTGCTAGGACCTTGGTTTCTGAAGAGCAGTAAGGTCCATGGAAGCCTTTCCTAAAGCTCAGAGAAGCCAGGGCTTTGGGCAAAAGCCCACTTGCTCATCAGCTGGTGCAGAAGAATGGGTTTCTCTCTTCATTTCCAGACAGGATGTCCCCCCGGCAGGCCCAATGGCCTCTGAAGCTCTCCCACAGAAAACTGACTGCAAATGACCCCTTTCCTCTTGCTGCTTCACCCTCTGCCCTCTGCTGGCTGCCTGAGCACTCTGAGTCATTCCACATCTAACCTATCTTAATAACAAGATACCTCAGGCTGGGAATGTTTGTTCACAGTTGCAGTGTCTGGAAGTCCAAGATCAAAGTGCCAGCAGGCTCACTGTCTGGTGAGCCCATCTATGACTCATAAATGGCAACTTTCAGGGAAATCTTCATGTGCTGGGAGGGTGAACACACTCCCTTGGGCCTCTTTTCCATGGGCAGAAATCTGTCCTTGTGACCTAATTGCCTTCCAAGGACTCTACTTCTCTGTATCACAGCAATAGGAATTATATTTCCACAAATTTTAGAGCAACATAAATATTCAAAATATCGCATCCTCTTGACATTAAATCAGAATCTAGGTGTATTCATCAGCTTTCTGTCCCTGATGAATATTTCAGGAGCAATTAACCTATAAAGAGAACAAAGTCATTGTGGCTCCTGGTTTGGAAGATTCTAGTACATGGTCAGGTGGCCCCATTATTCTGTGCCTCCCATGAGAGCGCTGATGATAATGACAGGCTTCACAAAATCTCATGACCCCAGAATCGAAGAATAAAACTGTAAGTGGAGGAGACTAGGGTCCTAATGTCCCCTTCTTGAGCAAATCCCCAAGGACCTAACACCTCCCACTAGGCCCTACCTCCACTAGTTTCCATCACCTCCCAATACTGCCAAACTGGGGACCAGTTCTTTACCATATGGGCCTTTGTGGGCCATTCATTCAATTACAGCACCAGGAACTAATCTGATGTCCCACAGACATTCTTTGGAACCAACCTATTTTACTTGATTTACTTATATTGATTACTCTCAGGTACTTTGGAAGTTCTGGGCTGTATGCAAGCTACATCACAGAGGGAGGGAGAACTCAGACTGTGGCTACAGGCTCAGTTGCTGTGTGACTGGCACTCCTGCCAGTGGGAGGAGGGGGGCCAGAGGGCAACTGTCACTAGGCACTGTCTGGATGTCAGGCCCACACATTGCCTCATGGGTCAAAAAGTGGACAGTTGCAACAGGAAACATGGGCCACAAAACGATGGTCAGTAGAAACAGCATGAAGCGGAGATGTGGGAAAATAGGATACAATGAGCTCTAGGAAGCGGAGTTCATTCAGGAGGGTAAACTGAATTAGGTCAATTAGAGGGAAATCAAACAGCAGCAGCCCTGTGGCCAGACCCTGTGCTGAATGCACCACATACATCACATGGAATCCTCAGAAACCCAATTTGCAGATGAGGAAAGAGCATCTCAGGCTTTATGTGTCTTGCCCACAACACAGAGCTCAAGCCAGGATTGCAACTCATGTGCATCTGGGTTCATCTGCATCATGTGTTTCTGCAAATAATGGCGTGGGAAGGGGTTCTTGTTTCTGCCAGTTTCCTTTTAATCAAGGAAGATCAGGCCTTGAATCTAGCCTTCAAACACAGTGATGTTTGTTTAGCACTTACCAGGTATGATAAGCCATTATGTGTTTGTTGGTATTCTGGAAACTGTTGGCTATTCCAGCCAGTCTTCTCTGGTATACTTGTTGAAATGTCAGCCAATATTTGCCTTTCTCACATAATGGTCTGGAATTGGAGGGAACTGGAATTTACATGATTGATGTAGCAATTCTGATCTTATAGAGGATTAGCAGCATGTCCTTGGAAAAGTCATTTTTCTTGTCCTAGAAGGAAAGTACCCAGGCATCAAGGAGCATGCTCAAAAATGCTCACAGCAACTCTGAATGAGAGCAGGAACAACTGAAGACCACCCAGGATAACAGTAATGAACCACGGTGACCTGTGTGGTAGACAGCCTCCAAGTTGGTACCCAGCCACCCCCACCTCTGGTATTGCCCCAGGTGGTAAACCAGGACCAATCTAAATAATCAATAGCACATGGAAAAAGAAATGGCAGGTCACATTGTCAAAACAATGGCTTCCACCTTGGGATTTTTTTCTCCTCCTTTCTCTCTAATCACTTGCTCTGTGGAAGCTGCCTTGTTCTGAGCAGTCCTGGAGAGAGCCCATGTGGACAGAGCAAAGTCCACCTGCCACCAGATATGGGAGTGAGCCACACCAGGAGCCAAAGTTCTACACAAGCCTCCCAGTGACTGGAGCCTCTTAAGAAAACTCAAGCCCCAGCCCACAGCTCAGCTGCAACCTCACCCAAGGCCCTGATCCATAACCACAGGGACAAGCTGCTCCAGATTATGGACTTAGAAATGGTGTCAGATAATACATTTTTGTTGTTTTCAGCTGCTAACTTTTTTTAAAAATAGTGTTTTTTTTTTAACGAGAGAGAGAGAGAGAGAGAAAGAGAGAGAGAGAATTATTTTTTAATATTTATTTTTTAGTTTTCAGCGGACACAACATCTTTGTATATTGTGCTGAGGCTCGAACCCAGGCTGCACGCATGCCAGGTGAGTGCGCTACCGCTAGAGCTACATCCCCAGTTCCTCAGCTGCTAACTTTTGAGGGAAAGTTTGTTACACAGTAATAGGTCACGAATATGCCACATGATATAGAGCATTATGTAAAAGTGAAAACAGTGGAGTAGGTCTGGTGTGCTGATAGGGACAAATGTTTTGTTAAGAGAAAGTAATAATTGCATAAAAGCACATATAGCCATTTGTCTTATGCCAAATAACATCACCACAGACTGTGTCTTGTATTTATTTGTATATGCATATATACAACTCATCAATAACTCATTATGATACACTGACTATTAATATTAGGTTAACTCAGTAAGGAAATTGGAGGAGAAAAGTGCAGAAGGGTATTTTCATTTTTATTCCTATGGGAAACACCAGCCCTGCTCCTCTCCTGGGTCCCTTCCTTGCTGGAACCTTGACACCTGGCAGTGGACATGAGACTTTCACCAACCTAGCCCTGAGGGATCCCATCCCTTCCTCCCCTACTCTCTCTCTCCATGCATGCTGTCCCTACGCCAACACACCTGTCCCTAACCCTGAGCCTTTGCACTCCAGTCCCTGGGCCTGGCCTCTTGCCTGAGCCCCTGACTGCTTTCTTCATGTCAAGTAGCATAGTGTGGCAACTGCTGTGTGTCTGGTCTGATCTGGGGGCCCCTTGCTTGTGCCCCCGGGGCACACTCCCCTCCGTGACCTTTGCACCTGCCTCTGTCTCCTGCTCCTCATGCAGCCCCTTTCTCCCCTTCCCCTTGATCTTTCCTTTGGCACTCTCAGATCTCCTGCTCCTTGGTCCCATATCTCAGTCCGTCAGTGTGTCCCTTGCCTGGACTCCTGGCTTGGGTCCTGGCCCTCGCCCCTCTCTGATCCCACCACGAACCCAGGTTATGCCCTCCCATCGCCCTCCTCCTGGCCCCCTTTTCTTGCTAGGCCTCCTTTGCCAGATCCCTGGCCCCGGATTCTCACCTGGGCCAGTTCACCATGTGAGAAACACAGCCCTGCACTTCACCTGTGCCCCTTGCTCTGCCTGGGCCCTGGTTCTGTACCGGGAACCCTGACACCTGGCAGTAGCCCTAGGCCTGGAGGCTGGCTCTCCCTGCCGGATCCCCTGTGTTCCCTCTCCAGCCTTGTCCACTTTCCTGAGCCTTCTGGCCCAGACCTGGCCCTTGGTTCTCCATTTCCTGGCCAGGCTCCTTGCTTGAGCCTCTGGTGGCCATTCTTGCTCCTTGAGTCCCTGGGCTTTGATTGCAGGCCCCTTGCTGGGGCCGCTTCCCTGCTCCCCTTTGCTTCCCTGGAGTGCAGAACACAAGTGCCAGGCCACCTTCCAGGCCCTACCCTTCCCTGCTCTCCTCAGGCATGGGCCTTCCTCTAGGTCCCTAATCTGGGATCCTTGCTGTGTTCCAGACCCCCACCCCACCCACATCTGGCCTCTGGCCCTTCAGGCTGTGCCCTGTTTCGGCCCTCTTGCCTGTCTCTGTCTCTGCAGGTCCCCTTTTCCTGAACCCCTTCCCAGGGTGCTTCCCAGGGCCAGGAAACTGGAACTGGTCTCTTGGCCCTGGGGGCACCCTTTGGGAAAACATAGCCCTCCCCCTTGACTGGGCCCTTTGGCCTCTCTCAGCCTGGGCCCTGCTCCTGAACCATGACACCAGTCAGTGGACCTGGGCTTTGAGCCTTCCTCCCCTTCAGCACCCACTCCCCATTCTCCCCTCCCTCCTGTACCCAGCCCTGTCCATTTTCATGCACCTTAGCCCAGTCACTCACCCTTGGCTCTCCATTCCTGGGCATGGCTCCTTGCTTGAGACTCTGGCTGCCCTTCTCATGGACCCTATCCCTGTCCCTTCTTCCGACCTCCTCCTGTGCCTACCCTTTGTTCCCCTGTGCTATGGTATCCTGCCACTGTCTGGACCCTCCACTCTGCCTGCTTATCCCTAGCCTGGGCTCCTTAAATGGGTCCTGGCTCCCCACCAACCCCCACCACCTCCGCACGCCAGGTATCCCTTTACTGTGCCCTCTTTTGCCCTCTTTAGGCTCAGGTCCCTCTCTGAGGACCTGCTCACCTGAGACAGAGGAGTGGATTGGCTGGGCTCTGTGCCCTGAATGCTCCCTATGGGAAACACAGCCCTGCCCCTCACCTGGGTCCCCTTTGCCGCCAGAACCTTGATGCCTGGCAGTGGAGTTGGAACTTGCCCCAACCTAGACGTGAGTGATGCCCACCCTTCTCTCCTCTGACCTCTGGTCTTGCATGCTGCCCCTACCCTGACCCAGCCCTCCCTAACCCTGATCCTTTGCACTCCAGTCCCCAGGCTGGAACATTGACTCCTGGCAGTTAAGAGAAAATAAAAATTGCAGAAAAGCAATTGTCTGAGGCCCTGTGTTCCACCTGTAGCTAGGCATAGAGTGGCATTGCTATGTGTTGGGTCTGACCTGAGGTCCCCTTGCTTTGCCCCATAGCATGATCACCTTGGTGCACTTTTTCCCTACTCTGTCTCCTGGTTGTCCTGCACCCACTTCCTCCCCATCCCCTCATGCTTTCCAGGTGCTCACCAGTCTCCTGAACCTTGGGTCCCTCATCACTGGTCTATTGGGTGGATCATTGCCTGGCCTCCCGGCTTGGGTCCTGGCTCTCAATAGACCACTCTGAACCCACTGTGAACCCCTGCTGTGCCCTTCCTTCACCCTCCTCCTGGACCCCTTTTCTTCCCAGGCCTCCTTTGCTGGGTCCCTGGCCCTGGATTCTCACCTGGGCCAGTTCGCCTTATGAGAAACAGAGCCCTGCCCTTCGCCTGGGCCCTTTGCTCTCCCTGGTCCCATGGTCCTGAACCTGGAACCCTGATACCTGGCAGTGGCCCTGAGCCTGGAGCCTAGCTCCCTCCTGCTGGATCACCTGCCTTCACTCCCCAGCCTTGTCCATTTTACTGAGTCCCCTGCCCCTGCAATGGCTTGGCTTTCCATTCCCTGGAATGGATCCTCATTTGAGCTTCTTCTGGTGGACCTTCTTGCTTCTTAGTCCCTGAGCTTTGACTGCCGGTCCCTTGCTGGGGCCGCTTCCCTGCACCCTTGGCTTCCCTGTAGTGCAGAACACTATTGCCAGGCCACCTTCCAGGAACTGCCCTTCCCTGCTTTCCCCAGGCATGGGCCATCCTCTGGGTCCCTAACCGGGGCTCCATGCTGGGTTCCTGGCCCTCACCCCACCCACACCCAGCCTCTGGCCCTTTGGGTGCTGAAGGGGAGGAAGGCTCAAAGCCCTCCTCTGCCCCCACTCTCTTTCCCTTGTGCTGTGGTATCCTGGCACTGCCTGGACCCTCCATTACCCCTGCCTCTTCTTAACCTGGGCTCCTCCATTGGATTCTGCCTCCCCACCAACCCGGCCCCCCCACCTCTGCATGCCAGGTAGCCCCTCACAGTGCCCTCTGTTGGCAGTCCATTTGTCCAGGTTTCTCTCTGAGGATCTACATGCCTGGGGCAGAGGAGTGGAATTGGTCTCTGTGCCCTCAATGCTCCCTACAGAAAACACAGCCCTGCCCATGGCCTGGGTCCCCGAGGCAGCTGGAACCTTGATGCATGGCAGTGGAAGTAGGACTTGCACCGACCTACCCTGAGCGATCCCCTCCCTTCCCTGCTCTGCCCTCTGGCCTTGCATGCTGTCCCTACATCAACCAAGCCCTTTCTAACCTGGACCCTTCCAGCTCTAGTCCTCAGGTCTGGCCATTCGCCTGAGGCCATGACCGCGTTCCTCCTGTCACATGGCATAGCATGGGGTGGCTTTGTTTTGGATCTGACCTGGCCCCTTACTGGGGCCCCCTAGTGCAATCGCTAGGTGACCTTTGTGCCTACTTCTTTCTCCTGGTCCTCATGCAGCCCCTTCCTCCCCTTCCACTTGCAATTTCCCCTGGGCACTCACCAGTCTCCTGCTCCTTGAGTCCCTCATCCTAGGTGGGTCAGATGGTCCCTTGCCTGGAGTCCTAGCTTGAGTCCTGGCTCTTGTCCCTCTCTGCACCCACCCTGACCCCCTACTGTGCCCTCCCATTGCCCTCCTCCTGGCTCCCTTTTGTTGCCAGGTGACCATTGCTGGGTCCCTGGTCCTGGATTCTCACCTGGGCCAGGTTGTCTTATGAGAAAGAGCCCTGCATTTCACCTGGGCCCTTGGTCCTGCACCTGGAACCTTGACAGCTGGCAGTGGCCCTAGGCCTGGAGGCTAGCTCCCCACTGCCAGATCCCCTGCCTTCCCTCTCCAGCCTTGTTCACTTTTCTGAACCCCCTGGCCCAGCCCTGGACCTTGGCTCTCCATTCCCTGCCCTAGCTCCATGCTTGAGCCTCTGATGGCCCTTCTTGCTCCTTGAGAACCTGGGCTTTGACTGGGGCCCCTTGCTGGGGCCACTTCCATGTGCCCCTTGGCTTCCATGGAGTGCAGAACACTAGTGCCAGGCTACTTCCTGGCCCCGCCCTTCCCTGCTCTCCCTAGGCATGGGCCCTCCTCTAGGTCCCTAATCTGGGCTTCTTGCTGGTTTCTGGTCACCACCCCACCCAATGGGGCCTCTGGCCCTTCAGGCAGTGCCCTCCTTGGGCCCTCCTGTGTGTCCATGTCTCTGCTGGGCCCCTTTTCCGGAACTCTTTGCCAGGATGCTTACTTGGGCCAGGGGACTGGACCTGGGCTCTTGGCCCTGGGGACTCCCTTTGGGAATAGGTAGCGCTGCCCATTGACTAGGCCCTTTGGCCTCCATTAGCTTGGGCCCTGCTCTGGAACCCTGACTCCTGCAAGTGGACCTGGGCTTTGAGCCTTCCTCCATCTGAGCCACTAGCTCCCCTTTCTGTCCTCCCTCCCCTCCCAGCCCTGTCTGTTTTCATCCACATTGGCCCAGGACCTTGCACTTGGCTTTCCATTCCTTGGCATGGCTCCTTGCTTGAGCCTCTGTCCACCCTTCTCGAAGACCTTGTCCCTGTCCCTTGATATCAGGTCCATTTTTCTGGCCCCTCCTGTGCCTCTCCTCTGTTCCCCTTGTGCTATGGTATCCTGGCACTCTCTGAACACTCCACTCCCCCTGCCTCTCCCTAGCTTGGGCTCCTGCAATGGGTCCTGGCTCCCCACCGACCCCCTCCTTCGACTCTGCACCCCAGGTAACCCCTCACACTGCCCTCTTTTGGCCCTCTTTTGGTCTAGGTTTCTTTCTGAGGATCTACTTGGGGCAGAACAGAGGATTGGCTGGCCTCTGTGCCCTCAATGCTCCCTATGGGAAACAGCCCTGCCACTAGCCTGGGTCCCCTTTGCCCCCTGAAACTTGATTCCTGGCAGTGGACGTGGGACTTGTGCTGACCTAGCCCTGCGGGATCCCCTCCCTTCCCTCCTCTGCCTTCTGGCCTTGCATGCTGCTCCTACTTCAACCCAGTCCTCCCTAGTGCTTAAGTCCCCAGGTCTGGCCGCTAGCCTAAGGCCCTGACCTCGTAACTCCTGTCGGAGGGCATACCGTGGTGTTGCTTTGTGTCGGGTCTGAGCTGGGGGCCCCTTGCTTGGGCCCCCTAGTGTGATCCCCTGGATGCCCTTTGCACCTTATTCGTTCTCCTGGTCTTCATGCAGCTCCTTTATCCCCTTCCCCTCATGCATTCCTCTTGGCTCTCCAGTCTCCTTCTCCTTGGGTCCCTCATCCTGGGTTGGTTGTTTGGGTCCCTTGCCTGGGCTCCTGGTTTGGGTCCTGGTTCTCTCCCCTCTCTGCACCTCCCGCGACCCCCCGCCATGCCCTTCTGTTGCCATACTCCTGGCCCACTTTTCTTGCCAGGCCTGCTTTGCTGGGTCCCTGGCCCTGGATTCTCAACTGGGCCAGATCGCCTTGTGAGAAACAGAGCCCTGCCCTTTCCCTGGGCCCCTTGGTCTCCCTGAGTCCTTGGTCCTGCACCTCGCATCCTGACACCTGGCAGTGGCCCTGGACCTGGAGGCTAGCTCTCCAATGCCGGATACCCTGCCTTCCCTCCTCAGCCTTGTCCACTTTCCTGAGCCCCCTGCCCCAGCCTTGGCCCTTGGCTCTTCATTCCCTGGCCTAACTCCTTGCTTGAGTGTCCTGTAGCCCTTCTTGCTTCTTGAGTTCCTGGGCTTTCACTGCAGGCCCTCACTGGGGCCTTTTCCCTACTCCCCTTGGATTCCCCTTACTGCAGTACCCTAGTGCTGCCCTGCCTTCCTGGCCCTGCTCTTTTCTCTCTCCTCTGGCATGGGCCCTCCTCTAGGTCCCAAACCTGGGCTCCTTGCTGAGGTCCTGGCCCCCACCCCACCCATGACCCTTTTCCGGCCCTTCAGGCTGTGCCCTTCTTAGGCCCTCCTATCATCCCTGTCCCTGTCAGGTTCCTTTTCCCAATC
Organism: Spermophilus citellus; assembly: GCF_964194105.1. Classification (NCBI taxonomy): domain Eukaryota; kingdom Metazoa; phylum Chordata; class Mammalia; order Rodentia; family Sciuridae; genus Spermophilus; species Spermophilus citellus. The sequence continues at coordinate 78,619,170 of NC_138188.1, forward strand.
CCCTTCCCAGGATGCTTACCTGGGCTGGGACACTGGACTTGGGCTCTTGGTCCTGTGGGCTCCCTTTGGGAAAACATAGCCCTACCCCTTGGGTGGGCCCTTTGGCCTCCCTCACCCTGGGCCCTGCTCCAGAACCCTGACACCTGGCAGTGGACCTGGTCTTTGAGCCTTCCTCCCCCTGCGCAACCAGCCTGCTTTTCTCCCCTCCCTCCTGTCCCAGGCCCTGTCTCTTTACATGCACCACTCCCCAGCACTCGCAGTTGGCTCTCAATTCCCGAGCCTGCCTCCTTGCTTCAGCCCCTGGCCGCCCTTCTCAAGGACCCTGGCCCTGTGTCTTGATTTCAGGCCCCTTTTCCATCCCCCTCCTGTGCCTCCCCTCTATTCCCCTTGTGCTGTGGTATCCTGGCACTGTCTGGACCCTCTGCTACCCCTGCTTCTCCCTGGCCTGGGCTCCTCCGATGGGTCCTGGCTCCCCATCGACTCCCCCTTCAGGTCCACATGCCAGGTATTCCCTCACAGTGCCCTCTTTTGGCCCTCCTTTGGTCCAGGTCCCTCTCTGAGGATCTACTCACCTGGGACAAATGAGTGGATTTGGCTGGACTCTGTGCCCTGGATGCTCCCTATGGGAAACACAGCCCTGCCCCTCACCTGGATCCCCTTCACCGCCAGAAACTTGATGCCTGGAGTGGAAGTGGGACTTGTGCAAACCTAGCCAAGAGTGATGCCCTCCATTCCCTCCTCTGTCCTCTAGCCTTGCATGCTGCCCCTTCCCCTACCAAGCCCTTCCTAATTCTGACCCTTCACACTTCATTCCCCAGGATGGCTACTTGCCTGAGGCACTGACTGTGTTCCTCCTGTTGCCTGGCATAGAGTGGCATGGCTTTCTGGGAGTCCTACCTGAGGTCCCCTTGCTTGGGCCCCCTAGCACCATCACATTGGTGCCCTTTTCACATACTTTTGTCTCCTGGTCCTTGCATAGCCCCTTCTTCCCCATCCCCTGGCACCTTCTTCTGGTGCTTGCCAGTCTCCTGCTCCTTGGGACCCTCATCCTAGGTGGGTCAGATGGGTCCCTTGCCTTGGCTGCTGACTTGGGTCCTGGCTCTCGCCTGTCTCTGCAACCACCCTGATTCCCCACCTTGCCCTTCCTTTGCCCTATTACTGGCCCGCTTTTCTTGTCAGGCCTCCTTTGCCAGGTCCCTGGCCCTGGATTCTCACCTGGGCCAGGTTTCCTTGTGAGAAACAGAGCCCTGCCCTTCGCCTGGGGCCCTTGCTCTCCTTGGGCCATTGGTCCTGCACCCCAAACCCTTGGCTTCCCTGGAGTGCAGAACACTAGGGCCAGGCTGCCTTCTGGGCCCTGCCCTTCCTGCTCTCCCCAGGTGTGAGCCCTCCACTAGGTCCCTAACCTGGGCTCCCTGCTGGTTTCCTGGCTCCCACCCCACCCACACTCTGCCTCTGGCCTTTCAGACTGTGCCTGCTCTGGCCCTCCTGTGTGTGATAGAGTTCTATACTTCTTGAGCAAAGAGGCAGATAACATCTAGATAACTGACTTAACACACAGCCTGATTCAGAAAGAAAGAGCCAGAGCTGTGGGAGCCAGTGATCACAATAGCCACAGGCCAAGGCCTCCTTCCTTCCAATCTGGTGATCTGGCTTCCAAGTAACACAGCAGCAGGAGAGACACTGAATCTGCATCTGCCAGGTTCCTCACCTGGATGTAAGCCTCACTGACTCCTAATAGCCATGCTTTGATGCAGGGCACACAAGGCAATTGCACTGAGTCACTGAGGTTATTTATTCAGGCCTTATCTCTGCACCAACATTCTGTTAAGGGAAGTGGAGACTAACACAGAAATATAAACCTTAGTGCTTTGCCTCTATAGAGTTTGTGATGAAAAAGAACTTCCATTGCTGATTTTAGACAAACTGGTTCCAGAAAAGAAAACTAGTTTGTTCAGCATGAGAATTCAGACTTGAAGCCGGTTCCTGATCAGTCAGGATTAAATGGGATCCAAATGTCTTCCTGTTATGCATTGAATTCAATAGAGAAAAGTTTTTTCCACATGTGGAGGGAATTAAATTCATTCTGGTTGAGAGCTATAAGGACAGTCTCTGAAAGTGCCACCTCCTTATCGTGCCCCCCCCCCCAGATCCCTACCCTGTGATTTAGCCAAACCATGAATCAACTGAGCACACATATTGGGGAGAAAATTGATTTGTGTATCAGAAGAGAATCTCCCTTAGGTTTTTCACTCATAAATTCATCCATTCCAGTTTAACTACTTCCTATACCAAAACCAGGCTAAACTTGTACTTCATGATCCTCTACAGACTTTAAATCAAATCAGGGCATTTCTCTGTTCAAACCCAAAACCTTTTAATAATTCACTATTTTGGTAAAGCCAAGTTCTCAAAAAAAAAAAAAAGGCCTATAGAATCTTATATAGTCCCATTTCTCATTATTTATCTCTCTAGTGTCATCTGATTTCTTCGTTTTCCTTTTTCTTTTTCCAAGCATTTTTTCTGCCCTTTGAAGCACCCCACCTCACTCCCTCTTTCTTTCTGTTTTTTCACATCATGTCTCAACAAATATAACTTTCAGATCAAATGCTGGTTTTGTATGGTCCACAGCTGAAAATAGTATTTGCATTTTAAGTGGTTGAAAAAAATCAGAAGATGAATAATATTTTGTGACACATGGAAAGTAAATGAAATTTAAATTTCAGTGATCATAAACAAAGTTTTATGGAACAGCCATGGACACTGTTTCCCTGATGTCTACGACTGATTTTGTGCTACCAGGACACAGTTGAGTAATTGTGATGAGACCATGTGATGCATAAGCCTGAAGTGCCAGCCATGCCTCACAAGGTGGTGCACACCTATAATCCCAGCAGCTTGGGAGGCTGAGGCAGGAGGATTGCCAATTCAGAGCCAGCCTCAGCAACTTAATAAGGTATTGAGCAACTCAGTGAGACCCTGTCTCAAGATAAAAAAAAGGGGGGGCTGGGGATGTGGCACTCCCTTGAATACCAGCTCTGAATCCCCTCCTCTCCAGAGAACTCAATCTCTCTCTCTCTCTCTCTCTCTCTCTCTCTCTCCCCCCCCCCGTGTGTGTGTGTGTGTGGGGGGTGTTCTATCCTTTAAATAAAACTTTTTACTCTTGCCTTAATGTTTCTTGGGTTTTGATCTTCAACATGGGAGGAACAGAACTTGATCCTGATTTTCTGGTTCCAGATGGGCCCCCTGCAGGGATTTTCACCAGGATAAGCTCCTCCTCACCCCACTTCTTTCAGAGATGCACCTTTCTTTCTTTCTGGAAGACAATAATGGGCACATGTCAGCTAATTAAATGCAGTTATTGCAAGCCACAGTTCTACCAGACTCAGGTGACAGGATTCATGACCTATGTGGCTCCTAACCACCTGTCCTGTCAGGCATGTAGGCTTATGGCAAAGCCATTTCTCATCATTGTACCCAGGCTTGTAGCATGTCTGGTATGAGTATACAGTGTCTCTAATCCCATCTGCTTTTGGATTTTATGGAGCTGAAGAAAGGGCTGGTGTAAGCAAAAATAACCAAAGGGTTTGCCACTTTAATTAAAGCACAAATTACTGGGGTGGGCACAGACTTCATGGATTAGCTATGCCTTTTATTCAGTAGCAGAGTCAGGCATCAGAGAAGCCCAATTTCTGAGTAGAAAATGGAACCTCAGTTACAGAAGGAATGTGGGATTTTTGTATGTTACACTGACAAATGACTTATCTTTTCAACAGGATGTGTCACTTTGGGCATTCAGAAAAGAGATTGAAAAAGTTTGAAATTTGTTTTTATTGGGCAAGGGGGGAAGGCCCAGAGTTGATCTTTTCCCCCAGGGGATCACTGTACTGTCACTGGGAAAGGATTCATATCTGGCTTATTCCTCTGAGGCCTACTGTTAACTCAGAGCTTCACTATTTGTATTTCTCCTTCCAGGACTCATCAGCAATAGGAAAGGGTGAAAGTCCAGTGTTGAGGGCTGCGCACCCTGGTGGCGGCCGCTCGGCGGCTCCGGCGTCATCCTCCGTGTCCCCGCCTTCCCTCGCGGTGGCCCACCCCGTCTCCACCTCCCTCGCCTTCTTGTCCGGTCCTGGGTGCCGCCCGCGAGCGGGGCCCAGAGATCCACGCTGCCCACGACGCCTCCTCCGGGCGCTGGCAGAGGCGAGAGCCGGCCTGGTCCGCAGGCGGCATAGCCAGGAGCAAACCACTCTGAGGAGGCAAGACACCAGGGCCGGGCTCCACCCGCTCAGCTGATTGGCTACTCTGCGTGATGCTCATTGGACTGTTTCCCCGCCCTTTCAGACCACGGAGCTGCTCACTGGGGGACTCTTTTGGCCCCGCCCACGCGACCCAGCCAATCTGCCTCAAGAGCGGGAAAATTGAAAATGACCTAAGCTTTCCAGTGAGTGTGCTCCCTGGAAGTGCTGGAGGTGGCGGTTGGGCTCTGGGGAATTCCTGGCGAGCTCCCGTGGTTTGGCGTGGGTGCTAAAAATAAAGTTCCTTCCTGCTTGACAAGTGGCTTGTGAATTGTGCCCAGCCAGACTGCGGCAGTCCAGAGTGGTGTCACATATCCACCTCCTCTCTTCAAGACCCATTGTCACTGGGAAGGGATGAATGTTTTGCCTTCTTCCAAAGTTATGGGCCAGGCTATATGGGCTGTGACCAAACAGACTCCATTTTACCCTGAGACTCCATGTCATGAAAGAAGTGCTTCTCCCATGAGAAAACTCCACCTCTGCTTCTTGATCCTGTAGCACACCTTGCTTAGAAACACAAATATTTCTGTTCTTATGCAATGTCAAATTGTTCTCCTTTGGGTTCCCATTTTTCGTGGACAATCTACCCTCTCAGAGAATGCTTGTCTAGACATTAGTAACCATTTTTCACTTGTACCCAACCAGGGTCCCCTTCTACTTATGCTTTTAGATATCATGATGTTTGTTTATGATTTTGAATAATAGCTACAGCCACTTATGATTAATGTACTGCCTGGTATATTTATAGTATAAAAAGTATACTCAAAGCCCTGGAGGGGGTCAAAGGGTATAGAATTGCAGTGTGGCTTTTCACCCAGCACTGGTAGATCCAGACAGCCAGTTGATGATTGAAGATGCTTTAAGATCCATTCAGTAATTTATTGCAATCTCTCTACAACACCTCCCTCTTTCCTCCCAGGTCACATTGTCTTGGGGGCTGTCATTTTCCGTATCTTTCAGTTGGGACAAATGCGAGATTCTGGCTAGGGTCACTTCCCAGTGAAACTAAAAGGTTCCTCCCTCAGCTCCTAACCCAATCCCATTTTGGGGTATCCTGTGGTGACTAATGGATGAAAAGGTGCTCTGAAAAAGCCCCAGTGACACACTTCAGAATGAGCCAAACTCTACTCTCCCACATTCATTCCTCCTGAGCATTCCTCTCCCCTCTCTGACCAAACTCTACCCATTGAGAGAGGGGCATTATCTGGAGTGGTTCCTCAGGAAATGGCTGGGTTCCCTTTGTTTGCTTATGAAGCCTTTATAAACCTGTAAGGATTCTACCTACTGTTGTTTCTGTGCTCCATTGAGTTTCTTTGACTGCACAAGGGAGGCATTTCCAATTCACCCCTTCTGCACACGTTAAGCATCTAACAACCATTAGCTGTCCTCCTTACCCTCCAGAGATTCCTTTGGCTCACAGAGTAGAGAAATATGTGCATAAAGGTCATTTTTTTTTTCAGTGGGTTATCACATTTGGACATTTATAGTGACAGGAGAGGTCAGTCATGCCTCTAAGTCTGAACTCTCTAGGGTCTTGGCATAAGGCAAAAACAAAGACCCTTGTTCATTCGGCCAAATGCTGCCAGCAATAGATTTGGCAGAACCATGTGGTGAGAGACAGTTTTGCTGCCCATCAGAAGCTCATAGGGAGATGTTTCCAAAGAAAAAACCTGACTTTTCTCTGTCCTGGACACCTGAGTTGTGTTTCCTCCAGAAACAGGGTTGGAAACTGCTGGACACTAGAGGCTCTGGGAGCTGGATACTCAACAAGTGCCTCATTTTCTTCTGCTGCCAGGCCCAGGAAATGACCTAATCTTCACATTTGGATAAAGGAGATGTCTTACATCCAACCTGGCCTGATTACCAACAGGAGTAATGAAAATTGGTCTCCAAAGGAAACAGAAACTATAGGACCACACCTTAAGAGACTGATTTTACCAAAGGGGAAAAAATGGTGAAAATGTCTTGTGTATGAGGTTTTGCTTCTTAAGATCAGAATAGTAGCCCACAGCTTTGGACAGAATTCAAATTGCCTGTTGAAAGCAAGGCAGTGATCCCTCTATTTGAGACTGTGGAGGCAGCCCTGAGGGTCTCTGAATTGCCTTGAAGACCGTTTTTTCTTTGTCCTGAATAATAGTGTACATTCTTCATCAAATAGCTCTATTTGATGAAGCAGCAGTTTCCCACCAGGATAACTGAGTCAATCTGTGATTCACATCAAACAAAGCTCCCTATCAAATGGTCACTTGGCCACACCCTTAAGGTTCCATTTTCCGCCTTGTGCAGAGGCTGGGAATTTCCATTTCTTTAAGTTCTGCTTTCTTTTTGTTTAACAATTCTGCCCTTAAGTCATTTTTCTCATGGCATTTTACTATTAGCCAATAAAAGGAGCCAGACCATTCCTTCAACACTTTGCTTAGCAATTTTCTCAACCAAATATCTAACTTTTTGGCTCTCAGTTCTACCTTCCACCAAACACTAAGATACAAACATGATGTATAATATTGCCACTCTATAACAAGGATCACCTGTCCATGTTTCCAATAACATATTCCTCATTTGCCTCTGAGACCTCCTCAGAGGTGTCTACTGCCCAGATTTTCTCATGATTCCTTAAGTATTCTCTAAGACCACTTCTTCTCTGCAGTTCTCCTCTTTTCTTCTGAGCCTTCATCAGATTTGCTTTCAACAATCCCTTCTATGTCATATCAGCTTTTTTCTATTTGCTTCCTTCCTTCCTCTCCAAGTAGAGGGGTTCTTTGGAGGGGTAACAAGAGGGCACCCAGGCTTGGACTCATTCCTCTTTCTCCAACTCATTCCTTGAATAAATGGTTTGTACCATCAGGGCCCAAGTCGTATTTATATGTAACCTTTGACAAAATATGTTTGTTCGTATGTACATACACATCACTATGTGGAGAGATCTTACTTACATAGACCTCTTGAATGCGTGAATCTGAGTATATATATTTTTTAAGAAACACATTGTGCACTGTGTATTTATTTTGAATTGAACTCTTTATAATCCAATAACTTTATAATGTACAATTTTTACATGGTTCTTTGAAGAAAGTTTTACCATTCTTTTTAAAGGCCCAACATAAGAAGTTCACACACATATTTTGAAAACATGTTATAAGTAGATTGTAGATAAATAGATATATGATAGAAAGAGAACCAGTCCAAATTCATGGCCTTTCTGCCTCAACTGTTATATATAAAACAGAATGACTGCCAATTAGTTCAAAGAGCCATAATACAGTTTGCCAGCCACTCTCTTTCATTTGGGTATTTGAAAATGCTAAGCCCCTTTACTGAACAAAATTAATTTTCCTGCTTGATTTGCCTGGAAAACTCAAACTTATCAAAAAGTTGCAATTGTTTTAACTGAGTGCTTCCTGTGAATTCCCTAACATGCTCAAGCTTGGCCAGTGTTAGAAAGTTAGTTAGAGTGACCAGTTTCTTAGAAATTCAACCCAGGCCACAGTCATACCAGACAAAAATAACATAACATAATATAAACATTATTACTTTAATATAGAAAGATAAAAAATAGGTTTATTTGAAATTATTTATTACTCTATATTATTTGCTTTTCTGTTGCAAAATGTTATTATTTAAGCAAAAGAACAAGATAAACAGTGACAATTAGTAGTAATTCATAGTAGCAATCAATGTGTATGAGAATAATATAGCATTCTTAGGATATTTCTATTTTCTGATACAGTAATTTTAACTCTGTGTATGCAATAGGATATTTAAATGTTACTGACCATAATAATATATTCTGAAGATGAAGGCATTTAAAAAGGGGGAACACAGCAGGTGGGGTTATAGCTCAGTTGGTAGCGTGCTTGCCTCACATGCACAAGGCCCTGGGTTTAATCCTTAGCACCATTAAAAATATAAAAGAAAAGAAAAAGAGAACATAAATACAATTGGATCAGTTGAAGAGTTACCTGTGTTCATTAAAAATAACGTGCTTGTTTCTGTCCCTCATGACCCAATAATATATTTTATATGCTTCCTGTTTTCTTTTCCAATATTATTTCTCAAAACTCCCTTCAACCTTTAGGACATCCTTCTTTCCTTTCATGTAGTGGTAAAGCTAAAGACAGCCAAATATAAAATTTGCTTTGGCTTATACCTGCTCATCCCAAACCAGTTTAATGTGATGACATCAAGCTAAATATCTTCTCAGAAAGTGTTTGAGCATGGAGTAGTTGGAAGAGCAGACAGTTTTGCCTTCAGATGTTTGAAATTTCCAACCCCCAAGCAGTGCCCATTCACCTAGTACCTACAGGTTTGTTTGGGGAACCCAGGTGTTTGTTGTTCCTCTTGATATTTGACCAGAAACAATGATGGCCATTTTACAGATGCATATCTAAGGAGATGCACATTTCTGTAAAGTCAAAATTTTAATTCAATACTTCTGCACATTGTGAGAAAACTGAAAAATTACCAAAGCTTCATTATGAAAACCTTCAATATCACAGCAAGCAAAACATACCCTTCCCAGCAGTGTTATATACATGAAATGCAGGATTGTTAGCAGGTAAGATCTTTTCATTTTCTTTGTAAGGAAGTTTATAGACAGAACAGACTTTGCCAAAATTACATGCACTGTCTGCCAAATACATGCGCGCAAGAGTGAAGATGCTTATGTTTAGATTAAATAACAACAATCTTTGGTTTTCTTCAATTTTATTAGAATTTTCATAGAAACCAAGAAGGTGGTTTTCTTTCTCTCCCAGCCCCTTCAGTAGCCACACCAACTCTCCCCTGCCCAGGCCTGGCCCCTGGCTCTAATCACTCCACCTCCTGCTTCCTAGAGAAGGGAGAAGACATGGGACACTCATCTCCTCCTCGTCCCCATGTGTGCTCCCGTGCATTCTCTGTGCCCTCATTGTTTCTGCAAAACATGCTGTTTGGATACAGGACTGGAGGAGGCAAGCAAAGCACTTGTAGCTCAGTGGTAGAGTGCTTGCCTAGCACGTGTGAGGCACTGGGTTTGATTCTTAGCACCACGTATAAATGAATAAAATAAAGATCCACTGACAGCTAAAAAAATTTTTTTAAGAAAACTTTTTTTTAAAAAAAAGCATGAAAGAACATAATTCTCAATGTATTCTTTAAATACAGTATTTTTAATTGAAGTTAATAGTAAAAATTATCAGCAGTTTAAATAAGGCAGGGTACAATTCAGCATGTACACAGCCCTCTCTCCATCCTGATGACTATAGCTCTACCTGAGTACTTACTGAGTGCTTCTAACTAGTACATGATCTTGATTGTGCATTCATAGCTACATCTGAAACAGTTTTACCAAACAATATTTTCCCTTACTATTTATCCTGTATAGTTTCCAGTATCCCTCCCCTCCCCCCAATTCTGGTGGCAACTCACTATGTGAATTCCATGAACAATTAATTAGTGAAGACCTGCAATTTTAAGAAAACACCAGTAGAGGGATCCACAGTTCTATCCTTAACTTGATACTTGGAAAAACAAAAGTAAATCCCCAAATTCCAGATAAGTAGGTGATATAATCCAAAAGCATGACTAGTGGATTAAAATTGGGGGATATTATATGACTATCAAAAAAACTAGGTCATTTAATTATCCAATGTGACTCCAGATTTCTCCTTTTTAGGGAAGTGTAATGAAATGTGCTTATTTAAATGTATCTCTAGCTCCTCTATGTAAATGCACTCAGATTTAGGTCTCTTATTCTAGTCTGAATACACAGTCTCATCTGTATTAGGAAACAGGACAACTGTTCTAACTAAATAATCAGTCCAAGATTCAAAATACCCCATAAAACTGATGAGTTTAAGTTTTGAACATAACTGATAAAGTTCCTCTAAGAAGCTACATTAAAAATCGGTCACTATGACTTTTACTTTTGCTTTTTAAATCCCATAGTAGGATGATTCTTGGTTCTTGTTCAGGGATGGCCAAGTGAAGAAAGATTAAATTATCTGTAAATTATTTATGTTATATCAGTTTCTACATTCTATCTTTCCCTACCTTCTTGTGGTGATATATTCCTGACTAAAGCAATTTGTTCCTGTTAAAACCAGTTCAGGAGCCAAACTGCTGTCACAAATCACTCAGAGTTGACTGGAAAACTTGTAATTTCAACTCCATGAATTTTTCTCAGTAAATCCATGGATACTGGGAAGTGTGAATGACTACTATTTAGTAGTAATTACTTATCCTATCTGCCTAAGAAGGGAGAAACCAACCTGAAGATCAAATTTATAAACCATATTTTAAGTGTGGAAAAGTTCTGTATCCGGTTGTTATACCATTTATTAATTCAAATTTGATGTCTTCCAATTTGCTTGGCTCCTCTAGAGAAGATAAAATTTTACTCAATAGCTGTCTTTGGGTGTTTGATGAGTGTGACTATCCATGACTGGCTGAGATCATAGGCAAAGATGAGGGAGTTTTCACACACACACACACACACACACACACACACACACACACTACAACTACAGAGAATTAATTCTTGATCAATGTTAGCCCAAAGACTAAATTGCAATTTTGTGTGAATGCTGGGCAAAGGGAAAACTTGGGTTATGTTGCCATCTCTCTGTTGGCAACTTAAGACCTACTCTGTCAATTCAGTGATCCCAAGCTACATAAACTAGTTTATGTGTTTGGTCAGAGTTAAGCAGGAGTGCACAATTCTGTTCATTGGTGTGAAGGAATAAAGGCAGGAAACAGCCAAATGAACAAATAGACAAACATAAGCCCGAATATTTAGTTTATAAAAAGGATTATAGAGTGTCAATGTATTTTAAAGGAGTTATGTTAAACCCCATTTAAAATTCTCAGGACCTAATTTGTGCAGAATTTCAAACCAATAAAAAAGCTGACATATAAAACAGGTCTCAGAAAGTTCAGACTCTTGCTTTTCTCCATCGCTCCTGAGTCAGCGCTCTTGAGACACAGTTGTCTTGCTGATGGGTCTGCTTGTTAATCTGAATGCCATTCTTGTCTTGTCAGTGTTTTTCTTGGCCCCTGAGGAAACAAAGGTCTCCTTTGGCAGATTCCTTCCCCATGTGTACTGCACGCCAGGCACTGTTCCAAGTGCTTCACATCCCTGGTAACTCTTCAGGCCTCCCAACTAACTATGAGGGAGAAATGATCTCCCTGTTTTACAGAAGAAATGGAAACACCAAGATACACAGTTAACCATGTCACCTCCATCAGGTTCCACACCCCTTGGCAGTTCAGAGCAGAGAACTGCTACCATCAGTCCCCAAGGTGCTCACTGGCCTTCCTGGCACAGCTCCTCCTGCAGTTCCCATCAAGATGGGAGGGCAGGGAAGTGGGTGGGGCGGTGTCAAGAGCCCAGATCCTTAAAGTCAAAGAATTTCCTTCTCTGTCTGAAGTTTGCATTCATTTATGCTTCACCACTGCCTCATTTTGTTAGCACCTGTCCTCATTTTCTTCATAATGTATCCTTTTCCTAACCCTCCACCTTAACATTTTAAATAACTCCACTCAATAAAAGCCACCCTACAAAATTTTCCCCAGGGAGAAAGTTGGATGACCCAGGAAGAGGACCTGGAGTGGCACTTGCTGCTGCTGTCAGGCATGAGGGGAGTTCAGAGAAAGAGAACAGGAAGAGGAGGAGGAGAGAAAAGCATAGCATAAAGCAGAGCCTATCTATCAGAGAGTGTGTCTTAAGAGAAATCTATCTTAATGAACTTATATGCTGCTGTACAGTTAGAGACATGTCTCTTCCTACCCCAGAAAAATTTGCTTTATTAGAAAGAAAAATTAAAACTTAAAAATCTATGTCGCATCTTTTTTTTTTTTTGGTACTGAGGATTGAACCCAGAGGTGCTTAACCACTGAGCCACATCCCCAGCTCTTTTTTATATTTTATTTAGAGATAGGGTTTCACTGAGTTGTTTAGGGCCTCACTAAATTGCTGAGGTTATTGTTGAACTTGAGATCCTCCTGCCTCAGCCTCCAGAGCCATTGGGATTATACACATTTGCCAGGCGCCTGGCATGATGGCTTTCTTAGAGCACTGCATCATGTTTTTTCAATCCTTCCATTTTTATTGTAGATCCCACACAGGGGCATGGCTCAGCACTCAGTATTATTTATTTTCAGTGCAAAGTGTAGAGTTTATTGTCTCAAAGTATAAAACATTATTTGCCCATCGAACCACAAAGAGTACTAATTTATAATTTATATCTACAACTTGTTTTAAAACCACTAGCACTAATCAATACTCAGGTAATTCATTGTTGAATAGAGAACCAATCTCATCTGCTCTTTTGCTCCATCCACTCCAAATATCAATCCTGAGCAAAAGCAGCCAATATATGGAATACTGTATATATTGTATGCTCAAATGCCCACACAAGTTTAACTTCCTTTCATGTACTACTCACTTAAGTTCCCATGTCTGAGTTGTACCTGCAAAAATACATAGGACCCCACCCCAATAACCTGTGGACTAACAGTCACACATTCAAAATTTAAAACCCACACAATCTTACATATAATAAATCAACCATATAAATAAACACTCTCAGAGTAAGTCAGGAGATTGTTGAAAGGATGTTGGGCTTTTTGTGGAAGAGAAGACAAACAGCATATAGATGAGAGCTGCGGACAGCCAGAATGACCCAGAATGCTCCTCCTGAGGCCCACATATGAACTCACACACAGGGAAGCAGGAGAAAAGGGAGGACCCTTTGCCCATCTGGAAACATTTTCTAGAGGAAACTGGATCCCCAGAGAAACCCTTAAAGGATATAAACAGAGTAGCAGGTTTTATACTTCAGAACAAAGTGTTTCTGGTGGAAGAAATAGAGTATAGCTGGGCATGGTGGCACAGGTCTATAGTTCCAGCAACTCTGGAGGCTGAGACAGGAAGATCATAATTTGGAGGCCAGGCTCAGCAACATAGTCAGGTCCTCAGCAACTTAATTAGACCTGGACTCAATAAAAAATAAATAGGAGTGGGGACAAATCTCAGTGATAAATCATCTCCTGGTTAAATATCTAGTATATCCCTCCCCCAAAAAATTGTTATATGGGTGATAGTCTGAGACATCATCACCAAACAGGGAAATGGGGAGATGGCCAAGACTGGCTTCAACATCATGCAGGATCACCTTGGTGGTGCTCTTGCAATGAATGAAAGATACATGTCAGAAAAAAAATAAATTAAAAAAAGATACATGTCCCGACGGTGTCTTATCAGATCATTGTAAGAATCAACAATATTGGTAATCACACTTGTGATTGGGGAAAAAAACGCTCCAGACATTATAACTCATGCTGGGGTGTAAGAGTTTGAAAACAGAAATAAGAGAGTTTCCATACAAAGGAGTTGAAGTTTGCTAGTAGTTTACACTGAAATTTGGAATACCATTTTCCTAAGCTAAAAATGGTTTCCTGAAGCTAACTACTGTGTGTTGAAAAGTTTTATATTATAATGCCCATTCTTATCACATACTATGTAGATAGTTTATAGAGTAATTTTCCCCCAGTTTCTTGAACATAGTATCTTTGTGTCTTGGATCTGATCTGTCAAGCTATTAATTATTAAACACAAAAACTTGAAGAAATTGTCAATTATGTAGTACACCACATTAATAGTGGAGGAAAAATATCATACATGATCATTTGGTACAGAAAAAGCATTTGACAAAATCTAATACTTTCCATAATTAAAAAAGACACACACACACACACACACACACACACACAGAGAGATAAAAGGTAACTTCCTCAACCTTATAAAGGACATTTATGAAAAATATTTCATTATATTTATTAAAAGTTATAGCCACAGAAATTAGGCAAGAAAAATATTAATATCCAGGTGAGAAAGAAAGAAGAAAAACTATTTGTTTGCAGGTGGCAAGATCTTGCATATAGAAAACCCTAAGAGAGTCATGGCAGATAACTCCTGTAACTTGGGAGCCTATGGGGGAGGTTGAGACAGGGGACCACAAGTTGGAGATCAGCCTGGCCAATTTAGTGAGAGCATGTCTGAAAATAAAAAAGGGCTGGGGATGTTACTCAGTGGTGAAGCACTTGCCTACCATGCATAAAGCCCCGGGTTTGATTTGATCCCCAGTACCACACACAATCTCTCTCTCTCTCTCTCTCTCTCTCTCTCTCTCTCTCTCTCTCTCTCTCAAACACACACACACACACACACACACACACACACACACACTCCTAAAGAGTACACACATGTGCACACACAATTAGAACTACTAATAAATAAGTTCCATTTCTATTTTGTGGAGTAGTAGTTTGTGGTGAACTGGTATTTTACAGGTTGGTCAGTTTTCTCTCTTCTCATCTCCAGCCCTTGCCAGGAAGCCAGACAGTTTAGTCACTGTGATTATTACTGTTGCCATATTTTAAGGATGAGAGAAATGCTAAGTGTCTTCCCAAGGTCAAAAAGCCAGACAGTGTTGATTCCTGAGCTTGGGTCTCCAGAGAGCAAAGATCTTCCCTTCCAGGAGGGCTCTGTCCAGCCCCTCATAGTCTCCCCTCACCCACAGGAAACTTGCTTCTCTGAACATAGAACAAACAGACAAAGAAAAGTAATAAAAACCAACAAAAATATATTTTATAAGGATTAGATAATTGTGGGGGCCATGGCAGCCCCAACAGGGGATTTAGTGAGGGCTCAGGCCCAAGAGACCTTGATGTAGGGCTCACATCCTGGCATCACCAGGTGGGATGTTGCAGCACTGGCCTGATGGGAAGATAAACACAGAGTCAGGACATGGGGGCCCTCCCTAACCTCCACCCCACTGCTCACAGTCAAGTCCCTCATCTTCTGAAGGCAGGAAAAAGAATAAGGCTGGCACCACAAGTCATTGCAAGGGCCCTTGGGGGGCACTGGGTGTTACCCACCCCACTGCACTCCTAATACTCCACTCCATCTGATTCATATGGGACTGAGTAAAAATTTCCAATTAAAAAAAAAGAATTTACTTTAAAACATTAGAAACTACTGGACTAATCTCATACCTCATTAGTGGCTGAGGAGGGTAAGGGACTGTCCCAGGCCAACCAGCTAGTTAGCAGTGCAGTCTTTTCTCTTTGTCTATCCAGGGAAAACTGGCTGTGCTCTGAAGCCCTGTGACCTGGACCTTATATCCTCCAGGTCCATAATCCCACTCCTTAGGCTCCAAGGGCTTCAGCTTAAGGGCCAGCCTGACATCGGAGGCTTCCCCCAAAACATGCGCAACCACACACTCCCATGTTTCAAAGCTCAACCGATACTCCTTACCTTCTGTAAGGGTGCAGACTTGCCACACCTTGGGAGGGCCTGAGTTGCAGACTTGGGCCCAAGGAAATCTTTTAAGATGTAATGCTGGCCCCCAGGTGGTGCCCTGCTCCACCTGAAGGCACAGAGCCTCTGACATGTACCTGGAGAGCAACAGGCCAAATGCAAGGAGTCACTACACACCTTGGTCTGGTCTCACTGACCACTCTCACCCCTCAGCTGGGAAAGCACAGAGCCCGGGGCTCTCATCCAGGAGCCTTATCCAGGCTGCCATTCCCCTCTACCATATTTCTTTGGGCAAGAATCTTAAACACCAAGGAAGAATGAAATTCCCAGAAACTCCCAGAGTGCCCTGGAGAAAAGCCCAAAGCAAAGGAACAGGAAGTGTTAAGGCCTGGGAGCTGGGGACAGGGACCAGGGAAACAGACCCAGTGTCATACCATACCACCAGCCCCACTTGAGCCCTTGGTTTACCAATTCACTTGGGTCCCAAGGGTGCGCAGAGGATGATGAAACAGTTTCTTCTGCAGCCCACATCATATGGGTTATCATGCTGGAGGGAGATGAGGAAAGGAAGAGCAGCTCAGAATCAGCAGGACTGGGCAAGGCCATCTCCCAGTGACCCTCGATAAGTTGGCCAGTTAAGCCAGGGCTCAACATGGCAAGGCTCCAAGAGTGACCAGGGCCTCCTGCCTTCCCAGGCTCCAAGGAAGAGTGACCTCCTTCGACCCACTTGTGAGCAGCTCTCCCCAGACAGTGGTGACCCAGCACCCACCTCTCCTGCCTTATCAGGACTCCTCATCCCCTTGTGCTTCCCTTTGCAGGATCCTTGCTCTTTCTCCATTTGCCACACCTGTCCTCTCACCTCATCCTTCCAGGTACCTTTTAAGATCTTTCTAGTGCTGTTTTGCTCAACTGATGCAAAGATGGTGTTACCACCCTGCTCCCAATTTACTCTTTTTTCTCGATTTTTTCTAAAAATCTACTTCATTGATTTAACTATCTGGGAGACTAGTAGCAGAAGGGGATGCCCAGACATATTTCCCTAATCAAAAATCAAATTTTCCATGCAAATATGAGCTGAAGACCTTCAGTACACAAAGCAGGAAAGGTCAAGCTCAAAGGTCATGTCCTTCCCTGGATACTGTCTTCTCCTCTCCCTTATTCTACTTTCTCTTTCCCCTGATTTCATCCATCACCCTCAACCCCTCCTTCTTCCAGACAAGGTGGAGTTTCAATCCAACTTCATGAGCTTTAGGTAGCAAATACTCTGTTAGAATGGCAGGTGGCCCAGCAGCACCTCTATCCACGACTATCCAGCACCTCTATCCAACACTCTTCTCCACTGAAGGAAAGATGATTCCACATCAGAACAGCTCTGGAATATGTCCAAAAAGCAATATGAATCATTGTCCTCTATGAGGTTCTGCCTCCTTTATGGTGCTCACAGCACTTAAGAAATGAATATACCACCAGGTGCAGTGGTGCAAACAGAATCCCACAGACTTGGGATTCTGAGGCTGAAGGATCGCAAGTTCAAGGCCAGCCTCAACAACTTAGAAAGGCCCTCAACAATTTAGTGACACTCTATATCAAAACAAAATATACTAAGGATTAGGGTTGCAGCTTTGGTGGTAAAGCACCCCTGGGTTAAATCCCTAGTACCAGAAGAAATGAATTAATGTCAGAGTATTAAAAAGTTGCAGAATTTTTAAATTTAGAAAAAGAATGTTTGATTAGATATATATCATGCATAGGAAATATTGGTTGTACATAAGGTATACAAAATGCTTAAGGGACCCAACATGGCGGCAGGCGGGGAGGCAGCACTTTCAGTACCTCCTCAATAACAGGGTCAGACAGTCGCATTAATACGTTCAGATTCTACCTGCTGAGAAATTTCTAGCAAAATTCCGCTGAAGTGAGACCTGTTGGTGAATTTGTAGGATTATTGGAGGTGAAATTTGCCCCAGAGAAGTGAATCTCTGCCACGTGGCGTGGAGGTCCAGACCCGCCACCCACCACTGCTGCGCAGGGACCAGCCTCCAGGGCAGTTCAACAGGCACCGCACAGGGACCCTATGAAGAGGTCTCTAACCAAGCCTTCATGAAATAGCGAACCCAGAACCAAAACCAACCGAGACTGGGTCAGACCAGAGACAGGCCAGACCCACCCCTCCCTTCGGACACTCCAGCAAGGAGCCTGGGGCCCACCATAGCAGAGAGGTGATGTCACCAGAATTCAGCTGACGGGATTCCTTCCCAGCGGAATCGGCTTTAGCAGGTGTGTGTCTCCCACCCCCACCCCTACCAGATACATACAGCCGGGAAAACTCTACCCAGAGCCCCGTGGGGTGACTGTGGGGGCCGAGGAAAACGGAGAAGACCCCCATCCCCAACTCCCCCTACCGCCAGCTGGGTGGGTGTGACTGTAGGGGCAGAGGGAAGCAGAGGAGACTCCCAACACCCAACTCCCCCTACTGCCAGCGGCATGGACATGTCTGTAGGGGCCCAGGGAAGCAGAGGGGATTCTGGATCCCCAACTCCCCTTACCACCAGCGGCAACACCCAAGGTCTTAGCCACCAGTTCCCGGGGGCGTGCCCACCAAAGGGGTCCGGAAAAATTAAACTGTCGGTTCCCATCACCGCTCCACAGCACTGGGGCTTGGATGAATGACAGAGAGATTGCTCAGTCGTTCAGGAAATAGGGCATGCAGTGGGGCTGCAAGTGTAACCAGATCCTTGGAGAGCACCTCCGATGAGCAGGCTGGGCTGACTGGCAGGAGGAATGGGGGGAGGGGCTCTGAAGAGAAACTGCTCTGTACTAACAGGATTGAGAGAATCCCAGGAGCAGCCTTACAGGTAGTGCTGCCTGCACATAGAGGGCAGAAGCTCCGCTTGGAGGGCACAGCTCCGCCTACTGGAAGAGAAGAAAATGGATCTCTAAGACTTCATTTTTTTTTTTAAATTTCTATTTTATTAGTTTTTTTCTCCCCTTTTCCTTCCTTCTTTCTTTCCCTTTTCAAGTTTTATTGTTCTTTCCATTCTCCTCTATTCTATCTCTCTCACTGTTTCTTTTTAAGAGCACCTTCCTTTCCCTTCCCCCCAACTTTCATCCCAATTACCTGTAATTGTCTAAATGCAAATAGGTGATTGTTTCGAGGCTGTCTATAGGGCTCCTAAATACCTAGCTATTACCAAACACCCTGATCCAATCGCCTGGTAATATCCCCCTTCAGTAGAGCAATCTTCCAAAGTAGCCAAGACATACTAACCTTCATACCATCATACCAACTAACCTAAACATAAAGTCCTAAGACCAAAATGCTTAAGGAATGATAATTAATAAATTTCTAAGAACTCAGCAGTAAATTTGAATACCTTCCTCTCCCCACATGGAGCCCTATCACACACAACTGGAATCCAACAGCTCTGAGGCACCCAGACCAGCCTCTCCCACTGGCTCTACTCCTGGGGCTCCTGCTCCAATTGTGTGTTTCAAACACCCTCACACTCCACAGGACCAAAATCCAGCATCATCATCTTCTTGCCCCATCTTCTGACCAACTTCCTGCTGCCTCTTCTTCTTCCCCTTATCCTGGGGGATCAGGGCACCAGGCCTCTCTCTGTTCCTTTCTCTCTTTCCTTCTATTCCCAAATGTTGATTCTTATGTTTGTAGCTTCACTCATTGATCCAGAGGTCTACTCAATCTGTGCTGGGGATTGAAGAATTCAGGGCCTTGCACATGCTAAGCACACACTCTACACTAGGATGCACCCCCATCAGAAATATTTCAGGGCCTCAAAAATGCTTCTGTCCAACCAGGCATGGTGGCACACACCTGTAATCCCAGTGACTTGGGACACTGAGGCAGGTTTGAGACCAGCCTCAGCAAATTAGCGAGACCCTGGGGATGTAGCAGGGACTGGGGATGTAGCTCAGTGGTAAAGTGCCCCAGGGTTCATTACCGAGTAGCAAAAAAATAAAACCCAGTCACTGCACTGGGGATGGAAAGCACCCTGCAAACAGCATGGCCAACCTACTTTCAGTGGTGAGGGCAGCTGCAACACAAGGCCCTGAGCACCATGGGGAGTGGCCAGGGTAGAGCAGAGAGAGGGTATCATGGGAACCATGTAGGCAACCCAGCTCACAGCTCATGAATTAATCCACAATTCCCTATTTTACAGCTAGGGAAATTGAGTGACTAGGGGCTAAGTAGCATACCCAAGGTCTCCCTGATGGTCAGTTCTACAGCTGGGACTTGAACTTATGTGTTCTTTGCCAGAGTCTTTGCCACCAACCACAAAAAAAGTGACTCCAGAAGGAGTTGCAGTCAGGGAATGGAGTATGGTGGGAGTAAAAGTTGGAGCATGGGATCAATGCCTGAAATGGGTGCTGCAGGTATTGGAAAGGAGCCCTGTCTGAAGAATCCCAGAGTGCAGACCGCATTTAGGATCCTTGAGCCTTTGGGACCCTGGACTTGAAGGACCTCACTCTGAGCAAATGAGGAAGGGCAATGGTGTATGACCTAACCTGTGGCTGGAAGAAACACAGGATGGGGAAAGGGTAAAATCTGCCAGGCAAACTCAATGCTGATACTAGAAGCTGGAGAGAGGAGAAGACAGGCAGACCACAGGGCTGAGGAATAAGGGCCAAGCACAGGAGTCACAGGTGGGAGGGAACCACATATGACAGTGGTGGGCTGGTGAATAAAAGGATGGGAGGTGATGAGCAGACAGGCTCCTCTATCTGTTCAGCTGTCTTGGGGTCTTCAGCTTCCCCTTTCTCACTGATGCTGCCCACCAGTCTTCCTGAAAGAGCCTTTAGTCAAGTCATTGCCATACTAAAGGAATCCCATGGCAGAGATGCCCACTCCTATCATTCCTAGTCAAAGCTCAAAGAAAAAGCAATAAAGACACACAGATGGGGAAGAAAGCAATGAAAATGTTGCTCACTCAGGACATGAGGTTCCATTAAGAATGAACAACAACGAATGCTGGGGAAGAATCACAGTGGTCCAGCACCCAGTCTCAATCCCCAGTGCTGGAAAAACAGCAACACTAAGGACTCCTGCTGTTTGGAAGATGCTATGAAGAAAATGAAATGACAAGCCATAAATGGCAAGAAAAGATTTGCAAAACGTAGATCTGAATCCAGTATACAGAACTCCTGAAACCCAATAAGAAAACAACACTTTTTAAAAAAATGGGCAAAAGATTGGAGCAAAGAGTTCACCAGCAATATACCCATGGTTGAGAAGACATGAAAATATGCTGAACATCATTAGTCATTAGGAAAATACAGACTGGAGCCCTAGTGAGGTACCATTACTCATTTATTAGACAGGCTACAATTTGAAAACAAGAAAGAATAGTAACAAACGACAGTGTCAAAAGCTAGTGAGGTTGTGGAGCAACTGGAATTCTCATTCATTGCTGGTAGAAAGTAGAAACGGTACAGTTGTTTTTCCCAAAAACTCCCACATATGTTTAACTATGACTCAGCAATGCCACCCTTAACAATTTATCCAACAGAAATGTAAACTTATGCCTGCATGTCTGTGCACCAATGGATATTGTAGCATCTTTATTGGTATCTGCCCAAAACTGGCTGGGCACAGTGGCCTGTGCCTGTAGTTTCAGTGGCTTGGGAGGCAAAGGCAAGAGGGTGGCAAGTTCAAAGCCTCAGAAACTTAGTAACTTAGTAACTTAACAAGGCCTTAAGCAACATAGTAAGACCCTTTCAAAGAATTTTTAAAATTTTTTCAAAAAGAAAACATAAGGGTGCGGGGCGTGGGGGGGTGGGAGGGTCTGGGAATGCTGCTCAGTGGTTAAGCACATCTGGATTCAATCTTTGGTACAAAAACAAAACAAAATAGACCAACAAAAACACTGCCAAAAACTAGATGCAAAGTAAAAAATCCTTCAATTTGTAAATGTATAAATAATCTGTAGGGAAACACAATACTACACAGAAACAAAAGAAAATAAACTACTGATATGAGCAACTACATAGATGAATCTCAAATATGTTGTGCTCAGTGAATGAAGCCACACTATAAAGCCCACAACACCATTTATGCATGATTCTGGAAAGAGAAACACCACAAGGACTCAGGGAGAGAACGTGACAGCAAGAGATTAAAGGATTTTCTGGGGTAATGAAACTGGTTAACCTTGATCTTGGTGGAGAGTACACGATGACATTTGTCAAAATCCCTAACTATAGATTAAAATGGGTGAATTTTACTGTTTGTAATTACCCTCAATAATTTACATTTTTACAAAATTTTACCATAGCTCCCAGGTTTCCACTACTTGAAAACTACATTCCACACTTGACGTTCTGGGTCTTTCTAATCTTGACCCCCTTGGGGTCAATGTCATGCCACCTTGTGCTTGAACTAGATCCATTTCTTCAGCATTCTGTTAACACCCTACTTTCAGTTTTCTGGGCCTTTCTGAAAAATTGTACCTCTCACAGTCAATGCCCTCCTGTCTCCTCTCCAAAAGCACACAGGACACAGAGAGTGGCATGTTTACTCTACAGCGTGGGCTTCGCCAAACTCCCAGTCTCTTCCAGTCTGTTACACCACTCAGGACTGACCCCTCTTTTCACAGTGTTCCTGGGTGTCTCCTGGTGTTATTCTCATTGCAGGTTACTGATCAACGCAAGTGCATGACATAATTACTCATCTCTACACCCATCCCTCAAATAACTGCCACCTAGCACACAGTAGGCTTCAATGCAATGCACCCAATGACCACCAAGCTCGAGGGTATAGAGACATCTGAGTTGCATCTTCAGAGGTGTGTCTGGAAGGCCTCATTAAGCAACATCAGGGCCAAGGGCAGTGGAGAAAGCACACAAAGTGCCTAATTGCAGAGGTGCAAGATGCCTCCACACAGTCAAGGACACACGCACACAGACCACTTACCTGGTCCTTGTAGGGTCGCCTGGCAGTGCCCACGGACACTCGATTGATGAACAACTGCAGGATGAGGGGTAGCAGGAGGGCCCCAGCAGGTACAGCCACTAGGATGCTGTGCACAGGTTAAGGAGTGAAACCATGGAATAGCTCTTCCCTGGCCCCGATTTTCTACCCAACTCCTCCCTCACTCCTCCCACCCCAGCTAGCACCACCCAAACACTCTCCCTCCCTGGACCAGACAGTTAGTCCAGTACGCCCAAGTGAAACCTCATTCCATCAAACTAACTGCCTACATGTCCCTTTTCAAATTTCATTACCCTATTCTGTGCCCCCTCTAGATTCTTAACTCCACAGGCATCCTACCCAGCCCATGTCACTGACCCCACTGGCCTTCCACATCTCCTTCACAAGTCCTCCCAAGTGACTTCTCCCTCTAGACCTTCCCTTGGTATCCTCTGTCCCTTCTTGGCTGTTTGCCCCTCCCTCCCCACCACAAGCAGCTCTTCTCAGGGTGGGCCCTTGGGACTCTGTGGATACGTCATGGTATAGTCCAGGAATGCCATGTGCCTCCTGTGCATGATGAAAACCACCCAGGTGGTCAGCACAGCACCCAGGTAGAGGCACAGGCACAGGAGGAGTAGCAGGTAGAGCCAGATGTTTTGTTGCCCCACGCA